>NC_140585.1:876595221-877195221 GCF_964204655.1 Triturus cristatus
GGGGTTGAGTCGCCCTAATTATCAAGCACATTTGCACTTTATTGGAAACAAAAGTTTTTAGCTCTGAGGATGGGTGACTGGCCATTTTTAAAGAACCTTCCCGAATGGCGCGGCTCAGGCAATAGTATTAAATACAGGTTGTGCGGCTACCACTCCGAAGCAATGGAACACATAGTTTGTGTATGCCCCGCAATGCATACAGTCAGACGGTCATTATTGCGGGAAGAATGGATCAGGCTAGGAGTCCAGGGATGTTGAATTCCTATAGCCAGACGCCTGGGACATATTGTTTGGGGTCAAGGGCAACAAGTTTTCATGTGTATTTTGTCCTTGGGACAAGTAGGCCCAACCCTCACAGCAGGAACCCTTTGGATGCCAGTTTGCCGTACCACATTATGGACCAGGGAAGGGTATTGTCTGCAGTTAAGGTAATATTTGTGTCCATGTGTTAATGCTGTTCAAACTTGTATCTATGGTTCATTAATTGCAAGTCTTTATTATTATGGTGAGCGCTCTAAGTAAATGTTGTAAGCTCCGACTGCACTTTGGACAGTGTTTCTAGTATAAAAACATGTACACATGTTTTCAGTGTTTAGCAATATGAGGCTATGTATACTGCTCCCAGAATGCTCTATGATTAGATGCAAATTTATGCAGAAGCTTGAAAGCAGGATTGATGATTCTTTGCTTTCAAAATAAAATGTTCACAAAAAGAAGCCAAAACATTTCTCCAAACTACTGAAAAACTTTAGGTACCATTTCTTTGCATAATCATTTAGTAAAATGTGTTGATGTACACTAGCATTTCCCAAAGATATTCCTAATGGAAAATCAGTGTAACCAATTTTAATAAGATTATGGAAGCATGAAAATAAACAAGCATTGGTAAAGCCAGTAGGTCTTAAATTGTTGGTCGGCCTTTTGGATTTCTCAATGCGTGACTTGCTTTCGCATGATTTTGTAAAACCGTATTGGTGTGGGAGCTGCCGGGCCCTCACCATTATAACAAACATTGGCAAAAGCAAAAATAGTTTTGGTCTCAAAAAGCACACATTGTACAGTAGTTCCTGGCACTGAGCAAAACGACTGTCGATATAATCCTTGTGAAAGAACAGAATGCTGCCACTCACAGTGAAGCTAGTTGATAGAGAGACACAATTTTAATAAACACAAAAGGTCATGGTTAACGCCAGACCTAATTAGGGGCACAATTATTAAATAAAGTGCACCCATGTCTTGGGATTAAGTGCAGATATACGACTTTCGTGAATTCACAAGAATTTACAGAAGTAGACCAAGAAATAGTACTCTTAGAAAATATTTGGAAGTGCATTTTAGCATGAGCAAATATGCAGGTGTAGATTTGCTCATGCGAAAATCTGAGTGTGTTCAAGTTTACTTTCCCTCCATCCACTTTTTTCCTCAACCCTGGAAGAGGTATTGTATCTGCTATTGTCAGGAATAAATATCCAACCTTTCTCAGTATGGGAAAAGAATAGGGAAGAGTTGGTGAGAACCCTTAAAATATGCAAGTTAGTAGGTTTGCACGGGCTCAAAAGGGCATTCCAACTCTGGAACTGTTGCTTACCGTTTTACCTTCAGCCCCAGTATGACATAAGGAAATTGCTAGTATTCAAACCTTACTATGGAAGGAGCCCTGGCATAATCAGAGAGGGTATTTCAGAGCTCTTATATAATGAGATTGCTGCCATAACTTGTCGCCGCATTACATGGCACAAAAGGGACAGGTGGATTTTGTTACAGGACAAGAAGTTTTATGAAGCAACCTGCCCCATGGACAAGCAGATATATTATTAAATTCCACACCCCTGGAGTCCGTTCATGCCGCCAGGCTATAATAGCTGCCTTAAATCCAGACAACACCGAGCTGAATATCGGGCTCACCAAATTGGTCAATAAGGCGTTAAAACTGTTGGGAGACGCTAGTGCCGCCAAATCTTCCCTCACCCCTGCAGGGCAGCATTCAGCCTGCAGGCTCAACAGCAGAACCCTAGACTGCCATTAACAGCCGATTACATCAATGGCTCCCCATCTAGACATTATCTGTCTACAATGCTTTTGAGGGTTTTAAGCACCTTACAAGCTCTGTATTTTTTACTCAGTGGTCTCTTTTATGATTGACTCGAATGGGTTTTTAAATTGTAATGGTTTTTAATCAAACAATAAAGTCTCAAAATGAGTTGGTATCCTCAGATTGATTTGTGGGAGCTGTGCAAGTGCATCTAATAGAATACAGTACGGTCAAGGAATGGCTGCAATTGAATTTAGAAAACCTTCAACCTTCAGACTAAAATATAAAAAAATGTTTTTTATAGTTGTTTGTGAATTAAATATATCACCATTTGTTGGATAAATACTTATTTCTGTAGGTTTGTGTATTTTTTGCAGTTCAAATAATCAAAATTTCTTAGAAAGGGGTCCCTGAATTACAATAACAAGTTAGTGGGGGTCCCAGGATTTCAATAATGATTACGAGGGGGGCCACGGAAGTCCTAATGTTAAGAACCACTGCTCTAGAAAATAGACCATTGTAGCAGCAAAGCCTCAAAGGAAGTTTAAGTGGTTTGTAAAAGCTCAGGCATTTTACTTACATTGAACACGTTTTTAAAGAACAAACAGTTCATAACAAGTTTTCCAACATACATGGATGCTTTGTGGATCATGCACACACCTAGCTCAATCACCAGGGACATAGAATCATTGACGTTAGGTTTAATATGTGCAAAAAAACTATTTAATCAGTGTAGCATGTGACAAAAATATAAACTCACAACCAACGCTATAGCAAAGGAAAAGATTCTTCACTGGCTCTGATCTGCAGGAAAGGGTTATGTAGGACGGGAGATCCTGCCTTTTTTATAATAATTTAAAAAAAAAGCCCTGCCCTTTAAACCAGGAGCCTTAACATCATTCGTAACAGAATAAACAACTCCAGACAACATAACTCAAACCAAGTGTCATGTTTTGTTTACCTCCTCTAAAAACATGCAAACACTTTAAACCAGGATGAATGAATAAGTCATTTTGTCATGAATTATTTGAGTTAAGCGTTATCCTGGAAGAAAGCGTTCATTTTCATCACTGTTTTTATGTTTAGCAGTATCTCATCCTCCAATGCGTTTCGCAGCATAGGTCTGGAAAAACAGCAGCCTGGACCTTCAAAATAAGATCTCCTATTTCCCGGGTATCTTCAAAATATATTTCCTTCTGCACATCACCACAAAGTCCTCAAAGGCAAGAAGATAGTGCCACTCTCTGACCTGCTACCACAGGTTACTGGTGGGGAGCCCGAAGGTTCTGCTCATTCCTGATGAAAGCGAAAAAAGGGCATCTATGTGGTCTTTCTTTAAAATGTTTTTGAATTAGGTCTTTAAAAAGTTCTTTAAGTAGGTCTTTAAGATTCTCTTTGCCTTCACCCACTAGTAACTGCCATAGTCTTAAGTCTGCTATCTTTAATTTCTATTCAAGGGATCTACTTTTTTTCTTTTAAGTTGCTTGAACCACATAGTTCTGGGAATAAGGTCAAGAATCCTGGAACAGCATATTTATTTTATGAGCGCACAGTCCATCACTACGCTTCTTCTATAAACTTCAGCTTTCTGCCACTGGAGGACTACTTTTTTCTAGAGGCCTAGGAGTTCACAGAGCACTCTAACCAACAGGAGAAGCATTATATTCTCTCCCCCCCCCCCCCCCCCAAGTCTCCTCTCTATCAAATATAGATTGGAAACAGGAGAGTGGCCATCACCGTCTTTTTGGGGCCAAAAACCTTCCAACTGTGGCACCACAATTTGCTAATAACTTCACTCTTGATTTTTTTACAAGCAGTGCCTTGCTACTCTTTCACCCTGCATCATTTATTGTACTTTGTGATTTTAGTCTCCAGAACAGTTTTGCATTCTTATTCCAGCCACAGTTCAGTCTCCTTTTGACTCCTTTCTGGACAGCATCCAAGCCACAGCCCTGTAAACTACTGGGTAGGTGGCAGGAATGGCACTTCACTCATGGGTTCCTATTCACTCACAGACTTTCCAGAAGCTAATGATCTTGCAGATGTACCGCCACCTAAGGGTTCATAATGGGTACAGCCTCTACTTTTCACCAAAGAGGACAAATTCATTTCTTTCCAAAGGCGAACTGCAGCACAGGAAGACCAGGTTAGACTCAGATGGGCTCCTCAAGGCCCAGTTGGCTCTAACAACTTTCCCTTAATACTAGAATCAGGACCTCATGAGATCAGTGAGGGCACTCGGGAAGGTTCTCCGGTAGTGGCAGGGCCGATCCACCTGCGTCCCGAGTGCCCTCACTGATCTCATGAGGTCCTGATTCTAATATTAAGGGAAACGCTACTCCTTTCTCCAGATTTGGCGGCACTGGGTTAGTTTAGGCCGTCGCTTGACACTAAAATTGAACTTCCTTTGGTCCTGAAGAAGCACTTTGGATCTCCTTCTGAGGCCACATACAGCACGAAACATGTTGACCGTTCTATATGTACCCAGCTACAGAGGGACATAATATCCCCTAGAGCAGCACCACACACTTTATTTTAACAATGACAGAGGGATCACCCAAATAAATAGTACCCACCCTCCCTCCAGTCATTTTTTAAATACACCACTTTAGACTTCACTGCCACTTGCACCCAAACAGCTTCTCATCAAAAGATCTCCGATAAAGTGAACCTTCGGGGGACTCGTAGGGCATTGCAGCGCCGGCTCGACGAGGAGCAAAGCCCAAATGATGAAGCATGATATCCTTCGGGGTGTGTGAGGGCATTATGATGAGGACACACTATCACCCACAGATAGAGTAGCAAACGACAAAAGTTTCTTCCTTTTTCTTTCTTCTTTGTGTACTAGTTACGGAGTACTCCGCTATGCAAGATGCCCACTGAACATAAGGATTAGCAGTTTCCTTTAAAACATCAAGATGAAGGATGTTAAACTCACAGCAAGACAGGGTCTTTGGTATGGTCAAAGAGATTTATTGAGCGCACATATTACCCAAGGGTCTCATGGCTCTAGCGTAAAACGCCTGTAGGGGCCGAAAGTCAATTGAACAGAACGGTCATTATAGGTGATCAAATAGCCAAGTTTTTGGGACGGAGGTTGGAAATTCTTGGTTAAGAACTGATTTTGTTACTCTTGAAATAGAAAGTTAAATCAGACTTAGTCGGCGCTAGGTGGCGCACTGGTGAATGGCGGCTGCCGAGTAGGGCTCCCGCTGTCCGGCGGTTATTATCCGCTTAATTATCCTTAATTGACCCGCCCGGGGGCTGCAACTGAGCGAGGAGCAGTGGCGAGGTGTCCAGCGAGTACTGGCCGCGGCTGAAGGGAAACGGGCGGCCGGTGCCTGAGAACGACGCGCCGTTGTCGGCGGCGCGCGAGTGGCGTAGCAGAGCCGGGCTGCCCTGCCGGATCGCGCTGGTAGGAGACACCGAGGCTGCATTAACGGCTGCAGGCCGTGGGTGCTGGGACCGGGCCCGACCACCTGAGGGACACAGAGACTTGGCAGTGGCTACGGAGCGGGGTGGATTAGACGGCTGCAGACGTTGCTGGGGGTGCTCCCCCCCCCCCCCCCCCCTCCGATTTTTGGAAGAGCGTTGATTTCGTCGTCCCCAGGAGGAGTTTGGAGGCGAGGTGCTGTGGGGGAGCCAAGTGACATCGGGGCTCAGTAAGGGTGAGAGGTGTTGCCCCCCCTGCCCCCCCCTCCTGCCCCCTCTGCCTTGGGAACAGCGACCGAACTGGAGCGGAGGCACCCCCCCCTGGGCATCGCGTATAACCGGACCGGAGTGCGAGTGAGTAAGTGAGCAGTCCATGGGCTGAGACACTGGGACTGGAGGACCTGGACGCCCCCTGAGTACAGCCGCGAACCTAGGAGGAGCTGTGAAGTGCTACGTTGGGCATTGCCTTACTGGGGGCCGTAGAGGAGATCGGGGGTGCCGTACTGGACGGAGGCCCAGCCCTGCACGTGGTTGGCGTCTCTGGTAGGCCGCCGGCTGGCCGTGAAGATCGATAGAAGTGAGTGGAGGGTGTAGCTGGTATCTGCTGGCCTGCTATACGGCGCTCGAATATATGGACAGCCTGGGTTTGCGGAGTGCAGAGAGATAGAAGCTCCTGGGAAGCGCGGAGGGAGCGTCGACGCTGCTTCTGGCCCGAGGGGGTCGTCTGCTGCTGCTGCCAGGGAGGACGGTCCGGAGGCCAGCATGGGCAGGACAGATGCGAAACAGCCCAAACTTTCGTTTGAGGCTAGTAAGAAGCCGCCCAAGGCAGTGGAGGAGACGCGTGGACCGGCGGAGCCGCCGGTAACAGCAGGAGGGTCGGCAGATGCGGCGCCCAATTTACAAGATGTCTTGCGCGAAATGCGTCAGGGGTTTGCGACGATCGCTGACAAAGTGGACAGAATGTCGTCCCGAATGGATGCGGTAGTACAGAAATTGGACGCCCAAGAAGAACGGATCACGGGGGCGGAACAGCGGATATCGGACACTGAAGATACGGTGACACGGCACACCTCACAGCTATCCAGAATGGACAATCTGCTGCGCCTCATCGCTGCTAAGAATGAGGATTTGGAAGCGAGGAGTAGGCGTAACAACGTACGCATCGTAGGTATTCCTGAGTCGACGAATGTGGGCAAGATGGAGGAATACGTGGAGAAGATGTTGGTGGCGGCGATCGGTTCGGACATTTTTTCCCCCCAGTTTATTGTGGAGAGGGCGCATCGGGCCCTGGGCCCCAGACCTAGGCCGGGAGCGGCGCCCCGGCCGATCATCGCCAGGTTGCTCAATTATCGCGACCGTGACGCCGCTTTGAGGGCCGCACGGGGTACGCGTACATTATCCTACGAGGGCAACTCCTTCACGCTGTATCCAGATTTCACACCAATGGTGCAGGAGGAAGGTCGAAAATTTGTGGCAGTCAAAGCGAAATTACGAGACTTACAACTGGACTATGCATTGCTTTACCCGGCGCGCCTGCGGGTCACGTATCAGGGGAGGCAGAAGTTCTTCACGAATCCTCAGCTGGTGGAGGATTTCATCAAACAGTACAAACGTTCCCGCAGATCGGAGGCTGGAGCTGGGAACGATGAGGACCCTGTGCGTGAGGAGTTGGTGGACGGTGAACCGTGAGTGGGGTGACTATAGATGGCATATTGGACTACATGTGCGGATGAGGGAGTTCCCTGAGAACTGATGCTGGGGTAGCTGGCTGTGAGACATTGCGATGGGGGATGGTTGGGCCATGTGGTCGCGAGCACGGAGGGGTGTTGTTGGGGTGTGGGGCGCCAACACAGCAGGAGAATCCTCTACAGATTACATGGGGTGTGGCACAGTGTTGGCTGCTGTTAAAGGAGGCAGGGATTTGCTTGTTGTAGGACCCGGGTGGATCAAGAACTAGCGCCGGACACCTCCTCGTTTCGCCGCGCTGGACTGCACGTTGTGTGGTCGGGCTGGCGTTTCTGGGGAGGGAACTGGTGGTGCCACCTAGACTCGTTTCCTGACGGGAAATACCCTAGTATATGTTGGGGGTTTGGGGAACGTACTTGCCTTGCTGTTTGGGGCAATTGTGGGTGGGGAGGGGGGGTTGCAGGACTGGCAGGTTGGGGTTTGCTTCAGTGGGAGGGGGGTGGGCACACGGGATGTTGCAATGGTTTGTATGTTGGGAGTTCCAAAACGGGTGAGAGCGCGTAGTACCAGGAGGGGGTGTGTGGTTTATGGAGGAGTGCATGGGCTGGAATCCGATACGCTGTGGAACGGGCCGCTTCTGAATATTCGATCTGATGGGGTGGAGGGGGGCTATTATTGGGTGGCAAATACCCGGGGTGTGATTGGCGGGAGGATCTGGACGACTGCTTTGGTACTTGGGAGGTTAACGACGCATGGCGGATATGGCGAGTAAGTCACATGTCACTGTCGCCACCTGGAATGTCCGGGGGTTAAATGCCGCCAGGAAATGTAGGAGGGTGGTGGCTTATTCGGAACAGCATAAGGTGCAAATTGCATTGCTACAGGAAACGCATCTTAGTCCCCGGGCCACTTACACCTTTGCAAGCAAATGGGCGGCAGTCCGGAGCTTCTCCTCGTATTCAGGGTATGCCAGGGGCACGGCGATACTGATCAAGAAGGCGGTGCCGTTTGTTACGCTGGGTGACCTCACGGATAAGGAAGGACGGTTTGTCCTGTTGTGGGGCAGACTTGGTACGGATACGGTCACAATTGTGAACTGCTATGGGCCAAATGTGGATTCGCCTGCCTTCTTTGCCATGCTCTGGGGCAAAATACTGACCACTGGTTCCATGCATGTCATATGGGGGGGGGGATTTCAATCTCACAATGACCTCAGGGCTCGATAGATCGGATGGCAGCCCGCAATACCATAAGGGAGCGAGGGAAGTCATGGAAGGTATAGTTGCAGAAGGAAGACTTGTAGATAGCTGGAGGTTTGTGCATCCTGGGGTCCGGGAGGGGACACACTTCACAACATATGCCAATTCTTGGGCCAGGCTAGATTACTGTTTTCTGTCTACAGGCTTGGCGGTTGATCTAGGTCGAGTGGCTCACTTACCAAGGACGTATTCGGATCACTGTCCGGTACTGGTGCAGGTGGCGATCCCGGGTTTCTGTAGGTCAGCACCTAGGTGGCGTATGCAACCCACGGCATTATTGGATCCGGTGTTTCAGGCGGAATTAGGGGACGAGATAGCGGAGTTTTTTCCCTGCAATAAGGGGTCAGTGGACAGTGTTGAGACCATTTGGGAGTCGTTTAAGGTGACGGTCCGGGGGTACTACATATCTAAGAGCTTCGGTGTCCTGAAAACAATACGAGGCTCGCTCACCAAATTAGAGGCTGAACTAGCGGAGCTGGAAACTAGGATGGCCCAGGAACCAATGGGTCCGGTCCATAAGGAATTCCGAGAACGGCTTACGCAGTACGAGCAGGAAGCGGATAGGGAGTCCAAATTCAGGGGCAGATATTGGCATGCCTGCCGATACTGTGAAGGAGAAAGACCAGGGCGCGCCTTAGCGGAAATTACTAGACATGCCCGGGGACCCACGCACGTTCTAGAGATCAGAGGGCAGGGAGGGATCTTACGGCAAGATACGAAGGGAATATTAGCTCAATTTACTGCGCATTATGAGGAATTATATGAAGCCCGCAGTGGTGGGGAGGTGGTGTTTGGGGACTTTCTGGATGATGTGGCGTTATGTTGGTTAAGCGATGACCATCGGGAATTCCTTGGGGCCCCATTTGAACTTGATGAAATACGGGAAGCGATTATGTCTCTGAGTAATGGCAAGGCGGCGGGGATTGATGGCCTACCGGCGGAATTCTATAAAAGCTATATTGATGTCATGGCGCCGGTGCTACGGGAGGTGTATGAGGAGTCACTGGAGGTGGGTGTGTTGCCCGGGACAATGCGGGAGGTACTGATCACCTCGCTGTTGAAGCCAGGAAAAGACCCAGTAGAGTGTGATTCATATAGGCCGCTCTCCCTAATTAATTGTGATGCGAAGATTCTGGCGAAGGTGCTGGCCACTAGACTTTCCCTGTTTATGACAAAAATTGCTCTCCCAGATCAATCTGGGTTTGTCCCGGGTCGCTCAACTGCTTGCAACTTGCGTACGCTTTTCTCCTTGATAAATACGATAGCGCCGGAACTGCCTGTAGCGGCTGTGTTTCTTGATGCCACCAAGGCATTTGATTCGGTTGAGTGGAACTACCTGTTTACCATCTTGTACAGGATGGGTTTTCCCAAAATATTCGTCGCATGGATCAAATTGCTCTATACTGACCCGAAAGCGAGAGTGTTCATTAATGGTGAAGTGTCCGATTCGTTTCTGCTCACTAGGGGTACCAGGCAGGGGTGCCCGCTCTCCCCATTGCTATTCGCTATCGCGATTGAACCTCTGGCATGCCGTATCCGGCAATTGCATAAACAGAGCGCTTTCAAATGTTACCAACGACAGATTGATGTCTCTCTCTATGCTGACGACTTAACGTTGTACGTGGTGGATCCACAGGTTAACCTTAATCCGTTACTCCGAGAATTTTTGGTGTTTGGGCGTCTGTCGGGCATTCAAATAAATTGGAAGAAGTCGCAATTTTTTCCCCTGACGCCTGCAGTGGGTCGCTTTCCTCTGGACTACCCGCTAGAATGGTGTGAGTCGGATCTCAGATATTTAGGGGTCCAGATTTCAAAGGATCGAGAGGAGACGTTGCGGCTGAATTACGGTACAGCCATAAATAAGCTGACAGAGGATGTGACTCGCTGGGCGTCTCTTCCGCTTACCATGGCGGGCAGGGCCTCGCTGATCAAGATGGTGGTATTACCCCGTTTTTTATATTTTTTCCAGAATATCCCGTATTATCCGGGGGCGTACTTCTTTCGAACGTTGCGTACCGAATTATTGCGGCTGTTCTGGGCTGGTAAGCAGCCTAGACTGGCATGGTCGGTTATCACTCGGCCATACGAATCTGGAGGGTTTGATGTACCCGATTTTCTAGAGTATTATCTGAGTGCGCAGGCTCAATTTGCATACCATTGGTTTGCACCTGCGCCATTCCTACCGCAGCTGGCGGTGGAGGACTGGCTATCCCGGCCTCTGCCATTGATGGGTGTCCTTCAGGGCTCAAGCCGTGCCTTTGATACGCCATTTACTACGGTGCCGTGCACGGTGGATGCGTGGCAGCGTATACTACGTCGATTGGCGCTTAGTTTCATGTATGCTCCGACGCTGCCGCTAGTTTATCACCCGGACTTGTCGTTGTTGCAGGAAGGAGGGTTTCAGGGGCTGTGCGCCAGAATAAAAATACGGCACTGGGGTGACCTCTTCGCTAATGGTCGGTTCAAGACGGAAGAACAGTTGTTTGGTGGCTATCAGCCTACTCCGCTGGATGTCTTTTACTATCTCCGGCTGCGGCGGGGGCTGCGGAAGATATTACCAGGCTTCCCGGGGGAACCAGAGGTAGTGAGGCCTTTACAAATACTGCTTGCGTCTACGGATGGTAAGCATTTAGTCTCTCAGTTATACAGCAGTATTCGGGCACACAATGGAAGCATGGACTGTAGGGCACTCCAGCAGTGGAGACTTGAGCTAGGCAGAGATATAACAGAGAAGCAATGGACGTATTGTTGCGAGCTCACCTCCCAGATCTCCTCCAGTAGCAGACTGCGCATTATCCATTACAAGTTTTTACAGCGTATGTATTACACGCCAGTTAAAAAGTTTAGATTTCGTCTATCAGACAGCGACAGATGTGAGAGGTGTCAGGCGGAAGGAGCGGATTTCCTGCACTTGGCATGGTTGTGTCCGAGAGTGGCGGATTACTGGCTGCAGGTGCATTCGGCATTGACGGTCATGTTGGGGGATGTGGTGGAATTAGATCCGCTTGTGATGCTGTTGGGCTACACGGTATCAATACCTAAGCAGACGCGCAAACTGGGGAACATTGCTCTATTATTAGCGAAGCGGAGAGTTGCATGCCGCTGGGGCAGAGGGCGAGCACCGAAATTTAAGGAATGGATAGGGGATCTTTTATACTGTCAGGAGCAGAGTGCTATCTACGCTGAGACGCAACCATTAACTAGCAGAGCCAGGGACATTTGGGACCCGTTTAAAGAGTATGTGGCGGCGTATACTGCCTCCGTGGAGGGGGAGAGCCAGGTATCGGCTGAGGGTGGACTCGGAGCTGGTGAGGTTAACTTGGTGGGGTCTGAGTGATTGCCCTTTAGGAGTGTGATGTTGGTGGAGTGCAATAAGGGGTTATGCTCCGGGACGTTTGCGCCTATGACTTACAGGTAGCGCACATAGGGGTTGCGCCTGACTGATGTGGTGCTCCGCTACTTGCCCAGGGTCCATGGTGCATTGTATAATACTACTGGTATGTTGGAACAACAGGGATTTGCCGCCGGACCTCCGGGTTGTCGGCCACATGGCTGTGTACAGGGTGATGAAACGCAGTGAGAAATGTTATCTGGAGCCGGCCCGTGAGGTTGTAGGCGTATAATGTATGACTGTGTCAGACGCTAATAAAGGTTTTGGAACTTAAAAAAAAAGAAAAAAAAGTTAAATCAGACTTTGCTGCTTAGTTTGTGGAAGAAGCCATCCACTTACAGTTTTGCAGCAAGGTAGGGAGTTGATGGATGATTAGAACTTTCCACATTAAGCGGTCTAAACAAAATTGGAGAATAGGGGAGAGGATGTGGCCTAACTGATAGGGCGGTTAAACTCAAATCTGGGGAACTGGGTTCGAGTCTCTGCAAGGATGTGCAACATCCTGCGATTCTGAGCAAATCACTTAATCTCCCTGTGCCTAACAAAAATGAATGTGTCCTCATGTAACGCAACTGGTGCTCATGTAAAGTGCTCTGATACCGGATACCTTTGGGTCAAGTTCGCGCTATATAAAACTCCGTTACAAAAAAAAAGCACTGCTTTCAGTGGCAGCCAGAGCACAGATTTCAGGATTTTCGTTAGTTGTTGGGGATTTACCAAGGCAGCATTTTCCTATGCAGCATGCATGCCTGCACTGTGGTTGGGTTAATTAATGATTTTTCATTTCATACATGAAAACTTAACATAAATGTTTTTAAAAGATCCTAAATTAATTTCACAAAAGCTAAAGGAGCAACCCGCAATTTGGAGGAGGAAATTAAAATAGCACACCCAATTTCTACAAGTACCCATTAAAAGCGAACGAGTAAAATCACTACCCAATGAAAACATAGAATGCCAATAAGTCACAATTAGACATACCAACCTCAATCAATATGTCTACTTTTAGAATCATATGTTATACGAAATGTTAAACTCACAGCAAGACAGTGTCTTGGGGGAGGAGGTTGTAAATTCTGGGTTAAGGCCTGATTTTGTTACTCTTGAAATAGCAAGTTAAATCAGACTTTGCTGCCTAGTTTGTGGGAGTAGCCATCCACTGACAGTTTTTCAGGGAGTTGATGGATGATTAGAACTTTCCACATTAAGCCGTGTAAACAGAATAGCACCGCTTTCAGTGGCAGCCAAAGCACAGAATTCAGGATTTTCTTTAGATGTATGAATTTCCCAGGCTAGTAATGAGCCATGCTGCAGCTAGCAGTATGAGTTTTAGAAGTGCACTCTTGTTGGGTCTTTACCAAGGCGGCATTTTCCTATGCAGCATGCATGCCTGAACTGTGGTTAGGTAATTTAATGATTTTCCATTTCATACATGAAAACGTAACAAATGTTTTTAAAAGATCCTAAATTTTATGGCAAGGCCCGGAGGCCAATATTATGCATAATCCTTTATTGCTCCTCTCACACAGCAGCAACAAGAATATTAGAACACATCAGAACTCTAGAACATAGGACATGCATATAATCCATACACAGGCAGTCATCTTCCTTCTTTTGTTGCTGCTCATACACAGATAAGTGCATCCTTTTATGTCCTTGATATATGTATGAGAGTGTATGGAAAATAATATAGCATTATAGCCCGCCATAGCGGGCTATACCGGCTATTAAAGGCCCGCTCCAGCGTTAAAGGCCCAAGCCGAAGGCGAGGGACTTTAACAAGGGAGCAGGACTTTAATAGCCGGTATAGCCCAGCTACGAAGAGCTATAAGGCTATTAGAACATTCTGCCACTAGAGGCTAGAATGTGCTAACAAATAAAACAAAGGCTTCAGGGAGTGAGAGGGGATTGAAATCCCCTCAAGCTCCCTGAAGCCTTTGTTCACAGCCACAGCTTATGTGTTGGAGCTCCGGGCTTATACCAGCCATTATAAGCCTGGAGCTACTCCATTGTTTTCAATGGGGCTCCCAACATTCCAATGTTCTAATAATAGTTTAATGTTTTTTTTATATGGGGAATAAGCAGCGCATGTGTTTTAGGTAAGAAACACACAGGGAATGCCTGAAGTTCACGTAATTGGGATTTAGTTCGCAAGTGAAAGATGAGGGGATTTGAGGGTGTGTGCATTTTTTATTTTTTTAGGAAATCGGCTCCTACCGTTAAGTTTTGGCAGTTAGAGCTGTGCGTGGTAGAGGTGAGGCAGGAGGCACGGACCTTGCGTTGCTGGGCATGCGAGCGGAGCAGAGCATTCTTTCGGATGCGCGCTGCTCGCGTGTTGTGCAGCTCAGTCTTCACCGGGCTCAGAGAGTCTCCTTGGCGGGAGCAGAACGTTCGGGTCTGCTCTCTCTGATGAGACTGATTTTGGCTTATTGAAGCCGCATTAAGTAGCGTACGACGGTCATTTTAGGAGATTGGGCATATGCTATTTTTTCAACATTGCTTGGAAACCGCAATGTTTTGGGAATAGGACGACCGGCTGACTGACAAAAAAGTTGTTGGTTCAGTCAGGGGTCGATCGGTAAATTGAGAAGCAGTGTAAAGGCGGAGGGCATATTTTAACGCGTGAGAAGTTAAGGAATTTTAGCGTTTTATAGGAGAAAGTTTATATTTAAATTTTGTGACGTAGTGTGTTGGTAGTGGGGATAGATTTTAAATGAAGCAGATTGAGAGATCAAGTTTTGAGCACAGGTTTAAGCAATATATGGATAAGATGTTTGGTGAGTTGACTCTAATCTTGGACAAGAAAATAGAAAGTAGTTTGGAGAAAAGGTTGAACAAGCAAGGGAATAGGAAGAGGCCAGTAGAGGATGAGAAATACTGGTCCACAAAGGAGGTGGAGGTTGTGGCCAGTGTGTCAAAACAGGAAGGCGTTAAGAGGACGCATAAGAAGAAAAATGTAGATGTGAAAAAATGGCTAAGGTGTCTGAATGGAAGGTTCAGGATTAATGGCATGCTATAAAGGCGAAAGGGGACACTATTAAGGCAAGGAAGGGAAGCCACAGTGTGGTGACATGTGATACCTCTTCTGCAAGTGGGGATGTGGAGCTTACGTGCTCAACAAGTTGAGGATTCAGATGATGAGGAGATCATGCAGAAGAGGAGAAAGGTGGTTGACTGGAAAATTTAAGTTAGAGTTGGGCGATTTTGTGGATCCTCTTGGGGAAGAGATGTTTGAACCAATGGTGATAAAGCATCCTATATCGCCACAATTGACGCCAGCAGAGCATGTGGTGAAATACATAACTTATTGGCTCCGAAGGGAGATCCCAAAGGAGGTGAGGAATCAGAATGTCCGGGGCTGACCTTGGGGAACAAAGTAGCTTACACGCCTGAGTTCGACCCAAAAATGATGAGCTTTCTGAATAACTCTGCCCGTGACCCTAGGTAGGGTTTGAATAACAGTCTGAAGGGATGTCAAGACAGGTTGCTTTATGTACTTGGGCCCCTCACAAAGGTGTATGATGTGTGTGTGAGGAGGAGCATACAAACACAGGAGTGGATGAGTTGCACCAGTGGGTGCAAAGGGCTATTTGTTAGTTAGGTAACTCAAATGCAGCTTTGTGCACTGAGAGGCGCAAGAGCATATTGATGAAGATTGACCCAAAATTGGCTGACTTAGCCAGTAAGGAATTTGGTGAGCAGATTGAAGGAATGCTCTTTGGTTAAGAATTTGTGAGGGATATGTCAATGTACGTGGGTACCTTCAATTCTTTGCAGAAGGCACAAAAGGATATCAGGAAAAATTTTGGTACGGCCGGGAGAATGCCGGGTCGATTACCCGGCCGTGGACAAGGAATCACCTGGGGATTTTTTGCAAGAGGATTCAGACCCTATAGTTACGGATATGGTTATAACTCCAGATCGGAAAAGGGTGAATTCTACCCACGGAAACAGAGGAAGAGGTCCCGTGGAATGCGTTCGGAAAGGAGAGGAAGAGGTTCTTCAGGTAAGACGTTGCATAGACCCTATTTCTATCCGCGTAAAATTGGGCAGCAGACTAGCCCAGTTTGTTTCAAGGTGGAGAGAAATAACACAGGATCCATGGGTTCTGGAATGTAGAGGGATAGCGTATAGATTTCATGAAGGCTCCAGTACAGGGGAAGTGTCCGAGCATGCTAAGGTTTGCGAAGGATCTGGAGGAGTTAGTGTCTCAGGGGGTAAAGGCTTTGGTTGAAAAAGGTGCAATAGAGGTTGCAGAGGAGGTTCCAGGTTGTTTTGTAAGCAATATATTTTTGGTGGAGAAGAAGGACAAAGGTATGAGGCCGGTGATAAATCTAAGAGAGTTAGACGATTGGATGTGTTACAACCATTTCAAAATGAAAGGCATTCATATGCTGAGGGATCTATTAAAGGGAGATTGGATGACTCGGTTGGATCTGAAGAATGCATCTCTGACAGTTCCAGTGTGTGTGGAGCACAGGGATTATCTCCAATTCAGGTGCAACGGCAGACGATATAGTTTTAAATGTCTCCCTTTCGGTCAGACTTAGGCGCCGTGGTGCTTTACGAAGGGGATGAGACCGATTGTGGTATGGTTGAGATCCAGGGGTGTTCGGTTAATAGTGTACCTGGATGACATTTTGATTACGGCGGAGGAGAAAAGTTTGGCTTTGGAGGAGACGGAGTTTGCTGTAAAAGATTTGGAAAACTCGGGTTTCATTGTGAACAGAGAGAAATCGTGTGTGGAGCCAGCTCAGGTGATGCAGTTTTTAGGTTTTCAGATACAGACCTTTGAATGTGTGTTGAAGTTGCCAATGGAGAAAGTGAAGAAGATTTGCAGAGAGGTGAAGAGAGTGAGGAATTTGGAATGGATAACTTTGCGCCAGTTGGCGAGTTTGCTTGGGCAGCTCTCTGCTTAAATTCAAGCAATTTTTGAAGCGCCACTTCACTACAGGGCGCTGCAAAGTCTGAAAGCGTATCACTTATGGCAGGGAGCGAAGTATTCTTAGAAAGTGATGAGGAAATCAGGAGGAGTTGGAATGGTGGTTGATGAGTCTGGAAGCATGGAATGGGTGAGTAATCTTTGGGGAGGGTCTAGAGGTGTTGATAGAGTAGGATGCAAGTCTGTATGGGTGGGGAGCAAGATGTGGTGCTTTGATGACTGAAGAATTTACATATAAATTGTCTGAAACTCCTGGCGGGGTCTTTTGCAGTATAAAGTTTTCTAAAAGGACAGGCCAAATGTTGTGTTCTGTTGAAGGTGGACAACATCCCTGCAGTACGTTATGTCAACAAGTTGGGGGGCCCACGTTCGAGGGGTTTATCGGAGTTGGCAAAGGAGTTTTGGAGGTTCTGTTTGGACAGAAAGAGAATGGTGCAGGCACAGTATTTTCCAGGGAAGAGAAATTTAGAAGCAGACTGTAACTCAAGGTATTTGAAGGTTGTGAGCAGTTGGAAATTGAACAGGGGGGTGTTTATGAGATTACAGGAGAGGTGGGCAGGTGGATTTGTTTGCGGACAGATTGAATGCCCAGTTGAGGGAGTTTTACAGTTGGAGGCCGGAACCGAAAGGGAGAGATACCTTTCTGCAGGAGTGGGGAACAGGGAGGCTGTATGCTTTTCCTCCGTTCTCAATGATTCAGAGGGTGCTGATGAAAGTGAGGAAGGAGAAAGTGGAATTGGTGTTAATTACGCCATTTTGGCAAGCCCAGGTGTGGTTTCCGAGTGTGATGAACTTGTTGGTGGAAGACCCCGTCTTATTACCAAGTTTTCCAGAGGTGCTGTTGGATGTACAGTGGAAGGTTCACGAGCTAGTGATGACGGGGCAGTTGAGGCTTTTGGGATGGAGGATTTCAGGAGAGTACGGCAAGTGTCTGGATAATCAAGGGGTCCGGGGCGCCAGGGACAACTAAGGTCTATAGGTCAGCGTGGAGAAGATGGTGTGGTTGGTGTGTTGAGAGGGATTTGGATCCCATTTCAGCCACTGTAGTGGAGGTAGTGAATTATTTGTCGAGCTTCTTCAGAAGAGGTTTTGCTTACAGTTCGGTGAATTTGAGCAGGTCTGCAATTTCTGCTGGTCATGTGTTGGTTGAGGAATGCTGGTTGGTCAACCTTCCTTGGTTAAAAGGATAGTAAAGAGAATGGCGTGTCCAAGATGGCGACGTGAGCGGACGCATATTCAGTCCGCTCCGTCAAACCACCAAATAACCGGCAAATAGCCATATGAAATCTCCCAGCGGCCTCTGAAAACACAACAGGACGCTTCCTGGACATATCGCGATCCGGTGACACTCTTTATGCCCTTCCCCCACTGGCTCTTCGTTGCAAGCGCACCTGGCAGTGCGCACCTGACCTGCTGCGGACAGCCTTCCCTGATGCCAAACCACGCCTGTAACTCTGCAATCAGGAAGAAAGACTGCCGGGGGGGGGGGGAAGGGGGAGGGGAAGAGAGCGACCTGCCCGAGCACTCAGCAGTGCTCTCGACACCAGATGGGCTCCAGTACGACACACCGGGGATGAGTCCAGCCACGAATGTAGGTAGGTAGGCCGCCAGCACCTTGCGCACCAAAAAAACATTATTAAATGGGCTCCAGTCATTGGCGAAGACACTCAGGCTGAGACCACAACAGGGGGCCCCCCCTCCACAATAACGGGCCATGTGACCTCACCATCCTGGAAAGTGCGAGAGCTAAATAAACAGCGTACCCTGCCACCACAACAAGGCCTGGCCACGTCCTAGTGCTCACTGGATCTGCCACAGGATAGCAGCAAGCCAGGCCTCGCGACCCCTGCACCGCGCTGCTTTGTCAGTGTTCCTGGCTGGCCCCAAATTCGGGGAGCTACTCCGGATAGTGGGAAGCCATCCTACCCTCGCAGCGGTGACAATCTGTAGGACGCGGGTGCCCAGCGGCCTTCCGCTGCACTGAAGCTCCTCACCCATATTATTAGACCGGAGCGGCCCTCCACTCAACTACGGACACACAATTGGAGCAGCAGGAGAAGAGGGCACACAGTGTCTCTTTCACTAGTGGGTTGTATTGCCCCAACACACGGCGACCAACAATAAGGCCCACACAAGAGGAACCTAGTTTTGAGAATATGGAAGGGGCATTATACCTCTGCAACCTGCTGTATGCCCCATCTGGGGTAGCTGCCGATTGGACACTGTTGTTCCTCCCGCTTCGCCCTGCCCCGTATTACAGTCAACACTACTGCCTAGCACCTGGGACTGAACGCTACCCACACGTTGGGGGCAGAGACCGGCGACCTCTCCTTCTTGACTGGAGACCATTCGGCAGTGAGATGTGGGCTTCGACATCAGCAAGGCCTTCCTTTTCTTTCCGCTACTTGAAATTAACATAGTGCCAATATTTACAAAATGGGCAAAACAAGAACTGAGAGACAACTGCCGGCCACTGAAGCGCAGGGCCCATCACCTGCCGATACTAGCACGGACCAAGAATCAATGGGACAGCCTATGCCTCCAGCTGATCTTTCACATCGCCTTGATAAGATAATGGCGGCAGTGATGGACATTAAAGCCACCCTTGCCCCCAAAATAGACAAGCTTGTGCAGAGCTCAGCTTTCTACGGGAAGACCACCAAGAGGTTGAAGATGTGTAACTGTGAAGACCTCGGTGTCTGCAACAGTGAATCAAATTAAGACACTGCGAGAAGAGGTGAACTAACTTAAAGACAGTGTAGAAGACCAAGAAGGCAGATCACGTCATAATAACATGCGCCTGGTGGGTCTGCCAGAACGCATCGAGGGACAGAGCATGGAATTTTATCTAGAGACCTGGTTGTTAAATACAATCCTACAAGGCAAACACTCCAAGTTCGATTCCACGGAGTGAGCTCACAGAGTTCCAGGGGGCCATGGTTGCACGTCTTCAATTATCGTGATAGGGACCATATCCTGCAAGTTACAAGGGTCCGTGGCCCATGGTGGTGGAGAATGCAGAGATACACATATACCCAGACTACACGTTATCTGTACAGCGTCGCAGGGCATCATTTCTGGACGTTAAACGCTGCCTTCGAAAACATGAGATCAAATATGCATTACAGTATCCAGCTTCATTGAGAATACAGCACAAAGGATCTACAGTCTTCTGTCACTCTCCTGACGATGCCTCGAATTGGGTGGAACAGAAAGGAATAGCATCTGCTCCAAAATCGATGGGGGACATGCCAGCAGTGGACAAAGGTCACAAATCGCAGAGGCCCGAGCCGTGGGCAGCGCCCCACCAAAGCACAAGTGGCACAGGAAAGGGAGCAAGCTCTCAAACACGCCATACAACATGGAGCCGCCACTTCCCCGGATAGAAAGATTCTATCATCTACTGATCGGCTTCCTTAAGAACACTACACTACGGTGGTCAAGAAGTCAAGACGTGACAGAACAAGAAGCTACGCTGCCCACACATAAGTGTCTGTTACAGACTTTGAGTATTGAATCTTACTCGGATACAGGTTTTTTTCCTCATTTTCTTTATAAACTTATCATGTTTGCATACAGGTGCATATGGCCTCTTGCCCGCTGGCAATTAGGCCTGAGGGTTTGGTTCATAGTTTACCACGAAATGCCAGTCCATGACATATGCTCGCGAATGATATTGGAGGGTAAGATTATCCTAGAGATGCTATGTAATCTTTTGCTGAAGATGAGGATTGTATTAGCACGGTTTCTTTCATTTATCGTCATAAATGAATGGAAATAATTATTTAATGTTGACCTGGAATGTGCGGGCCTGGCTGGTTGTGTCAAGCATCATAAAATGGAGTAGCTTCCATTTCTGCCATTTTTGCATTTAGAGAATATATATTGTATATACAGTGCTCACACATACACAAGTGAGGGTGCGTGAAGTGAAGTGCTTAGTGACAATAAAAACATTTAATCGCATTGAAAACAGGTCAAAAGAACCCAATTGGTTTAGACAATGTTAGGGAACTTTGAAATTGCAGTCGACGGCATTTCGATCTTAGTAAATCAAGATCATCACCAGAACAATGTAAGTGCGAGCACGTAAGATCTAAATTGGGGAAAAACCATCAACTACTAATGTGTCATACATTTAAAATACAACAAACAATTGCGTTGTAGTGATGGCGCAATAAAGGCGTGTTGGCATTCAGGAATGAGGGTCAAGTGAAGGAAACATCAAGGCAATTAATGTGATGTTGAGGATATCGAGGAAAGGCAAAGCAGACCAATCCTAATACTCCAAGAATGGTAATGATGCAGCGGTGAGAAAACTCCTACGGTACTGGTGTGTGCAGTACCAATAGCGCGGATGGCAGTTTAAGGAATGAGAGTATAATTCCGCCATGCAGGAGCAATGCCAAGGAGCGCAAGAAGAGGGGACTTACTAAGTGAATAAGTAGCAATGGGTCAAAGGCGCATAGTGAACCGCGGCAGAGGAGAGACGACCGCCAGTAAGGAACGAGTGTGGTCGTGAGCTGCACAATTCTGAAGGACCGTGACGAAGTGCCGGGAAGGTATTTACGCTATGCACAACCTCGATGATCTCGCAAGGGAGGAAACTTACTACGCGGATTCGTAGCAAACAATTCCAAGGTCGGCAAGGTTGGCCGAGGAACCCAGAGAAACGGGAGAATGCCCGTGTGGAAAAGGAGACGAGGAGGAATCAGCCGTCCCAGGAGTGCTGGAGGCGAGAAGGGGAGAAGGAGTTAATCAGGTGGGTGGGGGGAATGTACAAAAGGGCGGCGTGCGGAGTAAAACTTACTTGTATGGAAACAATTCACGAGTGGGAATTTCAAGGAAGATCAACCGCTGGCAACAGTCGGTGTTCTGCGGCGTGTTCCGCACCCAAGGCATGTAATTAACCCGAGAGCAGCTGCAGGCGAGAAGAGGAATGGTGCAGTTAATGATATATTAAGAGGTTTGAAGAATTCTTAAGGGGCGGCGTGCGAGGGCAGACTTACTTGGAAAGTAGAAAATTCGGAGGTGAATGAATCACATCAAGAGCGCGCTGGCAGCAGTCCGAAGCGCGCTGTGTGTGCGATCGTCAATGCTAGATATTGACGCTTGACAAGGAAAAAGCGCATGCGTGGTGCAGCGCATGTATGGACCAAGAGTGGTCATGTTGTCTAAGCGGAGAAAAAAAATAAAAAAATAAAAATAAAAAAAATAGATCAAATTTATGGAAGTCAGAAATAGTTTTAACACCACAAGAAAGCAACCAAAGTGACAAAAGACATCAAAAACTATAGCAAAGAAAAAACCTACCCATACCTTAGGGAGGACTATTTCACTCAGCCCCAATTCCCACAAAGACAACACGCGGGTACTTGGGGTAGATTTAAAAACAAACAACCAGTCACTTTCTCCGATTCTTCTGCAGACTGATTCATCTGACCAAAGTGCAGGACCGAGTTCAGCCCCCAATACTCCGAATTCTTTAGGGAGAGGCCAACACTTCCAACCAGAGAGAGGGAGGAACAAACAGAGGTACAATTTCCAACCAGGGGAACGTCAGACACGACGGAAATTCTACCAATGGGGCTACCAGTATTGACTGAGTCCTTGATTGATATTATCCCCAGTACGCAACCCACCGAAGAAATTCCAATCTTTAACCTTTCGAGCCATCAACTAGCGACTACTGAAATTTCCCTCCTCAGTAAAGGACTCTCCTTTGTACCAACTGAAAAAACTGACTGGTTTAAGATACAGACCGAAATTTTCCAATTCTTTAGAAAAATCAGACTACAGGCCTTTTTCTTAACAGAGACACTTCCCCTAACTGGGACACCACGGGCTTACGACCTAAATCTACCTTTAATCCGCCCACGGGAGTTCTACCACCTGAAGTCGTGTCATTCGAGCATCTTGTCTTGAAGGACTTGGAAAAATTAGGAAACCAACCCAAATTTGTCCCGTACAATATAAGCATGGAAGAGAAAAAAAGTCTTCTCATATTGAAAAATGCAGAAAATATCATTATCAAGCCATGTGATAAGGGTGGCGGGATTGTGATCCAAGACAAGTCCAACTATGACAAAGAAATTATGCGACAGCTCAACAACACTACTCACTATGAACCACTGAATAATAACCCCCTCAATGACATAAAAACTCTAATACAAACATCTACCAGAGCTGCAGAAGAAGCAGGTTACATCAGCCATAATGAGTTTTTTTTCCTGAATAATAAAAACCCTAGAACTCCTGTACTTTATACACTGCCAAAGGTACATAAAGACTCTAACAACCCTCCAGGCAGGCCAATCCTCTCGGGGTGTGATTCCATTTTGGAACCCCTTCGCAAATATGTCAATTTCTTTATTCAAGACATAGTTACAGACACAATTGCCTATGTTAAAGATACCACACATTTTATCAATATAATAGAAAAAGAGACTTTTGACCCTCCCTGTGAGCTTCTGGTCACCTTAGACATCGAGTCACTCTACACGAACATTCCACAAGATAAAAGGCAAAGAAGTCATTGAAAAACACCTAAACAACAGACCTCGCCCACACAAGGTACCGACCAAATTCGTCATCTCCCTCCTCGAAATAGCTCTCTCTGAAAACTATTTCCTGTTCAATGAGAAATATTACAAACAAAGGAAGGGTAACGTCTATGGGTGCAGTTTTTGCCCCTAATTTTGCCATCCTGTACGTCGATGAAATAGAGAGGATATTCATCCTCAATGTACTCAACCCACACCGCAACAAAATTATAAGCTGGCATCGTTACATCGACGATGTGTTTATGATCTGGCATGGCTCAAACTCGATGAGTTTTGCCTCTGGCTTAACAACTGCCAACCTGATCTCAAGTTCACACATGACTCCAGTAATCACTCTATAAACTACCTGGATGTTACTGTTATTCACTCTGAAGGTACCCTTTATACCACTCTGTACAGAAAACCTACCGAGCGCAATGCTCTATTACATTACAAAAGTGCACATCCCAGAGCACTCAGAGATGGACTTCCTTTTGGACAATTCCTTCGAATTAGAAGGAATTGTAAACTCAAAGATGACTACTTTAAAGAAGCCAATATCCTTTGTGACAAACTACTTAACAGAGGGTACCCCAGACGCCTAGTAAAAAGATCTATGAAGAGAGAGTGGTACTCCCACAGGGAGATACTCCTGGAACCCAAACCCAAGAAAGCCCTATCGCGGATCACATGTGTAACTACTTTTTGCCCGCTACCAACAGCATTACCAAAGTAGTTAAAAAACACTGGCCACTTCTGACATCCATCAAGATCACTAAGGAAGCCCCACTTATTTCCTTTAGGAGGGCTCGCAATATCAAGGATCATCTAGTCAGGGCACAGAGACCCATATCCAAAAACAATGGAATTCACTCTTTTTTTGGACTATCTCCTGTTGTAGGCCATTTCAAGTGTGGTAATTGTGCTGCATGCCCTTTCACAATTAACACCAAGGTATTTCCATACGCTACTAGCATGCATGACCTGAATTTCTTTTCCAATTGTAACTCCACTAATGTAATTTATTGTATTCAATGCCCATGTAACCTGAAGTACATTGGCCAGACAACGCAAAAAAATCAAAGCCAGAATTGGACAACACAGGAGCAGAATACGCTGTCGAGTTACAACAGCCCCTTTGGTGAACCACTTGTCATGATGCAGCGAAACAGACTGAAAAAAGATTCTGCGAGTGTACGATTGCACTCCAAAAGACAGTGTCCTTGGAAATACCCGCTCTGGAGAAGATTGACTCCCACTTGGAAGACATCGCTTAGATCCATTCTGCTTGGATTGCGATTCCCTTCCACTTCCAGTTAAATTCTGTGGATCATTTCCTGGAAGAGTACTCGGTCTAGTTGTTATAGTCGCGAGACTCTTCACAGGTCTCAATGCGCATGCGCGAGGTTCGCGCGGCGCACTTCAACTGTAGAATTTCAAGAAAACGGTTGCCTTATCTTTCGAGGCCCGTTCCTTCAGAGAAAATCTTTTGAGAGAATTATCTTCGTGGTTCCAGGTTCCTTTTTCAAAGGAAAGTATTCACAGTACAGTTTGTGTCGCACGGAAAATATTTTCTCACATGCTTTCTGGTATTTATTATTTTTTTAGTTAAAATTCAGTCAGCAAGTCGACAGAATTGACGAGAGAATCTTTGTAGTGAATTCAGAAGGAGATTCTACGTCACCAGCAATATTTTGGAGAAGCGTCTCTGTGAAGAGAGACCTTCTCCTCAGTCAAGTAAGAGTGTTGTTTTTACCATCTAAAGCATATGCAAGCTAAGGAGAGGAAATATTCTGCTGAAGTACAAGATAGAACTTATTGACTAAGAGTAGCTCTCAATGTGAGAGTTTTGAACTGTGAAGTGACTTCAGACTATATCAAGGGCGAGCAGCGAAGTATTTTCTTCAACCTTGTTATGGATTGTACACTAATAAGATAAGAGGCATAAAGCAATTTCTTCTACAATAATTTAATCCTGAATAAAGACATTGAGATTTCAGCCCTTTCACCAGTGGTTCACACAAGTTCACGGAGTAAAACCACGTGTGAGCTTGAAAGACCTATAACCTCTGAAAGCTGATCAAGTAATCAATAGACAAACAAGCATAGAGAGTGGCTTAGTTCTCCGACACTAAAGGTAAAAGTAGTTCCAGCGAAGAAAGCTTAAAACTATCTATAGAGTTAGGGAAGACTTAATTTGTGTGTTATGTTTTTTAGGAGTCTTCATAAGAACAGAAGATACCATTAGCAGTTCCAGTGTCCGGAGGCAGTCTCTCTTTTGTTTGTCTTCCACTTCCCCTTTCCCCCTCGGCTAAGTCCAGAGGCAGTTGTATATTCCATCTGTCACTGGCTTGGATGAGAGGGAGTTGAGGACCTGTCATCTGCTCCTGGGGAAGTCGTTCCATTGATCTGACAGATTGAAGTGCCAAAACAACCTCATTTTTGAGGGTTTAGATTTCCCCCCGAGCAGTATGGCGGAAGGGATAGATTTAAAGACCCTAACTTCTATTTTAGAAGGCATGCAGAAGCAACTTAATTGTGCCCTAGAAGATAATAAGTCATTGAGAGAGGAAGTTAGGAGGTCGAGTCAGGAATCAATTCAGACTAGGCAAAGATTAGACGAGTTAGTTGCATCAGGTTCAGGATCTAAGGGATCTCAAGGATTATCAGGCAATCTATCTCCTTCAGATATTTCAACTCAAGTTATTCATGCAGTTTCACCAATTATTCCACTGGCGCCCCCAGAAAGATTTGGTGGGGATCCACAAAGAGCACAAATATTCTTAACTCAGTGTTCCCTGCATTTTTTGTGTCGGCCAGTCATTTTTGCAGAGGATCAATCAAAGGTGGCTTTCATACTGTCGTATTTGAATGGTGACGCTGCAGCTTGGTCCATGTCGTTAGTCTCACAGAATGATCCAATGTTATACAACTTTAATGATTTCAAGATAGAATTCTTACGAATTTTTGATCGTCGTTCAGCCTCCCAAGCCACTGACAACGAGTTATTGGAGCTCAAGCAGGGGAATCGAGATTTAGTTGCCTACTTGGCCCAATTTAATAAACTAGTGGTGGAATCCAAGTGGCCTGAAGACAAGAGAGCAGCAATTTTTTATAGAGGGTTAAAAGATGACCTAAAGGATGCTTTGGCTCAGATTCCTAGGAGGCCCACCGAAATATCTGAGTTAATCGATTTGGTGTTGCAGATAGACCATCGTTTGAGTGAGCGTCGAAATGAAAAAAGAAGAGATGTTCGCCCGCTTCCACCACGTTTTGATCGAATGAAGACGGAAGGTCACAAGTCATTAGAAAACTCCTTGACCGAGGAACCTATGCAGATAGGGTCAATACGAGGACCCTTGTCCAAAGAAGAAAAGGAAAGGCGAAGATCTAGTCACCTGTGTTTGTATTGTGGCCTCTCTGGTCACTTTGTAAAGGATTGTCCGAAAAAACCAAAGAATTCTCTGCCGGGAAAAGGTCAGCTTCACCTGTGAAGAGAGTTGCCCAGGGTGAAGCAGATTCAAAGTCAACTCCAAATTTGCAACAAGTGGTAAATACCTTACAATCATCCTCACCTCATGTGGTAGTTTCCTTTACAGCTAGATTTCGAAATCAGGAGATTAGCGGAGTCTCAGTGATGATAGATTCTGGGGCAACTGGGAATTTTTGTGACATCAAGTATGCCCGTCGCAAGGGGATAAGATTTGTTGAAAAGCAGGTTTTGGAAGTGGTCACAGCTGTTGATGGAACTAACCTATCTTCGGGACCAATCACTCATGAAACAGAATTAATCCAATTGACTGGATTGAATGGACATTCGGAATTGTTGACCTTTAACTTGATTGATGCTCCTCAATTTGAATTAATTTTGGGCCTTCCCTGGTTAACTGAACACAATCCACGCATAGATTGGGCTAGGAGAACCATCACCATGGATTCAACCTTTTGCAAGGAAAACTGTTTTTGTGAGCAATCCCATCAAACGGAAGATTCTCCTGCCCGGAAGTTAGCTGGTCGTCCTGCTTTAATTTGCTCTTTGGAAACCAAGGAAATTCCCGAAGAATACAAGGATTTGTCTTCAGTGTTCGATGTAAAAGAGGCAGAAAGGCTACCCCCCCATCGCCCCTACGATTGCAAAATTGACATTGAGCCAGGGGCCGTGTTGCCTTGCAGTAGAATCTATGCATTGACTGAAACTGAAAATCAATATCTTAAAAGTTATTTGGACAAACACCTGGAAAATGGTTTTATTCGTCCCTCTAAATCTCCAGTATCGTCTCCCTTATTTTTCATTCCGAAGAAAGATGGAGAACTTCGAACTTGCATCGATTACAGAGCCCTGAATCAAGTGACAATCAAAAATCGTTATCCTCTCCCGCTAATTTCAGTTTTGTTGGATCAAGTAAAAAATGCAAAGGTCTACACAAAATTGGATTTACGTGGGGCTTACCATTTGATTCGTATTGCCCCCGGTGATGAGTGGAAGACAGCATTTCGTACCCGTCATGGCTTATTTGAATATTTGGTGATGCCATACGGGTTATGTAACGCTCCAGCGGCGTTCCAGCATTTTGTGAATGACGTTCTCAGGGAGTTTTTGGACAGAATTGCCGTTGTTTATATCGACGACATTTTGATCTTCTCTGACAGTCTGGAAGAGCATGTAACCCATGTCAGATTGATTTTAACTAGATTGCTAGAAAATCATCTCTATGTGAAACTGGAGAAGTGTGCCTTTCATGTGAATAAGGTGGAATTCCTTGGGTTTGTGCTATCCCCTGAAGGTGTAAGCATGGATAAGACTAAGGTGAAAGCTGTACAAGATTGGCCATCTCCCAAGAGTGTAAAAGAAATCCAAAGTTTCATCGGTTTTTCAAATTTTTACAGGAGGTTCATTTCAGATTTTTCCCACAAAGTAAGTCCAATCACACGTTTGTTAAGAAAAGGAGTCAAGTTTATTTGGGATGAGGAAGCAGAAGAGGCCTTTCAATTCCTAAAGAGATCTTTTACTCAAGCCCCTATCCTGTTGCATCCAAGAACTGATGAACCATTCTATGTCGAAGCGGACGCCTCAGATGTTGCCATAGGAGGAATACTGTCCCAACGTCATAAGGATACAGGTCAATTACACCCAGTGGCCTACTACTCCAGGAAGTTATCTCCCCCTGAATGCAACTATTCAATTGCAGACAAAGAATTGTTAGCAGTCAAGAGTGCCTTTTTGGAATGGAGGCATTATTTGCTAGGGGCCTTGCATAAGGTCACTGTTTACACCGATCATCGTAACCTTCAATTCCTTAAGTCTGCCAGGACATTGACGGCCAGGCAGTTACGTTGGTCATTATTTTTTGCAGATTTCAATTTTGTAATCACCTTCAGACCTGGGACCAGTAATGTTAAAGCAGATGCTCTTTCCAGAATAAATACTGATCATTTAGAAACTGATCAAAAGAAACAGGCTATAATTCCGGAAGAGAAGATCATTGTAGCCTCTCTCAACACAGATTTTTCAAGTGAAATCCAAAGGGCAATGCCATATGAAGAAATGATTCTGTGGGCAAATGAAGAATCAGAGAGAGAAATCAGAGATGGATTGCCTTATATCCGAAATTGTTTGTATCTTCCGACTAAAAGACTGCAAGATCGAGCCTTGAAACTATGTCATGACGAATCTTTAGCTGGTCATAAAGGAGTTCACAAGACCTTGGAGTTGGTTGAAAGAAATTTTTGGTGGCCAAAGATGAAATCACAAATACGACAGTATGTTTCCACCTGCGAGAGATGCCTGCAGGGGAAATCAGATCGAAGGGCTCCTCAAGGGTTGTTGATGCCAATGCCAACCCCACCTCACCCTTGGCACACTGTTTCGATGGATTTGATTGTAGACCTCCCTCCAAGTCAGGGTTTTAACACCATTCTGGTCATGGTAGACACATTCACTAAGATGGCACATTTTGTCCCTTTGAAGGAAATACCCAGGGCACCTCAATTAGCTCAATTGTTTGCTCAACACATAGTGAGACTGCATGGGATTCCAAAGGTTGTGGTCTCTGATCGAGGCTCTCAATTTGTCTCCCACTTTTGGAGGGCCTTTACGAAGAGGCTAGGCATTGATGCACGCTATTCCACCAGTTTCCATCCCGAAACTGATGGTCAAACCGAAAGAGTCAATCAAGACTTAGAACAGTATCTCAGGCTCTATTTGATGGATCAGAAAGCTGGGTGGTCTGAATTAATTTGGTCTGCTGAGTTTGCCTATAACAATGCCAAACATTCCACTACTGGTTATTCCCCCTTCTATTTAAACTATGGTAGGCACCCGAGTTTAATTTTCGAAAAAGATGAGGGATCAGTACCTGCAGTAGAAGAATTGGTAAATAAGGTTCAAGATTCATTGCGTCAGGCAGGTGAAAATATCAAAAAGGCTAAAGACTCTTATAAATTTCAGGCTGACAAAAAGAGAAGAGAGAGTCCCGCTTTTAAACCAGGAGACAAGATTTGGTTGTCCACCAAAAATCTAAAATTAAAAGAAAACCGTAAATTCCAACCAAGGTTCATTGGCCCATTTAAGGTAAATAAGATGATAAATCCAGTGTCAGTTAAGATCCAGCTGCCTCCCTATCTAAAGATTCACCCAGTGTTCCACGTTTCTTTGTTAAAGAAAAGTCCACCTAATTTGAGGTACCGATCTACCCCTAAACCCATTTATGTAGGTTCAGTGGAGGAGTTTGAGGTTCATAAGATTCTAGACTCAACCTTTAGAAAAGGTAAATTGTATTACTTGATCAGTTGGAAGGGTTTTGGTCCTGAAGAAAGATCTTGGGAGCCACATTCTAATGTTCACGCTCCAAAGCTCATTCGAGACTTTCACCAGAAACATCCTACTAAGCCAAGGTTGAAGGGACGTCTTTTGGTGGGGGGTACTGTCATGATGCAGCGAAACAGACTGAAAAAAGATTCTGCGAGTGTACGATTGCACTCCAAAAGACAGTGTCCTTGGAAATACCCGCTCTGGAGAAGATTGACTCCCACTTGGAAGACATCGCTTAGATCCATTCTGCTTGGATTGCGATTCCCTTCCACTTCCAGTTAAATTCTGTGGATCATTTCCTGGAAGAGTACTCGGTCTAGTTGTTATAGTCGCGAGACTCTTCACAGGTCTCAATGCGCATGCGCGAGGTTCGCGCGGCGCACTTCAACTGTAGAATTTCAAGAAAACGGTTGCCTTATCTTTCGAGGCCCGTTCCTTCAGAGAAAATCTTTTGAGAGAATTATCTTCGTGGTTCCAGGTTCCTTTTTCAAAGGAAAGTATTCACAGTACAGTTTGTGTCGCACGGAAAATATTTTCTCACATGCTTTCTGGTATTTATTATTTTTTAGTTAAAATTCAGTCAGCAAGTCGACAGAATTGACGAGAGAATCTTTGTAGTGAATTCAGAAGGAGATTCTACGTCACCAGCAATATTTTGGAGAAGCGTCTCTGTGAAGAGAGACCTTCTCCTCAGTCAAGTAAGAGTGTTGTTTTTACCATCTAAAGCATATGCAAGCTAAGGAGAGGAAATATTCTGCTGAAGTACAAGATAGAACTTATTGACTAAGAGTAGCTCTCAATGTGAGAGTTTTGAACTGTGAAGTGACTTCAGACTATATCAAGGGCGAGCAGCGAAGTATTTTCTTCAACCTTGTTATGGATTGTACACTAATAAGATAAGAGGCATAAAGCAATTTCTTCTACAATAATTTAATCCTGAATAAAGACATTGAGATTTCAGCCCTTTCACCAGTGGTTCACACAAGTTCACGGAGTAAAACCACGTGTGAGCTTGAAAGACCTATAACCTCTGAAAGCTGATCAAGTAATCAATAGACAAACAAGCATAGAGAGTGGCTTAGTTCTCCGACACTAAAGGTAAAAGTAGTTCCAGCGAAGAAAGCTTAAAACTATCTATAGAGTTAGGGAAGACTTAATTTGTGTGTTATGTTTTTTAGGAGTCTTCATAAGAACAGAAGATACCATTAGCAGTTCCAGTGTCCGGAGGCAGTCTCTCTTTTGTTTGTCTTCCACTTCCCCTTTCCCCCTCGGCTAAGTCCAGAGGCAGTTGTATATTCCATCTGTCACTGGCTTGGATGAGAGGGAGTTGAGGACCTGTCATCTGCTCCTGGGGAAGTCGTTCCATTGATCTGACACCACTACATTGAAAAAGGACACACTGAAAATGATCTTAAATGGCTAGTGATCGACATGCTCCACCCTAACAGCAGAGGTGGGGACCAGAATCTCATTCTAAACAGACTGGAATGCAAATGGATGTTTAACTGTCGCTCAATCGAACAGGGTTTGAATACCATTGACGAGTGGAACATGATTCTGTAAGCTTTTAAGCCCTCAGGTTAACTCTGCTTTCATGCTCTTGCCACTAGAGCTCCGTATCCACTACCGAATACGTGGTTTATACCTTGCATGCGGTATGGGTCCACAATACAATTGTGTTTTTACATCCTTTTGAGTGTATAAATTGTCCTTCTGTTTTCCATACCGTTTAGAATTGTCTAATATGTACCCATGTATATAGATGCAATGCTTCCTCTACACCTGCATATGCGTGCACCTTCTCCTCATCCAACATGGCTGCCCCCTTACTCCGCTTAGACAACATGACCACTCTTGGTCCATACATGCGCTGCACCACGCATGCGCTTTTTCCTTGTCAAGCGTCAATATCTAGCATTGACGATCGCACACACAGCACGCTTCGGACTGCTGCCAGCGCGCTCTTGATGTGATTCATTCACCTCCGAATTTTCTACTTTCCCAAGTAAGTCTGCCCTCGCACGCGGCCCCTTAAGAATTCTTCAAACCTCTTAATATATCATTAACTGCACCATTCCTCTTCTCGCCTGCAGCGGCTCCTGGGTTAATTACACGCCTTGGGTGCGGAACACGCCGCAGAACACAGACTGCTGCCAGCGGTTGTTCTTCCTTGAAATTCCCACTTGTGAATTGTTTCCATACAAGTAAGTTTCACTCCGCACGCCGCCCTTTTGTACATTCCTCCCACCCACCTGATTAACTCCTTCTCGCCTCCAGCACTGCTGGGGCGGCTGATTCCTCCTCGTCTCCTTTTCCACACGTGCATTCTCCCGTTTCTCTGGGTTCCTCGGCCAACCTTGGAATTGTTTGCTACGAATCCGCATAGTAAGTTTCCTCCCTTGCGAGATCATCGAGGTGGAGCATAGAATTTCCGTCGTGTCTGACGTTCCCCTGGTTGGAAATTGTACCTCTGTTTGTTCCTCCCTCTCTCTGGTTGGAAGTGTTGGCCTCTCCCTAATAAATTCGGAGTATTGGGGGCTGAACTCGGTCCTGCACTTTAGTCAGATGAATCAGTCTGCAGAAGAATCAGAGAAAGTGACTGGTTGTTTGTTTTTAAATCTACCCCAAGTACCCGCTTGTTGTCTTTGTGGGAATTGAGGCTGAGTGAAATAGTCCTCCCTAAGGTATGGGTAAGTTTTTTCTTTGCTATAGTTTTTGATGTCTTTTGTCACTTTGGTTGCTTTCTTGTGGTGTTCAAATTTATGGAAGTCAGAAATAGTTTTATCTATTTTTTTTTTTCCTCCGCTAAGACAACATGACCACTCTTGGTCCATACATGCGCTGCACCACGCATGCGCTTTTTCCTTGTCAAGCGTCAATATCTAGCATTGACGATCGCACACACAGCTCGCTTCGGACTGCTGCCAGCGCGCTCTTGATGTGATTCATTCACCTCCGAATTTTCTACTTTCCAAGTAAGTCTGCCCTCGCACGCCGCCCCTTAAGAATTCTTCAAACCTCTTAATATATCATTAACTGCACCATTCCTCTTGTCGCCTGCAGCGGCTCCCGGGTTAATTACACGCCTTGGGTGCGGAACACGCCGCAGAACATCGACTGCTGCCAGCGGTTGATCTTCCTTGAAATTCCCACTCGTGAATTGTTTCCATACAAGTAAGTTTTACTCCGCACGCCGCCCTTTTGTACATTCCCCCCCACCCACCCGATTAACTCCTTCTCCCCTTCTCGCCTCCAGCACTCCTGGGACGGCTGATTCCTCCTCGTCTCCTTTTCCACACGGGCATTCTCCCGTTTCTTTGGGTTCCTCGGCCAACCTTGCCGACCTTGGAATTGTTTGCTACGAATCTGCGTAGTAAGTTTCCTCCCTTGCGAGATCATCGAGGTTGTGCATAGCGTAAATACCTTCCCGGCACTTCGTCACGGTCCTTCAGAATTGTGCAGCTCACGACCACACTCGTTCCTTACTGGGGGTCGTCACTCCACTGCCGCGGTTCACTATGCGCCTTGGACCCATTGCTACTTATTCACTTAGTAAGTCCCCTCTTCTTGCGCTCCTTGGCATTGCTCCTGCATGGCGGAATTATACTCTCATTCCTTAAACTGCCATCTTCACTTACTCCCGCGCTATTGGTACTGCACACACCAGTACCTTAGGAGTTTTTTCACCGCTGCATCATTACCATTCTTGGAGTATTAGGATTGGTCTGCTTTGCCTTTCCTCGATATCCTCAACATCACATTAATTGCCTTGATGTTTCCTTCACTTGACCCTCATTCCTGAATGCCAATATGCCTTTATTGCGCCATCACTACAACGCAATTGTTTGTTGTATTTTAAATTTAGGACACATTAGTAATTGATGGTTTTTCCCCAATTTAGATCTTACGTGCTCCTTTTGAACTATCTACTTACCCCAGGTCACATTCGTGTGGGGTCCCCTTGTTTTCATACATATAATTGTGTCAAGCGGCACAAAGTTTATCAATATTTCCACAGACACAAAATCACCATAGCTTTACTTCAAAGAGACACATTTAACACACCAAACACTGCAATCACTAAATAAACGATGGAGGGGAACGGTAATAGGCACGACTTACTCAGGCTATGCCAGAGGAGCCCTGATCAGGGTGGCACCAGTAACAGCATTACAAATAACATATACGAGAGTTGATACTCAGGGCCGATATGCGATACTGGAAGGCTTTTTAGACGGTCGTCCGTTATCCATGGTTTCACTCTATGCCCCTGATTCCGGGCAATCCATATTCCATCAGACATTGTCCCCAGCACTCCTCAGGGCCCCTTTGGCACGCACTTAATACCAACAAGGAGACGGCCACACATGCCGGCATAGAATGGGACGCCCTAAAGGTGGTTCTGCGTGGGCAGGTTATACAGGCAGTATATGGAACTCGCATGACTTTAATTAAAGAGATACAGGGGCTGGAGGATAGAATACAACAGCAGGCACAAAACGCGCCCACGGAACCGCACTTATTACAAACACTCTCCAAAAACAGATTAGAGTACAAGGAAACAGACAAATTATGTGACCTGGATTATAAATAGTACACGGCTAGACGCCATGCGGAGGGTGACAAGGCAGGCAAGTAGCTAGCATGGTTGCTCAAAAGCAGCCGTACTCAACCGCCCATCACAGCAATATATACTTTAGAAGATAATCTGGTCAACACACAGGAGTAAATCAATGAATCCATTTATAAATACTACACAACTTTCTAGAAGGTCCCAGCATCAGGCGCACCACAGGTAATGCAACAGTTTCTAGAGCAGGCAACTCTCACACAAGTAACGAGTGACCAAGATTTAGAGGCCTCGCTCACAGTGTACGAAATCTCAGACACTATCAAACAACTACCCAGATGGAAAACCCCTGGAATGGACAGCTGGCCCACGGAATTTTATGCAACATACTCAACCTAGTTGGCTCCTAGACTGATCACAATATTCAAAGAGTCTGTCGATAGTGGCCTCCTGCCTCTCTCTCTTCATGAAGCAATACTTGTGGTCCTCCCAAGACCTGGTCTGGACCCCCTCTGAATGCGCTCGTATCGTCAGCTTTCATTGCTTACCTCGGACTATAAAATTCTAGGAAAGTGGCTGGCCAACAGGTTGATGGAGGCAGTTCCTCTGCTGGTTCACACAGACTAAAATGGGTTTGTTCCGGACAGGAGCACGGGGCTGAACCTCCGACGCTAGTTTAAAATCCTAGCTTGGGCCCAAACAACACCCGAGTAAATTTGCATAGCGGCCCTGGATATGTAAAAGGCCTTCGATACCCTGAGATGGGACTACTTGCCATGGTGCTGGCTCGGTTCGGCATAGGCCCCAAGTTCTTACACTGGGTGAAAATATTATATACCAACCCGCGAGCCAGAGTGAAGATGGTTCGCATTATATCACCATCCTTCTGTATCGAATGCGGCACCAGACAGGGTTGCCCACTCTCACCAATCCTTTTTGCTTTGGCCATGGAGCCTCTGGCTTGTGCGCTCTGCGGTAATGTGCTGGAATGGGGCAAACGAGTACACACGCAGTGGCACATAGTGTTCCTTTATGCGGATGACGCACTCATTTATCGCTGCAATCAGGGAGAAGCGCTTCGAGGTCTAAGAGCATTATTAGACACCCATGCACGTCTATCGGGCTTGAAAGTCAACTAGGATAAGTCAGTCTTGTTCCCCATAGTGCCTATTCCGGCTGAGCAGCGGCAGCGACAACCTCATGCGCCACTAGTAAGATCGTATGATTCATTCAAGTATTTGGGAGTCCAAATCTATCACTCCTCATCTGATCTGATAGACGGTAATCTGGGGAAGGCAATTTCCAGTGCCAGAGCGTCTCTTCAGTTTTGGTCCACCCTCCCGCTTTCCTCCATGGGTCGGATAGCCATTTCCAAGATGCTTCTTCTCCCTCGGCTTCTGTACTTTTTCACTGTCCTCCCTTTCAGAGTACCTCATAACATATTCAAAGACTTACTAGTATCTCTGATATGGGGTAACTCTAGAGCAAGGGTTACACTCAAGAAACTATCTTCCTATATCAGAGGGAGGTTTAGGAGCTCCCGTGCGCTGGCGTGCACGGTAGAACCTAGCTGAACTAGATACCTGGGCAATGACACTACCGCGGTCGGAGTTGATCGAGTGGATGTCAGGCACCAAAACTCAACTCCAGAGGACAGAGGGCCGCACTCTATTGCGAGCATCCCGTAATGCCTGGTTGGCCTACGCAATACCCAAACAACGCTCCCCATAGTATGCCCCAGATCTCCCTATCGAGACATCACCGGGACTATATACCCACCTAAAACGTCCGGTTCTGGCCGAATGGCAAGCAGCCGGTCTGACTACATAGGGAGACTTATATGTTGACTCAGCTTTATGTGACTTTGCCACCCTGAGGAACGACTATAACAGATCACTCGGTACGTTCCTCCTCTATGCAACACTAACACAGCAGGCACTGCAAACTTGGGGGGACACAGTACCACCAACCGCTGAAGGCTTGCAGACATTACTGACACATGGATTAGGCAGCAAAGCCATCAAGGCCATCTACAATTCTCTTAGGGCAGACGCACTTCCCTCCCTAACTTCATTACACGAATACTGGACCGTCACACTCTCCACAGAAATCACAGACAAACAATGGAAACAATGCGTAGGAAATCCCCAAACCACCTCCATAAACGCCAGACTGAAAAACACGCAATTAAATTACTTACATCACACATATCTAACCCCGCACAGGCTTGCGAGACTGTACCGGACCTCCATTGATGTCTGCTCCAGATGTCATGCTTCAAACGCTGATTTTATGCATATGGTATGGTCATGCTCCCGCATCACAACATGCTGGGGGAAGGTATTGTCAGCCGCAACGGGAACCACAATTAAACCCCAGAGCGCACACTACCTACTAGGCATCACCAAACGGAACGCACATTGTACAAATCTTAATAACTACCTAGACCTGGCGTTAGTCTTGGCCAAACGCTCCTTGGCTATGGCCTGGAAGTCCCCGACGGGCCCCTCCGCCAAGCACTGGTTGACTGCTCTTCGACGTGCCATGGTAGCCAAACACGTGATACTGACATCTCAGCTTCCACACCCAAAAGCTAGGTCGCAACCTGTGGACTGGCAACAATATGAAACCATCATAGAAGCTAGCCTCCGTGACGCACAGGATACTGGGTGATGCATTAGCTGCACCGACATTGCAACCGGTAGCCAACCATAGACATCATGTGCACTCATATTAAGATACATACACAGGCGGGGAACTGGACAACACACATGCATGGGTGGTGATTAGACACAACTGCCTCACATTTCAGGCAAGGACCGATTGCACACACACATAATACGGCACATATGCTACTTGACTCCTCCACCATTCTTTTTTTTTTTTTTTTTTTTTTAAATTAAAGCACTCAACATAACTAGACCTCGGCCACCAGCACTCCACAAAAGCGGTGCATTTAACAGTAATGAATATACAACCAACATAGGACAGACATATTAGTTAAGTGGTGTGATGTTTATTAACTGTTTATATCGTATGATTTCTGCTTTGTACAGCAAAAGAAATTTTTTATTGACAATCACTGCAGTGAAGTATTATTGATACTGACTATCTGTAACATTGAATATGGCGATTCGCCCCCTCCGCCTACTGGGCACAACAATGCAAATGGAGATGTACCCTAATATGAACATTATTATGTCGTATTTACAACTGTATGTTGTTCTGGAGTACAAAATGGATAAAAAGATTATATATTTTAAAAAAAGGATAGTAAAGAGTGTTCCCATAGAGTTGCCACCTATGGCGAAGTACGCTTTTCTTTGGGATGTGTCTGTTGTGTTGAGGGAGTTGGATGGCTGGGGGTCCAATTCCGGTTTAAGTCTGAAGTTGTTGTCCTGGAAGTTAGCAGTACTTTTATGTTTGGTTTCATTTATAAGAGTGTCAGATATTAGGGCTTTGTAGGTGTCTTCGCGGAGTTACCAGCAGGAAGGGGTGTGTTTGGAGTGGAGGAAAAGGACAAAGACTATGTCTAAGACAAATATTTAACCCAATATGGAGGGGCATAGCAATTTGACTGTGGTACGCTGATTGAAGGAGTATGAGAAGATAAAAGAAAGGTTGAGAGTGTGGGTGTGCATAGCTTCTGATCTCTTTTAGGAAGCCACTTATGGCGGTGTTGGCGCTGTCTTTAGCGAGATGGGTTAAGGAGGTGATGAAAAAGGCAGGTGTTGATGTGAGTGTTTTTGGTGCTCATTCGGCAGTTCAAGTGGTATTATGAAGGCAGCAGATTGGTCTGATGATACAACTTTTAAGAAGTTCTACTTTAAACCTGTGGAGAATGTGTTGCAGAAAGTAATAGAAGAACATTGAACATTCATAATATTGGCCTCCGGGCCTTGCCATAAATGCAAATTTTCCACAGTTTTAATGGGAAGAAAATCATGATTCTATTAAAGGCATGGAGGCCAATATTATCCCTTCCATGCTATGCCCAACCCATTTGACCTTTTTGTGTGTTGTTTTCTTATTTAGGTCAAAGTTAAGACGAAGAATGTCGAAGTGGGGTGCCAGAGTTATGGAGAAAGGACAGTTTGGACTCCGCAGTTCATGAAAAATATTTTTGGTTAATTTGCAGCAGTATAAGAAGGAAGATGGCTGCCTGTGTATAGATTATATGCATGTTCTAGAGGTCTAATGTGTTCTAGTTCTAAGATTCTTGTTGCTGCTGTGTGTGAGGAGCAATAAAGGATTATGCATAATATTACCTTCCGTGCCTTTAATAAAATCATGATTTTCTTCCCATTAATACTGTGAAAAATCTGCATTAATTTAACAAAAAGCTAAAGGAGCAACCCGCAATTTAGAAGAGGAAATCAAAATAATACACCCATTGTCTACAAGTACCCATGAAAAGCTAACGAATAAAATCCCTAGTGTAAGCTGAATTAGGAGAATCAATAACCTATGGAAACATAGAATGTCAATAAGTCGCAATTAGATTAACCGACAGCAATCAATATGTCTGCTCTTAGAATCATGTGTTATACGATTAACTAGTGCCTGCTGGAACGTAATACAGGGTGATTCACAAGACATTGTTTTTTAAATGTAAATCTAATTTACACTTACACATGCATTTTACAAATAGAGCAAGTGTAGTCTACGTTGAAGAGGTACACACAATGAATAAATACACTGCACAAATATAGGGGTTTGTAATATCTGAAAAAAAAGTTGGTGTTTTGCATTTTAGGCTATGGTTATTAGGTCTAGCCACTGTTTTCTTTAGATGAAAGACTTTACTGAAAATGCCATAACAGACGACCCATGTGTGGCTTTCTAAGATCACTCGACTTAGATCATCTTTTGCTCATTCTGAACTACCAGCAAGTGGAAAGCTACGAGATACCTACAGAGGGATTCTGCATCAGAAACAACTTCCTCCTACAACATTTAACAGAGAACAAGCAATGCATCTCTGTAACTATCAATAAAGCCTATATAAAAATTGCATTTTTTTCTTTTAATAAAAAAAGAAAGATGAGGGTAAATAAAAAAAAGAAGAATCACAAGCATGGAAATTATCTACAAAAATAGCGTTCATGAAACGAGTTGTGTGACCAGTGGAAATATAGTGAAGAGGGTTACACAAGCAAAAGTAATCACTAAACAAAGGTGGATGTTCTCTTGACGTTCGAGGCTTTTGTAAACGGTTTACCATAACGCATGAATCTGTTTCCATTGTCAGCTAGGATTTTCTGGGTGTATCGCCTCCTCTGCTACTTCATTACAGGAGTCGATATACAGTAGCACGTTATCTACGCAGCTATGGGACAGTAATCCTAATATGGCACTAAACCCTAGTGATTATCGTAATATATGGGGGCCCTGATATTTGCTCATCACTGTAACTGAACTGCGATGTGGACATATTACTTTTACCACACTATCCTGACTGCGCTGTATGTCCTTGCATTCTCCATTGTCTGCTGTACTACATGTCATTTGCTCTAATGTTGTAATGTGTAAACGGTAAAACTTTAATACACAGATTAAAAAAAATAAAAATAAACAAAAAAGGTAGACGCCGTGGTATAAATCGAGCGAATGGGTAAATGCCCTTTGCCTACAAGTAAAAGTTAACATGAAACAGGTCCAATTGCAGGATAACATTCAAAGAATGGCCAGTTTTTATATTTTTTATATTAAGAATATGTTTATATTATTGTAGGTCCATATAAAAGAGACACTCGCGTGCATAACTAAATGTAAACTAAAGGTAGCAAAAATGAGAACACGAGATATGTGACGTGACCAAACTTAAAACTGAATAAAGAACATTTAAAAAAGATAAAAACAAATAATAAAAAGGTACTAGAAAAGACAAACTGAGTTCATCATTGCTTACTCGGACTCTTACTTCTCCCCCTTTTAAAACGAGAAAATAAATTAAGGGAAACTTTCTATGAACATATACCCCACATATAGGAAAACTATGCTGCTGCTTACAGGCAGCCAAATGCGTCACAGCTTCAGAATGGACCACATTGACAGTTGGTCCCACAGATCATGGTGATGGTCTAGTGAATGAAGTATGATGCCCCACAAACTATACTTACATTGTGAAGACCTAAGAATCTATTTTACGGACCGAATTTCATTCTGCCCTTCTCATAATTACACCCTGACCTACACACAGAACCAAGAAAGGAAGCCAACGCTCACAATCTTTGACAAATTCAATAGTGCTCTGAATCATTCTCCGATCCCCTCACATTCTAGTGAGGAACGCAAACAAGAAAAGGTTGGCCCTTACCAAACGCATGCCTGGGGGGCAATCCGGTCAAGGGGGATAGCATAATTTTATAAATCTACTGTGTGGCATATCAGAACATTTGTCAGTCAACCACATTAATACATTGGGAGACGGAGGAATTTTTTTTATATGATGGTCTTCCGTTCACTTTTCTTCAAACCCTTTGTGAGTCCGATAATGCAACTGAAAAGAAGATGGAGGCAGGAGAGATCTGTTTAATTATTATTTTTATTGACGTTTTTCCAGCCAACAGTGTGAGCTTGAAACATGACACATGCAATAATATCATGATGTAATACGTTGTGTATACTCTCAAGAGGCTGCCAGGGTAACCAGCAGTCACCTGGGGACCCCTTACAAGGGCCCTCCAAGTCTGCCCCCACCCCGGAAATGTGACTATTCTGGGGTTCCCCCCCCATTACACTATCCGATAGATGACCACAGTTGACCCGGACAGGACTTTGTTGATCAGTAAGAGCCAGTCCATAGTACTCTCTCCACATTACTCAGACCAGATCAAATGTTCTGGGGCAGCCTCTGGCTGCATATACAACTTTTTCTGCCCCACATATGTGTCCATCCCATCAGGTCACTGATTCTTAGGCGACATAGTGGGGGACCTCCAGGTCTTGGCGATATCTCTCTTCACCACTTTCAACCCCAATGAGCAGAAAAGGAACTTTTTACTAGGGAGGTCAATATCCCCAGGGACATCCAAAAGTACGAATTAAGGATGGTACGGTAAGTCCTCCTCAATGATGGTACTAAGTTCCTGCAGGATCAAGACCCAGTATCCCTGAATGTCCGGGCACCCCCCCCCCCAAACCCACAGTGGAGTGTTGCTAGTAACCCTCCCCTTTCAACCCATGAGGGCACGCACCTTGTCCCAGGCTGCCATAGCAACCCGAGCAGGAGCAAGCAGGACTCCCAATGCCCTTACCACCATAGAAATAGTGTTACCATGTGTACTCGACCATGGCATATCTGTACAGCCGCACAGGTGGATCTTCGACCGGGCATGAACCCAGTCATTAACTGTCAGAAGCTGAGAGAGCAAGTAGTATAACTGTAGGTGCGGTAGGGCACTCACCCCCCTTAATGAACACGGATAGAGGGGTTTTAGAGCTATCTGGGGCGGAGGTATTCACACCTCTCTGTCGAGCCTGAGAAAGGAGGAATCAGAAATCATGTAGGGTGTATTTAGCAAAACATAGAGCTGTTTCAAAAGAGAACATTTTTAAAATGACCTTGCTTCCAAGAAGTGTCAGGGGCAATTTATGCTATCTAGCCACGTCGCTTTGCAGCCGCTACAGGTTGGTCCTCATGAACCGATACGGGTTTGTGAGTATCACTATTGTTTGGTCCCCCGCACCAGTGGGAACGTCTTGGAAACCTCCTGATTTATTCGTACCACCACTGTAGGCTTCAGGTACAGCAAGGTCACTCAAGTGCAAAAGCGGGGTCTAAAACTAAAGCATTTCTGGATCAGTGTCTGGTATGGCCAGTGGACTGAACCAAATGCCTTTTCAGCATCAGTAGAGACTATGGCCAGAATATACTATCAATAAGACAGAGAGACTGCGACACTGCAATTGAGAATCAAGCATGCGTGTGCCAGGAGACAGGTACAACCTATCAGAAGACACAGTGATGCAAAGACTGGGAGACAGTTATATCAGGACAAGAATATATCAACATAGGGACAGAAGACCTGCACACTAGAGAACAACACAAAAACCACACTTTATCAAACAATGAATGACAAAGACAGATCCTCAGCCAGTATTTAACCAACTCCATGGCAAGGAGGCATGCACTTGGAAAAGGACGGATGGAGCATAGACAGGGAATATGCACTTTCGAGATCAGTAAAGAAAAAAATCCAAGATTGAGTCAAGGGCCCAGTAACATGGAACATATCCATCCTGAAACAATCATTAAATACAAAATGAAATAGCGGTCACAGTACTTCTGAAACTCTAAGAGAGCGAAAGACATCAGGGCTGGAAGAGTCATACACAAACAAATATGATGGCCCTTCCAGCACTGAAATCTACAATAAGACAGGTGCACAAAACTCTCTGAAAGGGGGCACATTGAGAGGGCTGCAATGCACACGACCCTTACAATAAGAATTGTCTACTCTACACATTTAGCCAAGTCAATCGCGCCTGATACACCTTGCTGCCACTGTGTTTAAGATTAACATTCAGATGTGTCAGGAAAGGATTTGCGCTGTTGACTGGACGAGGTCATGGGACAGAGCAGAACACAAAATACAACACAGTCAATGATAGTTGAAATGCAGTGGAACATCCACATACGGACAAAGAGGCATTTACACTGATATGGGAAAGTGAAGAAGAAAGATTCCTTCCCACCAGAACAAAAGACCCACATACTGGAACAGGAAAATACACTCATTATCAGAGCACCCACACAAATCTTGAAACACCATTGATAATAGGCAGTTTGGATATAAAACAAGCCCTCTCAAACCTTTGTGACCTGTACAATGGTCAATAATCACATGAGGACCATAAACAGTTTTAGATTAAGGGGGGGGGGGGGGGGGGGGGAGCGTCTCATGAATTAAGAATTCTCTGACGCAATGCCAAGGATGACACATGCGCTACAAACATAGAATGGTCAAGGAGACAATAAGCAGACAGACGTGTCAGAGAGACCCTTTTACGCAGGGTACAAGTCAAGGGTACACGGCGTCTACCCACTCTTTTCACATGGTGGACACTGTCTACCCTGCCAAGAGGTTGTCCTACCTCCATAGAAATATGCTGTACTCGTTCCGGTGTAATTTTCAGACACTAGGACACATTCAGCAGCGCCTGCAAGTGGCCCACTTTTGTTCAGAACAGCAACGTGCAGGCAAGGAGAGGGCTTACCAGGTTTCAGCTGGGGCCATAACAAAAGGCAGAAGTTAAAGGGCTATAAGGATTCCTTTTTTTGGACTATCCTGGTTTGGAGCAATCAGGGGCCTCACTCCTAAGTGCAATGGACGGGAAACAAAGGCACACAGCTTATCACTTCACAGGTACTTACAAGAGGCATGCTTTTGACTTTGTTCAGTCCCTGTTTATAAGACATATGCATGCACTGTGAGAATGTTGGATGTGTTGGTCTGTTCCAGTATTTACACAAATAATTGTAATACCACCATTTTGTTTTTTTCTTTTATAGTGCTATAGTGATACTCATACCAATGCAGGGTGTCAGAGTGCTTTACATCACTCGTACACATTATGCATGGGCAATAAATCATATGTGAGGCAAAATCAATGTACAGTATGTATTACATAAGACAGTGAGGGTTACAAGATGTAGGGGCCACATGTCCTTCATAGCTCACTGTGCAATATTTGTAGGATTACAATTCATTTACATAAAATAAAACTGTCATTTGCGTGTTACATATTGTGCCTTGCCGGAGACATATTAACCCTCTTATGCTACTATGATTCAAAACGGGAGCTAGACAAAACACAGATTTCTACAGGAAATCCGTAACCCCCAGATTTTCCTTACCATTACTTTTATTTTCTGAGATTTAGTTGCCATACAAAGATCTCTGCAGCAGGCGCCTTAATCCTAGAAAATATTTTAAAATTAAGACTTTGCAAACACTTAAGCAGAACAGACCGGATCTACTGCTACGTTTTTCCTTGTTGCCAATTTCTTTGTGGTAGAGTTTTTAAAAAAATAACGAATGCGTTGAGGCTCAGATTTTGTGTCAGGGTTGCATCCCTTTTTGGGACAACCCCGACTCAATCTCATTTTGTTAAATATTGTAATGCGCTCAAATGTACTCATGATAGCCCTGTCAAACATGTGTGAAATCTTAAAATGAGATGTAGCTTCTCGTGATGTCATGGGTTGTGATGCCACTTTCTGCGATACATTGTGATGTCACACGCTATGACGTCACTTGCACACTGCCTAACTTGGGTAGTCCCCTCACTTCTGTTTTTAGGTCTCGCCTGGCGAACGCAGCGCGAAAGCGCTGTCGCCAGCAAAATCTATTGTTGCTGACTTGCCTCTGAAGTGGGACAGGAGATGGGCACGCGCAGGGCTTTTGGCAATTGGAGCCTGTGTACGCGCACAGCCACGCAGTGTGCACATCTCCTGTCCCCCTTCCGTCCTCAGCAGCCTCATGCACTTTCACTTTCCATTTCACTACTACCACTCATAATAATAAAACTTGAAGAAGAAATAATAATTAAGGCTTGCATGGCACACACCATAATTAATCCTCGCTCAGCGGTGGCGGATCAGGCGCTGTTCTTCGGAGGAGGCTCTGGTGGCAGAAGGGCGCCCCCACATCTCCGGTGGTTCCCGGGGTCCCCTTGCAGCGTCAGCGCTTCCATGCGAGGGTAGTACTGAAGGGACTGTGCACGCTTCGTCGCGCTGTGACCGCGTCGCTGCCACCAAGCTTGCTTGAGCGCGGCTCCGCTGTGCGTGCTCCCGCCACCGGAGGATCGAAAGGCGACAGCCGCCGCAGCGCTCTGCAATGCAACCCACAGGGGCACGACCTGCCCCGGTAGAGACAAGCAGCGTGCCATGGGAAGAAATTAACCCCAGTACACTGCTTTAGGAATAACAATTATTCCTCCTCACTGACAGAAAGATGCACCGCCCACTAAAAGTCTTGTCAGTGAAAGAAATCCAGCAGCCCTGGGAATGGGTCAGCAACAACAGCAAGGAATGGGGCCCTCTCAAAACGCCCTGCTCTCTGAAGCCAGCCATCCTCGAATATCTTCAACTTGAGGCTCATAGCGCCCCCCTCCAGGGCCTCATTTGGGATAGATAAATGCCTCCCCCCCACAAATCAGGCGTAAATACAACATAAAGCTTCCATAATGATAACACCCATGGAGCCCCCTCTCCCTCAGATCAGACCTAAATACAACACAAAGCTCCCCTCACGCTCCAACTGTCATTTGCGCAGGCTGAGTTTAAAGAGACAGGGGCAGCCGGGAGTTCAGACATCCCGGCCCCAGCCCCACCCACGAATTATGAATGTTGGCTGCCATGGCGGAGTACAAAGACACCTGCGCCCCTATTGCCTCTGCCTCCCAAAGCCCCGCCCACAACATGCTATCAAGGAAAAGCTTCAGCGACAAAATGCAGACAAGAAAACCAGTCTCTGCTTTTGGAAAGTGTTCTTGTCGGTGATAAGTACCTACGTGGGATACTGTTCGAAGTGTACGTTATATGGATATTCTAAACAAGCATTTGCAATGGAATAGGTCTCGCATTCATGAGAGTTTAGGCTATTGGCAATGTTAAATGCCTTTTATTTATGTATTAAAAATCAACACATAAATAAAAGGCATTGTCATTTACAATGCCAATAGCTCAAACTCTCGTAAATGCGAGACCTATTGCATTGTAAATGCTTGTTTAGGACTTGTGCCCTTGGAAGTGAGCAAGACTGACCCTGGTTAAGAGCAACTCCTTTGGGATGCTGTAACTTACAAGACACAATAGAAAGGCAAACACTATGCCATATAAAAAAAAAAAGTTTGTAACAAACACATACTAAAAAAACACAAAGCTTTAAAAAGAATGCACATCTGGTATGTTGGTTGCCTGTGAAGCACTTTCTGCCCCCTCAAGCCAACCCAAAACCTGGGATGGGGGCACTTTTAACGTGCATTTGGGCAAGATAAATGTATTCATTCTACACAAGTAGAATCTTCGTGAAGTCTTTTTGTTTTTTTAAACACGATGGTGTGTTACAGTAACATTACTGATCTATACATGTGATAATATCGCTAAGCTAGCCAAGTATGTTCATATAAAAAAAAAAAAATAGGTTTTGTGTTTTCATAAATGCATTTCTCACAAACGAGCTTATTGTCATCTGAATATGGTAACGCACGAATTTAGTTTGGTTTTATTTTCTAAGACGGTCTCAAAAACCTGCTCAGTTTGTGCAGAAAACCGTTATACCTTAAGCTTGCACACATTCTCCAAGCTTAGGAACATTGTCATCCAATGTTGTGTTTCCATGTGTGATGTTTGTGTGGGCATTAAATCACGAGCCAGTGAACAACTGACTGCTAATGGAATGCCCACACAAACATCACACGTTAAGCTGACTACTAGGTATGTGTGTGATTATGTTACAAGAACATTTCTTCTTTAATGTTTACAGTTCTTTTTCTGTTTTATTTCGCATCAATGTGGCCTGTTTTGTTTATATAGAGAGAGGATTTGGTACAAGAAAAGCTTGAGTGCATTTGCAAACTGTTTTTATGCAATGTTCTGTTTCCATGTATGATGTTTGTGTGGGCATTCAATTACCAGTCAGTTGTCCACTGGCTAGTATGGAACCACCATTGGGGTTGCCAATCCCATTAAAGTTACTTTCAGTCTCTTACTGAGCCACCTTCGCAAAATAAAACATGTGTGTCTGCAAACCTGACGGCGAGTAATTTAATTGTTTAGAAATGGTTTTGATCCTGAAGCCTCATGCTGCCAAGCAACAGTCTATTATGATCCAGCCGACGCACGTGGCGACAGTCTCCTCTCTAGATTGTTACGCTTGGTATTACAACATGAGTGTTTCTCGAATACAACTACAAAGTGCAGTCTAAACAGCCCAACTGTGATGCGGTCACGTAAAACTTCCATTTTACTTGTTGCCTTGTAAGGAAAATGCCACGAGAAATTGTATTTGAAGTGATACTTTTAACACCACACCTGATTGCATTAGATTACTCTACTGCCAGATAAACCCAAAAGTAATACTTCCCGATACCACATGCTGCAAGAAATCGCTCCTTGAAAATAGACTCGGGCGCAATTATTTTCCGGTAACGAACTAGGACAGTTAACTTATATAAAAGTCAACAAAAAAAGTAAGGATTTTCCTGTGAGCAAGAAATTACGAACCTGGAAGTAATCCAACAAGAACAGACCCTGTCATTCAGAATACACGAAATTTGGTACACACAAAAATAAACTACACTGACCATTACTTTTTAAGGATATAATCGAAATTAGATTTTCCTCCACGGGCTCAAATATTTATCATTCATAAGGCATACAAAGAGCATCTTAAAGCAAAAAATGCCCAAAGTTCTCGAGTTTAGCCTCCTGGGAACACTTGAAACTGCTGTCTCGTTACCCATTTAGAATGCAGCCCATTTAAATGTATTCAGAGTACTTAGAGGAAAGTACCGAACACCACTTTCTTGACCCGCATTAGTGAGTTCACACAGGACAATATTCCAGCTAAGGAAGTTCGAGGGTTCACATTAGGAAGTCAGTGCTCCCTTGCACCCAGAGGTCTGGGCTCACTCACCCTGATGCCCTTCACCACAGTGATGTTATCGTTCTCGTCAGCCTCGAAGGAGACGCGCCGGGTGCTGCTGTTGCCACCCATTGTGCCGGGGCTGGCAGTAGGTGAGAGGCGGGGAAGCTGCGAGCTGCAAGTCACCTCTGCCGTTCACAGGCGGCCACGGCCAGCCTCCGCGAGACAGTAGCGGGCAGCGAAAGGTGAACACGCAGTGCCTGACAGTATGCCCTTCCCTTCAGCCAGGCCTCTGCACTACTAAACAATGTGCGCCACCATTGGGTGAGAGTTCTAGAAGGCTAGCACTCATTGGATAAGAGGCGTGAGTGGCGCTCTGTTAGAGCAGCAGTTAGGGAAGTTTTCCAGCATGAGCCGGGCCGGCTGGCAGGCAGTGGTGGAGTCTGTTTGGCTACTACACGTGTGCTCTTTAACAACTCTGAGCAGGTTTTCTTTTTTTTGTGAAGTTTTATAGAGCGCGAATTCGACCAGAAGGTGCGCCTCACATGAGCACCAGTTACATTACAGATTCCAAACTCGCACCTGACAGATGTTTAGCGGGTCCCAGTGCTTTTAACGGTAAAAGAAGCAGGTACTGAAAAAATTGAGCTATGACCGAGGGGGCGTGGCGAGGAGGCGGGTCTAGGGGGTGGAGCCAAGCGCGGGGCGCCTGGGAAACATTTTCTGGAAATCAAGATTTTCATAGTGAGTATTAAATTGCAGTCACTGCAGTTAATGTTGCATTTCTGAAGTCATATAAATAGTGAAAAATACTAATATCACACAAAAAATTAGTGTAGCAAATGAGCCACGTCCAGCATAAAAGGGTATCTACCTGGTCTTGCATGGTGTGGTAGCGCACTGACTGTCATTTAGAGACAGAACATTTTCCATTGACATGACCACTAAATTTGGAAAGACATGCAGTTTTACTGATAAAGCTATACAGCGTACCAAAGACAATGTGTGTAATCGGGTTCCAGCCAGTGGCGTAGCCAGTGTGTCATGATCCTGAGTACAAGGAAGAAACTGATCACTGCTTCTGTTTGATCTGTGGAATACAGCAATAATCTGGGTTCAGTAGGCAGGGTGGAATGGCCGAAGCTGCTGTGGTGTCCAGGCCTGGCAGGACACGCGCTGCGCTGAGGTTAGGCCTCTGGCATTATATCGCAGCAGTAATTGAGGGACACACACGCAGTATGATAAGTGTGAGCCAAAGACCCATAGCGGTCTTGTGCTCCTTTATTTATGCCTTCGGGCAAGCCCGCCCTCAGGGTGCGTGCCTGTGTGCTACAATGTAAAGTGCGGGTCGGGTGGCACCGTCACTACATCCCTCCAATCTTTTAGATGCTAAGATCCTTTATTGTTAAGTATTCAGTCTTTATACATGCAGCACTCAAAGTCTCTTAGTCTTTGGCTGGGGGCAGGATTCGGCCGAAGACCATACCTCTGGCTCCGGGAGTTGTTCTCCACTCCTATGCCTCCAGCATCCTCTTCCGATGACGGTGAGCTCGCGCTCGGGTTTATCTGTTCTACACCAGCCGGTGATTCTCCTTCTGGACGCTGCAGCGCCGTTGCCTGACTGCTTCGCGGGGTGCTCTGTGGTACCATTTCTTCTCCCCCATCTTCTAGTCCAGTCTCTTCCCCTGTTGCTGTGAGTCTGACTCCCACTTTCTTAAACCAGGATACATTCCTTGTGACCACTCGGGTCTTGTGCTTGGCTGACACCATGGTTACCTGCACATTGATGACCTCCCACAGCTCTGGCTCATACAGGGTGCGATACTTCCATCCCAGTTATCGGTCCTTCACAATGGCCCGGTCCCCAACTTGAAGGTCCATCGTTTGCGCCCGGCGTGCTTGGCTTGCCTTGTCGTTGGTGGCTCGTCTTCTGGCTTGTGTAGAGTCTTGATCCAGCTCAAGTGGACTACAGGACGGGTCAGCAGGAATGCTGTCCCGAGGCACTTTCTGGAACAGCACTGTGTTGTGCAGTGCGGTGTCTGGCGGTATGCACTTAAGAATTGCTGGAGGCAGTGTTCGACATCATCGCCCTTTTCAATGCCAATTCTAAGAGCCCTGTTCAGAGTCCGCATGAAGCGTTCAACCACTCCATTCGCCTGCGGCCACTGTGGCGTAATCTTGCGGTGTCGAATGGTGCGGGATGCTAGGTACTCCTTGAACTCTCTCCTTTGGAAGGGTGGGCCATTATCTGACTTGATTTCTTACAGAAGTCTCATCATCGCAAAGACGTGGTCGAGCGTGGCCTTGACCTGGGGAAAAGCCGTCGATGACACTACCTCTACCACAGGGAATCTTGAGTGGGAGTCAATGAGGACCAGGGTGCTCCGCACATCGGGGAACGACCCATAGTTAATGCTGACTTGAGTCCATGGCACAGGACATAGCGCTTTGGTGATGACCGGATGCGGTGCCGGGTCACTTCCGGTGATGTTGCACCAGTGGCATGTGCGGATGGCTTCCTCGACCATAGTGTCCATGCTGGGAAACCATACCTTACTTCTGAGATGGGCTTTAGTTTTAGCTATCCCTTGATGCTCCAGACAGACCACTCTCTCTTGAAGGCTCCTGGGGATTACTAGGATGGTGCAGCGCAGGACAATCTCATGAAGTCCCTCGCTGTGTTCACTTTGGGCCATCCAAAGCTGTTGACGGAACAGCACGTACTCCATCGAGAAACTGATGCCAGCTCCCATCCACCAATGTTGATTTGACCTTGGCCAGACTTTTGTCGGACTCAGTGGCTCTTCCAATGTCCTCGAGCGTGAGCGCATTTGGGCGAACTCCTCCATGTTATCCTCATCGGTCAGGTTGTGGAAATATGGATTTTTCTGGTCAGTTATGTCCCCTATCTTGGACCCCAACGGTTCTATGTGCATGTTACAAGTACATGTATGTTCCCTCCAGTTCCAGTTATGAAGACGCAAACACATGTGCGTCCACCGTCAACATGTCCTCTTTCAGATCCGCCATGAATAGGCCGGATATTCCATTCCTAAGTATGAAAGGCCACCAGCTTTATACAGTTCACTTATGCCATTTTACAGTCCAGGCAAGTAGGCCCTGATTCTGTCATCAAGCTTTTCTTGCTTTCTGCCTCTGAAGCTCCAGTCTGAGCCTGCATCCGTGACCATGAACTTTGTCTCATTCCCTGCGCGGCTCTCGAAGCCTGACATCAGCCTGTTGCCTGCCAAGAAACTGTATTTCACCTTCGAAATTATCTGCTCCGCTCCCTGCCCAATGCATTCCTGTCTAGTAGTTTAAGTAAACATTCTTCCAGCTACCAAGCAAGGGCCCGGTTTCTCTGTCTTTATGCAAGTAATTCAGAGCTCTGTTACTATGGAAGATTCCTGCCCTCGCATCTAGTGTAGACACTTAGACGCTTGTACACGCACTAACAGTCAGTATAGTCAGTATAGAATAAGATTCTACTCTAAGAGACCTCTCTTTTGGATAACATAGTTCTTTAAACATAGGATGTTAGATATGATTTGGGATTAAGTTGACTTGACCCTCCAGACTTCTGTCGCCACATGTAGAGCTAAATGTCAAGTCCCCCGCACCCCCTAGTTGCACGTCAATCACACGTCATGCTGCTGTGCGCGCATTTCTGCCAAGTATTTCTGCTGACATTGCGAAATTATTTCATAGGTCCACCCATATGTGACATCACAAACAATGACGTTTCCTTGTTACTCCCAATTACGCCTCCTTCAGCTACGCATGTGAAATGTTATCTTTGCTATCAATTGTTACGCCTCTTGCATTTGCCTCACTGTAATGCCTATTGTATAAAAGTGATTAATTATCAATAATGTATGTACTTCACTTCCTGAACCTTCGTGGTGATGGAACTTGGAGCAACCGATTCGAATCGTCCAATGGAATAAAGCCCATTCCGAACCTCTAATACCACGGATTCTGCCTCTTATTTACTGAGCTATTTTTATTATGTTTCTGTATCAAATTAAGTCCCGGTAATTAAATTATTTACCACATGAATGGCGCCCGAATAGGGACACTTTCTCATCTCACGCGCCGGCGGTGCGTTGCAGGCCCGGTCTCCTGCCACAGCTGGACGGACAACAACGCGTACCAGCAGGATTTCCTGTATCTCCCTCCGGTCAAGCGGGGGCGACTGAGGCTGCGATCAACACCCAGACGAGGCGGTGAGAAGTGCGAAGTATCCCGACCAGAGCCTAGCTGAGAGAGCAAGATCCGAGGTATACAGAGGCCCACCAGGTTACCGAAGCTCAGAAGTGTCCGAAGTTTTCGAGTCGAGTCCAGTCCGGTCCAGTTCAGTTCAGTTCCGTTCCGAGGCCTTCCGTTCCGAGCTACCCGGTGAGTACCATTACTGGGGAGGCGTTCTGGCGTGCACATAAGTTGTGCCGGTCCAGACGGGTTTGGGTACACAAATCCGGTCTGCACTGTTTCAGCAGTGTATCTGTACTGTTTAGCAGTATATCTAGTATATCAAGTATATAAATTCAGAATAATCCAGATAATGCCGAGTATTATGTTTAGTGATTAAGTTTCCTTAGATCGTTATCATCATTGTTTGCTCATTTAAATGTTAAATGTTAAATGTGTTAATACGTTCTGCATATTGTGGTATGAATGACTGTTCATTATTGTGTTTATTGTATTAAGTTTGTTCAAGATCAAGTATCAGATCAGTTCTCAAAATGCCGCTCTTTTCGAAATTAAGACAGATCACAACTAGAAAAGGGGTACTCGAAGAAGCTGTTCCTATTCCTCCTAGGGACACTCCAGGGTACTTCATGTATCATAAACATGGCCTGGACGCCATATTATTTCTTGATTTATGGGTAGACTACACTAAGGAATTACCAGAAAGTCAGAGGTGGCCCGCAGCTGGGACCTGGGATGCAGAGTGCATCGTGAAAGTAGAGGAAGAATTATGGAAAAAGAAAGCTAGACAATCACAGAAAGACGCCATTGAATTATGGCGTAAAGAATCGTATAGACGTACAGAAAAAGCACGTAGACAGGAAGAGAAGAGTAAAGAGAATTCAAATGAAGTCCGAGAAAATCTATTAATTGAAGAAGGTACACGAGTGAAATCAGAACAAGTAGACAGACAAAGAAATGCCCTTATGAAGGGTATGTATCCCCTTCTGGCCGAGGGATTACCTAAGGCTACTGCGGGGATACCAAAAGACTTGCCACCCCCATTGTTTCCAATAAAAGTACATCCCAAGGGGCATCCTAGAACCGCAGAAGATGTTTTTCTTTCCTCATATTTAGATGACGCAGCTCCCGAGTATGCTAACCCCGCCCCGCATAGACCGTTGGCCGGGGAGGTTCAACGCCAAGATCCTGTATCTGTATCTCTACAGCACCAAATCCTGACACAAGTTCCGGCAAGCACATCTGTTTCCACATCTGTTCCTACAGCTACTTCTATAGCTGTGCCCACACCTATAGTTGCTGTATCGCGTTCAACGAATCCTTTCACGCCCGATACCCCAGACGGGGCTACCGGAGGTGCTACCAATATTTTTTCTACGCCACCCAGAATAAATAAACTTACCTTTCAAGAATCAGCACATCCACGTACCCCCAAACTCATAAATGCCCGCACGCTTAAGGAACTTCTTGTAGATTGTAGATATGACCCTGTGCCCGGCAAAGAGGACGAAATGATCATGGCATCATTACGTATCAGACGAGCCGCGGTGTATTTAGGGAAGTTACCAGGAATGACTATGCATCTAGATAATATATATCATTTTGTCCAAACAGGGCGAGATTCTGAATGTATTAACAGAGCTATGGAATACCAGAAAGTGGAGATACAGGGGGAACTGTTACGTTTCCTCATAAATTGTGTGATCAGAAATCAAGACCGACCGGGGGTAGACCCGGAAGCAATGCAAATTCTTACTAGATGGAGTCAGAATATATCAGAAGGGAGACATGATAAGCAAAAATGTATAATAGCCATGTGCAGAAAGATCCGTAAAGAAATAGAACGCCTACACGAAGAGAGATTAGCGGTAGACCAGTTTGAACAAAACGAGGAGGAGGAAGGATCAGGACTGCCCACAGGACAGTCAGAAACCATAGCCTATGTAGGTAGAGGAAGATCTTGTAATAGTACTAGATGTTTCACTGATCCGATACGTCCGATATGTCCAGATAATAACAGGAATTTCCAAACACCTATAATAAATATAAGGTCCCCCGAGCATTCGTTCCAAGCCGCTGACAAATTACTGCGAGAACGAAGGGGTTATCATTTTCTCGATTCTATGGATGAACAAGAATTAGCCAGGTCAGCCGTTCATTGGGTTGACAGTCCCGGAAAGTATGATGATGATACAGTAGCACACACATTTTTGAATCTCACCCCAGATGAACAGCGTTTAGCTGGGATTTATATGATTCAACAACTTCTTATACTATATAAAAGCCAACATTCAGATCCTGGTCCCTTACCTGATATATTGACTGAATTACTCACGAATAGATGGAGAGGTTCAGGTACTAAGCTAATTAAAGAAATACTAGAATCAAGAAAGCAGTACATTCTTTTTGTATGTCCAGAACATGTCTCACTGCCCATCAAGGAAAGACCGATGTATTACATGGACAGACAGAATCCCTTACGAGAAGTACACCCAATAAAGGGCGAGGACAATCAGTTTAAACGTGTATTTGTATATACGCCCATATCGAAAATAGAATTGTTAGAAATGAAGAAAGTGGTACCCAGTCATGACAAAGATCCAGCGGGTTTCCACCGAGAAATTAAAGACATGTTACTCATGGGAGAGTATACCTATCCCGACATTATGACAATATTAAAGGTATTGATGCCTGCTGGCATTTATTAAAAACTCAAGGAAAAAGAGTGGGAGGTGGGAGACCAAAAGATAGACTGGACAGCATTAGAAAATGAAGAAAAGGCCCGAGGTCCAGGTTCGGGGCTTGGGGACAAAACTAAAGCACTACCAGGTTTACTAGTACAGGTCCTGCCACGTTTATTAACTACGAAAAAGGAAGACTGGGGTGCAATCTCAGCCTGTAAACAAAAGCAAGATGAAGACACTAGTGATTTCTATGCACGATTTGAAAAATGTTTTGGTATAAATAGTGGCATAAAAGCAAGTAGCGAATCATACCCACATCTGTTTGTGACAAAATTAGTTGAAAATTCCTTGCCCCAAGTGAAGAATAGAGTATTAAAATTCTTCACATCACAAATGTTACAAATGTTACAGTATCATCACAATAGAATTAGATAGGAACAAGATCATGAACAAAGACGCATGAAAGACACGAAAATGAAAATGCTAGTCTCCCAGACAGTTCCAGCTGAAGGACATAAAAAGGGTACGACACATTCCGGTGATTCAGCAGGACCTGTAAAAGGGACATGCAACTACTGTAAACAACCAGGTCATTATATACACGATTGTCCAGTCCTGAAGCGTAATATCGCCACAGGTATTACAAAAGAAAGACCACGGCCACTTAGACAGGATCAGAATGAACAAGGAGCCCCGCAGCATACACAGTCCATGCCAGCTCCACAACAGTCTATACAGTTTGTGCCAGCTGCACCAGCACTGCCTGTTGCTGCCACACAAACCACAACACGACAGCTGTACCAGACCGCACAGTACGACTATCCTGATTATCAACGATATGCATGAACCAGCCTAGAGAGGGAAGTTGACTTACCCCTTATCGAGGTCCCTGTAGACCAAGAAAGACCTTATGTACATAGTGAATTATTAGGCCAAGATAGAATTTTTTTACTCGATACAGGGGCAAGTCGAACAACCATAAAACGTAGTGAAGTTCCAGGGGCACCCCTCTCAGGCTCACAGAATATTTCCCTTGGTTTTTCAGGAAAACCTATTGTTAATGAAGTATCACAGCCTCTTCCACTTACGATAGGACCCTTGACCAGAACTACAGATTTATTGCTTACTAAATCATGTCCAGAAAACTTGTTAGGTATAAAAACACTAAAAGCTCTAGGAGCTATAATATGTTGTTCTCCGGAAGGAGTAAGATTGTTTTTACGTGATTTCAAAGGTCACTATGTGTCTCGAGACATGGATCCCCGACTGCAGACTTTACCTACACATCTATGGGCACAAGGCCCTACTGATGTTGGTTGCATGAATATTACACCATATCGAGTTACACTAAAGGCAGGAGTGGTACTACCACGAATGCGACAATACAAGTTACCACCAGATGCTGTAGTGGCTTTACTACAAATCATTGACGAGCTCATTGCCCAAGGAGTGGTTGTCGAAACCGACTCCAATGTATGTAATTCCCCGATAATTCCGATTCTTAAACGAACAGATCCAAAGGCCCCGCCAGTATATCGATTGGTTATTGATCTGCGCGAATTAAACAAGTGCATTGTGCCACAATTCCCTGTGGTCCCAGATATCTCGTCATTACTGACAGCTATTGATTCTGAAGCAACATTCTTTACTGTAATTGATCTCAAGAATGCCTTTTTCAGCGTCCCTATAGATCCGGAAAGCCAATACTTGTTCGGATTTAGTTTAAATGGACGTAGCTTTAAATTCTCACGCGCACCTAAAGGATTTACAGAAAGCCCCAGCATCTATAGCCAAGCACTGAAACGAGAACTCGACAGTATCCACATGCCAATAAACACTGCCCTGCTTCAATATGTCGATGATCTGCTGATCACCGCTAGAAGCGAACCTGAATGTGAAAAAGCATCACTGACAGTTTTACAATTTCTAGCCGAAAAGGGGCACAAGGTGTCCCCTTCTAAGCTGCAATTCTGTGTCCAGCGAGTTGTTTATCTTGGACACTCGCTGTCCAAGGAGGGAAGGCAGCTTACACCCGACCGCATTCAGTTAATAGCTAACATGCCAATACCCAAGACACAAAAGGAGGTGCGGGCTTTTATAGGCCTCACTTCATATTGTAGGCAGTGGATCCCTCAGTATGCATTTTTAGCAAAACCACTCATTCAGTTGACAACACAGGAGGCAGCCACATCGACTGTTCTCCCTTGGACTCAGGAACATACACAAGCTTTTGAAAGCTTAAAGAAAGCCTTATGTCAAGCACCGGTTTTAGCAACACCATGTTACAATAAACAGTTTACACTCTTTGTTACAGAACGCGAAGGTACTGCCTTATCAGTACTCACACAGGAACAGGCAGGATCCCACAAGCCATGTGCTTATTTTTCTAGTACATTAGATCCCGTAGCTCAGGCTTTGCCTGCATGCCTGAAATCGGTGGCAGCGACAGCTTTAGCAATCAGACAAAGCGATGCCATAGTGTTAGGACATACATTGACAGTACAAGTACCACATGCAGTAGAGGTTCTCGTGAATCGAACGCAAACACAACACTTAACTATAGCGCGACTTACAGGGTATGAATTAACATTGTTCCAGCCACATATAGAAATCAGACGTTGTAACACATTGAATCCTGCCACACTTTTACCCGTAATTGGAACAGACCCACTAGCTCATGACTGTATTGACGTTATTACAATCACGACGAAACCCAGACAAGACTTGACAGATGTCCCATTGTCAGACCCAGACCTGACGTTGTATGTAGATGGTTCATGTATGAGAACAAGTACAGGAGAGTTAGTGGCCGCTTACGCAGTCACAACAGATACTGAAATCATTGAAACAAACTGCATAAATACCTTGTCCGCTCAAGCCGCAGAGCTCGTCGCTCTGACACAAGCCTGTATTCAAGCCACAAATAAAAGAGTCAACATATACACTGATTCACGTTATGCATTCGGAGTTGTACATGACTTCGGCGTGCTGTGGCGAGAGAGAGGTTATTTAACTTCTCACGGTGCCCACATTCAGCACGGACCCCTCATTCATGCCTTATTAGATGCAATACATCTACCCACTGCAATATCAATTATGAAATATAAAGCTCATACGAAAGTTACTGATATCATTTCTCAAGGCAATGATCTAGCTGACAGAACAGCTAAACAGACGGCTCAAACTCAAACATCCGACATGACAAAGACAATAGTCCCGACGCCAACACATTGTATGACGATTAAAGATCCCGCTCTTGATGTAATTGACATACAGACGCATGCTACACCAGACGAAATAAAGAAATGGACTGAATTAGGAGGGATTCAAACGGACCAAGGATGGATGACGAAGGAAAAGTCTGTGTGGTTCCTTCCTGATTCAATGGTCCAAGTTATTATTAACACTATACATAGTCCAGCGCATCTAGGAGAAAAAGCTATGCTAGACAGCATTCAACACATTTGGTTCAATAAACATTTACGAGCAGTAGCTAAACAAAAAGTTCGTACCTGTATGATCTGTTGCCAGTTCAACCCAGGAAAAAGCGTTCCCGTAGAACAGGGTGGATTTCAGCCTCCTGATCACCCTTTTGAAATCCTTCAGATGGATTATATCCAGATGGAACGATGTCGAGGATTCAAATATGTTCTCGTAGTTGTCTGTGCTCTGTCCCGTTGGACAGAGGCATACCCGGTTTCCGATTACACTGCCCCGACTACTGCCAAACAGTTAGTTCGAGAATTCTTCCCACGATACGGTTTACCACGTGCTGTCTACTCAGATAACGGCCAGCCGTTCTCATCCGAACTAATGAAACACGTTTCGCTTTTGTTAGGTTATCAGTGGAAATTCCACTGTGTCCGACACCCCGAGGCAGCAGGTCTCGTAGAAAGACATAATCAGATCCTGAAAATCAGATTGTCCAAAATATGCAGAGAGAAAGGTGTCGACTGGGTAGTAGCCTTACCAGTTGCACTCTTTTACATGAGAATGGTAGCACACTCTCGAACAGGGCTATCCCCGTATGAGGTGATCTTTGGCAGACCACCAAATATGTGGGGGACGCCTATACCACGTAAAATAACTGATATTGACTGTAATATGCTGACAGATTATTTGGCTTCCTTGATGTCTGCACTACAATCTTGTCGTTCACAGGTAGCTGCAGCCTTTCCTGACAACACTGAGGTGAAACCCCATGACGTAATTCCAGGGGATCTCGTTTTAGTGAGGAACTTTGATCGAAAGACTCAGCTGGATCCTAGGTGGAAGTCGCCGCAATTGGTCCTGCTCACCACAAGGACAGCCGTGAAGATCGAGGGCAGAAAAGGCTGGATACATTCAAGTCATATCAAGAAATTTCATGGACTACCATCGGACGTAAACACCACACCCCGTGTGTCTTCACCCATTGACTCAAAACTTCCTTTTGTTGAAACAAGTAGTCACGAACAATATAAACTAAAACTCAGATCTAACCGGTCGGGAAATTTGATTGTTTAAGTCCTCTCCAAGGTGAAGCGGTTGAATTTGTCCCTGACATGTATCCCTTAGATCTGAATAGAGAAAACACCCGAAAAATGTTGAAACGACATGCATACTGTAAATCACTGCGTAGTCATTGCACAGTGACGTTATTAATTTTGTTTTTCCTAAGTCTTTTAATAATTACTGCAAGTATATTGTTGCACATATATTATCCTATTTCTAGACATGTTTATAATGTTACTGCTGAACATTCTTTTAGTGAATTACCTCCGCATGAGTTGTCTTATAGATTTGCGCTGCGCAATAATACGTTTATTAGTATGTTACATCATTCCCATCAGGTTAGCAATGCTACAAATTGTTGGATATGTGGCCGACTCCCTCCCTATCAGAATTATAAAGGAATTCTATCTCTTTTTCCATACCCGTTCACACACAACGGCTCCTGTGGAGCATGGTTTAGTTTAATTAATCCCCTAGATTCAAATTCTGCAGTTTATCAAGACAATTGGGTATGGGGAAATTTGAACTTAGCTTTACTTAAAGTCTGCTACCCCAACAAGGAGGGACTTCCCAAGAGAACAGGAACTGATTTAGAAAATGAAGTATATGGATTAGGTAATTTTACGCTTAATCTTATGATCCTAAATGTCGAATCCGAAGCTACTCCAATTTTGCCCGCTATGTCAATATTTTCAGTAAAAGGTGAATTATGTGTAAGAAAGAATGGTTCCATACATATGGGCCATAGTAGATGCACCACTGTAATAGAATTCAGTGATCAAGGCAAGTCGACATTTAGAGCTTCCCGCCATTCCTATTTTATATGTGGTCAGACGGCATATGTACGTTTGCCTCTAGATTGGGATGGTACCTGCTACATTGGATTTCTTTTGCCACCTGTTTTTCTAGCTCCTCCTGATTATCACAGAAATACTCATTTAGTACACAATAGAGAAAGGAGAGATCTCCCAATAGTCGATTACACTGAAACAGCATGGGAAAAATACACAGATTTCAATAAAGGTCTCTTTCCCTATATAGGTACCGTTACTAATAGTAAGCTGATACGTAGATTAACTAGAACCCTTGAAGCAGTAGTGAACGAAACTATTTCCGCCTTAGGCAATTTAACAGAAGAACAGTCTGCTATGCGGATTGTTGTGCTTCAGAATCGTCTTGTCCTTGACGTCATCCTGGCCGATAGGGGCGGAGCTTGTAGGGTCATCGGATCAAGTTGTTGCATTTTCATACCAGAAAATTCGCCATCTGTATATAAAGCCATAACTCGCCTTCATAAGATTGTAAGCCAGATACACCAGAATCCAGGCACCTGGACTTGGTCCGGTTGGTTTTGGAGTGTATTATCTACCTTTGGATGGAAGGTCCTATCCTTCCTAGGTATTGGCTTCCTCATACTATTCAGTTGCTGTCTATGCCTACAATGTGGACCAGCGATCTGTGGTCTGTGTGCCACTTCGTGTATTCCACATCAAGATTTTCATTCAAGATCCCAGAAGAAAAAAGAAGAACAAATGATGCTATATGAACAGATCAATGGATTGATGAAGATTGATATCTCTTGACGGGCAAGTAGGGGACAAGGAGGGAATGTGGAAATATGGATTTTTCTGGTCAGTTATGTTCCCTATCTTGGACCCCAACGGTTCTATGTGCATGTTACAAGTACATGTATGTTCCCTCCAGTTCCAGTTATGAAGACGCAAACACATGTGCGTCCACCGTCAACATGTCCTCTTTCAGATCCGCCATGAATAGGCCGGATATTCCATTCCTAAGTATGAAAGGCCACCGGCTTTATACAGTTCACTTATGCCATTTTACAGTCCAGGCAAGTAGGCCCTGATTCTGTCATCAAGCTTTTCTTGCTTTCTGCCTCTGAAGCTCCAGTCTGAGCCTGCATCCGTGACCATGAACTTTGTCTCATTCCCTGCGCGGCTCTCGAAGCCTGACATCAGCCTGTTGCCTGCCAAGAAACTGTATTTCACCTTCGAAATTATCTGCTCCGCTCCCTGCCCAATGCATTCCTGTCTAGTAGTTTAAGTAAACATTCTTCCAGCTACCAAGCAAGGGCCCGGTTTCTCTGTCTTTATGCAAGTAATTCAGAGCTCTGTTACTATGGAAGATTCCTGCCCTCGCATCTAGTGTAGACACTTAGACGCTTGTACACGCACTAACAGTCAGTATAGTCAGTATAGAATAAGATTCTACTCTAAGAGACCTCTCTTTTGGATAACATAGTTCTTTAAACATAGGATGTTAGATATGATTTGGGATTAAGTTGACTTGACCCTCCAGACTTCTGTCGCCACATGTAGAGCTAAATGTCAAGTCCCCCGCACCCCCTAGTTGCACGTCAATCACACGTCATGCTGCTGTGCGCGCATTTCTGCCAAGTATTTCTGCTGACATTGCGAAATTATTTCATAGGTCCACCCATATGTGACATCACAAACAATGACGTTTCCTTGTTACTCCCAATTACGCCTCCTTCAGCTACGCATGTGAAATGTTATCTTTGCTATCAATTGTTACGCCTCTTGCATTTGCCTCACTGTAATGCCTATTGTATAAAAGTGATTAATTATCAATAATGTATGTACTTCACTTCCTGAACCTTCGTGGTGATGGAACTTGGAGCAACCGATTCGAATCGTCCAATGGAATAAAGCCCATTCCGAACCTCTAATACCACGGATTCTGCCTCTTATTTACTGAGCTATTTTTATTATGTTTCTGTATCAAATTAAGTCCCGGTAATTAAATTATTTACCACATGAATGGCGCCCGAATAGGGACACTTTCTCATCTCACGCGCCGGCGGTGCGTTGCAGGCCCGGTCTCCTGCCACAGCTGGACGGACAACAACGCGTACCAGCAGGATTTCCTGTATCTCCCTCCGGTCAAGCGGGGGCGACTGAGGCTGCGATCAACACCCAGACGAGGCGGTGAGAAGTGCGAAGTATCCCGACCAGAGCCTAGCTGAGAGAGCAAGATCCGAGGTATACAGAGGCCCACCAGGTTACCGAAGCTCAGAAGTGTCCGAAGTTTTCGAGTCGAGTCCAGTCCGGTCCAGTTCAGTTCAGTTCCGTTCCGAGGCCTTCCGTTCCGAGCTACCCGGTGAGTACCATTACTGGGGAGGCGTTCTGGCGTGCACATAAGTTGTGCCGGTCCAGACGGGTTTGGGTACACAAATCCGGTCTGCACTGTTTCAGCAGTGTATCTGTACTGTTTAGCAGTATATCTAGTATATCAAGTATATAAATTCAGAATAATCCAGATAATGCCGAGTATTATGTTTAGTGATTAAGTTTCCTTAGATCGTTATCATCATTGTTTGCTCATTTAAATGTTAAATGTTAAATGTGTTAATACGTTCTGCATATTGTGGTATGAATGACTGTTCATTATTGTGTTTATTGTATTAAGTTTGTTCAAGATCAAGTATCAGATCAGTTCTCAAAATGCCGCTCTTTTCGAAATTAAGACAGATCACAACTAGAAAAGGGGTACTCGAAGAAGCTGTTCCTATTCCTCCTAGGGACACTCCAGGGTACTTCATGTATCATAAACATGGCCTGGACGCCATATTATTTCTTGATTTATGGGTAGACTACACTAAGGAATTACCAGAAAGTCAGAGGTGGCCCGCAGCTGGGACCTGGGATGCAGAGTGCATCGTGAAAGTAGAGGAAGAATTATGGAAAAAGAAAGCTAGACAATCACAGAAAGACGCCATTGAATTATGGCGTAAAGAATCGTATAGACGTACAGAAAAAGCACGTAGACAGGAAGAGAAGAGTAAAGAGAATTCAAATGAAGTCCGAGAAAATCTATTAATTGAAGAAGGTACACGAGTGAAATCAGAACAAGTAGACAGACAAAGAAATGCCCTTATGAAGGGTATGTATCCCCTTCTGGCCGAGGGATTACCTAAGGCTACTGCGGGGATACCAAAAGACTTGCCACCCCCATTGTTTCCAATAAAAGTACATCCCAAGGGGCATCCTAGAACCGCAGAAGATGTTTTTCTTTCCTCATATTTAGATGACGCAGCTCCCGAGTATGCTAACCCCGCCCCGCATAGACCGTTGGCCGGGGAGGTTCAACGCCAAGATCCTGTATCTGTATCTCTACAGCACCAAATCCTGACACAAGTTCCGGCAAGCACATCTGTTTCCACATCTGTTCCTACAGCTACTTCTATAGCTGTGCCCACACCTATAGTTGCTGTATCGCGTTCAACGAATCCTTTCACGCCCGATACCCCAGACGGGGCTACCGGAGGTGCTACCAATATTTTTTCTACGCCACCCAGAATAAATAAACTTACCTTTCAAGAATCAGCACATCCACGTACCCCCAAACTCATAAATGCCCGCACGCTTAAGGAACTTCTTGTAGATTGTAGATATGACCCTGTGCCCGGCAAAGAGGACGAAATGATCATGGCATCATTACGTATCAGACGAGCCGCGGTGTATTTAGGGAAGTTACCAGGAATGACTATGCATCTAGATAATATATATCATTTTGTCCAAACAGGGCGAGATTCTGAATGTATTAACAGAGCTATGGAATACCAGAAAGTGGAGATACAGGGGGAACTGTTACGTTTCCTCATAAATTGTGTGATCAGAAATCAAGACCGACCGGGGGTAGACCCGGAAGCAATGCAAATTCTTACTAGATGGAGTCAGAATATATCAGAAGGGAGACATGATAAGCAAAAATGTATAATAGCCATGTGCAGAAAGATCCGTAAAGAAATAGAACGCCTACACGAAGAGAGATTAGCGGTAGACCAGTTTGAACAAAACGAGGAGGAGGAAGGATCAGGACTGCCCACAGGACAGTCAGAAACCATAGCCTATGTAGGTAGAGGAAGATCTTGTAATAGTACTAGATGTTTCACTGATCCGATACGTCCGATATGTCCAGATAATAACAGGAATTTCCAAACACCTATAATAAATATAAGGTCCCCCGAGCATTCGTTCCAAGCCGCTGACAAATTACTGCGAGAACGAAGGGGTTATCATTTTCTCGATTCTATGGATGAACAAGAATTAGCCAGGTCAGCCGTTCATTGGGTTGACAGTCCCGGAAAGTATGATGATGATACAGTAGCACACACATTTTTGAATCTCACCCCAGATGAACAGCGTTTAGCTGGGATTTATATGATTCAACAACTTCTTATACTATATAAAAGCCAACATTCAGATCCTGGTCCCTTACCTGATATATTGACTGAATTACTCACGAATAGATGGAGAGGTTCAGGTACTAAGCTAATTAAAGAAATACTAGAATCAAGAAAGCAGTACATTCTTTTTGTATGTCCAGAACATGTCTCACTGCCCATCAAGGAAAGACCGATGTATTACATGGACAGACAGAATCCCTTACGAGAAGTACACCCAATAAAGGGCGAGGACAATCAGTTTAAACGTGTATTTGTATATACGCCCATATCGAAAATAGAATTGTTAGAAATGAAGAAAGTGGTACCCAGTCATGACAAAGATCCAGCGGGTTTCCACCGAGAAATTAAAGACATGTTACTCATGGGAGAGTATACCTATCCCGACATTATGACAATATTAAAGGTATTGATGCCTGCTGGCATTTATGAAAAACTCAAGGAAAAAGAGTGGGAGGTGGGAGACCAAAAGATAGACTGGACAGCATTAGAAAATGAAGAAAAGGCCCGAGGTCCAGGTTCGGGGCTTGGGGACAAAACTAAAGCACTACCAGGTTTACTAGTACAGGTACTGCCACGTTTATTAACTACGAAAAAGGAAGACTGGGGTGCAATCTCAGCCTGTAAACAAAAGCAAGATGAAGACACTAGTGATTTCTATGCACGATTTGAAAAATGTTTTGGTATAAATAGTGGCATAAAAGCAAGTAGCGAATCATACCCACATCTGTTTGTGACAAAATTAGTTGAAAATTCCTTGCCCCAAGTGAAGAATAGAGTATTAAAATTCTTCACATCACAAATGTTACAAATGTTACAGTATCATCACAATAGAATTAGAGAGGAACAAGATCATGAACAAAGACGCATGAAAGACACGAAAATGAAAATGCTATTCTCCCAGACAGTTCCAGCTGAAGGACATAAAAAGGGTACGACACATTCCGGTGATTCAGCAGGACCTGTAAAAGGGACATGCAACTACTGTAAACAACCAGGTCATTATATACACGATTGTCCAGTCCTGAAGCGTAATATCGCCACAGGTATTACAAAAGAAAGACCACGGCCACTTAGACAGGATCAGAATGAACAAGGAGCCCCGCAGCATACACAGTCCATGCCAGCTCCACAACAGTCTATACAGTTTGTGCCAGCTGCACCAGCACTGCCTGTTGCTGCCACACAAACCACAACACGACAGCTGTACCAGACCGCACAGTACGACTATCCTGATTATCAACGATACGCATGAACCAGCCTAGAGAGGGAAGTTGACTTACCCCTTATCGAGGTCCCTGTAGACCAAGAAGGACCTTATGTACATAGTGAATTATTAGGCCAAGATAGAAAATTTTTACTCGATACAGGGGCAAGTCGAACAACCATAAAACGTAGTGAAGTTCCAGGGGCACCCCTCTCAGGCTCACAGAATATTTCCCTTGGTTTTTCAGGAAAACCTATTGTTAATGAAGTATCACAGCCTCTTCCACTTACGATAGGACCCTTGACCAGAACTACAGATTTATTGCTTACTAAATCATGTCCAGAAAACTTGTTAGGTATAAAAACACTAAAAGCTCTAGGAGCTATAATATGTTGTTCTCCGGAAGGAGTAAGATTGTTTTTACGTGATTTCAAAGGTCACTATGTGTCTCGAGACATGGATCCCCGACTGCAGACTTTACCTACACATCTATGGGCACAAGGCCCTACTGATGTTGGTTGCATGAATATTACACCATATCGAGTTACACTAAAGGCAGGAGTGGTACTACCACGAATGCGACAATACAAGTTACCACCAGATGCTGTAGTGGCTTTACTACAAATCATTGACGAGCTCATTGCCCAAGGAGTGGTTGTCGAAACCGACTCCAATGTATGTAATTCCCCGATAATTCCGATTCTTAAACGAACAGATCCAAAGGCCCCGCCAGTATATCGATTGGTTATTGATCTGCGCGAATTAAACAAGTGCATTGTGCCACAATTCCCTGTGGTCCCAGATATCTCGTCATTACTGACAGCTATTGATTCTGAAGCAACATTCTTTACTGTAATTGATCTCAAGAATGCCTTTTTCAGCGTCCCTATAGATCCGGAAAGCCAATACTTGTTCGGATTTAGTTTAAATGGACGTAGCTTTAAATTCTCACGCGCACCTAAAGGATTTACAGAAAGCCCCAGCATCTATAGCCAAGCACTGAAACGAGAACTCGACAGTATCCACATGCCAATAAACACTGCCCTGCTTCAATATGTCGATGATCTGCTGATCACCGCTAGAAGCGAACCTGAATGTGAAAAAGCATCACTGACAGTTTTACAATTTCTAGCCGAAAAGGGGCACAAGGTGTCCCCTTCTAAGCTGCAATTCTGTGTCCAGCGAGTTGTTTATCTTGGACACTCGCTGTCCAAGGAGGGAAGGCAGCTTACACCCGACCGCATTCAGTTAATAGCTAACATGCCAATACCCAAGACACAAAAGGAGGTGCGGGCTTTTATAGGCCTCACTTCATATTGTAGGCAGTGGATCCCTCAGTATGCATTTTTAGCAAAACCACTCATTCAGTTGACAACACAGGAGGCAGCCACATCGACTGTTCTCCCTTGGACTCAGGAACATACACAAGCTTTTGAAAGCTTAAAGAAAGCCTTATGTCAAGCACCGGTTTTAGCAACACCATGTTACAATAAACAGTTTACACTCTTTGTTACAGAACGCGAAGGTACTGCCTTATCAGTACTCACACAGGAACAGGCAGGATCCCACAAGCCATGTGCTTATTTTTCTAGTACATTAGATCCCGTAGCTCAGGCTTTGCCTGCATGCCTGAAATCGGTGGCAGCGACAGCTTTAGCAATCAGACAAAGCGATGCCATAGTGTTAGGACATACATTGACAGTACAAGTACCACATGCAGTAGAGGTTCTCGTGAATCGAACGCAAACACAACACTTAACTATAGCGCGACATACAGGGTATGAATTAACATTGTTCCAGCCACATATAGAAATCAGACGTTGTAACACATTGAATCCTGCCACACTTTTACCCGTAATTGGAACAGACCCACTAGCTCATGACTGTATTGACGTTATTACAATCACGACGAAACCCAGACAAGACTTGACAGATGTCCCATTGTCAGACCCAGACCTGACGTTGTATGTAGATGGTTCATGTATGAGAACAAGTACAGGAGAGTTAGTGGCCGCTTACGCAGTCACAACAGATACTGAAATCATTGAAACAAACTGCATAAATACCTTGTCCGCTCAAGCCGCAGAGCTCGTCGCTCTGACACAAGCCTGTATTCAAGCCACAAATAAAAGAGTCAACATATACACTGATTCACGTTATGCATTCGGAGTTGTACATGACTTCGGCGTGCTGTGGCGAGAGAGAGGTTATTTAACTTCTCACGGTGCCCACATTCAGCACGGACCCCTCATTCATGCCTTATTAGATGCAATACATCTACCCACTGCAATATCAATTATGAAATATAAAGCTCATACGAAAGTTACTGATATCATTTCTCAAGGCAATGATCTAGCTGACAGAACAGCTAAACAGACGGCTCAAACTCAAACATCCGACATGACAAAGACAATAGTCCCGACGCCAACACATTGTATGACGATTAAAGATCCCGCTCTTGATGTAATTGACATACAGACGCATGCTACACCAGACGAAATAAAGAAATGGACTGAATTAGGAGGGATTCAAACGGACCAAGGATGGATGACGAAGGAAAAGTCTGTGTGGTTCCTTCCTGATTCAATGGTCCAAGTTATTATTAACACTATACATAGTCCAGCGCATCTAGGAGAAAAAGCTATGCTAGACAGCATTCAACACATTTGGTTCAATAAACATTTACGAGCAGCAGCTAAACAAAAAGTTCGTACCTGTATGATCTGTTGCCAGTTCAACCCAGGAAAAAGCGTTCCCGTAGAACAGGGTGGATTTCAGCCTCCTGATCACCCTTTTGAAATCCTTCAGATGGATTATATCCAGATGGAACGATGTCGAGGATTCAAATATGTTCTCGTAGTTGTCTGTGCTCTGTCCCGTTGGACAGAGGCATACCCGGTTTCCGATTACACTGCCCCGACTACTGCCAAACAGTTAGTTCGAGAATTCTTCCCACGATACGGTTTACCACGTGCTGTCTACTCAGATAACGGCCAGCCGTTCTCATCCGAACTAATGAAACACGTTTCGCTTTTGTTAGGTTATCAGTGGAAATTCCACTGTGTCCGACACCCCGAGGCAGCAGGTCTCGTAGAAAGACATAATCAGATCCTGAAAATCAGATTGTCCAAAATATGCAGAGAGAAAGGTGTCGACTGGGTAGTAGCCTTACCAGTTGCACTCTTTACATGAGAATGGTAGCACACTCTCGAACAGGGCTATCCCCGTATGAGGTGATCTTTGGCAGACCACCAAATATGTGGGGGACGCCTATACCACGTAAAATAACTGATATTGACTGTAATATGCTGACAGATTATTTGGCTTCCTTGATGTCTGCACTACAATCTTGTCGTTCACAGGTAGCTGCAGCCTTTCCTGACAACACTGAGGTGAAACCCCATGACGTAATTCCAGGGGATCTCGTTTTAGTGAGGAACTTTGATCGAAAGACTCAGCTGGATCCTAGGTGGAAGTCGCCGCAATTGGTCCTGCTCACCACAAGGACAGCCGTGAAGATCGAGGGCAGAAAAGGCTGGATACATTCAAGTCATATCAAGAAATTTCATGGACTACCATCGGACGTAAACACCACACCCCGTGTGTCTTCACCCATTGACTCAAAACTTCCTTTTGTTGAAACAAGTAGTCACGAACAATATAAACTAAAACTCAGATCTAACCGGTCGGGAAATTTGATTGTTTAAGTCCTCTCCAAGGTGAAGCGGTTGAATTTGTCCCTGACATGTATCCCTTAGATCTGAATAGAGAAAACACCCGAAAAATGTTGAAACGACATGCATACTGTAAATCACTGCGTAGTCATTGCACAGTGACGTTATTAATTTTGTTTTTCCTAAGTCTTTTAATAATTACTGCAAGTATATTGTTGCACATATATTATCCTATTTCTAGACATGTTTATAATGTTACTGCTGAACATTCTTTTAGTGAATTACCTCCGCATGAGTTGTCTTATAGATTTGCGCTGCGCAATAATACGTTTATTAGTATGTTACATCATTCCCATCAGGTTAGCAATGCTACAAATTGTTGGATATGTGGCCGACTCCCTCCCTATCAGAATTATAAAGGAATTCTATCTCTTTTTCCATACCCGTTCACACACAACGGCTCCTGTGGAGCATGGTTTAGTTTAATTAATCCCCTAGATTCAAATTCTGCAGTTTATCAAGACAATTGGGTATGGGGAAATTTGAACTTAGCTTTACTTAAAGTCTGCTACCCCAACAAGGAGGGACTTCCCAAGAGAACAGGAACTGATTTAGAAAATGAAGTATATGGATTAGGTAATTTTACGCTTAATCTTATGATCCTAAATGTCGAATCCGAAGCTACTCCAATTTTGCCCGCTATGTCAATATTTTCAGTAAAAGGTGAATTATGTGTAAGAAAGAATGGTTCCATACATATGGGCCATAGTAGATGCACCACTGTAATAGAATTCAGTGATCAAGGCAAGTCGACATTTAGAGCTTCCCGCCATTCCTATTTTATATGTGGTCAGACGGCATATGTACGTTTGCCTCTAGATTGGGATGGTACCTGCTACATTGGATTTCTTTTGCCACCTGTTTTTCTAGCTCCTCCTGATTATCACAGAAATACTCATTTAGTACACAATAGAGAAAGGAGAGATCTCCCAATAGTCGATTACACTGAAACAGCATGGGAAAAATACACAGATTTCAATAAAGGTCTCTTTCCCTATATAGGTACCGTTACTAATAGTAAGCTGATACGTAGATTAACTAGAACCCTTGAAGCAGTAGTGAACGAAACTATTTCCGCCTTAGGCAATTTAACAGAAGAACAGTCTGCTATGCGGATTGTTGTGCTTCAGAATCGTCTTGTCCTTGACGTCATCCTGGCCGATAGGGGCGGAGCTTGTAGGGTCATCGGATCAAGTTGTTGCATTTTCATACCAGAAAATTCGCCATCTGTATATAAAGCCATAACTCGCCTTCATAAGATTGTAAGCCAGATACACCAGAATCCAGGCACCTGGACTTGGTCCGGTTGGTTTTGGAGTGTACCTTTGGATGGAAGGTCCTATCCTTCCTAGGTATTGGCTTCCTCATACTATTCAGTTGCTGTCTATGCCTACAATGTGGACCAGCGATCTGTGGTCTGTGTGCCACTTCGTGTATTCCACATCAAGATTTTCATTCAAGATCCCAGAAGAAAAAAGAAGAACAAATGATGCTATATGAACAGATCAATGGATTGATGAAGATTGATATCTCTTGACGGGCAAGTAGGGGACAAGGAGGGAATGTGGAAATATGGATTTTTCTGGTCAGTTATGTCCCCTATCTTGGACCCCAACGGTTCTATGTGCATGTTACAAGTACATGTATGTTCCCTCCAGTTCCAGTTATGAAGACGCAAACACATGTGCGTCCACCGTCAACATGTCCTCTTTCAGATCCGCCATGAATAGGCCGGATATTCCATTCCTAAGTATGAAAGGCCACCGGCTTTATACAGTTCACTTATGCCATTTTACAGTCCAGGCAAGTAGGCCCTGATTCTGTCATCAAGCTTTTCTTGCTTTCTGCCTCTGAAGCTCCAGTCTGAGCCTGCATCCGTGACCATGAACTTTGTCTCATTCCCTGCGCGGCTCTCGAAGCCTGACATCAGCCTGTTGCCTGCCAAGAAACTGTATTTCACCTTCGAAATTATCTGCTCCGCTCCCTGCCCAATGCATTCCTGTCTAGTAGTTTAAGTAAACATTCTTCCAGCTACCAAGCAAGGGCCCGGTTTCTCTGTCTTTATGCAAGTAATTCAGAGCTCTGTTACTATGGAAGATTCCCGCCCTCGCATCTAGTGTAGACACTTAGACGCTTGTATACGCACTAACAGTCAGTATAGTCAGTATAGAATAAGATTCTACTCTAAGAGACCTCTCTTTTGGATAACATAGTTCTTTAAACATAGGATGTTAGATATGATTTGGGATTAAGTTGACTTGACCCTCCAGACTTCTGTCGCCACATGTAGAGCTAAATGTCAAGTCCCCCGCACCCCCTAGTTGCACGTCAATCACACGTCATGCTGCTGTGCGCGCATTTCTGCCAAGTATTTCTGCTGACATTGCGAAATTATTTCATAGGTCCACCCATATGTGACATCACAAACAATGACGTTTCCTTGTTACTCCCAATTACGCCTCCTTCAGCTACGCATGTGAAATGTTATCTTTGCTATCAATTGTTACGCCTCTTGCATTTGCCTCACTGTAATGCCTATTGTATAAAAGTGATTAATTATCAATAATGTATGTACTTCACTTCCTGAACCTTCGTGGTGATGGAACTTGGAGCAACCGATTCGAATCGTCCAATGGAATAAAGCCCATTCCGAACCTCTAATACCACGGATTCTGCCTCTTATTTACTGAGCTATTTTTATTATGTTTCTGTATCAAATTAAGTCCCGGTAATTAAATTATTTACCACAAGGTACTCCGGTAGAGCCGACGTGGCAGGGTGACGTGACAGAAAGTCAGCCGGGTTGTTGAACCCGGGCCGAAAGATCACTTCAAAATGGTAGGCTTGCAGTTGAACTGCCCATCTCTCGATTCTTGGGGGAGCCAACCTGGACGTGCCTGCAAAGAGGGCAACGAGAGGCTTGTGGTCTGCGACCACGCGAAATTCCTGCCCTTAGCAATAGCACGCTCTATCTTGGCATACTGCATCTCTGTTCCTGTTAACGCTCTGCTAGCATAAGCAGTAGGGACCCATTCCTTCGCTTCCGTTTCTTGCATGAGAATGTCTCCTAGCCCTACGGGCTAGCATCCACCACCAGCTCAGTGCGTCTGTTGGGTCGAAAGTACGCCATGACTTTGTCGTCGATGAGGACCTTCACAGCATGGAATGGCGTGTCTTCCTTCGTGGTCCATACCCACTGCCGACCTGACTTCGTAAGGTTGCGAAGAGGCTCTGAGAGGGACACCAGATTCGGGAATGAATCGGCCGCAATATGTGGCCATGCGGAGGAAGCTGCGGACTTCCATGGGTGACGTGGGTCTCGGGCAGCGCGTATGGCCGCAGCCTTCTTCGGATCGACACGTATGCCATCTCTGGAGAAGATGTAACCTAAGTATTCCACTGACTTTTGGTAGAACGAGCACTTGGCTCAGTCTACTTTCCGCAAGTCATCAAAGGGTGTCTCTGAAGTGTACGTGATGTTCCTCTAGTGTCTTCGAGAACACTAGGATATCACCACTCAAGTTGATGACGCCTTGCAACCCCGTGAGTGTCTCCCTTATCGCGTTCTGAAACACTTCCGCTGCGGAGGACACCCCGAAGCTCAGCCGCTTGTATCGACGTAGCCCTACATGGGTGGGGAATGTCGTGATGTTCCTGCTATCTGGATGAAGCTCGACTCACGAACGACACTATGAAGACGTCATCTGCGCGTAGGCCAAAAACTGGCAGGGTGGCATCCACTTGTCCCAACGGGTCTTCCAGCGTCAGTTTTCTCACTGCTGTTGACGGTCCACGCTGCCCCGTAGTGTTCATTCTCGCTCTTCCTCCTCGGCACACCTTTGTGAAGTGGTTGAGCTTTCCGCATTGGGAGCAGCTCTTCCCCCGTGTGAAGCATCTACCAGCCGGTGGATGATCCAAACCGCAGTTACCACATGTGCTCTTCTGTGGCAGCCTTCCGGACCCTCTTGGTGTCGCTGGTCATCTCTAAATAGCATCCACTCTCTCCTCTTTTATCATTGGAGGTCGGGAGGTCCCTGATTGCGTAGTGGGCCGGTTGAGAGCTGCCTCCATCTCGTCCGCACGAGTGTTGGACAGCTCGTGGGACCTGGCGAGCACTAGGATCTCATCCAGGGTGATGCCTGGTTGCCTGAGTATCAGGCGGCGCAGGGTCACCAATCGGCACGCTTGTATGACTTGCTCCATGATTTCCTCCCTCTGGTCATACAGGGTGCAGGAGCTCGCCAGCTTTCTCAGACGGGCATAGAATACGTCTATGGTCTCGGCCTCCCCTTGTCTTGCTTGGCGGAGCTTGAATCGTTCGAAATCAGGGTTTATTTGCGGGTCAAAGTGCCTGTTTAAAGCTCCCACCGCCTCGTCGTAGTTGTCATCCGCCCCTGTGTTAGTCAGCATTTCGAACAAATCATACAGTTCTCCCCCTCCTTAGCACACGAGGAGTGACCTTTTCATCTTCCCGTCTGTCTCTCTCATGCCCACAAAATGGTGGTCTAGGCGGCCAATCCAGGATTTCCATCGCGCTGCAGCAGTGGCCGGATCTGCGAGTTCGCTGAATGGGGGAGGGGGGCCATCATGGCATGTCCTAGGTGTGGTGGTTAGTGCAGAGGTGCCTGCTGTGGGACCGGCGGCTGCGCCACAGGAGCACCAGCTCCATCTGCGTTGGGCTCGCTCATGTTCGCTTGCGAATGCGCTCACTGGGCTACCACCCGGTGCAATACTCTTCTGGTGAATCCTTAAAAACCACTACTCCAACAGTGGTGGACGGCTGGGCTGGGGTCCAGACTGCTGTGGGTTGTGAGCAGGGACAGACTGGTGACCAGTTGCACTTGCCAGTGCTTGTTGTTGGTGGAGAGGGAGTGAGCTGCAGAGTGATGGGCCAATTCAATCAATGCACTTTGCCTTTGCCACAGTTGCCGATCGCGAGCGTGGAAAATAAACCTCCCGGCGAGATTCTCAGTGCAGGGAGGTCAGGTTTCTCATTGCGAGTGGTCGCGTATGCTCAAGACCGCTCGCGATGAGAAACTACCAGCCTGCGTTGAGAAAGCTGCCGCTCGAGTACAAATCTACTCGAGCGGCAGAAAACGACCGCTTGCAGTGTGCAAGATGCGGTTTGCAATGATGGCACAGTGTGGACATGCATCCGGCACTGTGCAATCAGTGCGAACAGCATTTTGCACAGTGCACTACGCAGTTCGCGTAGATACGCATAGCTCGCGTAGTGCGAAGTGCACTTCGCGTAGCTACGCGTAGCGCTACTACGCAAACTACACCCAGGGTTAGCGAAAGCCCTCTTAACCCAACAGTCTTGTCTGAGGCGAGATACAGTACTAACTTTTAAGCAATGCGCTACCTAGAACTTCCAGTACTCAAATCCTCCATCTCATTTTCCGAGCATATACAAGCGCCTGACAAACAAAAGTGAAACTGCCTCCACTGCTCTTAATTTGTTTTAGTCTCCAAATGGGGCCATCTCCAACCCTGAGCTAAATTCACTGAAAATATTCGTCTGTGGCTCATCTGATTGCGCATAGGCAACCGATTTTGGCTGATATACGGCTCCAAGAACAGTCAGACGTGGTACGAGTTCCTGGTGGCGTTTAAATAATACAGATTTGGTTGCAGATGTGTTCAGGTTTTCTGAGTAATTATTATTAGGTCTTGTTTTTAATAACATATACTATGTATGCATACGTACAGGGGCTCTCAGTCAGCACCCGTTCTTTAAATGGAAATATAAACGTGCTGGTGCTCACTACTTAGAGTACCTGCTTGTTCCTGAAAAGTGCTGGTAATCTCCTATTAAATCCATTGTACCAGTGCTGAGCAGTGCAAATGCTCTTTCAAAATAAAGAAGTGCAGGTATTGAGTTCCGGTCAGTACCTGCCCTTTTAAAGCACAGATCAGCACTCTTATCCATTGGTCTGCTGGGGTGTCATTCACGTTTTTCTTCTGCTCAGAACAGCATGCAGCAGTGTTTGTGACCCGAAAGAGCCCTTTCTTCAACATCCTCATTACACAGACTGATTTATGAGTGTTTCATATTCCAAGTACGGCAGAGACCTGTTCTATTGCTGGCAGGCACAATTATGCACGAGAGCCTCTTGCAGTTTTTTCACACTTTTCTTATCGCAGACCACTGGGACCTTTCTTTAGAGCGCATGACGTAACAATGCCACATACATGTACTGGGTGCTTTTCATGAGTGCTTCTTTTTAATTCAATTAAGTAATGGCAATTTTAAAAGACTACAGTCTATGTTGCTCGGGTATATGTGACACATGGAGGAGGGATTTGAAATGTGACACTTCATGTTAAGAGTCCCCCCCTCCTCCAAGCACAAATGCAGCAGCGAGTTTCTCAGTACACATGTTTATTTATGTTTCCTGTTCGTGTTTCAATCTCTGCTCCATAATTTTTAATTAATATATAGTATTCATATATTAATTATTTAGGTCTCAAAGACAAGACCTATTGGCTATGCCAATGCTTATTGTTACTGGGGGCCAGTTTTGCAGCAGTGCTGGAATATGGCCCCCTCTAACAAAAACACAATCAGGGCTTCCCACTAGCACCCCTGGGGCCGGTCCAACTGAAATGCCAGGTCTGGTTTGTGTTCCCACTCCCACCCTGTCAGTGGACCCCACAGGCACCTGCTGCACTAAAGCAAGCTGGGCCCCGTGTTCCAGACAATATTTATTTTTGTACATCACCCAGTAAATTATCATGCTTTGTTTTGAACCTATTAAATTATTCCATGACACTTCAGAATTACAAAAGAACTGCTTCATTAATCCTTTCTGACTTCTAATTTTGAACTATTCGTATAATTAATTGGCAAATTTTCATGTCTGTTGTGTTAGCAAGAAATTACGTCCAACGGACATTCAAAAATCCACTCACTCTGCAGTCAGAGAAAAGTAGTAAATATCAACCTCCATGCTAAAAGAACAAGGAGCAATTTGTACCACAACCTCTGTGACAAGAAAAAAAAGGCATTTGCAATGCAATAGGTCTCGCATTGACGCAAGTTTGAGCTATTGACATTGCAAATAACAATGCCTTTTATTTTTGTTTTCTTTTTAAAAACATAAATAGAAGGCATTGTTATTTACAATGTCAATAGCTCAAACTCGCGTCAATGCGAGACCTATTGCATTGCAAATGCTTGTTAAAACTGCCAGTGCTGAACACCAGCAGGACCCGGCCCACTTAAAGCCCTGGGTGTGGGGGGCAAAACGTTTATCGCAATGGACACCTTCAACGCATAGACTCAGTAGCTGCTAGAAGGGTTTTCTAATTGCAGATAATGCCTGGGCATTCTGTTCTGTTTGCGCGAAAGACTATATTTCCCTTGCAATATGAGTAAAGTTTAAAAACTTTCTCGTCATATTTTTTCAATTATTAGTAAAATCTTGAATGTATGTACCTTTTTATATATACACTTAGAAATGCATATGTACATATAATAATAAAGACACAAATACACACAACTCTAATAAAATGTGAGACCAACACACACACACATACACACACACACACAAACACACACACAAACACACGTGCACCTATGTACAAGGAAAGTACGAGAAGAGCCTCTGCAAAATCCAGTAAATGGAGTGAAACGATTTGAACATGATTATGTGGCAAAAATGGTATCTTCTTTCCTATGTCTCACCATGTGTTTCCCGCCAAAATAAAAATCAGAAATCAAATGGAGTTTTCCACCCATCCGTATTAAACACATAGATGAACTGTGTTTTTGAGTGGCGTGCCTTTTAGAGAACAGCAACCTGGAATATCTCAACTAACTGTTCAACGTTGCCTTTCATTGCCCAATTGTTACTTGCTTAGTTAAGTGCTCTTTAGAAAGCTTGTGGTTTTCATGCAGTAAACAACTCAGTGGAATAAACACGGGTTGTCTCTTGAGTCGCTGTTGTGCCTGAAAATTACTTCGGTCAGACTATGTGTCTACGTCATGTTTTGGTACCAACTTAACGCGGAGCATGCTGTGAATGCGCCATGGTTATCAAGGCGCACGGTGAAGTCCAGAGGACGTATGCACTGGCTCGCGAGTGTGTTTACAATATGACTTGTTGATGCTGTGGTATCTTTCAACCTGCGCTGTGCGTGCTCTACCTGATCTTTGCTGACTGCGGATTGGTCTGTTGGAAGGGTAGGATTGAGGAGAAGGGGCTTTTATCTATTTCGATACAAATGGTACTAATATAAAGATCTTCTGTCCAGCGACACGAGACGTATGAGGTGCAGACTGGCGAGCTAGGGTGGACTCTCTGTGTAGCGGGTCCGGGGCGGGGCGGGGCTGCAGCCTTTTCCACAACAAGCTTCTCGAGGCGCGGCTCACAGTATGGCTGCCGGGAGCGCGTGGCTCGTAGTCACAGAGGCACGTGCTCGACCGGGTTGATCTGCTCGCGCCGATTAGCCAGACAACTGCTGTCAGGGGTAGTGTGCAGATGTGGTTTGTGCATGGGCGGGGTCAGCGACTATGTCAGAGTCAGGGCGCATGTCTATTGGCTGTTGCCATGTGCCCGGGTGCATCCCCGGGCCCCTCAGGCCATTCAAGGCATTACCTACAACTAATGGAGCTCGAGAGAGAGTACGTAGAGAGGGAATGGGACTTAAGGTCACGCTCAGGGGCGGCAGATAGTAAATACCTCACAGCAAACAGAGAGTTTTCATTTACGATGCGATTATGGTACAATACAACGAAATTCAAATATGACGCAATACGATAATGCCGATTATATACAAGTCGTTACTTTAGGAAAGCAGGTACACAATGTATTTTTTCACGCAAGTGAAGTCAAAGCTTTATTGAACAAGCGGTCACCATGACGTATCGTTCGCCTTTTTTCTGCCGTCCCACTTGGACGGCTTCGCCTGCTAAAAGGTTTCTTGTCTTTATGGGGCCATGTGTTTGGCCCCATAAAGATAAGAAACCTTTTGCGACGAACGCAAAGCAGGCAAGGCCGTCCAAATGGGACGTCACAAAAAGAAGAGTGAATACGTCACCAGGAGCTCTTTTCCAATGGCTGGCCACCGTTTAGCATAAACGGTGGCGACAGCCAATGGAAAAGAGGGGCGGAGCATAATGCCCTTTACTAAAAAATCCCCATATCATTAAATTTCGCCAGCGAGACTGCGCATGCGCACAGCCTACGCCAGGCGAGACCTAAAAAGTTAAAGGCATCTTTTTGCTCTTTCGCGTTCTTAACTCCAGCACTGTTATTTGGAGGATCACCTTGTATTTCTTGTGCCTGTGCCGCTTCCTGGGGATTAACAGCTCGACACAAATGTGAAATAAAACAAAAATCCACCCGACATTAACATAAGAGATTGTACTCACATAGCACCACCATTGGCCTCGATGAAAACTTACCTTTCTTATTCCTTGAAGATCTTGCAGTAGGCGCTGTATGGGTGAAGGTTGCAGCAGCTGCTGGAATTGAGTCCTGGGGCCTCATCGACGCTGCATGGATGAGGGGCCCAGCTACAGAATCTGATCCTTGCATCCTGGGTCCCGTGATGGAGCAGGTAAAACAACATTTTGTATACCTTCTCTATTTTGCATGAAAATTCTAATGATGTAATCAATTTATATATTAACCTGTATTAACTGTATGCTGTGATTTAGTGCACTTTTGATAAACACGAATTACACGCAGGACTAATTGCTATTTGCATGGCAGAATAACCTTAATGACTAACTGTGGTACGCCTATTAACAATAGAAGGTGTGGTGTTAGAAAATTGCATGATTTATGTTGCTTTGGTGAGTATTATTGCTTTAAATGTTGCTATAAGCTAGGAAAATACTAATAATTAATGAGATTAGTGTGGGGTTAAACATTAGAAACTTCATTTCCACGTATTAATTATGTTTTATGTTTGTTTTGCTTAAGTTGACATTCGGGCCTACCAAGCCATGACATTCAAAATGGAGTTCGGAAGTGGCCACCGTCTTGTGAGCGCGATGTCTACTGCGCAGACTCGGATGGCTCTGAAGATCTCCAGGCGTCCTCAATTCAGAGTACAGTGTTCCTTGTCAAGGATAGGAATGTGGAGGACTGCCAGATTTCAGTTAGTGTAAATGATCCCAAGCAACAATAATCACCTATAACGGAAAAGTCAACATTGTTGATACATCGGACACTTTCGCATGAGAACTGTATGAGCTCACTGAATGACATGGCAAATCTCATGAGAACCCCCGGATTATGAGAAAGGAAGTTAGATGGCAACTTTACGGGGTCCAGCCAATCACAAAGCGTTTTCAATTCAGTAAATGTTACATGTCCCCCCGAATTTGTTATAAAAGAATAGTAGAATAGAGAGTAATTCAGCATTCATCGTTTTTCCATCGTCGTGCGCGTTCCAGAGGGGTGTCCGGAATTTGCGTGATCGATTCGCTTGCACGATTGCTTGGTCCTTTGGATATCTTTGGGACTGTGCCGTGCTGAGCGAAGGAACTTTTTCGGACTTTTGAGTCTTGGCCTGCATTCGATTGGGACGATTTTTCAAAAGGTATTCGGGTTATGCAGAGCTAACAGAATTAGAGAAAAGACCCCCGATAGCAAGAATAGGTAAATATAAATATCATGTTAAATTGTGTTGATTGATTAAATTCAAACTTTGCTGACCCAAAATGCTAATTATACAATTGCAAGCAAGAAATTAGATAAACTAAACATTGATTAACAGAAAATGAGTTTGTGGTTCTTCAAAAGGACATTAAAATAAGGATTCTGATACTTAATGTGTTTTAGCTGGTTCTAGATCACCATCAACCAGTCCAACTAATTGGTCCATCGACCAAGTGGTGGAGTGCCTTGATGTTAAGGTTAGGATCCTATGAGTATTAATGTAAATATGTATATTTTGTAACAAATTTCCTTCCCTATAGGTAATAAGGTACCCCCACATAGCCAGCGGATTTCTTCATCCTCCTGCGTGCGGATTCGAGTGAGAAGCGTGAGTGATGGTGTTATGGGCCCCACCAATGTGTGAATGAATAAGTACAGTTGACGGATCTGTGACGCAGGGAGGATATGTAAAATTTGCCCCCTTCTCCGCTGGAGCAGTTTTTCTGGTAGCAGATTGATGGTTTTATTGTATTGGTTTGGTGATTATTGCTTATTGATTTTTGATTTCTGATTAGTGGTTATTGACTGCGGATGTTTGGATGAGTATTGATTTATGTTCTAACATTCTATGTTGAGTCGCGTTGCGTTCTATGTTGTTTTTGAAGACTTCTGGGATGTAGGAAGTTGGATGCCCTGTAGGTACACGGGGAAAACGTGTGGCAAGTGAAGTCGCACGGTGTATTGTCTGTTGCCCTGTACGTACACGGGGAAAACATGTGACAATTGAAGTTGCATGACACATTGTCTGGGTTCTAATTGGTAACATCGTCGTGTGTTATCGGTAGGGACATTTCTGTGTGAAAGTGGTGTATGGACAGTGAAGGCCACCTGTGAAATTTTGGTCTTAAGAACAGGAGTCAATTGTGAGCTCTGATTACGCTTATCACTAGAAAGGTAATAGGTCTCCCCTAAGCTTGTAAGAAGGGTAAAGTAGAGGGAAGTGCTACTTTATCGACGAGTGAAATTATTCTGTGGAAGGGCAGAGGTAAGCACTGCTTTCGAGAAATACGGAATTCTTGTGCGAATGGACTACATTTTCCGTATGAATGTGTATAAGTGAAATAGCACTCGGTTTTCTCGTGGAGCATTGTAGTCTCCACATGTGTTTTATCTCCAGAGAAACGGTTAGCCTTTGCTTGTTAGAAGGGTAAAGTAGAGGGAAGTGCTACTTTATCAGCGAATGGAATAATTCTGTGGAAGGGCAGAGGTAAGCGCTGCTCTCGAGAAATACTGGAATTCTTGGGTAAAAGGTCCAAACTATTTTCTTTGTTTTAGCGAAACAGGCAATGGTGGCGTTTTTATGTCGTTACAAACAGATTTTGAGTGAAAGAGAACGTAAGAGAAATTTTGCCGATAAATTTTGTAAAGGAGGGGTCAGCAGAAGCAGGAGTAGCGAGATAAGCTGACGTCAGAAAGACCGCGCTGGGATTGGCCAGCCATAGAAAGACAACATTTTCACGCATTGGTGCATTAGTGTGAGTCGCGCTGGGATTGGAGAATTTCAGGGTGACGTAAACGCTCCGGATTGGTGCGTTAGTGTGGGCCGCGCTAGGATTGGAGAATTTCAGGGTGACATAAATGCTCAGGATTGGTGCATTAGTGTGAGTCGCGCTACTATTGGATAAGACCATAGAATAGTCATAGAGAAAAGTTAGCAATACAGGATAAGGAAAATGATGTATTACGATCCACCAGAGAAAGAGAAAAAATCATGGTTTGGAAAAATCAAGAACTTATTAAAAAAGGATAAGCCAATTGTGACTAGGGAAGGACAGATTCTTCCTCCACCAAAATCGCCCGCATCCTTTATGGCGGCAAAATATGGGTATCATACGTGTATTTGGCTAGATAATTGGGCGAAATATACGAAGGAAGATGGAGTATTAGCATTCCCAGAAAATGGCTCTTTTAGTTTAGCGGTATTAAGGAATTTAAGTGAAAAGATGATGAGACTAGAACCGAAACCTAGACCTACTCAGTTTGAAGCTTTGACAGAATGGGAAGATGAGATGTACGAAAGGGAGCGACAGCGGAGTGGCGGAAGGTATAGATACATGTTTGGGAGACCATGTGGACAGGAGAGTCATGATGACAGGATGAAGAGATGGCGGAGTGCAAATATGGCTGATGGGATGTTTCCTATGAGAAATGCTGAAGAGACTAGCAGTAGAAAGTGTACTGAGAAAAGAAACAATACAGGACCAGAAGGCTACAAGTATGGTGTGAATGAGTCAGAGGATGATGTACTCGAGGACATGTTTTATAAAAATCCTCCCCCGTACCAACTCAATTCCACTTTGCTGACGCCAAGTGCGCCAGTAAAAGAAGCACCACGAAATAAGAATTTTTAGCCAACAAAACCTGATTTAGGGAAAAATAATCCCTTTAGGGAGTCTGAAAATACGCATCCTGTTAGAGTGACAAATGAAAACTCAGCTGAGTTAGCTAGAACTACCCTGGAGTTAACTGAAAAGATTAGGGAATTGACTAAAAATATGGAAGCTGTAACTGTTCCTGTAACAATAGGACCAGTGATACTGGTCTTTGATAAGCAGAAAGATAGTGAGCATTGTCTAACGATCCCTTACAATAGTAATAAACAAACTGAAACAGGGAAAAGAAATTCAGGAGAAAATCGATGGGGACAACTGGTAGGTACTTCTGGGTTAAGTACTCCTAAAAATTTGACCGTAAATCAAAGTCCAGCAAGTAAAACATGGATGACAACAGAATCAGCACCAGAATCCCCAGAGTGGAGTCTAGAGCAAGTAAGGAATGAAACAATTCCTATAGGTCCCACTTCTGATGAACTAAGTGAGTGGTTAAGGAGTCTACAGCGAAAAGATGCCAAATCTTGACCTTTAGATGTGGCAAAATTAAAAAAAACTTTGGAAGAATTGATAGTAGGAACTATTCCCACAGAAAAGTTAAAAGCCTATCAGGATGAAGAGCTAATGTTTTTATGTAAAAGTCTAACATGGAGGGCGAGAAATTTGCATGAGAAGTTGGAAGAAGTGGCGAGTGAAATGGGGATTGATTTTGAGAAAATAAAATTGTTGCAGAAATCATACAGAGCAGACTTTGCTGAAAAAGACATTGAGAATTTGAATACCGCAGGAAGATTAACTCAAATTAAAGAACTGATTGTTCTACTAAGGAAATGGGGCGATGTAGATAAATGGAAGAGCAGGTGGTTTCGGAAACGAGACGATGCAACAGACAAGGCTTTTTCAGCTTTCCCAGTAAGAGGAAAAAAAAGAGACAGTGGTAACTGAATGTCCCATGAGGGGAATCCCAGGAGGAGGCTATGTGCATGTCCCTTGGACTAGGCAGGACATTTTATCATTTACAAATGACTTTCCCCGTCAATGTGAGAAGCCGGTGGAATGGTACAGGCAGGTAGATAGGTTTGTCAAATTATCAAAGGTACTATGGATAGATTTGAATAGTTTATTTGACATAATTGTGCCAGCAGATCTATGGGCAGAATGTAAAATTACAATAGGTTGGCCTACTCAGGAATACCCTACAGATCCTAAAACAGGTGCCCCTGATCCTGAAGTAATGAGAAAATATGAACAGGTAGTTACCTTCTTGAAAAATAAAGTACCACCAAAAGAAACTGATTGGGTAAAAATTGATAGAACTCACCAAGAAGTAAAATAATCTGTACATGCCTATTATAAGAGATTGTTATTGGCTTTTAAACAATACAGTGGTGATGAAAATTTGAGTGAGAAAGATTTAAGTCATTTTGTATATCGATTTGTGTACGGGTTGAGACCTAAAGAAAGTGAAATGATAAAACAGCAAACTGTAGATTGGCAAAATAAAAAAATAGATGAAGTATTGAGGCATGCAAAATATTTCAGTGACGATATTGAAGCCAAGCAACGTAAACTAAAAGAAAAAGCCATGTGGGCCCAAGTTAAGGAGGTGGAAAGACAGGAAGCCCAACTGATTGAACAGGCAAATGGCATGAACCATGTGAAACAAAAAAACAATATTGGGAAGGGAAAAGGACAGATTAGTTTAGCCAAAAAGAAATGGCCGTGTCATAATTGCGGAAAGATAGGGCATTGGAAATCCGAATGTAAATAACCCCCAAGTGCTAATGGTGATAATGCATCATTAAATCCACAGGTGCAGAATGAGGTGAGTTGTCAACCACAGCGACAGCAGCAGGTTGTTGCCCAACAATGTCTGGTGCCAAACCCGCCTTTTCCACAGAGCGTAAACCCTCAGAGATACAGTAATGAGACAGGATTCTACACCGAGGAACAGGTAACTAAGCTGCCTCGTGCTAGTGCTGTTTCGCAGTATTGGCTGCAACGCGATGAGAGTGAGTCAGAAGAAAGTTATTGACGGTGCTGAAAAGAGGAAGAAGAGTGCGTACTTGGCGCAATGCTGGAAGTAGACCAGATAGGCCCTTTTGTGGATGGAAAGATAAATGATGAAAAAATTACTTTCCTAGTAGATACTGGTGCTACTCGCTCAACTGTTAGATCAGCTGACGTTAAAAATCTTCCTCTCTCGGATGACATGATCCAAGTAGTTGGAGTCTCCAACGGACAGATAAAAACATATCTTACTGAACCAGTTAAAGTTAAAATAGGGATATTTTCCGACATGCACCGCTTTGTCGTCTGTGACACCAGCCCTGTAAATTTCTTAGGGAGGGATTTGTTGTGTTAGATGAACTGTACGATCTTCTGTACTCCTGATGGTATAGCTTTTGAGACTCCTGACGAGGATGTACTGTACAAAATGACCATGGCCAATATGGAACCCGAGATTACTGAGGCATTTGCTGTATTTGACCCAGAAGAATTGCCTCAGGAATTAAAGAGAACAGTGAAAACAGAGGTATGGGATTTCACGGGAGAAGACATGGGACTAATGAGAAATGTAGATGCTGTAAAAATTACCGTGAAAGAAGGGATAAGTTACCCAAATATTACACAGTATAAATTGACACCCGAGATATTTGCAGGAGTTACTCCTATAATAGACAAAATGATTAAACTGGGAATTTTAAGAGAGATAATGAGCAGCCCATGTAATTCGCCGATTATGGGTCTGAAAAACGGAACTTTCAGGATAGTACAAGACCTGAGAAAAGTGAATAAAATTGTTGTATCATGTTGTCCCATTGTAACAAACCTTCTGTGATCCTATACCAGATTCCTCATGATGCAGAATGGTACACCACCATTGATCTGTGTCATGCTTTCTTTTCTATCCCATTGCACCCTGACAGCCAACAAATTTTTGCGTTCCGGTTTGGCGAACGTACTTTGGCATGGTGCGGAATCCCACAGGGGTATACAGAAAGCCCATCAATATTCAATCAGATTTTGTAGAAGTCCCTAGAAGATTTAAAAATGCCCGAAAGCTCAGTACTAGTCCAATATATGGATGACCTACTGGTGGCATCGAGAACCCGAGAAGCCTATGTAGTGGATACTGTTGCACTGCTGAATCATTTGGCGGATGGAGGACTTAAGTTATCCCCATCAAAATTACAATTTTGTCAAAAGGAAGTACAGTACTTAGGCCATAAGATGGAAAAAGAGCTGAGAAAGGTGACTGCAGATAGGATCAGGATAATCAAAGGAATAAGAGCACCAATGACTCAAAGAGAGGTGAGAATGTTTCTTGGAATGGTTGGATATTGCCGTCAGTGGATCAGCAACTTCTCACTGATTGCAAAGCCTCTGGTACGATTGACAAAGAGTGATGTGAAAGACCCCCTTGAATTGAATAAGGAGGAACTGAAGGCTTTCAAACAATTAAGAGACGGTTTGTGTGAAGCCCCAGCTCTTGGTATGCCTGACTATGAAAAGGAGTTTGAGCTCTATTGCAGCGAGAGAAATGGGTGTGCACTTTCTGTACTGGTACAGAAACATGGAAAATTGAGGCGATCAATTGCATATTTTTCGGCCATACTAGATCCTGTAGCAGTGGCATTACCTGGTTGCTTAAAAGCTGTAGCAGCTACCTGTAAGAGCTTGGAACAGAGTGAGGGAATTGTAATGGGATATCCTGTGAGAGTGTTTGTGCCTCATGATGTGGCGATGCTTTTAACTAGGTGTCGTACTCAGTTTATGACGCATAGCCGTCTAACTAAGTATGAGAAAGTAATTTTAGGTGCAACAAATGTGAGCCTTGTGAGATGTCTAAATGTGAACCCATCAACATTGTTGCCTGATGCTGAGAATGTGGAAGTAAGAGATGACGTAGATTATGATGTCTAGAAGTGCTTGACTTTTGCACTAAACCACACCCTGATATAAAAATGTGCCTCTGAAAGAAAGTGACTATGTGATGTTTGTGGATGGATCATGTTTGAGAACAGACGAGAGAATTTTGAGTGCAGCATATGCGGTATGTACTGTAGCGGCTGTACTGGAAGCGTCTTGTCTGAAAGGAGTGAGATCAGCCCAGGTTGCTGAATTATTTGCATTAACAAGAGATTGCAAGTTGGGAAAGAATCTGAGAGTCACTGTAATTACCGATAGTCAGTATGGCTTTGGTGTGGTGCATGACTATGGGCAGTTGTGGTCCCAAAGAGGGTTTTTGACATCAAGTGGAACTCCTATAAGGAATGCTGAAGTGGTTGAGAAATTGCTTGAGGCGATACAGCTGCCTAAGCAATTGACAGTAGTAAAATGTGCTGCCCATTCAAAAACCGCTGATTATGTGTCAGCGGGGAATGAGTTTGCAAATGACATGGCGCAATCAGAACTCAGTTAATCAAGGCAGGGAAAAAGAAAGGAATTCATGTCCCTTACTTTTTACTAACACTGTGAATACATGGGAGGAAGTGAGACAGTTACAAGAAGAGGCAGGGGATGAGGAAAGGAAACAGTGGATAAAATCAGGATGCGCACCCCGAGAGACAGACCATGTTTGGGTTTATCGGGATGGAAGACCAGTCATGCCTGATAGCATGGTCTCTACCATGGCACGGATGTATCATGGACAGGCACATGTAGGAAGGGATGCTATGATTAGGCTTTCAAGCAGACATGGTATAATGCCAAATTTAGGCTTGAAGCTGAGAGCCTATGCCAGAGATGCCTTATATGCCAGCAATACAATCCCGGAAGAAAAACAGTGGTGAGTCTGGGAACGATAGGACGAGAAGGAGGGCCTTTCACCAGAATGCAAATTGACTTCATTGAAATGCCCCCCTGCAATAGGCTGAGGTATGTTCTAGTAGTAGTTTGCTTATTTTCACGTTTGGTGGAGGCGTACCCGACTAGAAGGAGTTATGGAATTACAGTAGCAAAACTCCTATTGAGAGAATTTATTCCTAAATTTGGTTTCCAAGTCACGATCGAATCAGATACAGGAAAGCATTTTCATAATGAAATCATGAAACTGATTTGTGAAGCATTGAATGTACAGCAAAAACTGCATTGTGCTTATCACCCAGAGGCTTCTGGAGTGGTAGAACAAGTGAATGGCACCATTAAAAATAGATTGGGGAAAATGTGTTTGGCCATAGGTTTGAAATGGCCTGATGTCTTGCCTCTAGTGCTCATGACTATTAGATCTATCCCTGATAGAAACACTGGACTGAGTCCCCAATAAATAGTAATGGGGAGGGCAATGAGACATGTTTTCGTTCCTGTCAACAAACTATTGCCTATATCTGATGACTTAGTGTTGGATTATTGCAAGGGGTTGGCTGATTCCGTTCATTCTGTGTTTCATCAGGTTGGATTGGATGCAACCACTCTTAAAAAGAACCCAACTCATGATCTAAGCCCAGGAGACTGGGTAAAGATTAAAGTACATAGAAGAAGAAATTGTCTGGTCCCACGGTGGGGAAAACTACGGCAAGCGATTTTGACTGCGACGACAGCTGTGAAATGTGCCAGAGTGAAGAATTGGATTCATGCGAGTCATATTTTGCGAATCCCTAATCCAGCGAATAACCGTTAAGAAGAATACTTGGAAGAATCTGATACCAGTTCCGAGTCGGATTCAGAAGAAGCAAGAACAAGACCGACTCCTGGAAGGGGGGAGTTGGAATCAAATCCAGTTATAGCACCAGAGAATTTGCCCTTAAGAAGGAGATTGGAGATTTCTGACACTAGCTTAGAATCAGATACAGAACAAGTGCAAGTACATGAGACTGTAAAGGAAAACATTGAGGAAACTGTAAAGGAAATCCTTGATAAAGAAGCTCCACATGTAAGTACGAGAGAAATTCCACCTGAGGTCACATAAGTAGAAGGTGAGGTACTAGATACAGAGAGTAAGGGAAAGATTGTTGCGGAAGACCCCCGAGGAGGTGTAGGGGAACAACACATCCAGGTAGAAGAAGGGACAGTTAGTCAGCAGGAAGATTGCGTGGAAGAAACACGAGGAGGGACAAAATTAGATAAGAAACAGGAAGTTGTGGAAAGAAAAACTACCGAAAATAAGGGTAAAGGTGGAACAGAATCGGAAGACAGTGAAGAAGAAGTACAAGAAGCACGAGTCCTGAGAAAAAGAGCATGGAAAACGGAAAGAAGTGAAAAGTGAAGTAAGTTGAAAAGATCGGCGAAAGAGGAAATTTGGCTGAACAAGGTAAAAAGATTAAGGTATCGATTGACACGAGTAAATCCATCCAGAGCAGAACAAGTGAATGAGGTGTCTAGCCAAGAGAAATCAAAAGACATTGATCAGACACCATTGGAAAAGGGAAAACGGACTAAGAAACCTAACCAGAAGTATAAGTCACCAGAATGGACATACGTGGCACTTCCTGAAGTACAAGAGGAAGCAGACAGCCAAGGAGGTCTAGATGTGACTATACCAGAAGTGGTTGAGGAGGACGAAGATTCAGAAATCCTGAGAATTATCTTGCCCGCCATCGGAGAAGAGACGGATGTTCAGGAAATTCTGAACCAAGACTGTGAGAATAAAGAGAAGAACGATCAAATGCCAAATTGAAGGAACGAAGGTGTTCCAGAGAGAAGTTGAAATACTGAATAAGACACATATCTGAAAGAACCAAGTAGGCACTCAGAGCCTTGGGTTTAGACAAAACTGGTTGTGAGTAGACGAGGCTGAGCCAAAAGACACTGATCATTTCCGAAATGGCAAACACAGAAGTTAGAAAAACTACATGTGTGTTCCTTCGAAGATGGTGCAATGTGTGTTGTTGTTGTACAGGATTACTAATGCTTCTGTGGAGTGTATTAGCTTTAATAGTTTCATTTAAAGTAACATTCGAAACAATAGAGGATCATAGTGAGAATAAGACTACTATAGAAAATATTCATGAAATTCATTCAACTGGAGTAATAGATAGAACTGATTTACATAAGGATAGGTCCATAACAGATTTTTCTAACAACGTTTTCTCGAAGTTATTATATGAATACGTAAAAACTATGGGTGTGAGAGATTGCTACGTCTGCATGCAGTTACCTGCATCAGTATCTGAAGGTGTCACATACCACCACCTTCCTGTAACATATGGAATAACATGTAGTGTATTAGCAAGTTTGTTTTATAAAACAGGGAAACTAGAATATCATTTTTCTGATGTAGATAACATTTTTTTCACAAGTACCTGTAGTTCCAGAATTAAATAAGATAAAACCTGGTAAAGTTTGAGGTGAATATTTCTTAGAAACTAGAGAATTAACTTTAGCAGCAGTATTTAGAAATCTCACTTGTAGTCTGAAGAGGGAAGAAAATACCTTTTTGGGTTTGGTGGAAGAGAGGAGAATCAAGATGCAAAGAAAGATACCTGAGGGAAAGGGAGAGAAAACGGTCTGGGATGTTGAAAGAGAAAAACATTTGAAAGGAGAAACCAGTCCGGCTATGGCTTTAGATTGGCCTCAGAAAGGGAAATTGTGTATTAGAAGAAATGAAACTGTGTATGATAACTTTTTTATAGGTGCGAGTGACTGCCATGATATGTATAGAATCATGGGAGGATGGGGATTTAAAGGAGGAAATGATCCAGAATTCCCTGGATTATATTTTATCTGTGGGAACAAATCTTATTATCGATTACCGGACCATTGGTATGGCACATGTTACCTAGGCCTGGTCTTCCCAAAAATATTTCATGTGGGAAGGGGAAAAGATGGTGCGCATCAGATAGGTAGACAACTAACACGTAGAAGGAGGGAAAGTTGGTCAGAAATTGTAGGGGATATTTTTGGAGCACTGATACCAGCCGTTGGAATATCTCTGAATGCACACAAAATAAGAAAATTGTCTACAGTAGTGGATCGCTTATCGACAAGCACTGCTGGAGGGTTCTTACTGGTAAATACCGAAAATGGTTGGCATGAGGGCCATGGTGATGCAAAATCGACTTGCCCTTGATATTATTTTGGCAAAAGAGGGAGGAGTCTGTGGAATGCTGAAAGTGCAACATTATTGTACTTATATTCCTGACGAAAGTCAAGATTTAAAGACATATTTTAAGAATATAACTGACTCGCACGAGGAGATTGTTCCATTGGAAGTTGAAAGTGTTTGGGAGAAAATTGGGAAAGGGTTTTCTACTATTAAGAACTTCTTAGTTAAGTTAGGAAGTACATTTATAGGCAAGATTCTAATTCCAATAACTTGTGTGGTAATATTAGTATTAATTCTGAGGTTAGGATGTGTGCATATAAAAAGAAGAAAAATACAAAATAAAATAAAAAGAGAAGTCGCTAAGAAAAGAGAGAAAGAAAGAAAGGAAAGAGAAATAGGGGACATAGAACTGGAAGAATGGAAAGACAGTATATTTAAGAAAACAAGAGAGGATGAGACGGGGGAAACAATAATGTGACTTAATAAACTTAAGAGAACTGAATTCATTTCCATAAACTTTTGTCCAAAATTTAGTGGAATTTATGGTGATATTAAAAATCACCAAAGGGTACTCGAGGTAACCGGCGTGAGGAGAATCTTTCGTTTACAGACGCGGACGTGATATCCACGCACGATTTGACTTTTGATTGCACCTTACGCCTATTGAGCTTTATTACTCACGCTGGAGAACCGTGTGGGTCGGAATTAACACCACACGTCAATTGATACTTTGAAGCCGATACAGCCTCGAAAAAGTCGCATGTAAATTGAGAAGGCGACGAAACACGTGTTGGCATTTGGTATTGTGGTACTGTAAATTTCGGAACCATGTTGGTAGCATGGTCCTACCCTGCCGATTTTGGTATCGGCGAACCGCAAATGACTAATGCGGTATGTATGAGTGTTTTCGTCATGTTTCACCGATGAATTCACCGTGTATACGATACTTCATGTCGAACCCTCGGGTTCCATTTTAAAAGGGTAACCATTTTGTGGTTGCCCTCACATAGGCTGCTCATTGAGGCCATGCCTAGGCCTAAAGGACACGCAATCTTTCTTTGACTTCTTTGTGACCTGTGCAAACTTACTCTGCTGCCCGGGGTCAGTCCTGTCCATCCGTTTCCTTTTACTGCGGCCTTATGGGATTAGCATCAGGGCCCAACACATCATAAAGTCGTGCATCCCACACGACTCCTGACTAATCTCTTTCACACCCGACTCTGTTTCCTACTTTATGGCTTGTTTTACGAGGAGGAGGTGTCCGTTTTATTGGGGTCTGCTGATATCTGATGAGGGTTCTGAGCCTCGCTGGGTAAATAATTATGTGCTGACCGAGCTGAAACGTGGGATTATCATCATGACTGTGCTCTTTCTTTGAAGCGAAAATATGTGAACGACCACTTGTAAAATAGGGGCGGTGTTGCCCAGAGCGTAATATTCTGTATATAAGAAAAGACTGGTTTTTGGTTGAGGGCAGTCTCCTGAGAACATACACCGTGCTGTACTTCTTGGATACCTGTGATTGGTCTGCAGCCAATAAATACGATCTTTGACTTCATCTAGAAGACTCTGTGTTTCTGTGGTCTGAAACAGGAAGAACTCGAAGTCTTTGGGTGTGTCCCCTGGCACCGCTGGGTTGGTTCTGAAAAACCCAGTACTTCAGTTGGCGCCCACGTTGGGCGATTTCAGCGGTACCGGTCCAAGCCAGAGGTTCGTGAGGAGCTTCGTGTGAAAATTCTGGAGGAAGGCCGCCACTTCATCAACCCCTGCATGTCGACGTGGTCCGAAAGTCTTTACTGCGAGGTTCTCCGCGTCCCGACGGCTACAAAGGACTGCTGCCCTGACTATCGCCCTGTTTTGGACCCTTGATGATTTGGTAGAGCGAAACGATTTAACGAGTCTTCTGGTGACGTCATCGATACCTCAGTTAAGTATAAGTGGAGCGTCTCCCAATTCTTAGTTTGGTTCTTAGTTTGGTATCCCTTCGGGATCGCTTTGATTTGGAACTTGCAAGTGCCAAAGCCGAAGGACCCGTGTATTCACGAGGCTATCGTATTCGATAATCCTTTGAAGTTTGAAACTAGACTAGTGAGCGAAGATGCCTGGTTCTAGTATATTTGGAAATTTGTTTTGTTTGGGTTGTAATAGGGACTCCCGATTAGAGGATTCGTGTCCGGTTCCTCCAATTGGAACTCCAACGTATGAGCTTTATGTGAAACATGGCGTGGGCCCCATTGCGTATAATGAAGTATGGATCCAATACACCAGGAAGGATGGTGTTTTAAAATGGCCCCAAAATGGTAGTTTCGACACAGAAATCCTGGATAACTTAGAAGTTAAATTATTTAAAAAGAAAGCCCGGCCGGCGATGTTTGATTCTTTCCGCCTATGGCGAAAGGAAGCCAAGCAGAAAGAAATCAAATTAGCCAAGAAAAATAAAAGAGAGAAAGGTATGTCGATAATGCAAGCAGCCTTACAGTTTAAAGATAATGAAGAAGAACAAATGAATGAGCAGCTGCACAGACAACGTAAATTAGTGATTGATAAATGCTACCCAGTTTTGCCGCCCCTTCAGCAAGATGAGCCAAAAGAAAAAGAGAAAGATCCCCTAATGTCACATTTGCTGAGTTCACCACCCCCGTATGCGCAGAGTGCTACAGCGCCTCCGCAGCCTTTAAATGTACGGCCTCTAGTTAATTTGCCGCAAGCTTTCCCACAGCCGCCAGCTCCTCCTCATCCGGCTCCTATGCCTATGGCGCAGCCCTCTCAAGGGCCGCCGTTTTCGCTGCCTATCTCTTCCGCGCTTCCTGCGACTTTACCTAGTACATCAGCTGCCTCCCTCGGCGCTCTTCCTGATACGACCCCTGTACCTGTATCTGCACCCGTTTTTCTTCCCTCTGTTTTTCCCCCTGTTCTTGCCTCAACTTCTCCTTCTACACGACAACGAATAGCTAGTGCGGTCACTAGTTTTATATCGCCTCTCTTTGGGTCATCTAGTACGACCCCTGGTTCACAACGTACGCAGTTGCGTAGTCAGCTGCCAGGTTCTGAAGAGAAAGAAGTGTTAGGCCGCATGGCATATAAATGGATTGTTTTTCCTTCAAGATATGATGTAGAGTCTGTTGTAAATGTTTTTCATCAATGGGAAGCACCAAAACAGAGATACGTTTTCGAGAAAATGTGTGAATTCCTCTGTGAGGAATTGGAAGATCATGGTTTGGACTTAAGCCCGCAGGAATTGTGTCATGTACGGTTTGAATTTGGAAAAGGTACGATTGTGGGTCCCGATGTTGAGAAAGCAGTTGCGACATTATTGTCTTTTAGGATCGATGGTCCTTCTCAGTCACTGTTTGAACATGACTCCTCTGATAGGAGGGTTAGACAATACCCTATGAGAGAAGTCCCTCCGGTATGGAAGGACGCGGTTGCGGCTGATGCCGCTAACGGTATTGCTGCTATGCCAGCTCATTTCCAGCGTGTTTGGGTACATGTTCCTTGGAAGCGATCAGAAGTTTTAGCCCTTAAGCAGACATTGCCTGACCCCCGTAAAAACCCCGCAGGATATTATAAGGAGTTATCACAGACTGCAGAATCTTGTGTCATGAACCTAGCTGACATAGATATGTTGTTTGGGAATGTCGTTCCGCAGCCTTTATGGGGGTTAATTCGTAATGCAGATCATGCTGCAGAACTAGGTGGCACATGGGCTAATATCACTGCTACAGACACTAGACAAGTTGGTGGTGCGAAACCTGAGCCCTTAGTAGCAGACCTCCCTGGTAGAATTATTACCTACATGAAGACTTTAATGCCAGCGATGCGTGTGAATTGGGATAAATTATCCGCATGCAAACAAAAGAAAGACGAAACAGTGTCTGATTTCTTCACCAGGTTTGAAGAAACATTTATCGACCACAGTGGTCAAGACATGAGTACGGAAGGTGGTCAACGGTTATTTGTTGATAAATTTGTGCATAATTTGCTTCCCGAGTTCTGTATGAAATTAAAAGATTCAGAGAGTTCTTGGGCTGTTTCCTCATCAGCGCAAATACTGGCTACTGCACAGTATTACGAAAATAGGGATAAAGATGAGAAGGATAGAGCAGACAAGAAAACAAAAGAATTAAAGACGAAGCTTCTTTTACAGCAGGCTTACCCGCCACGTGGAGATCAGAATAACTATAAGCAAGGTCAGAGTAACTATCAACAACCCCAACAGTTTCAGAGTAACTCACAAAGGTTCGGGTATTCCCAACCGCGTGTTCCTGTGGGTCCCAATCAGTGTTCGTATTGCAAACAAGAAGGTAATATTAAGTATAGTTGTCCTATATTGTTGCAGCGCACGAATAATGCTTATGGCGCGAGAGGTAGAGGTGGTCAGCAAGCTCCTAGAGGTAGAGGGCGTGGGAATGTTCCCCAGAACGCGCGTCCTCTTCCGCCTCAAAATACGATGAACAGTTTTGATCAGCAGGCCAATGTAACTGGTGGGACAGCTCAGTACTATAATAACGACTATTATGCAGAAGATGGAAATGCGGAAGGTGATGATTACTAGGACAGCCATAGACAGAGAGAGGGAGTTGTTTCAGTGCCAGTGGACCAGAGTGGACCGTATGTCAAGGTGACTACAGCGGGTGTATCAGAGCCTTTTCTATTGGATACTGGTGCTGCAAAGAGTTCAATTATGCACTCAAAACTCCCTGGCGCGCCTTTGTCTGGCGAAATGAATGTTTCAGTAGGTTTTTCTGGCGCCCCGGTTAGGAACCCGATCTCTAGTCCTATGCCCCTTTCTGTTGGACCTTGTGAGCTGAAAGCACCCCTTATCCTAACGACAGGTTGTGGTGAAAATCTGTTAGGATTGTATTTGTTAAAAAGATTACATGCAACATTATATTGTTCCCCCTCGGGAGTACAACTTACACTGGGTAGGGAAGTGATTTCTCCAATGTATTTGTCGAAGAATAAACTGCCAGCTGAATTGTCGTCTCTTCTGGATGTCCTTTGGGCTACTGGTCCTAACGATGTGGGTCTCTTGGAAATACCGCCATATGTGGTCACTTTGAAAGCCAATGTTAAATTGCCACGCATTCCCCAGTACAAGATCTCTAATGAAGGTGAGAAAGCGTTGTTAGCAATCATCTATGACTTGATTGAAAAGGAGGTAATTGAAGAGACAAGAGGCAACGTTTGCAATAGTCCGGTTCTGCCTGTTTTAAAACGTACTGACCCTTCTCAACCACCTGTTTACAGATTTGTGATCGATCTTAGAGAGGTCAATAAGATAGTTGTGGCACAGTTTCCAGTTGTCCCTGATATAACTGCCTTGTTAACTATGATCCCAGCTTCCGCTGCTTGGTTCTCAGTGATTGATTTAAAGAATGCTTTCTTTAGCATTCCGATTGCAGAGGAAAGCAGGGATATTTTTGGTTTTAGTTTAGGAGGTCACAGCTTCCGCTTTAAACGCGCTCCGCAGGGCTACTGTGAAAGTCCATCAATATACAGTCAGGCTTTAAAGGCGCAGCTTGATACAATTGTCTTACCTAGTGGTGCTACCCTTATTCAGTATGTTGACGATTTACTAATCGCCGCGGATACTGAGGAGATTTGTAAAGAAGCTACATTGTCATTGTTGCGTCATTTGTCTGCCTTTCATCACAAAGTGTCTCTCTCAAAACTGCAATATTGTCGACAAGAAGTGACGAAACTGACCCCAGAAAGAATTCAGGCCATTGCACAATTGAGCGTGCCAAGAACACAGAGAGAAGTGCGTGCTTTCTTGGGTATTACTTCATACTGTAGGCAGTGGATCCCGAGTTTTTCTTTGCTGGCAAAACCTTTGATAGCATTAACATGCAAAGATACACCGAATCCCGTCCCTTGGTCTGAAGAGTGTCAGAAAAGTTTTTCGGAATTCCGTAAGGCATTATGTTCGGCTCCTGTATTGGGTACCCCCGACTACAGTAAACCTTTTACATTGTATGTTCACGAGAAAGAAGGTTGTGCGTTGTCAGTGCTGACACAGTCTTTTGGAGACAGACAGCGTCCATGCGCCTATTTTTCGTCGACTTTGGATCCAGTAGCTAAGGCATTGCCAAGTTACTTGAGAGCCACAGCGGCAGCAGCTGTTTCTATTCGACAGTCTGCTGGGTTAGTAATGAACAACACATTGATTGTAATGGTTCCACATGCAGTGGACACATTATTAAACAGGACCAAGACACAGCACTTAACTAGTGCTCGATTGTCAGGGTACGAGATGACACTGCTAGCGAGTCACGTGCACATAAAGAGGTGCAACACGTTGAATCCAGCTACATTATTACCGATTTCAGCAGACACAGATGAGATTGAACAGCATGATTGTCTGTTCAGAACAGAAGAAGAAACAAAAGGGAGAGTGGATCTTAAAGATAGTCCCCTGGTTGAGTGTGATGGTACCTTATGGGTGGATGGTTCGTGCTTCAAGCTTCCGAATGGTGATACGACTGCTGCATATGCTGTCACGACTTTGCACACGATTGTTGAAACTGCACGTATACCACATAATTCGGCAGCAGAATTAATTGCACTAACAAGAGCATGCGTGTTGTCGAAAGGAATGAAAGTGAACATATATACTGACAGTCAGTATGCCTTTGGCGTGGCCCATAGTTTTGGGCGCTTGTGGAAAGAACGTGGGTTCCTGACTTCGCATGGAACTAAGATTCAGAATGGTCAGTTGGTGAATGATCTTCTTGAGTCGTTGACCTTACCATTACGAGTTGCGATTGTGAAATGCAGTGCACACAAGAAGGTTATTGATGATGTTGGTCGTGGTAATGCATTTTCTGACGAAATCGTGAAAGAAACAGCAAAAGATGTGACGAATCGAATGTATGTTGCAGGCCCTGCAAGATGGGTTGGTGATGTTGGAATGTGTGAAGACACGATTTATGAACTGGGCAGTGGTATTTTTAATAGAGACTAGGCGCTTGTAGTGAGTACACCTGGTATTAGTGTAGTTCCAAATCAGTGACGGTGCTCAAGGGTAGGGGAGAACCACCAGCCTCCCTAAAGGATTGTGGCCAGAGCCACAAAAGTCAAGAACAAAGGTACCCAAGCACACGCAGAAATAAAGTTTACATAGATTATTACGTCAAGTAAAACATGTAACACAATGAGTGAATCTCCGTTTCTTTCTTGTCACTTTCTTCAATTTAATATTCTTGTTCTCATAGTAATTTCACAGTCTTCACAGTGGTTTCCAAGCCAACACGTGTTTCGTCGCCTCTAGTATTATTGTACATGCGACTTGTTCACGGCTAGGTACAAATTGATATGGTAATTGACATTAGTCCAACTGTTAACTCAAGAAGTTGCATACATTTGTTGACACTTAAAACAAATGTGCTCCCAGGGTAGGTGTCAGAGGTATGATTTTGCTTCGTGGGAGGTGGTATCACAAGGCTATAGTGTGTTTAGCATGCACCGTGAGATCAGGTGAATACTAGCCTTATTACATCAGTTTGTGACCAACCAGATACATATAGCTCTAGCGTGAGGGTGACATAATGTGAAGTTTCACATATGTGATGAGGATCTTTTACATGTGCTGTCTACTAAGTAGGCCATGCGGTATGTAGAGTCAAAAACCAGGTAGGTGGTATAAAGGCAGATGCCAGTCATATAGATACTAGTGAAGGTAAATATAGCTAATATGTTATTTATTTATTTAAGGTGAAAGGAGAGTAAACTGACCTGAACACTGTCTAGTTATCAATCACTGCAATGAATGAGAAAAAATTGTACATATAGCTATAAGTAACCACGTAAACTGTACACAAAAATGAAGTGTTTAAGATCATAAATGGCATGTAAAAGTACATACTTTATGTATGACGATAATTCCGGGTCATACAGAACTGCGACGGGGGGGGGGGGCAATCCTTGTAAGGTAGACGAATTTCTTCGGTAGCTGTACTCAATATTTAAGGAAAAGTTCCCATCTAAGAACAACGAGACAAATAATAGTTTCCGTATAAGGAACCACTATTACGATCGGAAGTGTTAAACAATCCCAAAAGGGGGAAGGGGGGTGATACACAGAATATGTGCGTCCCGGGAGCTATTGGTCAATCTCTTACCTCCGAGTAGTGGAGAGTGTGTCCGTAGTATGCGACTGCCCCCATCCGCGTCTGGCTCCAATTCGAGTTGCCGGTTGGAATCACTCGGCATGTTTTTAACTCGCAGTCGGAAGTCACATGACCGGAAATCTGTCATGTGTACAGATAGAATGTAAGTAACCGCAGGCGCCATATATAAGGCTGTTGCGATTCGTAAGGTACAATGTATGTTATGGGATCAAAATTGTGAAAATACCCATCCCGTGGCTTATTCTAAACGACAGAAATTACGTGCATGTATGCGTTTTGTTGCCGGTAAAAAGAAAAAACGACGTTTGGTCGGGTGTGTATATAATAAATCAGGTTGGAGCTGGTACCTTAGAATATATCTAAAACGTAAAGTGTGGGCAATGTCAGTATCATGATTCCAAATCCACTTCATAATCCAAATATAGCGTCGGGTTAGAACCCTGTTTTGCCCAGAAATGGCGGCCATCTTGGATCAGCTAAAGGTGAAGACACGATAGAGAGTGTGAAGTCCCTTCAAGCTGAACCCACAGAGAAAGAATTGAGCAGGTGGAAAGAAAGTAAGGGTAAATTGGATGAAAATGGTTGTTGGATTGATTTGTCAGAACACCGGCGATGGTTGTTACCTGATGCATATGTGCTTCCAGTGGTCACGATGGCACATGGAATGGCGCATATCAGTGTGAAAGGGATTTCTAAGTTGTTGGGTCCAGTATGGCAGAATGCTGGAATTCCCAAGTGTGCAGAGAAAGTGGTCAAAAATTGCATGGTATGTTTGAAGTACAATCCTGGTAGGGGAACCCCAACTCCAGCTGGTCATTTTGCGCCTCCAACGTATCCGTTTGAAGCTTTGCAGCTAGATTTCATCCACATGGAAAGGTGCAACAATTTGAAATATGTACTTGTTGTTGTCTGCGCTTTTTCAAGGTGGATAGAAGCATATCCCCTAAAAGACAATACTGCCTTATCCACAGCTAAAGCCCTTGTCAAAGAATTCTTCCCTAGGTTTGGAATGCCAAGAATGGTATGGAGTGATAATGGGAGTGAATTTGTGGGACGAGTGATGAAGAATGTATGTGAGGGACTAGGTGTAAAGCAGAAATTCCACGCTGCAAATCACCCCCAATCAGCTGGACTAGTAGAGTGTTACAATGGCACATTGAAGCTCAAATTAGCCAAGATCCAAGCGAGTTCTGGTCTTAAATGGCCTGACGCTCTGCCCTTAGCACTCCTATCAACAAGAATGACTGTGCATTCACGAGTGGGACTTAGTCCCTACGAAATCGTGTTTGGCCGCCCGGCCAATATATGGGGAGTGCCAAGGCCTACAAAATTCAGTGAGATCAAACACCCAGTACTGCTTGACTATTTGTATGAATTGACGGCTAAATTGCGTGTTTTACACCAACAGGTGCATGATACCCTGCCTCAGGTCTCTGAAGCTCCAGGACATCCCATTAATCCTGGGTCATGGGTGCTGGTCAAAAACTTTCAGCGGACGAAAAATGACGAGCTCCATTAGACCGGCCCCCATCTCGTCCTTCTCTCGACGAGATCAGCTGTTCGAGTGAAAGGGAAAAAGAACTGGGTACACGGCGTTCACTGTAAGAGAGTCCCTTTGCCTTTGCCTTACGACCAGTGGGTCCAGAAAGGGATCGCTGACTCAGAGACTGAGACTGTGCCTCGTTTTCTGCCGTTTAGCGATGCACGAGTAAAAGGAACGCTTTCTGAGAAGGAAAGCGATGACATCTTGCAAGAAACTGTGCCACCGTCAATTCAATTGGACACTACAGAGCCTGAACTCTTGTTTCAAGACCAAACCGTACCTACAAGAAGTCGCTACAATCTGAGGCCGAGAACTATGGACAAATAAAAATTCTTTTTCTTTGATATATATTTTTTTTTTTTAGAAGTGCAGCTCTCTCTTCCATCTGAAGAACTTTCTTATTTTTGCTTTTTCGAACCGCCATCCGGGTTCAGCTGCAGGGTCGCGGTGCCAAGACTTTGGGGTACAAGCCGGAGACGTTAGGTCAACGGTCTGGTTGGTCTAGGGCGTTCCCTGGACTGACAGGTGTACTCCTTAGCAGAAGACACTCATCCGCCGCGAACAGCACGATTAGAGGATGGAGTTTTTCGAGATGAAGAGACCCGCTGAGGAAATAAATTTTAAGAGCAGAATATGTAAAGTAATGAATAGCAAACGTTTTGTAATATTATGTCTGTTTGTCCTATTTAGCATGATGATGTTTTCTGTAAGTTATGTATTATTGTCTTTTCAAGTGCCGTTTGCACCCACTATACAGCCCATACCTCCTCCTACTGTTTCCTCACACTCTTTACACCCTCTGCCTGAACACGAACAAGCTAGACGTTCTGAGTTTGTAAACAATTCTTTTATTCAACTCCTGCACCAGCACCAACTAGTTATGAACACAACAAATTGCTGGGTGTGTGGTTTGATGCCGCATACCATTAACAAGGGTATCCCATATCTAGTGCTGCCGTTTAGCTATAATGGGTCATCATGGGCATTCCAGACTATGTTTCTTTTTGCGCTTGAAACCTACTACCCACGACCACCGCGTTCCACTAGACCTAGCACGAACAATAAGGCCTTGATGAAAGGAGTTGCTGATATGAGCAGTGATATCGAGGCATATTCATCTATTCCCAAGGATGAGTTGCGAGCTTATGTGGGTTGGAACGCGACGGGGTATAGCATTAGTCTGGGCGAGAAACAGCGTAAAAGTTCATCCCCGATTTGGGTCGTACCCCACATAGGTCGGTTCTGTTTACAAGGTAATGGTCAGAATCCAAGAGCTCAATTAGGGAAGAGTGACTGTGCTGAAACGTACATTTTCCCATCACAGTTTTCCCCTGCGTTTTTGGCTGCCAAGGGTACATACTTTGTAATGATTGAGCATATACATGTTTGCCCCCTGATTTCTCGGGCACGTGTTGTGTTGCAAGTTTGCTACCGCCGACATTTACTGCCGCCTCTGATTATCACAAGACCAGAGTTGTGAGAGGCGTTGTTAGTAAGGAGGATACTGCCGGTCAGGAAGCGGGAGACTTTTTCCTGGGTTTCCTGCCGTTTTGGGGACCAATGGTCAATAGTAGGAACCTGAGACAACTGACTCGTGTAGTTGAAACCACTGTTAATGTAACGGCTGGTGCCCTTGGTAACTTGACAGCTGAGCTCCAAGCGGATCGCCTCATGACGTTGCAGAACCGTATGGTTCTAGATGTCATACTTGCAGACCGTGGTGGGGTATGTAAGGTTATCCAATCAAGCTGTTGTATTTTCATACGATAACGCTCCGACAGTCTATCAAGCCATCTCCAAACTGCATAAGATTTCCGAATCCATCCATGTGGATAAAGGAGATTGGTCGATGATGGGGTGGTTCGGGGACTGATATCAGCTTGGGGATGGAAGATCCTAATAGTCACTGGGACGATCTTAGCCATTCTTTTCCTGATCTGTCTATGTATACAGTGTGCTCCTGTAATGTGTAGTCTCTGTGTTACATCATGTGTAAGGAAACCTGTATCAAGGGACGAACTAAGCAATAGGATGATGCTACAGCAACATCTTCATGACTTTATGAATATAGACCTGCACTCAGATTAGTATGAGTATAGTTATTGCCTATGTAAGGGTAAAAGGAGGGTCTGTGGTACTGTAAATTTTGGAACCATGTTGGTAGCATGGTCCTACCCTGCCGATTTTGGTATCGGCGAACCGCAAATGACTAACGCGGTATGTATGAGTGTTTTCGTCATGTTTCACCGATGAATTCACTGTGTATACGATACTTCATGTCGAACCCTCGGGTTCCATTTTAAAAGGGTAACCATTTTGTGGTTGCCCTCACATAGGCTGCTCATTGAGGCCATGCCTAGGCCTAAAGGACACGCAATCTTTCTTTGACTTCTTTGTGACCTGTGCAAACTGACTCCGCTGCCCGGGGTCAGTCCTGTCCGGCCGGTTCCTTTTACTGCGGCCTTATGGGATTAGCATCAGGGCCTAACACATCATAAAGTCGAGCATCCCACACGACTCCTGACTAATCTCTTTCACACCCGACTCTGTTTCCTACTTTATGGCTTTTTTTACGAGGAGGAGGTGTCCGTTTTATTGGGGTCTGCTGATATCTGATGAGGGTTCTGAGCCTCGCTGGGTAAATAATTATGTGCTGACCGAGCTGAAACGTGGGATTATCATCATGACTGTGCTCTTTCTTTGAAGCGAAAATATGTGAACGACCACTTGTAAAATAGGGGCGGTGTTGCCCAGAGCGTAATATTCTGTATATAAGAAAAGACTGGTTTTTGGTTGAGGGCAGTCTCCTGAGAACATACACCGTGCTGTACTTCTTGGATACCTGTGATTGGTCTGCAGCAAATAAATACGATCTTTGACTTCATCTAGAAGACTCTGTGTTTCTGTGGTCTGAAACAGGAAGAACTCGAAGTCTTTGGGTGTGTCCCCTGGCACCGCTGGGTTGGTTCTGAAAAACCCAGTACTTCAGTATTGGCATTTCAACTGAATCACAGCTCTCGATATTAAAGAAGGACCTAGAAGAAAAACTAAAAGAACACGTTTCGCATCAGAAAATTCTTACGAAAATGATTCTGTTTTGAATTTTTACATTAAGTACACTGTGATGTTATATATGTTGTGTGCTAAGGGTTCTGTATCTATTCGTGTACTGTAGCTTTCAGCCACAGTCTTGTTGGAAGAGTTTGGTGGTTCTCTTCTCCCCTTTTAGCACCATACCAAACACTGTCTTCATAATAGATATTTGAGTGAATATTTCCAGGAGCGCCTATCCCTATTTACAAATACCACTACCTTTGCTATTGACTAACTGATTGATGGAGCAGGTAAACCAAAATTTTGTATACCTTCTCTATTTTGCATGAAAATACTAATGATGTAATCAATTTATATATTAACCTGTATTAACTGTATGCTGTGATTTATTAATCAACAAAGTGCACTTTTGATAAACACGAAGTACACGCGGGACTAATTGCTATTTGTATGGCAGAATAACCTTAATGACTAACTGTGGTACGCCTATTAACAATAGAAGGTGTAGTGCTAGAAAATTGCATGATCTATTTTGCTTTGGTGACGTTTGCGTTCCTGTTGGGACCAAATGGTGAGTATTATTGCTTTAAATGTCGCTATAAGCTAGGAAAATACTAATAATTAATGAGATTAGTGTGGGGTTAAACATTAGAATCTTAATTTCCATGTATTAATTATGTTTTATGTTTGTTTTGCTTAATTTGACATTCGGGCCTACCAAGCCATGACATTCAAAATGGAGTTCGGGGAGGGCGTGGCCAAGATGGCGGTGTAGGAGGACGCTGCCTCAGCGAGATCCCCCGACCCGGGCCCCGAAACACCCTCGCCGCTACTGGTCTCCCCCGTCGTTGATGACCAGCGACGGAGGAAGCGGTGGAGAGCCAGCGGACCCCGCGAGGGGGGAAAGACAGCGCGCCAGCAGGCATTTTCAGCGGCTGTGGACGACGGGGCGTGACCCTCGGAGGCAGCGACCCGACCGGAAGTGCCGTGGGGTCCGGCAGGAGCGCCTACTCGAGTCTGCGGCGCAGAGCGGAGGCCACTGGTGCGGCCGGAAGAGTTGCTGCGGGCTGTGGCGCTGAGCGGGAGGGACGGAGAGGGAGTGGCGCAGGAGCCCTGTTGTGGAGGACGGCCGATTCCCGGCCGGAGGCGGGATCGGAGCGGCTTCGAAGACTTTGAGGGCCCTGCCTGGACCGGCCAGAAGCGCGAGACCAACCCGCCGGGGCTGCCAAATTAGAGGTGAGGTGCGCCTGGCGGTGCCTCTCAGGCCCAGTGGGGCCCCAGATGACAGCGGTTGACAGTGGAGGCTGCGGGGATCTGATTGCCCCCATGTAAGGACAGGACCTGGGCCCGCCCGGGGAGCTGCTTGCGTGGCAGTGTGCGGAGGACTGTGGCTGCGATCGGGCGCTGGATGGCACGTTCAGCCGGCCTAGCGCGGCAGTAGAGCTGGCAGGAGCTGCCGTCCGAGGAACACGAAGAGGTGGTGAGCGGGGGCGGCCTGCGCCGCAGGTGCGAGTGGACAGCCTGGCCAGCTAGGGCGGTCTCACGCTGGGAGGCTAGGCGGTGCGGTGGGCTCTGCTGTCGCTGGTGTGGACTGTGCGCTTTCTTTCGGCGCCCAGGATGGCCGGCAGCAAAGGGAACAGAAAGGGGGACCGCACCCTACCGGAACTGTTGAGCAGGAGCACTGCACGGCCGGATCGTGGACGGCTATCCCCGGGTGAGGCTGGCAGCTCGCAGGGGGCGAGCGGAGGGGAGCCGCCAGTGACTAGGTCATTCCTGGAGTCGCTTTTCAGCCCCTTGCGGGAGGACTTCCAGACCCTCAAACAGGAAGTGGCGGGGGAGGTGCGAGAGGTCCGGAGAGAGGTTGATGGCCTGGGTGAAAGAGTCTCGTCGGTGGAGGAAGCGGGACATGCCCGGGATGGGGAACTCACACAGCTCCAGCAGGAAGTGATCAGGCTCCGGGACCAGCAGATTGACCTGCAGGCGCATGTGGAGGACCTCGAGAACCGTTCCCGGAGGAACAACGTCAGGGTCCGGGGCGTGCCGCTCGGAGAAGAGGGAGAGGACGCGGCCACCTACCTGCAGGGAGGTCCTGGGAGAGCCGACAGCCTTTTCCATCAGGATTGATAGGGCTCAGAGAGTGGGCCCGCGGCGCGGGGCATCGGCGCCCCCCCCGACCTTCTGGCCTACCTACCAGACTACCCCTTGAAGGAGAGGATCCTGCGGATGGCTCGCACTAAGCCCTCTTTGGAGTTCAGAGGCCACAGGGTGGCCCTCTTCCAGGATCTTTCTGTGGTCACCCTGCAGAAGCGCAAGTCCTTTAAAATTGTGACTGACTTCCTGAGGGAACATGGTGTTCAATACTCGTGGGGCCACCCTTTTCGCATTATCTTCCACTGGAACGGAATACTGCATCAGCTGCGCTCCCTTCAAGAAACCTGCACTGTCCTGGGCATCACGGCAACTGATGACGATGCCCCCACTCCGCGTCGACGCCGGATTACCCGGGATGGCTGGCGGTCGGTCCCCGGTCGCAGATCTTCAACCACTTCGGTGAGACCGGACTAGCCCACTATCCGGGCTGCAATGGACAATGCGGTGCGTGAGGTCGCTCGAGACACGGCGGCGGAAGAGGTTGCTCTGACTGCCTAGGACTTCTCCGGGGGGAGACCGACATTGCTTCTTTTGCAGGTTTGGGGGCCTGGGGGGGTGGGGGGGTGAGCGGGGGTGGTGTTGTGGCTGGACGTCCACTTTCGAGACTTTTCCATAGACTTGCCGTTGGGCTGGCCTTGGACAATGGTTTCCTTGCCTTCCTTTTCGGGGGGACGGGGACAGGGTTTTGAGTTTGACAAGGGTGGGTTAGGGGTGTTGGGGTATTGGGGGGGTTGTGGGAGTTGGGGGTGGGGGTGGGGGTTGTCCAGTGCGCTGTGCAGGGATTTGCTGTTTTGTTTGCGCTTCCCCACATTGTCTTGCTTGGTGCTTAAGGGGAGATGCATGGAGAGGTGGAGTGTGGGGTCGACGGGAGGGTGGGGGGAGATCTGGTCACATTGAGGTTGGTGATTGGTACTAGGATGCGCGACGCAGGGGAGAGAGGCGCTACCTCCTGCTTTTGGGAGCCTAGCTTGGGATTTGAGGGGGGGGGTTTGGCCCTTCCGCTGTGGTCACCATGCAGGACACTTGCGCCTTGCTACGTAGTTCATACTATGTCTCCACATACTTTTAAGATTGTGACTCTGAATGTTAGGGGTCTGAGCAACCCAGTTAAGCGGCGGGCGGTGCTCTCCTTGTTAGAAAACACCCGGGCGGACATCTGCCTTCTACAGGAAACCCATCTTTTGCCACAGGATACACATAGGCTGCGCTCTTGTAAATTTCCGACGCAGTTCTTTTCTTCCGGTACTGCTAAGACGGCCGGGGTAGCGATATTAGTGGCTCGACACTTTGGAGGGGAACACATCCACAAATTTGCAGAAATAAAAGGGAGGATGTTAGCACACAGGTTTCGGGTGGGGGGCATCACATTCATGATAGGTTCCCTTTATAGCCCCAATGATAAACAGGAGCGGTTCTTGCAGTCCGCGGTGGAGGAAATTTCGGCCTCGCCGGATAGGCATGTTATCCTCGGGGGTGATCTTAATATGGTCTTTGACTCGGTGATCGACAGATCGGTGCAGCGCTCCCCGCAAGTCGGGGAATTCTCCGCGGGTTGTAAGGCTAGGCTTGCGGAGGTGGACCTTCGGGATCTCTGGCGCCAGAAACACCCCGTTGCCAGGGATTACTCCTACTATTCCCACACGCACAAGACCTATGCGAGGCTTGATCATTTACTGGTCACCTCCCCGACGCAGGCCCTGGTGTCCACGGTGGACATGGGGGTTATTTCCTTGTCGGATCATGCCCCTGTAGAGGCCTCTTTTTGCTTGCCGCCGTCTGCCGCCCCGGCGAGGGTCTGGCGCCTCCGGGATACCCACAGGAAAACGGTGACGGATCGTATTGAGCGGGTGCTTAGGGAATTTTTGGCACATAATGATAACGCGGACACCACTAGAGCCACCCAATGGGCAGCGCTGAAGGCGGTGCTCCGGGGGGAGTTCTTGTCCATCTCCGCGGCAGAAAATAGGGAGCGCAAGATAAAGAGGGATGAGCTTACTGATAGAGTCCGGGAGCTGGAGTTGATCCATCGTAGAACTGGGGCCCCGAGGATTTGGCGGCAGCTTAAGGAGGCGAGGAAACTTCTTGCCGCCCTGGATGTGGACCGAGCGGAGTATGCGGCCCTCCGATTGCGCCATGCTTTCTATACTGGGGGGGACCGTTGTGGCAAACTTTTGGCCAACAGACTCCGGGCCGCCCGGCAGAGCCAGTTGGTGAGGGAGCTCTCTGATCCCGCGGGCGGGGTGGTAGCGGATGATGCTTGCATCGCGGCCGCGTTCCACGGGTTCTACGGAACCCTTTACGCGGGTGACCCGCCGGATGTCCCGGCTATGACCTCCTATCTGGAGTCAGTTACTCTGCCTTCCCTAGACCCTGGGCAGGCTGACCACCTGAACAGGGCCATTAGCATAGAGGAAGTAGTGACAGCCATTGCCAGACTTAAACACGGCAAAGCGCCGGGCCCAGATGGTTACTCTGCCCTCTTCTATAAGACATTCTGCGGGTCGTTAGCACCTATCCTCACACGCCTCTTCAACTCTTTTGCGGAACCTGGAGCCATCACGCCTGACCTCCTGAGGGCATCCGTCACGGTCATCCCCAAACCGGGGAAAGATCCGAAACGCTGTGGCTCTTATCGGCCGATATCTCTCCTGAATGTTGACCTGAAACTCTATACTGGAATTCTGGCACGCCGCCTGGCGCTGCATCTGCCCGGCCTGGTCGACCCGGATCAGGCGGGGTTTGTGCCGGGGCGGCAGACGGTGGATAATACGAAACGAGTGGTCCACCTGTTAGAAAAGGCTTCCCGGGTTCCGGGTGAGAGGATGATGCTCGCGGTTGACGCAGAGAAGGCGTTTGATCGGGTGCATTGGCCCTTTTTGGAACAGGTGCTGGTGAAGGCGGGCATCGGGGAACGGTTTCGTACCATGATCCTTAATTGCTATAGAGGGCCTTCGGCGATGGTCAGGGTTAACGGACACACGTCGGCAGCTTTCCCCATCTAGAGAGGCACCAGGCAAGGCTGCCCGCTCTCGCCCTTGCTCTTTGCCCTCTACATGGAGCCGTTCGCTCAACGGGTGCGGACGCGGCCGGCAGTGGTGGGGATACGGATGGGAGGCTTTACCCATGCGGTTAGCCTCTATGCGGATGACGTCATCTTTACACTGGATACACCCCGGACATCGCTGCCAGCCTGTATGGAAGAACTGGCGGCGTTCGGCGCGGTTTCGGGCTTTAAAGTAAATATGGAGAAGTCGGTGGCTTTAGACATTTTCCTGGCACCTGATACTAAGGCATATTTGCAGAACAGGTTCCCGTTACTTTGGTCCTCGGAGGCAATACCGTACTTAGGGATTCAGATTGCCCCAACGTTGTCAGCTATGGTTTCGGCCAACTATCTGGCCTTGGGTGCCAAGATCAAGAGTGAGCTCAGCCGCTGGAATCGTGGCGTTCTTGCCTGGTTGGGCAGGATAGCTGCCGTCAAGATGACGATTTTGCCGCAGGTACTCTACTTGTTCAGGGCTCTGCCGCTGCCGCCGCCTAAAGGGTGGATACAGCAGTTGCAGTCGGACGTGGCCCGGTTCATCTGGCGGGGGAAAAAGCCTAGGTTACGTAGGTCCCTCTCCCTTTTGTCTCCCGACGCTGGAGGTCTAGGTATTCCCGACTTTCGTAAATATTTCCAGGCGACGCAATTGCGGTACCTGGTCGAATGGTGTAAGTGGGAGTCGGATAAGCATTGGCTCTTTCAGGACCAGGCTGTGGCGGGGCGGCCTCTGCAGGAGATACCTTTCCTGCACCGGTCCCACCGACCTAGGAACCTCTATGCCTCTTTCATTACTAGAGTGCCACTGCGGGTCTGGGATGCGACCTACCTTAGATATGACCTCACCACATTCCCCTCACCGCTTTCGCCGATAGTGGATAATCCGGCCTTCACTCCTGGGATGGAGAAGGGAGCCTTTACGCATTGGCGGCAGGCGGGCTGCAGAGCATTATGTCACCTGTATGGCCCCGAGGGCGTCATCCCGTTCACACAATTTCGGCTGGACTTCTCGCTCCCCGAGACGGAGAGGTACCGTTATGTGCAGGTTAGGCATTGGGCCCTTCAGCCACAGGTGAGGGAGAGGGCGGATAGGAGGCTCTTACCGTGTGAGAGATGTCTGTTGTCCCGTACATCGGACTCGAAACTAATCTCGGACCTGTATAAGTTTCTGCAATCGCCTCCTACACATTTCTATAATCCAGGGAGGGTGAGATGGGAACGGGAGCTTGGGAGGACACTGAGCCCCAAGGACTGGGATCACATTTCTTTTAGGGCGCGCCACTCAGCATATCATATGGGTCTCACCGATACTTTTACTAAAGTGTCCACTTACTGGTACTATACGCCTGAGCGGATCCACGAGTTTGACCATAGCAAGACAGACACATGCTGGCGAGGGTGCGGACTCCGGGGTACACTCACGCACATTCTCTGGGACTGTCCCCTTCTAATGGGCTACTGGAAAGAAGTGCTGGACGAAATTGATTCTCATTTCGGCATAGAGCTCCCACGCTTCCCAGCCTACACTTTGCTAGGACTCCCAAACGACCTAATGTATCCCCTCAAGTCCAGAAGGGGCAGGCAGATCGCCATTGCACTTGGATCTGCAGTGCAGAACATCTTGATATACTGGCGTACAGACACGGTACCCACGATAACAGGGTGGCTCCACCGGCTGTGGCATGTGCTGGGGATGGAGAAGTTGTCTTTGGTGGTGGCAGGGGATGTGACGCAATTTAATGAACTGTGGCAACCATTCCACTCGTTGCTGGTCACAGAGTTTAGGGAGCTCACTTGTCCGAGGTACCTTCGCCTACTGAGGCTTATGAGCCCTCTAGCGCCAGCTCAGTGAGGGGGACGAGACCCTCCTGCCCAGTTTCCAACAGCTTGGGGAGAGGGGCTGTGTGTTGGCAGCGCACTGGACTGTGGGTGGGGTGGGTGGGGGGGGGAGTTAGGGGGACGTTGGGGCATTTGAGGGGTGGGGGGCGTTTGTATTGATATGTTGTGTCATGCCAGACTCTTGCTCCCTTTCAATGGCTGATCTCATGTTGCTGTATAGGAGTTTGGATGTGACGTGCTTGAATAAAAATACTTTAAACACAAAATGGAGTTCGGAAGTGTCCACCGTCTTGTGAGTGCAATGTCTACTGTGCAGACTCGGATGGCTCCGAAGATCTCCAGGCGTCCTCAATTCAGAGCACAGTGTTCCTTGTCAAGGATAGGAACGTGGAGGACTGCCAGATTTCAGTTAGTGTAAATGACCCCAAGGAACAATAATCACCTATAACGGAAAAGTCAACATTGTTGATACATCGGACACTTTCACATGAGAACTGTATGAGCTCACTGAATGACATGGTAAATCTTATGAGAACCCCGGATTATGAGAAAGGAAGTTAGATAGCAACTTTACAGGGTCCAGCCAATCACAAAGCGTTTTCAATTCAGTAAATTTTACATGTCTCCCCGAATTTGTTATAAAAGAATAGTAGAATAGAGAGTAATTCAGCATTCATCGTTTTTCCATCGTCGTGCGCGTTCCAGAGGGGTGTCCTGAATTTGCGTGATCGATTCGCTTGCACGATTGCTTGGTCCTTTGGATATCTTTGGAACTGTGCCGTGCTAAGCGAAGGAACTTTTTCGGACTTTTGAGTCTTGGCCTGCATTCGATTGGGACGATTTTTCAAAAGGGATTTGGGTTATGCAGAGCTAACAGAATTAGAGAAAAGACCCCGATAGCAAGAATAGGTAAATATAAATGTCATATTAAATTTTGTTGATTGATTAAATTCAAACTTTGCTGACCCAAAATGCTAATTATACAATTGCAAGCAAGAAATTAGATAAACTAAACATTGACTAACAGAAAATTAGTTTGTGGTTCTTCAAGTAGGACATTAAAATAAGGATTCTGATACTTAATGTGTTTTAGCTGGTTCTAGATCACCATCACCCAGTCCAACTAATTGGTCCATTGACCAAGTGGTGGAGTGCCTTGATGTTAAGGTTAGGAACCTATGAGTATTAATGTAAATATGTATATTTTGTAACAAATTTCCTTTCCTATAGGTAATAAGGTACCCCCACATGTCCAACGGATTTCCTCATCCTCCTGCGTGCGGATTCGAGTGAGCAGCGTGAGTGTTGGTGTTATGGGCCCCACCAATGAATGTGTGTGTGAATGAATAAGTACAGTTGACGGATCTGTGGCGCAGGGAGGATATGTAAAATTTGCCCCCTTCTCCGCTGGAGCATCCGCATGGCGATGGAAGGAGGAATCCTGGCCTGGGTCCCTGGCAGGCACTGGAGGGAACCCTGCTCAGTCGCTGCTGCTCCTGGCATGGACCACGTGGACATTTATCACAGGTGTATGGCAAAGAAAGAAGGAAAAGCAATTGAAACTATATTTTCAAAGGGCTTCCGTACCTTTCCTCTACATAGCGATCCAGGGTGGTGGCATCACAAGTTTTCTGACACCAGCGTGCTCGTCACTACCAGTGTGAAATGGTAATTCCGTGAGTATGGCCAGCAGAGTAAAAATGCTGTGTATGATCACATGATCACCAATTCTTTTAAAATCCAGACATGCTGCAGGCAGTACTGGTACTCTATTTGGGCATGAAGAAGTTCCTGTACTGAAGGGGGAAAAATAAAGATGTGCCGGTACTCTGTATCAGTGAGTATTGGCCGATTTAGAGAACTGGCTGGCCTGTTAAACACAAGATACACACTGTCTTCATACCTGCCAAGTTTTCAGATGGCTTATGTGTGACACTTCCATGGTTTTAATGCAGTTATGAGTGACATTCAACTGCCAAATGCTCGACACTTGAGATTGACACTTCCTTGAGAGTAATACCAAGAAAGTGTCATGGATCCAGTGCATTGTCTGTGAGCGAGTGATCCCATAGGTATGCAGGTTAGCTGTCTAACTTCCACAACCAGGAAGGAAAACCTTAGGTCACCACCAGGGCACTTCCGGGTGAGACCGCATAAGGACCTGCGGTGCTCAGCCCTCAGTGCGTTTGATTCTGGATGCTTCCGAGGTGGAGCCGGAGCCCTTGGAACTAACCCTTCCTTCGCAGCTTCTTCCGCAACAGGTTTCCGGCTGTAGAAATAAACAGGAGTGCTGGTGCACACTTCAGCGTAACTCGCGCGTAGGACCGCGTAGTTACTAATAGCCAAAACTGTTCTGCAGAGTGAAAGCGCCTTTCAGCTCTACTTGCGAAGGCAAGCGCAGGAGCGTGTTTGCCTTTTTCTCTTCTCCTTTGTTTTGGGCACTTTTGTCTTTCATCACACCGGTAACCGCAGGAGCACGTTACCGTTTGTCCTGACGCAGCGGCGATTTCAGCCCTGATAGTTCAAGGCACGCGCAGGGGCGCGTTGCCTTTTCCTCTTCTCCTTTGTTTTGGTTGACATTTCCTCACCGCTGTAAGCGGAGGAGCGCGATAGCGTTTGTCCTGACACAGCGGAATTCTGCCCTGATTGAAGAAGACACAACTCGTTTTGTTGGGGCTTTCTGGCATCCCTGCACTAAGGTAAGCGCAGGAGCGCATTACTAAGGATACCGTAGTCTCTACGCAAGGCCCTGACATCTGTTGACTGCACTAGTGCAGGAGCGCATGTGTGGTTTCAGTGCAGAAGCACTAACTAACCCGGTGAAGCTGGAGTAAGCACAGGGACGCTTTACCTTCCCGCAAACTCTTTATGGTGGGAAGCACAGGAGCATTACCTTTCTAGCTTACTATGTTCATAGCGCAGGAGCACTTGGTTCTTTATTTACATTTGCGTGGAATCCTCTATTTCGTTACTTCCTTTATCAGTGCAGGTGCGCCTACTTTATGTTCCATGTTCCCTTGGAGTATATGAGCATACTTCAAGATACAGAAGAGTACAGCATTCCAGGTGACTATAGTTGTTTCCCCAACTGCTTTTCTTAGAGCTTATATGTATGTGTGCTTGTGAGGGCAGTATTAATTACCTGTTGGTTTATACTTACAGGCAGTAGTCCAGGAAGCGTTCCCCCATCACCATTGGGTATTTCCAACCGGGCTTTCACACCGAAAACAACGCCACCTCTTTTAGGATTCCTTCCTCCGGCCTCCACCACCACCCCGGTCAGGTAATAAACTAGGACAGAGGAGCAGGTGGGAGACAGTGGAGGTTGTTCATGTCATCCCTGCAATACTACTCTACAAGCAGAAGGTAAGACTTGTGGGGTCCTGACAGAAAGTAAGTGAATTGGGGGCGTGGCTTGCCGCAACGAAAGATGGCTGCTTCTTAGAGCGGCTCCGCAATCCCATCCCTTGATCCCCCTGTATATCCGTATCTAATCAGTTACCACAGTCGCGCCGAGACGTGGAAAAGACAGCGGACTGTGTGGCGCTACAAGCGGTGCGAAGCCCGGTGGCAATAGTGGCCGCATTACCGCCGATTCCGTTTTGGGGCCTGGTGAGAGCAGAGGAGCATCAGCCTTGCATAGAAGACGTGACAACCGAGTGGAGCGACAGCGAGGGAGGTGCAAGACTTTATGAGCCTCCGGTAGTGCAAGAAAGTTATAGCGGCCAAAAACCTGATGCTGTCGGCCGTGCAGGCTCACCGACCTATGAGCAGAGCGAGTGAAGGGCCGGCTCTGCTGAAGCCTGTGCAGCTCTGTTCCTCCCGGCGGCTCCTGCCCGTAATGAGCGGAGGTAATCCGCAGAAAGGCTGAGAGAGGCTGGCTCTGATCCAAACAGTCCTACGAAGGTTGGTGTTGTCCAGGTGGGGGGAGGAAAAAGCATAGCCGCGGTGGCGAACCCATCCCCCCCCCCCCCCGGCTAAGAAATGGAGGGGCAGGAGCTGTGAGGGGCCGACTGACGGCGACAAGGGTGAGGCTCCACTACACCCATGAAACGTGGGGCGGATGAGTGAGCAGAGAGTGCCGGGAACTATCAAGGGTCTGCAGCGGCTAAACCAGCAGGGATCTGCATACCAGCTGGAGCTTTCCAAATTGATTGGGTGACGCAGCAGCTACCAATGAAGTTACAAAAGGGGGATTCTGTAAAGGAACTGGGCCCTGGTCAAACAGCAAATCTAATACATTGGGCAGTAGAGAGGCCCAGCCTAACCCCAAGTCACCCATGAGGTGCTGCTGAAGTCTAACCTACAAGGAAAAGACATTGGGGGCTCCAGGTGGCAGTTATTTCTGCTACACACCGGACACGGAGCGAGTGCGAGTCACAAGTGTTGAGAACCTGGGCGTAACCCTCACAGGCCACAGGGATTGTTGGCTTACTCCTGGCAGGCGGCAGACACGTGCCTGGGGACTTCAAAGAAGGATGCCAAGGACGGCTAGCCCCAGTTGAGAAGATGTCCGGAGGGAAGACTACTAAGAGCTCCCACCAAACCAAATTGGACAAGTTTGCTCTGCCCAAATGCGTGGAAGCCCAGGACCAAATACAGGTTCGCCCTACACTGGAGGCCCAGGCAACACAGAACACAAATACGCTATCTCTGCATGAACGTGTGCAGTACTATTGGTCTAGATTGTGTGGGGACAGTCGGCTGCACATTTATGTGTCGAAAGAGGAGATTAGACGTATGCTCCGGGCTCTAACTAAAGTCTAATCTAGAACTGTCCGGAGACAGCGGAGTACACAGGCAGTGTTCAGACAGTAAGCCTGTAATTCATTGCAGTCAGGTATTACGCTATAACTGTTGTGGGGGGGAGGGCTTTGGAGAGGCAGGTGAATGTTCCCACAGTTTAATATGCTGTTGGGTGGGGGGGTTTGACAGACTCTCTGCTGAGTTGGGGTGGCGGGTTGTTGGGACTCCGCCAGGCAGGGTGGGGGGAGGCAAGCAAAGAGGTAGGGTGGGGGGTTGTTCTATGTTTTTTATTTAGTAATTCTAGTTTAAATGACAGTTTCATATGTCACGTGACACAGGTAGATAACACAAGCAAAAGCGGCCGGGATGATTCAGCCCAATCAGGGGGTCAGGGTGAGGATGGGGTGGGAAGTTACCTCATTCAGCCCCAAAACCCAAGCAAAGATCCGCACAGTTTGGAGCCGCCATGATAAGACACGTACAGGCTGAATTAAAGCTGATGTCCTGGAATGTAAACAGGCTGGGGAGCAAGGTCAAAAGGGGTATTGTACTCCAGTTTATTAAAAGGCATGCCCCAGATGTGGTCCTCCTGCAAGAGACGCACCTCTTAGGGTAATAGCTGTCAAACTCTGAACAGGTGGGGCTATGTAATGAGGGCGCATGCAGGGTACACGTCAGGCTCGAGAGGTGTAGGAATCCTTATCAAAAAGAACCTTCCCCTCACAATAGAGAGAACCTGGACAGACAGATCGGGCAAGTTTGTGGTGATCCCAGGGCAATGGCTTGGTGAGGTGATTAATATATTGTCGGTGTACGTCCCCCCCACCCTGGGAGACTCAAACCTGACAGACTTGGGAGCTGGATTGCTGGAACTCCCGGTGGGCCGCTTATTCCTTGGAGGGGACTTTAATATGGCGGGGTGCGATTGCTTAGACCGTACACCTCCTAGAGCGTCTGGCCCTAAACCCACACGGCTGGTGGATTTTCTAGCAGCTTTGGGTCTTATAGATGTCTGGAGGGCTCTCGAGCCAAATGCACTTGGGTACACATTCCACTCCATAGCGCATGGGAGTCGGTTGAGAATCGTTTTCCTAATATCTCTACCCACACTCCTTCCCCACTTCACGGAAGCACGGGGTATCTCTGATCACTCCCCCATATGGCCTACATACAGGGTGTGGGAAAGGCGCGGGGGGGACCTATACCGATAAACCCCTGGTACATTAAGATCACTAAGATAAGAAAAGGTCTACTTGGAGCCACCACCCTATATTTCCAAGAAAATGCTGTCTCGGTCACCACAGACGTTGTGGGAGGCGTATAAAGCCGTGGTTAGGAGGAAAGCCCTCTTGCTTATAAAGTGACACAAAAAAAGAGAAAAGGGCGATAATTACTCAGCTACAAACCGACATACTCGATTTGGAGCTCCAAATTGTGCATAATGACGATGAAGATAAGCAACACTCCCTGAAACTTAAACAACAAGAATATAGGGACGTGGTCACAGAAGAGGCGAGGATTAAAATATGCTCAACACAACACTGAGTATATGAACATGGTGACAAAGCCGTCAAACTATTAGCCTGACTCGACCAGCGACAAAGAGCGGATAGGTGTGTCCCTTTGCCTACGCCTTGGGCGGGCAAGGAGATTAGAAATCTGGTGGAGATTGCAGACGCCTTTCCACGTCATTACGAGGCAGTTTATTCTCCCAGCACTATTCACTCAGAACAAGACTCCCTAGAGTTTCTATGGGATATCGCATTGCCAGTATTGACGAAAGAGGAAAGCCAGCTGCTGGAGGAAGACTGCACGATAGAAGAGATAACACAAGCGATAGGAGCCCTAAAGTCCGGCAGGGCACTGGGGCCAAATGGCATCCCCATAGAGTTTTACAAATCCACAGCACAAACAGTCGCGCCCCACCTACTGGAAATGTTTGAGGAGAGTAATGCTAAAGGCACCCTCCCACCAGACCAGAGATTAGGAACCATAGTCGTCATACATAAAGAGGGTAAGCCAAGGGATCAATGTATGTCATTCAGGTCAATCACGCTATTAAATGCGGAAGCAAAGATTCTCGCGAAACTGCTGGCTCAATGGCTTCTCCCCCTTCTCCCAGTCCTGGTCCATCCGAACATGTCCGAATTTATGTCGGGACGCAGCACCGCCTTCAATCTTAGACGGCTCCAGGGCGTTTTGGGAAGAGCCCATGGAATCAAAGAAAATGTATCAGTGCTGTCCTTGGCTGCACGGATGGCATTTGACTCAGTGGAATGGCCATATATGACGGTGGTGCTCAAACAAATGGGGTTTGGTCCACGGTTTATATCCTGGCTTAGTCTCCTCTACACAAACCCGCAGGCCCAGGTGGTGGTGAACGGTGAGAGGTCACGTACCTTTCCGCTTCAACGGGGCATGAGTGCCCCTTGTCGCCGCTGGTCTTTGCACTGATTCTCGAACCGGTGGCAGCTTGGATTCAGAAAGATCCTATTGTGTGTGAGCTGGGCTGATCGGAGGATTGGGAAGATAGGATATCGTTGTACGCCGACAATATTCTCCTACATGTCGCATCCCCACGGGCCTCCATAACCAGAATACTAAACATTTTTGCCACATTAGGTCGATATTCTGGGTACACCATCAATTTGGCCAAATCTGTAGTGTTTGTACTCTATGGTACGCCGCCAAAACTACCGTTGACCTGTGAGGCACAAGTAGTTACGAACGGTTTCCGTTACTTGGGCATTTTCGTCACAAAGGATCAGGCCCGGTTCTATGCCTGCAATCACCTGCCCCCTTTGGAGCGACTCAGGGGTGATGTTTGCCAGTGGCGAGCCCTTCCGCTCTCACTGCTTGGCAGGGCGGCACTGTTTAAAATGATGGTCCTGCCGAGATTTTTATATGTACTGCAGAATACGCCCTTTTTGGTCCCTGACTCATATTTCACTTCAATAAACAATGAGGTGCGTTCGCTGCTATGGGTTGGTGGCCCGCCGAAGATTGCACTTAAAAAACTGACTCGTGGATGGTACGATGGTGGGATCGCACTGCCACATATTCGTATGTATTATAGGGCAGCCCAGATTGCAATAGTCAATCAATGGGTCCAACAAGCCTTTAACTGAACCAGCGTACCAAATGGATCGGCTGGTAACGCAACCGTGGGGGTATCTCCATGCATTTTACACTGACCCGCAAAGACTTACGCTCAAGATCCCCACAGCGGTGACAATTCGTCAATCAATGGCATGTGACTCTCTCCAAATTAGGGTGGAAAAATAAACTCACAAGTGCAACGCCACTCTGGGAATCACAGCAACTTGGGACAGCGGGCATTAGAAAGAGTTTCACTCAATGGTACTTAATCGGTATTTCCAGATTTGGTGATCTATACACAAGCAGCGGAGTGGTCCCTTTCGAAGGCCTGCAGAAAACATATGATCTGGCCAAGACGAAGAATTTCCGATATTTGAAGAAACACCATGCTATACAGGTGGCAGTGCCCAGGGGAACTGACCTCCCGGAATCGTCACCGTTGGAATGAAGACTCCTCTTGGAACATCTTTCCAAAAAAGCGATCTCACTGACTTATAAAAAGTGAATTAATAACTTACCTGGCTCACTTGTAGTGCTGAAAGATCGCTGGAGTGTTGATATCCCAGACTTGCAGGAGGAGGATTGGCTGGAGGCACTGGCGTCTCCTATGGAGATAGCGATAAGGGCCCGGTTTCGGCTAGTCCAAATCAAAATATTACATAGAATTTACATTTCATGCACCCCACTTGTAAAGATGGGTCGTAGGGCGGAGGCCACCTGCTACAGGGGATGAGGAGAGACGGGATCCTTCTACCATATTATATGGTCGAGAGATTCAGCTCTATTAGCAGGCCGTGGCAGACTGTATGTCGGAGGTGGTGGGAGAGAGGCTCCAGATATCGCCTAAGTGGTGCCTCTTGAATGTGTGGGAGAACACAGACCTAGAGAGGGCAGACCTAACCTGGGTAACTCTGGACTTCATGCTGGCCAAAAGAAACATAGCGAACCACTGGGGGGCCTCTTCCCCACCTCGACTGTGGGACTGAAAGAAGGACATGGACTGGTGCATGGTGGCGGAGAAAGCGGTTTATACGCAAAGAGGCTGCCCAAAAAAATGGGGGGGAAATCTGGGACAAATGGAATGTATTTAGGGGGAGTCTGTGTGTGCCCCCGGTGGGGGCTACACCCCTGGACTTGGCTCCAGCGGAAACAATTTGATGCTGCCAGTATTCTAGGGAAGAAGAGTGGCGGCCCTGCGTGGCCCAAGAGCTGTATATGGGGGAATGGGATACTAACGTTCAATGGTGCTTGTAACATGGATGATGTAGTGCCATAACTTTGCTGTGTTACAATAAAAAGATCTTTAAAAAAAGTAAGTGAATTGAAAGAGATAACAGAAATTACAACCTTTTGGGCAACAATAACCTCTAAAACTATCCTGAAACGAATGCAAAACGTCTGATGACCATACTGCTAGAAACCGTCATTCATCATAATTAAGGCATACCATGAGGAACCATATGCTTAGCTTGACACAACATCAGTAGTGGATCAATATTATGCATTAGTAAGTTTTAGATACCAGTACATCTGAAAATATAGTGATATTCAGAAAAACATGCCACTGGCTGTCAGTACAATATACCTAACACTGGAAGGGTGGCCCAGTAGGGTAATGCAGAGATGAGTTGACTTTATTGCAGAAAGTGTGTGGCTGCCCACGGTGCACGCAGTGCACCTTCCTAAGAGGGTGGCCCTTTAGTGACGCATTCTGGCACATGGACCATAGGCCAGTCTGCAGGACCCCCGGGAGTCCCTCACTTCCAGTGCTCACCTCGCATAATGTCCGGCACCTGACGGACTAGGGCCAGGTACTTATACCTGCCCCACACAGTTGCTGCCCTCTTTGTTTCCCCACTGGGATCCGTGATGCCAAAGAGGGCCCACAGGCCACCCACCGACAGAACCCAGAACAAGGCCCCAAAGAGAGAGGCATGGCCCCCTGCAAAACGGCACAGGACAGCAACAGTGGCGACACAACCAGACTTGGGCGATACAGCACCAGCAATCGTCGAGTGCTGGGATAGAATGGGTCAGCTGATGGACATAATGGTGAATTTTATGGCTGACGTGAAATCCTTGGTCGCCTGTCCGGGCTCAAAGCAAGTTTGGGTGACTACAACCACTTTAGGGGAAGACCTGCCCGCAGTAGAAATGGGTGTGGGGAAACGAAGGGAGCAACAAACAGCTACCCAGTGCAGCTATACCTCCCTTGCCGGCTGTTTTGCAACAGCCATCGACCATGCTGCGTCCGGTGCACCAGGTTGTGCCCAATGCCAACGTTAGCAATTGCTCCACTTTCGGACCACCTTGCTTCTTGCACCAGAGGGCACTACGCCCCACCCACATATTGCTGTGGGGTTGCCCAACACACAGGGTTTGGAAGTAGGTTTCACCGACAACCTGGACAGCATGAGCACAGCGACACCACCCCCAACTTGAACTAGACTAGCATGGAGGCACATCCTATAGGGTCCACACCACCCCTGGTCACAATCGCCCTTCTCTTATCCGAACGCTGCTCGCTAGCATGGCAAGTACAGTTGGCAGCAAAAGAAGGGATATGGCGAAGAGAATTTGTGGACATCCTCACACTTTTGATGCACAATAAAGATGGGGCGGATACCATGCACATGGGTGGCAAGGAAGAAGATAAGAAAGGGAGATATCAGGCGTGGCCAGATAAGTCAATCAAAAACTGGCTGGGGGAATTCTCCAGCCTATCAGCTGTTATAATGGATAAATATCCAAAAGAGGGTCGGGCCCTATTTCAATATTCGCACACAATCCACAACGAGGCCATCAAAACAGGGAGCATTTGGTGGTATATTTATGACAGAGAGGTGAGGAAAAAAGATGGAGATGTGCTCCGAGCTGAACTGGGACCAGAAGGAGGTACAGCTCTGGATGGAGCACATGGGTAAATTCACCCCTCCCCCCAAAAAAAGATCCCTACAATAGAAATGCAAATGGGCAAACAAACTTCAGGCTACAGAGTCAGGCAGTAAAACGCTTCTTCAAACAGCCCTTTTGAGTTTGCGGGGTGAAGGTGGGGAGTTAGAAGTCCACCCAAAGGGGCTTGCAGACTTTTCAACGCTGGGTACTACTCTTGGAGCAAATCATGTGAATTCACTTCACACCTGCTGTTCCAGGTGTGGTGTCCTCCCCCCAATGGTCTCCTTCAACACAACTCAGAAATCCACCTATCCTCCCAACACAAAACAAGACAGTTGAACACCTAGTGGCAAGTCCGCCCACGCAACCACAGCCTCCCATCCAGCAACCTGAGTAACAGGCACACCTACCACCACTCCTAGGAAGCACAAACAGAAAGCCCCATCACCATTTATCCACAGCTCCCTCCTTTCCCTGCTCAGGAACTACCCCAACACCAGTGACAGTCAACTGTTGGCTAACAGTTTTCTGGAGGGCTTCAAGATACCCTACATAGGACCTTTGCTGAGCAGGGATGCAGCGAAGCTGAGATCTGCCCGGGAGCTTCCCTCAGGAGTCCAGGGAAAGATTGAGAAGAGACTAGCTCTAGGGAGGTTGGTGGCCGAATCCTGCCCCCCCCCACCCCAATTGGAGAATTTTGTGGTTTAACCCCTAGGCGTGGTCACCAAAAAGGAGGTGGGAAAATTCAGGCTCATCCACCACTTCTCATACCCTGAGGGCAACTCAGTGAACTATTGGTTGGATAGTGGACTGTGTTCTGTCACATACAACTCCTTTGATGTGGCGGTCGGCATGGTAAGGAGAGTGAGAAGAGCGACTTGGCTGGCAAAAGCGGACATTGAGGCTGCCTTCTGCCTGCTGCTGGTCAATGGAGACACACACTATCTCTTTTTTTTTTAAAGTTTATTTGTAATTTTATTTTTCCATAAACATTATACAGTACAACTGCAAGGATTCAGCAAAAACAGACATTAAGAGATATGTTACATTCAAGTTTCCTTTCTCTCGTCTCCCATCAGTCCAGGGTTGTTTCACAAATATTACTTTAACTTAGCATGTCTAGCTCAATTAAACGGTTGTGATCACATAGCATCGGATGTCGTACACATATTACACTGTAATTACACACCCAACAAAAAAAAAACACATATAGTGCGCTCATTACAGTCGAGGAAAGAACATTGTTATTCAACAGGGGTATGTTACGTCAATGACCGGCCAGCAGGTCGGAATGTGTGCCAGGCAGTGTCTCCGCCGACTGCGCAAGAAGGTAGCTGCGGAGAGGACCCCATATATCTTTAGGTCTACTTGCCCGAGGGAGGGTCTCAGCATAGGCAACAAGCTGCTCTTGACAGTAGGTCAGATCGCCTAGCCAGTCCTTGAATTTTGGGGCACGCCCCCTACCCCATCTGCAGGCCACTCGTCGTTTCGCTAATAGTAGGGATATGGTTATGTATCGGCGCTGTGCTTTAGGAATCTGTGCAGTGTAGCCCAGTAGCGCCACCAAGGGTGTACATTCCAATGTGAGCCCTGTCATCTTCTCTAGTGCCTCAAAGACCTGCACCTAATATTCCTGTACCTTCTGGCACTCCCAGGCCAAATGTAGGAACCCGGAACCCGGCTCCTGGACTGTGACATCTCTCACACTGATCTGTGTCTCTCAATTGGAACCTGAATAGCCTAGCCGAGATATGCGCAGTCTGTAGGCAGCAATATTCCCACTGGTCATCCACCACCTCAGTCCCCAGCTCCGCGGCCCAGTGTTCACGAGATGCATGAGGCAGCTCTGGGCTGTGTGTGCGGACACTATGATAAAGGGAGGACACCAGGTGTTTCGCCGCAGTAGCGCCCAACATCTGATTCAGGGGAGCTTGGTTCGCTGGTTCAACCAGGAACTCCGGGAGCACAGAGCGCATGCAATGTCGTAGCCGTATATAGAGAAAGAGATCTAGAGAGGTAGTGTGTATCCCTTGAAAGAGGTGATCAGATGATCGGAACGCACCATTATAAAAAAGATCCCCCCCATTTAGCGATCTTTGTGCGCTTGCATAACTCACGAAATCCTCTCTCTTGCAATAGGGGCATTTGAGGATGATATGTCAAAGGTAGCAGTGGCGAGTATATCATGGGAGAACGGAGGAGACGTAGTATGCACTGCCATGCGTCTATAGTGCCCGTGAGGGTGGTGGGCGTTGTGTTTCGTGCACTGGGGGGTGCATGTATTAACCCGTCTAGCGGTATAGGGTCTGCCAGCTAGTGTTCCGCTGCTATCTGGGGCATGTAGCGTGGGGGGTTAATCCAGTAGTAGCTATAATGACCTTGGGCACATGTGAAATATAGATCGAAGTCTGGAATGTCGAAACCTCCTCGCTTGTATGGCCTCGTGAGCACCGACCACTGTATCGTGGCTGCTTACCTCCCCAGAGTAACCGTGTCAATTCAGCTCGGAGAGTCTTAAAGAAATGTCGCCCGGGATGATAAGGTATGTTCGTCAACAAGTCTAAAAACTGTGAGAGTACCACCATCTTTATCAGTGATGCCCTACCAGCTAGCTAGAGGGGCAATGATATCCAGCTTGTGATATTTCCAATGAGACGATCTATTGGCCGTGCCATAATTTAGATCACCTCATCTCTATCTCCCGAGATCTGAATCCCCAGGTATTTGAGATCCATATCACACCACTCGAGCGGGTAGTCCAAGGGGAATTTGGTGGTCGCAGGTGTCAAGGGGAAGATCTGGAACTTTGCCCAGTTAATGTGGATCCCAGATAATTTGCCGAATACAATAAATTCCCGCAGTAGGGGATTAATATTTTGCTGAGGGTCCTGTATGTAGAGGGTGATATCATCTGCATACAGGGAGAGGAGTATCTGGCGCAGAGGACATCGCAGTGCCTTCTCCGAATGATGTTGGCGCAGTTTGCATGCGAAGGGTTGGATCGCAAGAGCGAATAATAACGGGGATAACAGCATACCTGCCTCGTCCCCCGTGTGAAAGGGAAAGAGGCCGATAAATGACCGTTTATAAGCACCTTAGCTGAGGGATTGCGATACAGCAAGCGAATCCAGTCGATGTATAGAGGGGGGAACCCCATGCGCTGCAACACACCTATGAGGTAATCCCATTCTACAGAATCGAATGCCTTAGTGGCATTTAAAAACACTGCCGCTAATGGCAATTCGGGGGCAACGTTCTGGAGTATTGAAAAGAGGGTGCGGAGATTATGAGTGGTGGCCCTGCCCGGGACAAATCCGGACTGATCCCGAAGTACAAGTTTATCCATTAATAAGACCAACCGATTAGACAGTACCTTTGCTAATATTTTCGTGTCGCAATTAATGAGCGAGAGCAGCCTATAGGAATCACAGGAGTCCGGGGCTTTGCCGGGATTCAGCAATGAAGTGATCAATGCCTCCCTCATGGGGGGGGGGGCAGGGAGCCATACTCCATACACTCCTCATAAAGCTCCTTCAGTATAGGGGCCATGATGTCCAGGAATGTTTTGTAAAATTCGGCCGGCAGGCCGTCCAAGCCTGGCGCTTTACCGGACTGCAGCTTCATGACCGCTTCGCGGATTTCGTCGAGCTCAAACGGAGCGCTGAGGAAGTCTCTCTGTGCGTCCCCCAGCCACCCCAGTGCCACATCACCCATAAAGCTGTTGAGTTTAAAGACATCTCGTCTCTGCGAGGTATAGAGCATAGAGTAGTATGTGCTAAACGCACCCAAGATGTCTGCAGTATTGCGGTGCGTTTGCCCGCCCGCATCTGTAATTTCAAGGATGTGAGTGGAGAACTGAGGTTTCCGAATTATTTCCGCCAGTGCCCTCCCCGGTCTCTCACCCTCTCCATACCGACGGACCACCCAATGTCGCCCTCTGAATTTCGTCTTGCGTGCTGCAGTATCTACATAGTCGGACAGTTTCTCCCGAAATTGCTCCGAAGCTCGACCCGCCATCCGCGCCTCCAGTGCCTTCAGGTCCTGCTCTAATTTCCGTAATGTACCCTGAATATCTCGAAGCACGCCAAAACTTTTAGAAATGCAATATCCCCTGATAGTGACCTTAAATGCTTCCCAGATAATTTCTATACTATCAACGGAGTCCTTGCTTCTGCGAAAGAAATCTTGGATTTCCTCCCCTAACTCACTGTGAAATACAGCATCTGTCAACGCCGCAGGCTGCAGCCTCCACTGACATTTAGGTGCATCATAGCCCGGCGGTATAATTGTAAGTTGCACAGGGGAGTGGTCTGAGAAGGTCCTAGCCAAGTGTCGAACATCTTTTATGCATGTGCCTAAACCACGCGAAAGCAAGCAGTAGTCTATTACGAGACCAAGTTGCAGCCTGCGTTTTGTAGTGTGTGGCTTCCCTGGTGGTGAGGTGAGTATGGTGCAAGGCATCAATCAGGCCCCCCTCCTCCAAAATTCCCACTAGGGTCCCTTGGGCCTTAGTGTAATGGTGCGGTGCTGTATTAGATCTGTCCACAGCCGGATCACGGGTTACGTTGAAGTCCCCCCCCCAGATATTATGAGTAGACCCTACGTTTACTATCTTCCCCCAGAGATCGGAGAAAAACTCTGGCACGTCTGTGTTTGGTCCATAACAACTGATTAGAGTGACCGAGTCCCTGCCCAACCGCCCCCATGCTATGGTGTACCTTCCCTGCTGGACTGCCATCCAACCCACGGGCGGGTATGGTGTATGACGTTTGATCAGGATGGCTGTCCCTCTTGCATTAGACGAATATGACAAGAACACCTTGTAGTCCGCCCACTTGCTGGCGAATGTGGTTGTGCGTTGCAGGTTGGTGTGAGTTTCTTGCAGCAGCGCCACGTTTATCTGGTGGCGGTCTAGGTATGCCAATACCTGTCTACTCTTTCGCGGGTCCCCCAGTCCCCTGACATTCCACGACAGTATTCTCAGTTGTTGTGTGCTTACTGAGTTATCCACACTACCCATTTGCAACATGATTTGTATGTTTCTGAGCCGCACGCAAGGAGACGAGATCAAGAACGAGGACAAGTTTATGTCTGTAGTACAAATTAAAATTGTCATTCAACCTGTTAAAAACATACCCCCCTGCCTCCCCCACCCATGGAAGCATCCCAATCACGCCAGTATGTCCCATCCCGCCCACCTCCCCGCTCCCAGCAACGTAGAGCATTGAAACAAAACACATATATCATCTCTTTGTAACCAAAATTCAAAGAGTTCTTAAGGGGGATCACCCGTTAGGGGAATCTACTAGATGGCGCACAGTAACCCCTCGCCCGCCCAGGGGGAGCAAATTGGATAGTACAACCCCCGGTGGAGCATGGGGGTGCCTGGTGGTATTTATACCCTCCTAACCCAGCACACTGCTAGTATGTCCATAGGAGTCAGCATTCCCACAATATAAAACTTAATATGAGTGAACAACTGCTACATCCCAACAATAGAATGTCATTGATTACCGCAAAGTTACCCTGCGGCCTCATCTTGAGCATGCAGTCAGTCTGGGTCTGGTGAGGCTGATCTCGAAGAGTCTCCAGGAGCATTTGTGATCGCCTTCTGCCGTTTCACATGCTTCAGAAACTCTTCGACCTGCTGAGGCTTTGTGTAGAAGGACTGCTTCCCTTGATATGTGATTCGGAGTTTGGCTGGATACAGCAATGCATAATCTATCTGGGCTTTACATAGTTTCTGCTTCACGGGTAGGAATTTGCGCCTCTCTTCTTGTACAGTTGGCGTAAAATCAGGGTACATGGTGAACAACACATCATCATACGAAAGTTGCTGTTTCTTACGGGCGACTCTGAGGGCGACAGCACGGTCTCTGTAATTGAGGATGCGCGCAATTATGGGGCGTGGCGTGCTTCTAGGTGAAGGCCCCGGGCCTAAGGAACGATGGGCCCGTTCCACTATGAAGTGAGGAGAGAGGCGGTCCTCCCCCACCACCGCCTTTAACAGCTTCTCCACGTACTCCTCCATTTTACCCGTGTTCCTACTTTCCGGGACACCTAGAACGCGGATGTTGTTTCTGCGACTCCTCGCTTCTATGTCCTCATTCTTCGCAGCTATTATTTTCAGCAACTTTTCCATCTGCGTAACGGAGCTTTGCATTGCCGACGCTGCGTCCTCCGCATCTGATATGCGACGTTCGGTGTCTTTGATTCGTTCCTCGTGACCGTCGAGTTTGTGTACAATATTATCCATCAGTGTTGTCATAGCGTCCATTTTGGTAGAGATGGTGGCCAGGCCCTGCCGGACCTCCAGGAGGATCGCCTTCATATCCTCACTGTGGGATGGTAGGGGATCTGGCCCTGCCATCTCACCACTGGCCTCTGTGTCTGTTTGCTGCAGGCGAGCGCTGTTCTTGGCCTCGAAAGTAAGCCGAGGCTGCCGTGCGTCTGGCTTGCCCATCACCCCGGTCCGCTGGGATGAGTGCCCTGCCCTGCTGGAAGGAGGAGCTCAGAAGGTGCCCTGTCCGCCCTCGGTGTTGATATCACAACCCACGCAGGACTCACCGGCTTAGCGTGCACCAGGACAACAGTCTTACTCCCCAACCAGGTATCCGAATAAGGGCCTCTATAAGGTGTCCCACTGATCAGCTGTGTGGCGCAAGGACGCCTCTGCCTCCACCGCTACCAGTGTTCAGTAGGGACGCCCCGAACCCCAGCAGCCGTCACTCCCCCGCAGTGGTCAGTTGTGCCCCAATATGCACCCAAAGTGCTGTTCGCTTTCCATGCGCCGTGCCCAGGCCTCCAGTCACCGCCGTCTGCACACGCACTCACCCTGCAGCACCTTGGGTCCACGTGGCCAAGTCCAGCAGGTATAGCACCCTCTCACAAGGACCCCAGGTCTCAAGGCGTGCCCTGTGCCGTTTCCGCCCGCTACCGCACCTGCTGGCTGTGATACGCATTTCAGTGGCACTATGTCGTCCACGTCTTCAAACTTATACTGCTGGCGGATCTCTAGCACGGGTGCAGGGGCCCCCCCTCGAGTGTCGCAATGGTTAAAGTCGAACTGCAACCTGCTCTGCCCAGGTACTGTCCTCCTACCGGGCCGGCTACCAGCTGCAACAACTTTGCTGGGGGGTGAGCCGCCTACCGCTCCGTGCACTGATGAGCAGTCGTGTGGTGCCCTTTGATGTTGCTGCCGCGAGCTACTCACCACCGCGCGGCATCCGCTTCCGAGGCAGGGTGGAGGCCTGCACACCTCGTGGGGAGCCGCGGCACACGAGTAGCCGCCCGTCCTGATCAGCCGCTCCGGTGTGCTCAGAGTCCCATGTCGGTTCCCGCAGTCACTGCCCACAACATTGCCAATTTCACACGGAATGTCACCAAACTTGCACCGCTCATGCACTAGCGCACGTGCAACCAAAATCCGTCGTTTGTGTGTTTCTGTAGGTAGCTGAGTAGGATCATGTGTAGGATTATAGAACCAGGCAGCGGGAGCCTCACTCAGAGTCGGCCATTCCGCTCGCGCGCCACCTAGCGCCCCCAGACACACACTATCTCTTGGGTTTTAGTGGGCAGGCTAGTTCTACTATGATAAGTGAATGCCAATGGGCTGCCTCGTGTCTTGCGCCTACTTTGAGGCTTTTAGCTCCTTCCTGCAATGGGCACACCAGTGAGCGCACAGTGAGAGCAGGGTTATACACGACCCAGATGTCTTCCTGTTCATGGGGAAGGAGGGGACACAGGACCATGCAGCTGCACTTTAAGAGTTCCAGGCCCTGACTTCCCAGCTGGGAGTCCCTTTAGCTCCAGGGAAGACAAAGGGCTCCGCACAGGTCTTGACATTCCTATGCATTGAAGTGGAAACTCTGGACAGTGTATCGAGACTCCCATTAGAAAAGCTGAAGGCCTTGCTCCAGGACATCCAGGCAGCACTGGCCAAAGACAAGGCAACCCGTTGCACGGTTCACAGACTATTGGGAAAACTCAACTTTGCAGCAAGGGTCATCCTAGCGGGGAAGGTGTTTTCCAGAAGTTTTGCCGGGGTGACACCCAAACACCTCCCAGATTGAGCATAGGGTTGAAGGAAGTTCTCAGAATGTGGGCTGAAGTTTTGGTTGATTTTAATGGCCCACTAATATGAAGATCACCTTGGTCTGGCATCCCTGAACTGTACCTTTCCAATGACGCCTCAATGCTTGGTGCAAGAGAAAGATAGCTGCAAACATAACTGTCCTGGAACTGTTTCCAATAGTTGCGACACTTCATTTATGGCCAGAGACTTGTCGGCATAAAGGGTTCTATTCTGGTCTGACAACATGGCAGTAGTGCAGGTCATCAACTTGCAATCTGCCATCTGCTCAGTGGTACTGTGATTGCTGATGGAGATGGTGAGGGCGTGCCTGGGCAACGATGTTGAATTCCGGGCGCAACACATTGAGGGCATTAAGAACGTGGCAGCTGATGCTCACTCTCATTTTCAGTGGGTTCAATTCCAGGAGGCTTGGCTCCGACAGAGGGCGGAGATGACACCTTTCCCTCTACAACTTTGGCATCTTTACAGTGGAACAACGCCTAATGAAACTGGGTGAGCTATAGCTTGTCCCTCTGACAAGGAGGCGGCACAAGAACTGCATTTTCACATTCTGCAGGGTGTCTGGGGGTGCGGCCTGGCAACCCTGGAGTATAAGATGCAGCACTTTGTTTTATGGGCAAGGGACCAGAACAAGAGCCATTCATGGGTCACGGGGCATCTAGCAGCGGTGAGCCACCATGCAGAGCTAGGAGGCCACCAGGAACCCACCATGACAAATGTATGACGATACAACGCAAACATTTACAACACAGTTTTTACATCGCAACATTTTACATCGCATGCCATCACAACGCATTTTAGAAACTATGTTTACAACGCATTCCATTACAACACATATTACTTCTAGGGCAACAGTAGGGTAAGTGTTGGATAGTGTAGGGGAAAAAAATACTATTCCCACTCCAGTGAGTGCAACAGTAGGGTAAGTGTTGGATAGTGTAGGGGAAAAAATATTATTCTCACTCCAGTGAGTGCAACAGTAAGGTAAGTGTTGGATAGGGGAGGGGTAAAAATTACTATTCCCCATTACTTACCTTACATTGCGGTGTAATGGCATGCGTTGTAGTGACATGCGTTGTAATGACATGCGTTGTAGTGACATGCAATGTAATGGCTGCGTTGTAATGGCATGCGATGTAAAGGATGTTGCGTTGTAATGACTGTGTTGTAAAGGTAGTGCGATGTAATGACTGCGTTGTAAAGGTTGTTTCCCACTATGACATTCCCCATAAGGGCGGCACCCAAGTGCTGGGCCGGAGGAGAGGTTCCCAGATGACAGGTCACCCACAGAGTTCCATGTTTTACAAGGGATGATAGATTGTGTTGACAAGGCCACATATTCCAATCAAGAGGCCAACCTATTCTCAGCAGCATTCAGTTTGGCATTTTTGGAGGCCTTCCGAGCTGAGTTGGTGGCCAACTCAAGAAAGATGAAACAAACAACACATTAGGCGTGCTGGACCTTAGTGTGTAAGAGGGCACCTAAAAAATAAAGTTGCGAAGGACCAAAACAGATGAGGAGGGCCTTGGGAAATCCATAGAACTGCACCCCGTACTGCAAAACCTACTGCCCTGTCGCACTTGTCGCAGCTTACCCCACGATACACCCCATGGTTGGGGGATACCTGGGAGTGCACGCAGACCACTCCCCCCCTCACCAGATACCAGAAGGTGATGAAGTCATTTCTGTAACTGGCAGGCAAGCATTACTCTTTACATTCCTTCCAGATAGGGACAGCCATCACAGCCTACAATGTGGGGCTCCCCCCGATAGCATCAAGAGGCTGAGCAGATGGGACTCAGACTGTTACAGGCATTATATTCGAAAATGATGGACAAGCTGGCACAAAGGGGAGGGCAGGGTCTTAAAAAGCTATGATGTAAATATTGAACTATGTTTGGAAAATGTATCTTTTGGTTGTTCTCTATGTGTGTGTTTCATTCAGTTTAAAGGTTTAGTGATTATTGCAACAGGCAATTCCTAGTGTCATTGTTGATGGTGTGGTGCAACAAATTAAAACTGTGTGTACAAATTCGCATTTCTTTATTTCGCTATGGTTGAAGGTGTGGGTGATGAGCCACTCATTTATCGCTAGGGTGACAAGAGTGGCAGAAACCAGGACATGGAGGGCACGGTTTCATCCGCACGCGGATAGCATGGCTGGGTTTTCCCAGCATGCACTGGTGCAGTTTGATCATAAAGCTGCAGCAGAGACTAGTGGGGGAGGGCCCCCACCTCACATTTTGGTAATTCACCTTTAGGGCAATGACTCTACCTCCCTGGGGCGCTGCGCGCTAATCAAGGCAATGAAGTCCACCATTGGTGAAATCAGCAAATGTATGGGGCAATGCGAGTTATGGCTGTCAGAGATAATTCTGCGCAGGGTATGGCATGCAGCCAGGTCTGGGGAGGCCTTTGAACATTCCTGCATAAGGGTAAATAGCGCATGTTCAAGTTCAGCGAGCAGAGAGGTTTTGGCTTCAAAAGTCATGGCCTAATTAATGCAAGCAACACGGGGTATATTGATAAGGATGGGGTACACCTGTCAGAGGTTGGTATGAACTTGTTCCTCTTGGACCTTCAAGAAGCATTGGTAACTGCTGGTTGATAGGGATGGGGGAGCCTGCCATCGGTGGGGGGGCCTGGATGTGACAGTTGCCACTTCCATGGTGAACTGTTGGTCCACGGTATTTAAGGGAAAAATCCCCCAATTAAAATTGTGGCACCAAATGAGTTGGCCCACGGTGTCGTTTGTCTCGTCAGGCGGGGGGCAGCTTAGGTTACTCATCGCTGCCTGCCCTTGGATCGTCCGTAAGTTAACCCATAACGTTGGCATCGTTCATTTATTATATAAACCTGCAGCAAACTATTTTCCACCAAACCGTGTGTCGTGTGATTTATTTGATTCATTGTGTGCTAAGGAGCCATTTACCATTTGGCAGGTGGGGTTGTCGATATCCTCACTATGCTTGGTGCACCCGAGTAAACTGTTCCACTAGAAGTGCCTACGGAGTGCGCCTGCCAGGATGAGCATCTCCCAAGTTCTTCGGCTGGGGGGTGCTACGCTGATGCAGCAGGCAATGCTGCTTCCTGTAAGGCTGGAGAGCTGTGTACAGTGCAGCCCTGAGATATCACGGCTGCACTGCCAGTCATGACAGTCCAACTTCCTGGAGGTTGGACACACCTGTGACCAAATAACATGGACTATATTGGAATCCAGACCCTTTTGGAACACCCAAGCACTCCTGCGACAGGAACAACGCTGGGTGTTCCGCCTTCACACTCACACCAAGGGACTGAATGATGAAATACCCTGGACAGAACTCTGATCCTGCACACAATATCGGATCGTGACCCAAAATAGACAATCCCACACCTACACATATACCACACACACCTTTCTAGGGCTTTGGTCTTTGTCGTATACCACTCAGAGTATGGGATATCTATAATCGGCAACAACAAACTCTGTTCCCCCCATTTAACTTACTTTATTCATTTGTTCACAATTGAATATGGTTTTATTAACAACACATCCATGGGGCAGTAGCATTTCAACTAATTACATTGGTTACACGATACCGCGCATACAGCTTTGACGCTATGCGCAGGCTCACTTCAGTTCCGCCCTCAATTCCACAGGTTACCCTTCACGCATGTGCAGATGGTCTTTACACATCCGACACGCATGCGTCGCATTGAGACACTCCTTACTGCGCATGCGCAGCACCCGGCGGCCATGACTGGGCCTGATACACACACGAAACAGGAAATAGGAGACGCCTTAGAAGGAGCTATTTTAGAACGATACCAAACACAGCCCACACTACTTGCAGGCAGTCGTTGGCAGAGGGTAGGTGCGGAATGAGCCGGCACCCGACGCAACCGTGAGTATTCTCTCCCACCATGGTGGGACCCCGCAAGCGGCAGCCACGAGAGCTACGAGCGACATTTATACGCTCAGGGGCACTTTAAGTAACATTGCCCCCTATATGTTTTTCTATTCAGCAAATAGGGTGCGGGCAGCCAACGGTCAAGCTTAGGAAACCCTCGCCAATACACACGAGGGTAAGCAGAACAGTGCCCTTGTCTTTGATCTTAATCACTCTGTTGTTTGCGTATGGTTTACCCCCCTGGGATTATTAGAGAGTATATACGACCCTGAGCAGTAACCGGGACAACAATTTCATACCCCTACCTATCCAGGGCTTGTGTCACGCTCAGGCATGGATTACACTCTATTCTATCATTACTGTTTTTTCAATATTCTTTCTAAGTGCCGGCACCGCTTTCCACTGGGGCACCACGCACGACATAACGTGGCGTGGCACTGTTCACTCTAGCATTTTGGCCATTACCGCTATGCGAGTGGCACCATGCTACGGTCTCTGACCACATTACTGACCACTAAGGTCGACCATCATGACCGGGGATACTTTGTGACCACTAAATATTCCCCCCGGATTTCGACTCTTGTGGTCATCTTTGCTGCTTTTTACGTTTGGAATGTATGTCGTGTGTTCTATGTGGTATTATTCATGTTCTTCTCACTTTTTGAGCCACCATGTGACTGATTGGGACACTTATGGATGGCAGTCAGGGGTATGGACAGCTCTTGCCATGCGTCACCAGACACGTAATTATAACCCCCCCTTTTTTTGTTTAAATTTTTATCTTTTTGTCTCCCCCCCTTTCTCTTTTATATCCTTACCAGGTATCACAAGTATTGGGTCGCTCTAAGGAACAATACTTAGATATACACTGCCCATTAGGCTATTGAACCTCGCGGTCTCCACCCAAGCACACCTTCTCACTCACGCGGGATACCTTACCTAACCCGGAACCCCCATTAACACAGTGCACAACTATCCACAATAACTAGGTCCTGAAGAAACGCCATTGATCTTTTTCGGCTAAACAGGCGTAAAACATGTCGACCTCAATTTTAGTTACACGGGCACATTGCACCCACTAGTGACTTACTGACCTCCGGGTCTTTTTATCTTACCAGGGGTCCCTGAACATTAAATAACCTTATTTGGACACCCCTAGGTAATTTTATTCACATACCTTGCACGCACGGAACCACCAATTTCTTGGATAACCCCCTTTTTTACCCCACACACTCGCATTCACCTATCGGCTTTTCTCTTTAAAAGATCTCCGTGAAAGAGACCCTTCGGGGGACCGTCGGGAATTGCAGCGCCGGTCCGACGAGGAACAAAAAAAGCCCGATGATGAAGCATGACATCCTTCGGGGTGTGTGAGGGCAATTGAGAGGCAAGATTGAGCCCTCCCCTTCGGGACTGGATCCTTGATACCGGGGATATCTCTCTGTCTCTTTCACTTTCCTCTCTACCTCCCTTCCATTCTCTCCCCCCGTCTCCCCCTGTCTCCTTTCCTACTCTTTGATCTTTCCATCTCCCCGTTGAGCAGGTGTTTATTAATAATTTTCCACCTCCAACCCGGAACAATGTCCTCATTGATTTATTAGATTAGAAATCAAGTCAAGTCAATTAAGATTTATTCGACCATGAAAATTACAGTCATAAAAGCACGTATCACAATCATTAAATATTTTAAGATAAAAGTTCACAGTTAAAACATCCAGGTTAAAAGAAAGGATTAAATAACAAAGACGCCTTACATTAACAATTTAGTTTATATGATATCCAAACATAATTTGAGTCCCAATAGTTCACCTAAGATGCAACCTCCCAAGATTCGAGTGACATGCTTTTCCTCAACCTCAGGGCCTTTTTCAAAAAAGTGGATACCCTCAAGGCCACGTGTTCATTCTCTAGAAGTTGTAAGCGAACAAGTGCTGGACGACATTGCCTAAGGCCCTGCTGTCTTAAAAGGGGAAGTAACCAGACTTTCCTTAATTCTCTAAAAAACTTGTAAAAAAAAACACGGTTAATGGTGGACTGCTCTGAGTGGGTGTCACACAAGCACGGAGGTAACACTCTGGACCAATCATTCATTCTGGGTGTGGTCACTAGTCTGTGTACCACACCCATTCTGAATCTTATCAGCAATATTCTGTCATGTCCCCTCGGGACAAAATTTAAGTAAGGTTCCATACCCAGAGAGCTAAGCCTTAGTTGGTGTTGGATGACTGTAGGTTTGGAAGCCTAATCTGCCATTCTAACAGAGCCCAACATTTCGAGGCACTCACTCTTCAGGGTTTTCCACGATACTCGGGCCATAGAGCTGGGATTTGAATAAAACTCTGGGTGTCCAAGATCATTCATAAACCTATAGATAAACCTAAGCCAGGGTATCCTCAGCACCCCATCCAGCTTAATACAGTCAAGCAGAATGTCTCTATTTAAATGGGTCTAATCACAGATCCAGATCCTATGCCATAAGAGAATTGGCTCAAGTTTGATAAGATTTGCTAAATACGGGAGGCCCAACTCCTCATGGCACACAAAAGAAGACGTGCCAGGTGGGACAGAGAGGATATACCGAAAGAAAGTGTTTTCCACATTTTGTAAGGGAAGGGAAATCGCAAAGCCCCATACCCCTGCCCCGTATATCGCTGCTGAAGTACACTTGGCCTTGTAAATTTGCAAGAGTTAACCGGGCAACTTTCTTCCCAGTCTCTTTGCAAAAGTAGCCAGGGCACTGGTTGATCTACTAAAACCCAATTTTTTCTGCTCAATTGCTTCATTCCATGTGTCGTTATGACTGAAGAGGACGCAGAGATACGAGAAAGTAGTAGTAGTTGCTAGCTTCCTACAACCCAGATAGATGTCCCGACCCATAATGCTCCGGGTGCCAGTAGCACAGTTCATTATAAAAGTTTTGGAAAGATTAATCTTTAAGCCCAAGTCAAGCATAAAAGTATTAAAACTGGTCAGGACCCTTTGTAACCCATTGTTTGTACGCGCCATTAAAACGGCATCGTCAGCGTAAAGGAGAGCTGGTAAAGGTCTCCCACCTACCTTAAGGAGTGCCTCAGCCAGACCATTAATGTATAAATTAAAAAGAAAGGGGGCCAGGACACAGCCCTGCCTGACCCCTCTTTTAACAGGAAATCCTACTGTGCACTGACCATCCACCCTGTATCTCACGCTGGCTGAAGCTCCCTCATAAAAACAGTGCAGGACGGCAATAATATTAGGATCCACACCAAGATCGGCAAGAATGCCCAATAGCCTCGCATGGATTACAGAGTCAAAGGCTGCAGTCAAATCAACGAAGACTAAGTATAGTCTCCCTTTTTTGGCTCTTGTGTATTTCCCGACCATCATAGCCAGGTTTAGACTCTGTTCCAGGGTTCCCAGGCCCTCCCGAAACCCATACTGGAGATCAGACAGAACATTATTTTCTATTGCCCAGTTCTGTAGTCGGTGCAGGATGACTCGGCCTGCCACCTTCACCATGGAGTCAAGAAGGGAAATTGGTCTATAACAACCAGGATCTTGGCGATTTCCCTTCTTGAACATTGGGACAATGATGGACTCCGTCCAAGTCTTCGGGAAGGTGGTGCAGTCACTGGCATTGACCATCTGAGTTAATAATGGGGCCCAGAGCGGGACACATGACTTAAACAAGTCAAGTGGCACGCCATCGGGCCCGGAGCCTTACCCCCCTTGCTACGGGCAAGAGCCAGTACCATTTCATCCAATGTTACAAGGAGGTTGCCATTATGTACGCAGAGAGGACCCTGAGATGGGAGCTCATCGTGTCCGGGCCATTATATAATGCAGAAAAGTGGGTTATCCAATCCTTTTCTGGGATTGCAATCTCAATTGAAGGTCCGCCACCCCCACACAAAGGCGGGCACCTTACGATCATCCAGAAGGCCGCAGAGTCCTTTTTTTGAGCTGCGGCATGTAGCGACTCCCCGGCTTCCTCCCTCAGTGACCTCTTTCTAGCAGCAATTGTCCTCCTATAGGAAGCTCTAGCCTTCCTTATCCCCTCCTGGGATCTAGGTTGCCTATTGAGCTCTACATTCAGGCTGGAATATGCCTTGGTGCATGCGCTATCGAACCAGCCAGTGGTTTTTGGCCCAGTATGGCATTGAGCAGTCAGTAACTTCCTAACCTCTTTAGTTATATCAAGAAAAGAATGAGTTAGGTCATCTGCAGTAGAAAGCTCATTCAAGCAGATATCAAACGCAGTTTTACATGCTACAATAAGCTGCTTAGTCAATACCTCAGGGTCGACTTTGGACCAGCGAAGAGCATACCCATTCGTTTTGTTCAGCTCTAAGGAACCCATCACCTGGTTCTCACAGTTCTTCCTCCCAATGTTTTGAGCTTGTAGTTGTAGCTTAAGACAAAGTGGATAGTGGTCACTCAACACAGTAGTCCCTATCATAAAGGACAACAAACTCGGGGCAAGGGTGTGTGAAACCAGCATAAAATCAATAATGGAGACAAAACCTCTACCAATAAAAGTCAGGGACATAATCACAGGGATGGGGACAAGTTCATTTGCAAATCCCAAATCATAACGAGACATTAGGTCATTGAGATGAAACCCAGCCTTAGTGTGTGAAAAATGACAGTTGAGTACCGCCTCTTGCGTATCCGTGCCACAAATCTTCGGCTTAGCTGATTTGCACAGTACACAGTTCAAATCCCCCAGCAGGATAATCACAGTGTCCATGGAGCTCGAATTACAATTAACATCCAAGGCCTCGCCAATCCTAAGAAGCTCCATCCCCAACACTCCTGCAGGTACATTGTTGTAAAAATTTACCACTAGCATTCTCTTAGAAGGTTTAACATACAGTTGAATGATCTGGTAGTAGCAATTCCCCACGGAAAAAACTATTTTATCCATCATTAACATATTAGATATATACATACATAAGCCTCCCTTCGGCCTTCCTCCCAGGCCCTGTACCGCCGCGGTACTGAAGGTCATATAACCAGAAATATGGACTGGCTCCATCTTCCATGTTTCTTATAGGTATAATATGTCGATATTATCTATAAACTCAACCCATACAGGATTTGAAATCTTTGCACGCAACCCAGCAATATTCCAAGAGATAATACTAGTTTCAGACAATACTTTCTTGGAGGTGTGATACGCTGGGTAAATAGATAGGTGTTGACTTGCACTGGAGGGTTCTGTGGTAAGTAGAGCGCTAACGTCATTGCACAAATCATGTATATGGGAATTACCGTGAATAGGCCCGTGGGATTGCACACAATGGTAGTAGAAAGTAAATTAGTACCAAGACTGGGGCTCGCTGTTCTACTACGCTGAACCTCAGGAGAGGCCGCAGGGTTGCCGGGTCCCCCCTCAGCTATTTTGTCACACTGCATATGGGTGGCCAGTGAGTCGACCTCATCCAGATTATAAAGTGGAGCGTAGGAATTACTGACAGGAATCGGGTAGCTGAGATATGGTAAGCCGCCGCCAAGGCCCTCTGGACGGCGTTGGGAGGGTTTTGCAGGATGGTAGAAAATATCCAATGGCACAATACTAACCCCCTGACTTCTAACTGGCCAAAGACCCACCCTGCTCAAAATTGTACGGACAAGTGCAGGAGATGCAAAGGAAAGAACCACACAGTCTCCCTCAAGGGTCTTAGCGGACTGACCCACCCACCCTATCCTACGGGCCATTTTAAAATCTCAAAAAAGCTCACTTGTCAAGCCTGTTTTCCCAGTTAAATAATGTAGGGATCTATTACGCAGAGTAGACCAGTGTTCAAACTCCCCCTGAGGGAGCGTGGGGACGTTTACCAGGACCACTGTAAGTGGAATAGCTTCGGGCGGGAGGTGAAGTACCTTTAAACCCATGGCTCCCCCCTTTCTACCCTCTGGGGTCCTGGGTCCATGCGAGACCCCTGTTCCGTGGTCACCTTGTGTACCGGCTGCTGATAGAAATTAGATGTTGAGTTTACAAGACTCAACTGGCCCTCTTGCCAGTTAGAACGGATAGAAACCAGGTGACCTGCCTGGGGCTTAGGGGGAACACCTTCAGAAACAGTGCAAACTATATTGAGTTGCGGGCTAGCACTAGTAGGAACCCCTGGGGGAGTAAGAGACTGAATAGGTACTCTGGTCTGGGAAGATTTACGTACAGAGGCCTCTGAGGCACTGAATGGGACCCTAGGGCCTTGGGTTGATGCAGTGTTAAGGTTAACAAGGCTTTACAGAGTCGGTAATCTGTTCTCAGTTTTAGTGAGTGCGGCTTTTAAGGGGGATACAACCCCCACTAGTGTTTCCTCTAATTTTTGCCAGAACTCTCTCATACCTACACCTGCAGGAACGGCACTGACCGTCTCTGCAGGGGGAGTGAATTCTAGGTCGGCAGTTGTGGCACAAGATTAGTCAAGGGTTCTGTGGTACTTGATTGGCTATTGTTGGATTGCCTAGTATTAGCCATTGTTTTCCTTTCCTTCACGGGAGGTTTTATTCGGGAAGGTTGGATGTTTTTAGCTTTCTGGGCCCCTGTGACGACTTTAGGTCTCGCACCCTCCTTGTTTATTGCCTGTAAATCATGTGGGGGGATTGCCACCGGTGGCGGAGATGCAGGTGCAGAAGATATCGTAAGGGAGTTTGTGACGGTCATATTAACTTCCGGGTCATATACATGCAAAAGCGGCCCTACACCCGTGGGTTCCAGAGACAGCCTACGTTCTGTTAGCGCTATCTCATGCATTAGGGCTGACTCTGCCCGGGTCAGAAAAGCATCTAAAGTGCCCACCACCCCCTTCCCTGTGAGTGACTTTCTTCTGGCCATGGTATACAGCTCCCAATTATACACAAGTATGATAGTTCCAGGCTACTGAAGCTCACAGCTTAAAGTCCCAAACACTTAATAATACGCTTGGGAAAACCAAAACGTAAATAAGCGCAACAGAGTCTCACTGGTAAGATGTAATTGGAAGTCAATTGTCAGCGGGATGGCCCAGCCGGGCCCCTGACGGGCTCAGACGTGTCCACCCTTGGTCTGGGCTTCGTTCGGGTTGCTTCCCGCGCCGCGGTGGGAGAGGCTACGCTATAAGCACGTTGGATACACCTCCCCCTCACACGCGGCAGCTGGTGAAGGTAGCGGTGCACTCTGGGGTTTGAAGTCCCCCCCCCCAGAGTGTGCAGGTCGATGCGTGGTGCGCGGACTGCCCCTGGGACCCTCGTCCCACCAGGGGTTCCTTGAACGAGTGCTATCTTAGGCGGGCGGGCGGGCGGCAGGTAGATAGAAGGCAGGCAAAAACAGTTCTGAGTAGCAGAAGAGTGTAGAGCACAGCCACATCCACACGGAGTCCCAGTCAGGACAGGGTTTGAAGGCAGAGCAGTGTTAAACTTCAAATGGTTTTTCGTCTACCAGCGCTCAATATTGTAGAGGCAATCAGACAACTTTTCTTTCACATCACCACAGCTGACAGCCCAACAATTCGTAAGACCCCGGGGTCGGATCTCCGGCTCTCCTTCCGGCTCTTTTTCCCTGCCGCACCGCAGCTGACGCAGCTGAAGCAGCCCCCAGGACTGGGACCAGGCACAAGCTTGCGGCTCCTTTCACTTGCGACTCCTGTGGCTGATACCCCCTGGGCCCGAGACTGCTTCACTGTAGCTGACACCCCCCAGGACCGGGACCGGGCGTGCGGCACCTGCTGCCACAGTTGACAGCCCCCCTGAGAGGGCTTCTCTCACTCGTTGCACCTGCCTTGCAGCTGACAGCCCCTGGGGGTAGGAACCGCCTCACAGCAGCAGTCAGCCTCCAGCCACCAGCCGACAGCCCCCGGGACCGGGACCAGGCTCCGACACGGCTGTCCCTCAATTTGTGGTTCGTGGCTCACGGTTCGCAGTTCGTGGCTCATACAGCCGACTGCGCTAGCCCCTGCCTGATTTCCGGGCTCTTGCCTGATTAGAAATATTTATATAATGCTAGCTGTGGGTGCAAAATAAACCTGTATGCTCAATAATGCAACAAGGTATTGGAGAGGGTATATATTTAACTTTGCAGCAGGCAAGTTTTGGTGCAAAATTGCATGCACTGCGCCGCCGCACACCTCCACGTACTACAAGTTTCTAACTCTCCAGTTCTCCCCTCTGAAATTCCCTCCCCTCCGCCCGTCTCTCTTGCATGGACACATTTACTAAAGTGACACTGGTAGGCTAAATAGAACACATCCAAATGCAACATTTACGCTCCTTATTATATAGCTAACATGAAAGAGCTAAAAGTAATTTAATTGTCCCAGAGCACGGAAAAAATTACATGTGTTTTGCTTTGCAGCCTTTTTTTCGCCTTCATTTTGAAAAATAGGAACCTCGCAAAAGTTAAATAAATCTATTTGTTGCATGTTTGACATCTAGAATGGTAAGATGTAGCTCGTTAGTACTGAACTGTTTATGGAAGAGATTGAGATACAAAAAAGCACCGCTTCCATTTTAAATGATCAAACTTCACATTAAGTGTCAGTAAATTATCAGGGGCCTTCATATCTTTTTTCTGGCAGTTTCTCAGTCTAGTAGAGTGCTCCCATTGCCTGACCTGCTCACTGATATGCAAAATAAGAGCCTTGAGTACCGTTAAAAGAAACAATTGAATGAGAGAATTACCTCCTTGCTACAAGCAAATTCTGTTGTAAAATCATGGAGTAAAGCCAGGCACGAGACCCAACAGGCCCACAGTCAAGCTCAAGAAAATCAGCCCACACCGTGACCTGTTACACCTTCCTACCCTTTAGTAACTGCACTGATGACAGGAGAGGAAAAGAGGAAAGTAAAAAGAAACCTGCCGCGCCCTGCCTCAGTGTCTCAGGAGGAGGCCTATCAGACACACTGCTTCGTCACAGTAGGGCGCCCCCTTGCTGAAAAACAACAGGCAAGGCACCACTCGGGATTCATGTGAGGGAACTGCTGAATTCTTCTGATTGAATTTGTTCACAGCAGGTTCACAGGAAGCATAGAGTGCACTCACTAGCAGTGCGCTCGCTGCTTAAACACAGCTTGATTGAGCGCACCTGCACAAGGTGGTGAAGGCGTTATAAAAGCGTAAAAAACACACAATGCAAAAAAATCCAAGTTTGCCCACCAGAAAGTAAAATATCTGGGTCATCTTCTGGGGAAGGGTGTTATTCAACCCCAAATTGAGAAAATAATAGCCATGACAGAAACACCCTTCCTAAAACAACAAAAAAAGAGCTGAAAGCCTTCCTAGGACTTTTAGGGAACTATAAAACGTCTATACCCTATTTTTCTGAACTGGCTGCTCCCCTTACCAATTTGTTGAAGAAAAATGTGTCTCCGTCTATTTTCAAAATTCCAACTCCGATGACTCGACGCCTTCGGAAATTGAAAACTGTTTTTACCACAGCTCTTTATTATGACATGCACCCAGAGGGCTCCTTAGAGGTACCCCTGAAACCTACCAGACATTTAGGGGCCGATTACGAGTCGGGCGGAAAGTCTCCTACCGACATTCGAAATCTCCTAGACCGTGTCGGAACCCTTCCGACCGACTCGGTCAGTTTACAATCCAACCAACCGATTACGATGTTCGTGTTGGTTTGTAAACCGCACGGTCTTTCCGAATCGGTTCCAACCGGCGGAGAATTTGTGTCGGTCGGACCCACATCGTACAGTGTTTCTGACCGAGCGATTATGATGTCGGTTTCCAACAGCCTTTCCGAGTCGGCCTGTCCGACACAAAAAGGCTGTCGGAAAGTGACTTTTGGGGACCCTAGCAGGGCCCTGTTCATCCTGCGGCCTCCGGTTGGGGACCGAGAAGGTGCCTAAAGGACTCCCCTGTAGAACCCTGCACTGTGTGGCAGGCACCATGGGGTACAGCAAAAGTAGAGATATGCTGTTCCTCTGGAGTCAGGATATTCAGAGTCAGGAAAGATAGGAACCAACAGTATGCCCTTCGTGGGTCAGCGTTGGCAATTCATATGCTGGATTTTAATGCCCTCACACACCCTTGCAGGTGTCATGCTTCATCATCTGGGCTGCTCCTCGTTGGGTCGGTGGTGCAATACCAACGGGCACCCTAAATTAGGGGCACTTTATCGGAGACCTTCCATCCAACAGCCGTGCGGTGAAGTGCAGGTGTAGGGCCAAGACAGTGTAGATGTGGTGAAGTGATTTAAAATAGGATTGGGAGTACCTTGGGAAAAACTTTATTCTGGGGGTCTCCTATCCTACATAAAAACAATAAACAAGGCACTAGCCTGAGTATAGTATCTCGCTCAGTAGTGTTCTTGTTAGAAAGTGTAGGTCAACATGTTTCTCGCTTATAGTTATCTGCACTAGCGATTCTTCAGGACCGAAAAAATTAAACTATCTACAACAAGCATCAGTGGTATACAATGATACTCACGATAAAAAGTGGCAATTGTTTAATGTACCTATTTAAACCTGAATCTACCTGTTGGGGAAAATAAACATAGGCATCTTTCAGGCTGTGGTGGTACATAAAAAACATTGATATGATCTTAACGGGGACTCTGACTCCTGCTGGTTAACATCTGTGAAGTGAACGCGATTTGCGTTGTGAGGATGTCTAAAAACAACAAGTTAAAAACGTGGTGATTCTCCGCAGTGAACTATAGTGACTTATTGTCCCTGTGGAAAAAACACTCATGTAGCAGAAATACATTGGACTGGACTCACCCAATTAGTATAATCCCCAGGCTTCAACAGTGCCCAGTGAAACACGCATAAGGCTTTGCTCCTATATATGTTGGACTGGATGGGAGACAATATAGAAACATATACCAAACAAAATCATCTTAAAAACAGATCTGCTTGTCCCCATCATAGTAGAGTTGTTCACTGAGAGGTTTACTAAGACTATGGTAATGGTTGTTAACCTGTATGTATACAGTAGACCATGATCTTTTACATAGATATACTAGTCATTGCTGACCTCGAAGTAAATGTTAGGCAACTCTAAGTCATGTTGGTTATCTGATGATGTTAGCATATTGCATTAATTCTCGTCCTATAGTGGAATCTCGGGTGCGCGCCTCAAAAAGGAAGTTGTTGTCATGTTAGTTTTGGGCGGCGTGTGACATAGCCCATCTAAGGGTGTAGTGTTGGCGGGTAAAAAACGCTTGGTCAAAGGATACCTGGTTGTGTATGTATAACCGTTTATATTTTGGAGCCGTAATCTCTCCTATGCTGACGCCGCATGTAGTGAGCAAGGAAAATTGTTGCGGGGGCAGCGCTCGTGCAGTATGTGTATTATAATGCCTAGTTGTATAAACACGCTATTTCCTAGTGGAAAAACCAGTTCTATGTTGATTGTAGCCACTTTCTAAAGTCAGCACGCATGTGCAGCGTATGCTCGAAGGCGTAAGTGCGGTTACTTTGTATTCGAGTGGGGCTGAGACCATCATGGGATACAAAAATTAAGATGTGGTGTATGTTAAGTTTCTGGTGGAGATAACGATTGTTAAAGACCACTAGAATATCACTAACGTATGTGTGATGCTGAGACTCGAAGTAGCCAAAGGGGCGCTGCGCTAAAGCAGCTTAAACAAGGTGTAGACAAGAGTGGGCGCGACACTGAGGCAGATTATACGAGGTGTATTCAAAAGTTACGGGCGGGTATATTTAACTCCCGGTTTGTGCACGTTATGCTTCTTCTATGACCTGCCCTGTTCACCGGGTCCGGGAGGTGGCGAGAGCGTTATGCCATGGTGATTTAAAACCCGTCGAGTAATCACGTGATGGTGGGTGTGGTTAACTCAGTCTAAGTGTGGGAATGAGAACAGTGGCCATCTAGGAATGGTCTCAAATGAGATTCCAACAGGGATTAGTGTGTGTTGTAATGCATGTAAGAAAGGACAGATGAGCTCATCAATTATCACACTTGGTTGATGTAAAGTGTTACTTGCGATGAGGAGAGAGTAGCGTTACTTGTTTATTAAGATAGTTATGTTATTTGGTACGCCGTGACTAGGAAGGAATTGGTACATAGAGACTCAGACGGCGGCCATTGTTAAGTGGTCAAGTAGTTATTATTTTGTAGTCATAAAAACAAGGCAACTATCAAAATCTCACAAGTAGTAATGTTAGTAGTGGGCAAAAAGGATTAGATGGATAATTCTGTATATAGGTTAAAGCATGACCCATCGATGTAGGTTGAAGGTGGGGGTTAAATTCTGATGGTGCTCCAAGGTATATCCTCGTTGAGCCCCTTATCGTGAGTGGATAATCGATGTATCCATCTCTGCTCTTTAGTGAATAGATTAGTCTTTGATATGTGTGGGGTTGCTTCCAAGATAACCCATCTCAAGGAATCTGGTGAATGGGTTTTTTCAAGATAGTGGGCACACATTTTAGTGTTGCTCTTGTGGCACCGAAAGTTGCTACGGTGTTCAGAAATGCGCAATTTGATCGGGCGGGTAGTCATTCCCACATAGTACAGATCGCAAGGGCATGTGAGTAAATATATGCAGTTGGCTGTGTTGCAGTTTATATGGGATTTCATCTCCCAAAGAAAGGTGTCATTCAATCTAATGGTTTTGTGTACAGATGTAAAGGCACAGGCTGTGCAAGTGCCACATAGGTAGTGGCCCGTAACCGCTGGTAATTGCCAAAGTGTACTCTGTCGATTTGTCGCTGTTGGCTTTGGTCTAGTGTGAATGAGCATGTCTTTGAGGTTCTTGGAGCGTTTGAATGCAAACCGTGGTTGATCTAGATTAAGAGACCCTGTATTAAGTATGTTCCAGTGTTTTTTTAGCACTTTGGTTAGTTGGTTGGAGGCTGGTGTGAAAGTCGTTACACATGTCAACATCTCGGACATGCTTTTTCCTTCTTTGTGCTCTAAAAGGCTCTCTCTGTTGTTATTGCGTGCTCTCTTCCTAGAGAGAGCCACATTTCTTGGGGGATAATCTCTTGCAGTGAGATTTTGTGCAAGGATTGCTGATTCAGATTTATATTCCTCCGCTGTACTGCAATTCCTCCTAACCCTTAGAAACTGCCCAAATGGTAAATTTTCTTTGAGTGATTTAGGGTGGTGGCTGCTAAAGAGTAAGAGGCTGTTGCGGTCAGTGCTCTTTCTGTAAATGGTCGTGGTTAGTTGTCCCCCCTGTATTTGGATAGTGAGGTCTAAAAAAGCAATCTTGTTGGGAGATGCCGTGATGGTGAAATTCAAATAAGGATTAAGGTTGTTAATCCATTCAAAAAAGTTGCCATAGTTTGCATCGTCCCCTTTCCAAAAGATCAAGATGTCGTCAATGTAACGTTTCCAAAGTAGTATGTTCTCACGAAATGGGTTAGAATCGTGATTGATATGTCGTCCCTCAAAGGCCGCCAGGTGAAGGCAGGCCACGCTGGGAGCAAAGGTACTTCCAATGGAAGTACCCTGTGTTTGATGGTAAAGCTGCCCTTTGTACTCAAAGAAGTTCTCCGTTAAAGCTAGTGTAGCGCACTGTATAATGAAGCTCGGGGGTGTGGGTGACTCCCATATAGCTGCATTCAGGTCTTCCTCTATCACGTCTAGAGTAGCCTTCTGAGGTATGTTGGTATATAGGGTTTCAACATCTAGAGTGATGAGGAAGTTGATCTCATGTGTGAGTGGGAATTGCTCAAGTAGACGTAAAACATCCGTGGTATCTTGTAGGTATGACGGCACAAGTTTAACCAACGGTTGTAAGAAGTGATCACAAAATTGTGATAATGGTTCCAAAACAGAGTCAATACCGGATACAATGGGTCTACCAGGTACTGGAGTGACCTCCTTATGAATTTTGGGTAGTATGTAAAAATAGAGGGTCTTGGGATCTTTCTTGGTGAGGAAGGAAGCCTCCTTCTTACTCAACCAATCTTGAGTCTCTGCTGAATCTACCAGTCCTGTGATGGTTCTGGTTAATCTTTCGGTTGGATTCCTGGCAATGGGAGTGTAATATTGCCTGTTGCTCAATTGTCTCAGACACTCTGTGTTGTAATCAGATATTGACATAATAACCGTTGCTCCGCCTTTATCCGATTGTTTCACGGTAATGGAGGGGTCATTGGCTAATGATTCCATCGCCTGCATCTCTTTTTTGGACATATTGTTAAAATGTCTAGAGACAGTCAGTGCTTTCACATCTTTGAGGACCGCCTGTTCATAGGTTAGAACTTCATTCGGTACCATACCGTTGTGGGGGGTGAAGGTAGAGGGGTTGTGTAAACCCGAGTCTTCTTCTCCCTGAATTTCTTCACCGTCAAAGATGGCTTTGAGGCGTACTTTGCAGAAAAACTGGTGTATTTCGCACGCTTGTTTAAAGTGGTCCCCCTTAGGTGTGGGGATAAATCCCAGATCTTTCTGGAGGACTTCTTGTTCAGTTTTGGTTAGTATTCTTGGTGACAAGTTGACCACTAGGTAAATTTTTTGTTGGTGGTGAGGCTCCTGGTCTCGTATACCCGCTGCTGTGGTTCCTCCTATTGCACCCTCTTTTCCTGCTGATTCCCTCTTCTTTGCCCGCGCCTGCGCCCTCTGCCCCAACCTCTGCCTAAAAAAGGCTGGCTCGGGGCGTGGCCAAGATGGCGGCGAGGTAGGACGCACGATTCGGAGCTCCTGCCCGCCGCCCGCCGACCATAGCTTCTGATAGCCTCCGAGAGACCCGTGGAGGACTGCCAATACCGGCGGAGGGCGGCCCGGTGACCCGCTAGCCCTGCCTGGCGTGAGGAGCGGCGACGGTCGGCCGCGGCTGGTGACCCGGCGGCGGAGTTCGGGTGGCGACCTAGCCTGCGGCGGAGGGTGCCGGGTGGAGGCTTCACCACTGCGGGGGCCCTGAGTGAGGTCTACCGAGGCCAGCTACTCCGTTACCGGCCTCTATCTGGTGACCTGCTGCCCCGATCGCGGGCCGCCCTCGCTGGGCGCTGGAGGCTGCGGAGGCCCAGGCGGCGGAGGAGGGGCGGAGCTGATCTGCAGCGCGGCTCCTGCGGCTCGACGAGGCCTGGGTCCGGAGCCCTGCCCGCGCTGGAGCGGGCCCTTTCTCTGACCCGGGTGGGTGACGCCTGGATCGGCGCTGGAGGCTGCCTTGAGCTGGGGGGCGCTAGGACTGGACCCCCAGCGGTTGGACGTGGTCCGGGACTCAGCCGGAGCGCACAGTTGGCGGGGCCCGGACCCGGTGATCTGCTCCCTTGCTGGGATCTGTCTACATCCGGAGTGACCGGGGCTCCCGTGGCGGAGACGGCGAGGCCCTCGCCCCCTTCTGGATTTGAACGGCGAGACGAGCTGCGACGCTGGGGGTGCGTGGAGGCCTACCTGTTCGCCCTGCGTGCGAGAGCGCGGCCCCGGCCTGGAGTCGCGGATGTGCCTCTGGAGGTGGTGATTCGGAGGAGCGCCGAGGCCGGAGCGAGGCGAGAAGCGGGGGGTCCGGTGAGTGACTACGGCCCGAGACGTGGGGGGGTGTCGCCTGGAGGGGAGCTCAGGCCGGCCCTTGTCTGGGGCAGGTCCCGGGGGCTGAGGGTAACACCGGTGCACAGCCAGCGACATGGACGATAGGCCACGACCGGACATTGGCCTGTAGGTGCATATGGCTCCCCTCCCCCCCGTGGCCTTTGCTGAGTGTCGTGCTTGGCCGATTGGCGCCCCCCCCGGGATCTTACCACTGGTCCTGCTGGGCGGCGACAGAGGATAACTCGCGCCCGCCTCGGGAGCTTACCTGCCTCTACCAGACTTTACTTCCCGGCGATCCCCGACGCCTGGTGGCGGTATCGACGCGCCTCTAGGCGCTGGACACTTAGTGAGGCACTACGCTATGCCCGTATCCAAGGCGAGGAAACCTAAGCCTCTCAAGGATATATTCGGGCGCCCTCAGCCTGTCCCCAGCAATCCAGGCGCGGATTCCAGGATGGCGACCCCGCAACACTCTCCCAGCGTTGGGGAGGAGCCGGCCACCAAGGCGTTCATGGAATCCCTCTTCCAAACTCTGCGGGCTGACCTCCAGTCGGTGAAGGCTGACCTCACCGCAGAGATAAAAGACATCCGCAGGGACGTGGAGGAGGTGGGGGAGCGAGTGGCGTCCCTGGAGGAGAGGAGCGACGCTACTGTGTCAGACATGAACACGATTCAACAGGAGATCCTCCGCCTGCGGGACCAGCAGCTGGATGTCCAGACCCACCTGGAGGACCTGGAGAATAGGTCCCACAAGCATAACATCCGGATCCGAGGAGTGAAAGCCTCGGACGACACCACGGACCTCCCTGCCTTCGTCGTGGGTCTCTTCCGCCACATCTTGGCAGCACCGGATGACGCTGCGATCGTCCTGGACAGAGCACATAGGGTCGGTCCACCCCGGGCACCAACAGCCCTCCAGCGGACATACTGGTGTGTGTCCAAGACTTTAAAACCAAAGACGCTATCCTCGCGAAAGCAAGGACCCTCCACCCCATCTCTTACAGGGGGCACTCTCCGGTGCTTTACCAGGACTTGGCCCTGATTACTTTGCAGCGCCGACGACAGTTCCGCCCGGTCACTGAACATCTGCGGCAGCGGGGCATTCCATATTCGTGGGGGCACCCATTCCGCCTCATCTTCCGCCTCGATGGCAGACTCCACCAGCTGCGCTCGCTCTCCGAGGCCTGCGGAGTGCTGGACTTGGCGCCGCCGAATGGGGAGGTGGACTGCCGAGCTGCGGACTCGGAGCCGGGGCCCTCGGCGTCAGGATGGCGGCGACAGGGAGGGCGCAGACGGGGCTGGAAGCCCAACAAAACTGACATCGCTAAGAGCCAGCAGGATGCACTGGCCTCGGCGACGGCCGCACTGGCCGGGGCGCCCTCCGGCGCCGAGTGAGCAGCGGCCGCCTGTGGCTTCCCACGCTTGATCCAGGGGTCTCCGGCGGGAGGCGGACGGCGGTGGGAACCGATACTTCCCCATTTTTGGTCACACTATGGCCCCCACACCGACGTTTGCCTGGCTTTGCCATGGTGACGAACAATTCTTCCGGATCTTGACTTTCTTGTTGGTTTCTGCCAGTGTTGCTATCACTGGGACATTTGTTTGGCAAGAGGGTTTGGTTTTTTTTTTTGGGTATGGGTCCCCTCGTCCGCTTTCCCCTGTTGCACCCCGACAGTTGTTGCACAATGGCTTAGAGGGTCTGAGTAGTCCCTCGCACTTGCTTAGGATAGTTAGCGCCCTACAGCGATTCCTTCTTGCTCACTGGACCGTAGATGCCACACACCCCCCTTAAAGTCCTTACGCTAAATGTGCGGGGGCTGAATAATCCCGTCAAATGAAGGACAGTCCTTAGTTACCTGGAACATTCGAAAGCAGACATATGCCTTCTACAAGAGACCCATCTTCTGGCTAAGGACCACCATAGATTGCAATCCCGGGCTTTCCCAACACAGTTGTTGTCTTCTGCCAACTCCAAGAGAGCTGGGGTGGCCATTTTGGTTTCCCGCTCCTTCACGGGCAGGGTCTTACACAAAGGGGCAGAGATTAAGGGTCGATTACTCACCTATCAATTTTTACTGGGAGGGGTGGCCCTAGATGTTGGCTCCATCTATGCACCCAATGAAGGGCAGATTCCATTCCTCCTCAACGCTCTTGACGAAGCGGCCGCAGCTTCGGGCCGCTGTCTGTTGTTGGGCGGCGACCTCAATATTGTTTTTGACAACGCGCTAGACCGCTCCGGTCAGAGAACTGGTCAGACGGGTGTTCTTACAGCTGCCGGGCGAGCTCGTCTTCGAGATCTGGGGCTGTCGGACCTGTGGCGCCACTTTCACCCGACTAGTCGAGGCTACACCTTTTACTCCGGGGAACGCAAAACGTATGCACGCTTAGATTACTTCCTTAGCTCTCCATCACTTCAGGCCCACGCATTGCACACTGATATCTTACCGGCCTCCTTTTCCGATCACTCCCCAGTTCTGGCCACCTTCCAGCTCCCGCCATCTCTGCAGCCTCACCGACATTGGCGCCTGCGCGATACATTGCTACACCACCCCTCTGTCGTCGAACAGCTTCAGAAAGCCATCACGAACTTCCTCACTCTTAATGCTAACCCGGATACGACTCTAGCGACACAGTGGCTGGCGCTGAAGGCTGTCCTTAGGGGGGAATTTATAGCCATATCCTCTGCCCACAATCGCGAACGCAGCCACAAACGGGCGGAACTTTCCCAGCGCGTCTCCGAGCTCGAACAAATGCACCAGAGGACAGGCGCCTCCCGGGCCTGGCGGCAGCTCTGCATAGAAAGAAAGCAGCTTGCTGCCCTGGATCAGGACAGGGCCGAGTTTGCCGCAATCAGGCTTAGACACGCATACTACACGGGAGGGGATAGATGCGGCCGCCTGCTGGCAAACAAACTACGGGAGTCCAGACAAAAGCAGGGAGTTCGAGAGATCCGGACGCCGGGGGGGGAGTCGGTAACTGACGACGCCGATATAGCAGAGGCATTTCGCGACTTCTATGCGGGCCTCTACACCGGGGATCCCCTGGAGACCCAGGTCTGCGCTGATTACATAGAGGGGGGCCCACGTGCCTTCCTTAACCTCCGTGCAGGCAGATCTCTTGTAGAGGGATATTTGGATAGAGGAGGTCGTCTCTGCGATCTCACGCCTTAAGCCGGGTAAATCGCCGGGCCCGGACGGCTACACAGCGGCCTCTCCTGACGAGTTTATTTAATACCTTTGACCAAGCGGGAGCCATCCCGAGTGAAATGCTAGAGGCCGCAATAGTCGTTATCCCCAAATCAGGGAAGGATCGGACAGCTTGCAGCGCATACAGACCCATCTCTCTGTTGAACATTGACATTAAATTGTACACTAGCATTCTCGCGGCTCGATTGGCGCCGCATATGGCCAACCTGGTCGAACCCGATCAGGCGGGCTTTATTCCACAGCGGCAAACAAGTGACAACACTAAGCGCATTTTGCATCTGATCGAAAAGGCATCTCGTACGCAAGGAGAATACATGCTCTTGGCCATCGATGCAGAGAAGGCCTTCGACAGAGTGCACTGGCCGTACCTCGAGATGTTCCTGGAGGGAGCTGGGTTTGGGGAGAAGCTCCGTACCAGGATCTTAAACTGCTATCGCTCCCCCATGGCGACAGTTCGAGTGAATGGCTATACCTCCTCCCGCTTCCCCATTGGGAGGGGTACTAGGCAGGGGTACCCCGTGTCACCCCTCCTGTTCGCACTCTATATGGAGCCTTTAGCTCTACGAGTGCGGCGCCATCCCCTCATCACCGGGATTAAATTTGGAGGGGACGTCCACACCATTAGTCTCTATGCGGATGATATCCTGCTCTCCTTATCTGACCCAATACCGGCTCTGCGCGCTCTGTTCATCGAACTGTATGGCTTTGCGCGGGGGTCGGGGTTCAAAATCAATCTGGACAAATCCATAGCACTTAACATCTCACTCTCCCCGGACACTCTGGCTCATATCCAGGAAGAGCACACCCTGAGCTGGGCGGCTGCTTCGATCCCCTATTTAGGCATTCACCTAGCCCCAACCCTTCAGGCCACCGCGGACATTAATTACTCTCTTCTCCGCTCCCGCATCCGTACAGAACTGCACAGATGGAAAACTTACACGCTCTCTTGGCTGGGCAGGATTGCGGCCACCAAGATGACGGTCCTCCCGCAGATCTTGTACCTCTTTCAAACTCTTCCCCTCCGCCCCCCGTCTGGTTGGATCCAACAAACTCAGGCGGACTTAGCGCCCTTTATCTGGCATGGCCGTAAACCCCGATTTCGGCATGCGGTGGCGACTCTCCCACCGGAGAGGGGGGGGGGGTAAGGGTGCCCGACCTTCAACTATATTACCATGCTTCTCAGCTTAGATACTTAGTGGAATGGCACCAATTGGAATCGGAGAAACACTGGCTGTTCCAAGACCAAGCGGTGGCGGCCAGACCGCTGCAGGGCATCCCCTTCCTTCCTAAACAGCATACACCACCAAATCTCTACGCTTCCTATATCACAAGCACGGTACTGGAATCTTGGGATCGCACTAACCTTGCCCACCGACTGACCTCCTTTCCGTCACCTCTCACCCCAATATTTGATAATCCAGAGTTTCGTCCGGGCGCGGACGCCCAGGCCTTTCGCGCCTGGCGCTCCTCCTCTTGTAGGTCCCTGGGTCATCTTTTCGATTTTGATGGCATAATCACGTTTCAGCAGCTTAGGGAACATTATGGCCTCCCGGAATCAGAGCGCATGCCGTATTTACAAGTCAGACATTGGGCACTCCACCAACAGGTTAGGCCTCAGGCGCAGCGTCTCCTGACCCCTTATGAAAAATGGCTGATGACGCGCACGTCCAATAAGAAAATAATCTCTGACCTCTACAAACTGCTCCTGGACACTACTACACACACGCATAACGCAGGCCGGGCTTGGTGGGAAAGGGACCTGGGCAGAACCTTAAGCCACAAGGAATGGGACGGTATCTATCATAGAGCACGGCACTCTGCATACCACATGGGACTCACGGAGACTCTGACCAAAATTGCCACTTACTGGTATTACACGCCAGAGCGCTTGCATCGCTTTGACCCTCGCCGGAGTGCGTTGTGTTGGAGGGATTGTGGAGAAGTGGGCACCCTAGAACATGTTCTCTGGAGTTGTACCTGTATACAACCATATTGGGCCCGTGTTTTGGATGAGGTTGACCTACACTTCGAGACAGAGCTCCCGCGCTTCCCCGCGTATATTCTTCTGGGCTTGCCCAACCCGCTGACATACCCACTCAAATCCCGGAAGGGCAGGCTGATTGCCATCGCCCTAGGCGCAGCGACACAAAACATATTGATACACTGGCGCTCGGCCCAGCTCCCGACACACTCTGGATGGCTCCAGAGACTCTGGGGGGTGTTGGGTATGGAGAAACTTACACTCACGTTAGCTGGTAGAGGATCCGACTTCCCAGAGCTATGGAAGCCCTTTCTCACCCTATTGGTGTCTGAATTTCGTGAGCTGACCTGTCCCCGCTATCTTCGGTTATTGCGCCTAGCGGACACGCAGATTCCTAACGCCACTTCCCAGAATCGCCGCAAGCGGCGGCGTTGATCTTTAGAGGCCGCCCTCACCGGATCAGTTAAAGCGGACGAGGGAAAGGGAGGGGGGAGGTATCCTTGGGGTTTGTATGATTTTATTATGTGTTTTTTTTTTTTCTTATTTTTTTTTTTGGTTTCCGTTTCTGTTTATTACCCGTAGTATTGCTAAGCTAGGCAACCTAGTTGCCTCATTGGTATTGTGCCTCTGGAGTTGAGGGTGTTCTTTGTTCCATGTTTGCTTGAACTCAATAAACAGATTTAAACCATAAAAAAGGCTGGCTCATGCCTGGGGGTCCGAATTGAGGTGGGCCTTGAGGTAACATTGGGTATTGCCAGAAAGTAGGGCCCTGGAAATGGGGTGGTGGGTAGGTATTGTACCCCTGTCTACCTCCCCTTCTAGGGTGGTTGGGTCTCCAATTTTCTGCACTAGAGTCGCTATTGGTGGAGGACCCCTGTCTGGAGGAATTTGAGCTGGTGTCAGATAGGTAACCCGTTCCCGGTGGTACAAAGTCTGCCTTGAGGTATGGGTATACCTTTTCTTTGTCGAAGTGTTTAATATCTTTTTGAAGTTTCACAACTTTCTGTTTCATTAGATATTCTTTATGCTCGGCAATTTCATTGTTTAGCTCAGTGAGTTTTGATTTAAAACTGGGGCTCAGAGTTGCATTCTTCAGGGTACTATCAGCAACTTGTATTCAAATCAACAATTCATCGGCAAATCTCTTGGCCGTGTTGATGATAAGTATCAGGAGGTCTCTAGTACATTTCCACGAAATTTGTGACCATTCAATCTCAAATTGCCCATCCTCCCAGAAGATCCTGGGGACGTTTTTAACAACAAGGCCATTGGGAGAGATGTTAGCCCTGAGGTATTCGGTCATCAAAGCACCGTGCAAGGTGATTTTGACCCATTCCCTCTTCATAGCTGATAGTGATTGCCAATCCTCTGATTGACTACCAGTGGCGCCATCGCCGTCGGTCGTCAGAATAGAGGGTGTCCTTAGTATCTCTGCTGCTTGTTCCTCACCGTAACTAAGACCTCGGCCTTCCATTGTTCGGTCGGTAGGAAAAGGTCTAAGTAGATAAAATCAAACCTCAATGCGAGGTAGCCACTCCAAAGTAGTGGGGTCAGATTGAAAGAGAGGGGGATAGAGCAAATCTTACCCACCGGAAACAGGTTCCACGGGGTTTAGCCGTGCTTGAAGCTGTATGCAAAAAAGAGGGACGTGGGGGCCTTTTTCCACTCGAGCAAGAGTGGGAGGTCCAGCATATAAGGGTGGCCCCAATCAATCTACAACAAAAGTAGAGATATGCTGTTCCTCTGGAGTCCGGATATTCAGAGTCAGGAAAGATAGGAACCAATAGTGTCAGGAAGCAGGTGTTGCGTGCCTGCATTGCCTACAACCCCCAGAATGCCCGAGGTCCGGGGGCAGGAGCCGCGACCACAAAAGCGACGTAACGCGCACAGGACACTGTGCGTAATTCCCGTATGCGAGTCCGTCGTCGACCCCGATCTGAAGTGGAAGTGTCCCGGGATTAGAGTTCCCGCAGCCGAGATGAGACCTTGACCCATCGGTCTCATCGCGGACCTTGCCAACGGTTCCGCACTGCTCCGAAGCCGCCTGTCTGTTGCCTCAATTCGGACGACCGACAAACATCCGGATGACACCCTCGCTGGAGGCCAGTTAAGTGTACCACTCTCCCGGATGATGGGAGGTCAGCCCCAGTACTGATAGGACCGGATGCGCCTCCCAGGAGCAGACACCTTTTTTTACTTATCTCACCTAGTACTTATTCAGCGGACTCCGAGACTGGAGCGCTGTTGATTTTCCTTGGGTGACCCCGCCTGAAACTCACCCCGTTCTGATGCAGCACTAGTGTGAGTGGATGTGCGCAGGTTGTTCTTTGTTTGTTTGTTTCAGTCCTGGAGCGGTGATTTAACCGCGGTGAAAAAGATGTAAGTAACTAAGAGGCAGAAAAGAGGGGACCAGCAGAACCACATTAAAACACAGAGTAAGAACAAATAACTCAGTGGTTGATATAAGCCCTAGTGGATAGTGGATCCGTCCCTGGTGCCGTCCTAAAGACATTTCAGACCCTCCAATAGAGTGACTATTAATTAGGGAATCCTACCCATCCTACCATATATGCAGGCCCTTTCAAGGAGTCAGAGAAGTGGGGTGGCGTCTTCCCGCAGCTGCTCTGATATGGTGCCACGTATGAATGTTCGGTGCATGAGTTTGGTTCTGGATTCTTTGTCTGTATACGTATGATGCAATATTGCTGCTGACAAAGAGAGAATAAGGACTGGTAGCAAATAGGAGTTATCCCTATTTCTAGTGAGAATTCATGAGAGTAAATGTAAATGTGTTGTACTTGTATAGTGCATTGCTACCCTAGGGTGTCCTGGCGCTGTACTCATACCGCTGTGGAACCCTTCCTGGCTTTTCCCTGTGAAATGTCCACTCCTGGGCACCCCCAAGGTGAAGCCAGGCATCCCAGCGCTGTTGGGGCCATTGTGGAGAATAAGCAAGCTATTGCCCAGAGTTGCAGAGTGGGCCCCATGATTAGAATAGGCACCGAGGCGAGAAATAGCGGGTCCGAGGAAATTGAGCCCAAGACCCGCCAAGGCGGTAATTGAACCCTGGTCCCGGGCCAGACCTCTGCATCAGGGTCTGCCGCTCTAACCATTGAGCCACACTTCTCCACGCATTATATGCCTCTGTGTTTTGTTTGTATTTGTATATTTTTCTTTTTACAGGTTCTACTCCCAGCTGTTCCCTTCCTTCCCTTCCCTCGCTTGATCGCCCTAAACCTTCCGTGCCATCAGTGCAGGAGTTGGGGATGTCAAGCGGTGGATACCCTATAGCATCGCTCGAATCCTCAGGAGTGTTAGACTGGGGATGGAAACGTGACAAACAGTATGCCCTTCGTGGGTCAGCGTTGGCAATTCATATGTTGGATTTTAATGCCCTCACACACCCTTGCAGGTGTCATGCTTCATCATCTAGGCTGCTCCTCATTGGGTCGGCGGTGCAATACCAACGGGCACCCTAAATTAGGGGCACTTTATTGGAGATCTTCTATCCAACAGCCATGTGGTGAAGTGCGGGTGTGGGCCAAGACAGTGTAGATGTGGTGAAGTGATTTAAAATAGGATTGGGAGTACCTTGGGAAAAACTTTATTCTGGGGGTCTCCTATCCTACATAAAAACAATAAACAAGGCACTAGCCTGAGTATAGTATCTCGCTCAGTGGTGTCCTTGTTAGAAAGTGTAGGTCAACATGTTTCTCGCTTATAGTTATCTGCACTAGCGATTCTTCAGGACCGAAAAAATTAAACTATCTACAACAAGCATCAGTGGTATACAATGATACTCAAAAGTGGCAATTGATTAATGTACCTGTTAAAACCTGGATCTACCTGTTGGGGAAAATAAACATAGGCATCATTCAGGCTGTGGTGGTACATAAAAAACATTGATATGATCTTAACGGTGACTCCTGCTGGTTAACATCTGTGAAGTGAACGCGATTTGCGTTGTGAGGACATCTAAAAACAACAAGTTAAAAACATGTGGTGATTCTCTGCAGTGAACTATAGTGACTTATTGTCCCTGTGGAAAAAACACTCATGTAGTGAGTGGGGTGCCTGCGACAGGGTGCAGAGGTTTCCGCACACCCCACATTTCTCCATAGGAGCCAGTGTTGTTGGGCGGAACACAGGCTCCTATAGAAGTCAATGGGAATCCGACTAAACAGCGTTCAGTCGGATCGTAATCAGTCAGGAGGAACTGCGAATCGGTCGGTCCAGATTCCGAGTCGGTGTCGGGAGGAGGAAACTCTGACTCGTAATGAGGCCCTTAGTGTGCTGACTGCCTGGACTCTTCCAGCCTGCCACCACAGACAAGTTCTGACCCATTCCTCAGGAGAGTCAACGTTCTAAAAGAACTGGAACAATGGCTGTTCTGGAGGAAGGTGAACACACCTCCTCCACCAGGATAGCTAGTGAATTAGCATCTCAAGGCCAGAGGCTTCAAAGCCTCTGCCGCCTTTGATATTCAACGCCGGCTTCCTCCAGACCTGGAGAATGCCACCCCTAGCCCTCGGACTTGTTTCAGCGTTCCATCCATCATCTCTTTGTGTTTCCTTTGTTTGCCCTAAGTTGGCAGGGTATGCCCAGATGTTGATCTCATGCTCACTTTGCCACTGAATTCAAGCTAACCTGGCTGATGAGTGGCGTTACCCCGAAACGGTTCTAGGATGCTTGTTTCCAGTCTAGCGAAGACCTGGCTTGGCAGTTTGGGCTGGACTGTTCCCATGAGGAACAGGGTCAAACTGATTTGCATATGGCTGGGTCTGAACTGGGGTGGCAAAGTGAGCTAAAGAACGATGATGGATTCAACCAAGATCTAATAGCGACTGGAGGTGAGTGTCTGAAAAGTTTCAGCGGTCCGTCCATCATCTCTTTGTGTTTGTGTTGTTTTCTAAAGCCAGTTCAACTTAGCTGTGGTAATATAATAGCTGTTAATATTAGGTATTGAATGTCCTTCCCATTATTGTGTATCCCCTCCTTCAGCTGTGGGCAATAAGGCTTCATTCTGTATTCCCGACTAAATTGTAATCATTTTGCTTATTTTTGGTATTCTGAAGGCCCTTAGGACACACACATAGACACTGCAGACAGTAACTCATACAGTTACTTATGCTGGAGCATTCTGGGCCTTACAGCCTGGTCTCTTACTCAAGTCATCGAAGATGTTTCCCCATTGGTCACATGAACCTTTTATACCTGATCTGAAACATTGAAAGGGAAAACATATCAACAATACAATTTAACTTGTGAAGCCAATGTGACTCCACAATGAGGACCAAGAATTGCTGGGTATGATTAAAGGGTTTATTTGGATTACCAATCAATGCGGTAAATACGCAAACCAAATGCAAATTCAATAAATACATTAGTGCAATAGGCAAAGTAAAATATCTCAGTTGGTTGAGATGCAATAGAATGAGATACAGAATTGTGATGGCCACAATTATACAATAGCAAATCAAAGTGAACAGGTGTTCCATAAATAAACTTCCCTTCTCTGCTCTAACATCGGTTTAGTTTTAGTTTTACCATGTTGTAAAGCACATGGTTACACAGCCAGTGTGTCCCAGCCCTACGATAGGACTTCTGAGGAGAGCAGATGGAGAAACTATACCCGCTAGAGGTCCCCTCAGGATATAAGAGGATCTATGTGTTTGTGTTTTTAGATGGGAACAGCCAGGTCTTTAACCCCTTGCGAAAAGTGATTTCGCAAGGTTGGGTTCTCAAAGTCACTGGCATAGTATTCCACCTCTTGGCTGCAAGATAGCCAAATATAAAGCTCCCATCCTGACCTTTTGAATCCTTGGCACCGTGACCATAAAAGCTCCTGTAGATCTTAAATTACGTGCCAGTGTATAAGAAGTTATCATTGAGCGAAGATAGCTCAGGCCTTTTTTCTATAGAATGTTGTGGCAGTAGCACATGGCCTCAAAAGTAATTCTGTTCTCTACTGGAAGCCAGTAGAGAGTAGCCAGAGCCTTCGCGGAAGATGCTCTTTTAGGAAAGTTCAAGACTAGGCGTGCAGCAGTATTTTGAATTGATTGAAGTTTGGTTAGACCTTATTTTAGATACTCCCAGATAAAGAATGTTACCATAGTCTATCAGGGATGTAACCAATGCATAAAAAATAATTTTCCTAGCAGCAATCAGTAATAGATCTAGGAGTTTCAAATATAGACTCATCTAACAAGAGTCTCTAATTCACAAGAGTTGAAGCAGAAGATGTCAGCATGATCAGACTTCAGTAGAAGTCCAAAGGAAAAGGAAATAAATGTTTAGCTTAAAGCCTCACACTCGAAAGAATAGGACAAGCAGGGAGGTCTGTACCTCTCTAAGTCTAAAGGGACTCTCTTTTAACTCAAACTATGGGAACACCTATATAAAAATAACAGGAGATTCAAAACATCTTATCTCCGTTCACATCACCAGGAACCAATCACAGCACTAAACGAGTGTATCTGCAACATAGTTCTCAATTCCTATCGCATCAAACTAAGGCTGCCATTTTCAGCCTTGAACATCTTGCCATCCTTATACACAATGAACAGAAATCTTCTTTCAACCATTGTTTCACCACCTTCACTGTCAAGTTTTTCTCATGACTCTCTATCAGTCATCTAATACAGACAATAAGTATTTCTCTAGCTAATGAAATAAACCGGCAAAGAGGGAAATCATGCTGGCAAGCAAAATACATTTTAACTGAGAGGGTGAAGGGAAACAGAGGCTCCTGGTTAGTTTGACACCAACCTCAAAACAATAAGTTACAGGACAAAACCCTCCAATCCCGTAAAAGAATTAAAGCAAAAAAAGACTGTATTTTGAGGTCTTTCAATTCAAGGAATAATACTCTACATGTTGGCATATGATGTCTACTCAGATGACTATTTGATTCTTGAACAAAGAAAAAAAAGCATTGGTTATCAAATCCTTTACCATCCGACTATAGAGCATTATTCCCTATTTCCCCGAATTGAAAGACCTTGAAATACAGTCTTCAACTGAGGCCTGTAATCAGGCTAACTTAAATGAGCATTTAATGTGCACTTCGATATACATGCACACATGTAAAACGACTGTAGACTGTGAGGAAAAGAATACCTGTTTACATATGCAAACATACTTCAAGTGTAGGTATGAAATGTGAATAAAAAATACGATTCATGTTTAAACTGAACATTAGTGCACATGTGTATGTATAGAAGCCTCTAGTTTCTACAGTGAATACATTTCAGTAATGTTTCACACATGTTAATGCAGTTAAGGCACACAATTAATATAATATCAGGTGCACATATATAATTGCTTTCCTTTTACATATAAGGGTGGAGCCCAAATTATGCTACTCCACTTATCTGGAAAATGTTTCACTGGTAAGTAAAGCAACTCGATTTTTAAAAGGCTGAGCTTGTTTTATTCATTTGATAAATATCACATATATATGTTCATTAATGTTGTGTGTTTTAATTGTGATTCAACTGTCATATTTATTTTCTGGGCCTAACTAAGTACCAAAAGCAGACTGGCTGAACAGGGTTCCGGTTAACAATCAGCAGGTGGAACAGTGAAGGCTTTTGCTACCTGAAGACAGCAGAAGACAGCTGTGCTTGCATGCTACAAGCCAACGGCGTTACATGTTGTACTGACTGTGAAATTCTCAAACTAAAACAAAAGTACTAAGGTGTGGGGAAATTGCAGTAGCGTGAAAACGATATATTGCAGAAATCTGGTTTATAACCAGAGACGTTTGAAGGCATGGGCAAAGTGGGCTCTGGCCCAGGGCCCTAGTCTTTTAGGGGGCACCTACCAGAATGTTCTTAGCTGTTTCCCTGAGTTATCTGTCTTTTACAGTCTTAACATGGATAGCTGCTAAAACTTAAATGTACATTTCTTTTAATTTATGTGATGTGGGAGTTTATTACATAAATGTTGTAGATAAATGTTTTTAGCCCCATGTAACATCCATAAAAAGTTTTATTTAGAGCTAAACAATGGCACACTCATGAGTAGTGGGAGGGGACTAAAGAGACTATGTCTAATAATACTACTCAGCTGCGGTTGTACCATAATATTGAATTCTCAAATAGTACATTTCTGCCTGCTGGTACATGTATTATGAACTTTTTGACTCATATTTACGAACCCTTTGGGCGGGGTTTGCATTACATTTGTAACTCGAACCCAACACAAAAAAATGTGGCAGAATTTACTTTCGATGCAAATCAGATTTGCATTGAACATTTGGAGTCATAGTAACGCAAAGTAGTACTATGCAATACTTTGTGCTAATTTGTGTCAAGTGGTCGTATCAGGGGTGGTACATGGGCGTTCCCATGCAGCCACCCATTGGTTTTGACACACATCATTATCTACTAACAATTTTAGACAGTGATTTGCACCAAAACCATACACACCCTCAGGGCAGGAGTAATATAGGAGAAATGTTCTATTTCTTCATACTTACCAAACTTTGCATATGTGCTGCATTTTACAGCACAAATACAAAGTGGGAAAAACATTAAAACATACTTTTCGTACTTGGAGGGTTCCCTTCCAGTAAAAAAGCATATGCTTGCCAGAACACCCACATCCTTGCTCTTTGGTGCAAGGGTGTGTGAGTTGGCGAATGCCAGCCCAAAGAGCCAGAGCTGAGCAAGAGAACAACACCACATCTTAGTAGATATAGTGCTGTTTTTCACTTTTCGCACTGCAACTTTGGTTGGTTGTGAATGTGCAGAAAATGTATAATAAATTATAAGTTCTTCTGAACAGTTCGCCCCCAAAATACGCTTGTCCCAGGGCCCTCAAAAGTCTTAAGATGTCCTTCTTTATAACGTGCATAGGCAGAGGAGTGAACACAATTCATGTGCTCTGGTAAGTAGGTCTTTCCACATTCGTAGCTAATTGCTTTTCTGGCTAGAAAACAAAAATATATTTACAATAAGTACAAACAGTGCACAAGGAAAATGGACAAATGCATTTTGAAACTGTGTGCACTACGGTTCTATTTTTGACACACAGCCTGGTGTAGGTGGCTTTAGAACCCCAATTTCATGCTCCATACTTCTAGGCAATAAGTCTAAAATAGAAGAGATCTCTCTAATTTTTGCCTATTTACCCAGGAATTGCAGGTTATCACTGGCTATTTTTATTCTGTCTTGTGGTCCTGTGCAGCATTTCGTCCATTGATAAGCTTACCCCAAAATCAGCAGACCCACCAATAAGAGGTATTGCGAAAGAAAGTGATTAATTTGCCAAAAATCATTCGATGTGCTTAGGTGTCTTACACTTGTAGTACTCATAACTACTCCTGAATTCCAGGAGCAAGCTAAGAGGTCACAAGAAAACATGTGTGATTCGGTACATGTGTCTATGTTTGGGACAAGAGGGCTCATTAGTTTATATCATGCGGGCGCTTTTCATTTCGAGACCACCAGCACTGACATGACCAGGATCCAAAGTGATGGGTGGTGATCTTAATAGTGATCGAGGTAAGGTGCACAAAAGGATAGACTATAAGAATTATTGTACTTACATACAGTAAATTCTCTGAACATATCTCTTTATCTCCTTGAAAGTAGTAGTTTGGCCTTCCTTACATCAGAACCCAAGATTAAACACTGTCCCTGTGTTAACACATTTTTTTATTTTTATTTTACAGAGTTTTATATAGCGCGAACTTGACCCGAATTGGGTATCAGAGCGCTTTACATAGCACCAGTTGCGTTACATGAGGACACATTCATTTTTATTTTTTTTGTGAGGCCCGGGAGATTAAGTGATTTCCCCAGAATCACAGGATGTTCAGCGTCATTGCCGAGACTCAAACCCAGTTCCCCTAATTCGAGGTCGACCGCCCTAGCCGTTAGGCCAACTCCTCTCCCACATTGATTGCCCATGGCCCTTTACCAAGAGTTTGTGTTATGTGGACGGAGAGAAGTTCAGAGGACCTCCACAAGTGGCATTCAATGGAACTTGAAGAAAATGTCAGTGTGGTTTCATCTAGCTACAGTGGCGTAGGTAGAGCTTTAGCGTTTGCCACCCAGTGACGGTCGGAATAGGTAAGAGCGGAGGGAAGGTGCTGGTGACAGATGACAACGAGTTGTGGGGGGCTGGCGACAGACGAACACGAGCAGGGGGGGCGACAGACGATGAGGAAAATAAAAAGAAAACTTAACTTGCGCTCGGCGCCGCACCCCAAAAAAGGACCGCCCCCCTCAGATACATCATTATCTAGCTAGTTAGCAGTAGCTTCTTAGATAAAGAAGAGAAAAAAGGATTAGGAGAAGGAACAAAGTTCTAGTCTCCATGAAACATCTCTACTGTTGAAGCATTTATTTGTTTATTTTCTTGCACAGCGCTGCATTATCATTTGAGGTTACTTCGGTGCAGTGTCAACAGAGTAAGAAAGCTTGACAATTGCCTTTAGAATCTGAATGGATGCATGGAAAATTTGCCTTAGCATATCCTTCAATCACTGTATATGAGTCACATCCACTCAGTCAAATGCCAGACTGAACAGTATTGTGTTCAGGAGTTTCATAGCTAATAGGGGTTCTACCTGCAGTATGGCTTGAGGTCAGTCCAGAGTCTAGGCCCATGTCTCTAAGGAACTGACCTCTGTGTTTAATTATTTTGACAGTTTGGGCCTAATTACAATGTCGGTTGGAAGGCGCTTTCCGACCGACACTGTAGGTTTAAACTCCGACCGCCGTATTACAATGACAGCAGTCAGAGTTTAGACCGCCATATTACAATGACGGCGGTTGGAGTTTAAACCGGCTTGGAAATCTGACTTGGTTCCGACAAGCTCAAGGAGCCTGTCGGCCAATTGGAAAGGCCTCATAATCCCTTAAGGATGGCGTTCATGCCGTCAGGATTATGATGGTACTTTCCGACAGCAGTTTCATGACGGCCTTTCCAACATGGAACTGCTGTCAGAAAGTGTCTTTGGGGGCCCCTAGCAGGGCCCCCTTCCCCCATGGCCCTCCACATGTGGCCCTGGGGGGCACCTATGGTGCCCTTCTTCACATCCCTGCACGATGTGGCAGGCACCTCACACGGTGCAGGGGTGTGTAAAAACTAAATTTTTGAATTGGAGCTTGTGCTGCGGGCGGTTTTGGCGTGCCGCACAAGCTCCCATTGAAAAATGGAAGTTTGTGACCGCACCATGTGCAGTCGCATGGCTACCTTCTTAAGGAATGGGGTTGTTCTCCCATGACATTTGTTTTTTAATGGGGCCAAGCACACAAGTGGCCCAGCGAGAGGTTCAAGCAAACAGAAGCTGCAAGATTGGAAGAGAGGCTGTGCTCAGTGGCATAACAATAGCCACCGCAGGGGGACCGAGCTCCAGGGGGCCACTTCTGGCAACTTTTGTTACGCCACTGGCTTAGCCGCCAGGCAACTACCACCAAAGGAACCAGATTGATGAATCGCAACTCAAAGAAAATGGGACAGGCCACCCATGCTCACTGGGAGTTTAGAAAACAAGTCTATTCCGAACAACTATAGAGAGTGAGGCATGAACTGAAGGAAAGCAAATTCGCCAGGGGATGATCTTGAGAGGCATGCTATGTGCAAGGAATGTGCAGGTAGGCAGTGCCAGCTAACAGGGGAAAAAGGAACTGGAGGAATCCGCCCATCTTGACTCCTAAGGGAATTGTTTGTTTCGGAAAAGGGAGAGGCAAGCAGGAGGTGTTTCAACAACTGGAAGAACTCCAATGAACATATTGTGCTCCCACCCACAGAAGGTAACACCCCAAATTCAATGCATCCACTAAAGACTGGCCCAATTGCTCTCCACCGTGACTGAAGTTGGTGGAAACAGAAATTTGCCAAATGACCAGTCACATCCACTTCATAATGTAGACCCTTAAGAAGCGATCTTGATGGAAAACTAAATTTAAAGAGGGATTACTTTTATGACTTTCATGAGGTTACCACCCTACAACTCATGCCATCGCAATTTCTCATGTTTCCTTTGCCCCCTAACAATGTAGGTGACCCAGGGGCGGTTTCCTGCATTCTTCAATGCCCTCCACTCCCCTTCCCTCATTAGGTAACCCTTCTTCTCTCCCACATTCTAAGTACTCCTCGATTACTTTCTTAGCTGCTGAACCCCTCTTGAGAGTTTGGGGACTCTGATGGAACCAGAGCACAATGCACACAAGTGACGTCATTATTAAAGAGGGAAGGTTCCAGTAAGGGTGGGCATTTTCAGTCTAGCACTACTCATTTGCACAATGACAGTACTGGAGGACCACTGATTGGGTCAAGGGAACATTTGTCATTCATGTTTAGGTTGTAAAATACTGGAGGTTTGGCTCTAAGATGTAAGATTTCCTTATGCATTTATGTCAACGCCAAATATGGAGAATACTAAGCAAAAAACAACTTTTAAAAGAAAGAAATTGACAAAGTGAAAGGTGAAAAAATAAACAATTGAACCAAATCCTGCACCTTATTGCACAATTCTCAAATAAATGCCGTCCTAGGATGGTAGGAGGAATTCCTCACACCTGTGGCTGGCAAGTGCTAGCCTGTTCACATCTGAGGCATGTGATCACAGTGAGCTCTTTTAAGCCCAGTTTCCTTCAGTTCAGTGTTGGTCATTGTAGCAGTGTTTCTATTAGTCTGGCTATTTGTTTCCTGGGCATTTGCTAATCCTTGTTTTGCTGTCCTTGTTCCTTGATTCCTGATTCCTGAGCTGGAACGAATCCTTGTTCCTGAGAGCTAACACTGGCTGCAATGCTTCCTTGAATTCTTAGCCAGCACTATTTTAGTGCACCCTTGAACATTCTCTCTCTCCTTCTGTATTGACCTTTTTCTCTGTGCCTGCTTTCTTTCTATTTGTTCCAGTTTCTAGTTTGCTACCTTCCTATTCCTGCTGTCCTAGTTTCTAGTTTCCTTGTTTGGTTGTTACTTGCTTTCTGCTAAGTGTGCCTTTTGTGTTCCCTACTTTCTTGTTACGCACACCTCCTTGCTAGTTAATTATCTGTCCTGGCTGTGTACTTACTTCTAAACCCTCGCTTTTACTTTTATAACATCACCATAGGTGTCAGCTCCACAGACCCTGTAATGGCACGTATATCCTATATATGGGTATTTGCAGTCAGTATCTGTAACAGCAATCGTGGGTGAGGAGCTTCAGTCTTACCGTGTGGCACTCCTCAGTGCTTTTCACTGCATTCCCTTTATTGTTAATGTTGTTATTTCTATGTATTGCACGTCTGTCCTGAGTGTTAGTCTGAATGGCAAATTGCCTCTTGAGTGTCTGTCTTTTCTGAGCTTTGATCATTTTGTTCCCTTGTGCAGAGCTTCCCCTTTGGATCACTTTTTTCCTCTGACTCCCTGTGTGATCTTGGGGCAGCTCTATGCCCAATATTCTATTACTTTGTCTACCATGCCACCAGTCCTTGCCTTAGTCCCTGATAATAGGTGACATTTACTAACAAGTGCTAGAATATGGTCTCCGAACCTGTGAGATCCAGCTTTATTACATGAGCATGTGGCACTAGTTATTTTTATACAAGTCTGTTTGCTGCTTTATTATGTGTTGTTTCATGTGCTGCTTGCTGGATTTGTAAATGACATTCTGAGGTGGTATGAAAAAAATATTTTCTCCAACAAACTGGCTTTGGTTATTTGTCTAGAAATTCATGTGTGGGAGTGAGAAAGCGATGCACTGAGAGAACTGCCATCGTATAGATATTTGTGCACTCTTATTTATGTGACAAACAATATGCAATTGTGTTGTTTTGTGTATCTGAGTAAGTGGGGTATAATGGCATGTCACTGAGTGAATAGGAGTTAAGTGCTGCATTATTTTCTACTTGTGTGGGTCTTTATCGTAACAATTTTTCCAAGAAAGTCTGGTAAATAGTGGCAAAACAGTGCCTTTTTCTGTCCATTTTACCTACAAACTGGCTAAAAAGCAATATGATTTATAAGCAGTTTGAGTAACGTGGGTATATATTTTGATATTTTCAAGATGGATATAGCATCTTTCTTCATTTCTACCTTCCAGTTCCTTTCTTTTGCTAATCCTGTCCTTTCCAAGTAAATGTTCAGTCAAATTATGTTATAAAAAGCCACTAGGGCCACTAGAATTATGCATCAGGGGAGTACCAAACTACATGGCAGGGTAGAATTAATTATGTGGCAAAAAAATCACTCTTCTTGATAGCACTCTCTTTCATGCCTACACAAGAATCATACCTTTTTCACTCTTAACCTGACTTTCCTTAATCTTCATCTCAACTTCCCCTACTATGATGGTAACATTCTGTTCTTTCAGCTTCATCACAATAAATAAATACATTTTCCCACCTACACTGGGCACACCAAAGCCTGTGCAATTCTTCCTCACAATGCTTTGAAAAGTGCTACATCAATTACATGGTGGACATGTCTTGTGATCTGCCTACATCATAGACATCATAGCAACAGTTAAATAAATAAGTGTTGATTGCCACAGCTCATCTAATGGAATCACTCACTAACCTGTTGCTGCCTCCACCAAACCATTCCTTTGAGGATTATAGAGACTACATCTCTTGTGTTTAATCCCTGCATCTGTTAATGACACTGGCATCTCCATGGATGTAAACTATACGCTGCTGCCCAAGAACAACTGGAGTGAACTGGTTTCCTGCAGCCTACAGGAAACAGCCTCCTCTTAGAAACACAACAGTAAGGAAAGAAACAACACTTATAATACCCAGCTTTCTCATAAACCATACATCCACCCAGTTTAACATCTAATTCACCAAAAGCAAAGTTCTGTGCCTCTGGCACCACCCAAAATGGGCCCAAAAAAGGTATTGGAAGCTCCTCTTCCAAACTTTATTTGGACGATCACTTCAACCATTGGTCAAACCCTTTACAACAATCCTTTATCACTCTGTTATAAGTGAAACAACTCTCTGCATTCCTCTTCCCTCTGTATTCCTTGTCACCAATAATGCTCTTACAAACACTTATTGTTGTATTCCTCAGTCTTTCCCTAAGCAATACACCTCCACCCCCAGATCCGAGAACTCAATTTAAATCTTGTAATATGGTTGAGGACTCAATGGCAAACCCCCCTCTTTCAAAAACTGGTAAGGCCACAATCGCGGCTTCGCCATGGGCCAGCTCAAACTCAAACGGACTGCGCAAGACACTCGGCTTACGCTCCTAGAAGCTCAAGTCATCCTAATTGAAGGCCAGTCCCCGGAGGAGAGAACCGAAGCCCAGGATAGGAGACTGGCGTTTCTGAGGCATGAGATTAACCAGACCTCCCTGGAGGCTGCCAAGCTGCTATGGAGGTCCTCTGTAGCACGAGTCTATGGATGGGGAGACAAAAATGGGAAGCTCCTTCATCGACTAACCACCTACCCAATGGCCAACCGCATTATTCCTGAGGATCTTTTTATTTATTTTAGAATGAAAATTTCTAAATCTTAAGAAATTAAAAACATCTTCTCACAGAGCAGTTACAATCCATATATATTAAAATTTAACACATTTAGAGTCGACGCGGCGCTTCGGTAAAAAATAATTCCTTCACCTTCTTCAGGACAAAATGTTTTCATATAAATCTAAGTAATAAAAAACATCTATTAAAACAAATGGCTATTGTTATAATTACAGCAGTACGAGGGTGTGGCCAGGAGCGTCAAGATGGTGGTCACACTTTAGAAGTGCTCCGGACCCCTCCGTCATCCGATCCCTTATCCGCCACAATCAACGAGAGCCCATCCTGCAATCCTGCTGCCAGGCTGCCCAGGGCTCCCGATCCATGCCTGGGAGCGGCACTGATGACTTCTGGGTGCCGCGGGCAGACCTTGTTGTGGAGCTCCGACTCGTCGTGAGCCTAAGATGGCGGCCCTCACCGGACAAGATTCCTGGCTCTTCCAGGAGTCCCGGAGGTCCCGGCTGCTGCATGAGGAGGAGGGGCACTGAGGAGCTACCTACCCCGGTCCCCCTGTGGATCGGAGGACCACCCATCAATCCGGTGCATATCCAGACTCTCAGAGGTGATAGGTGCTTGGAGCAGCCGGGATGGGCCCGCCTGCCGTGCTCTGCAGTGGATCCCGGGGTGGGCGGAGAGCCAGAGAGGGAGTTCGGCCGTCGCTTCGGGCGGCAGCGGGACTAGCATCCTGTCCCTTCCCGCCGGTCCCCCCTCAACCTTTTGGCGACTGAAGGCCCGCTGGTGCCGGGGCTGCCCCCTGTGCCCCGACTGAGTTTTGATCCCTGGACTCTGGGCCTGCTGCCAGCGTGGGTAGCGCTCCTTGGCCTGCACGCTCTTTCCCCGGGTGCTACGACGGAGGACCAGGGAGACCTCGGCTGTCACTCCAGGCAGCGGTGGAGGGGCTGGGTAGACTCCCCCTTACCAGCAGCATCACTGTGGGGCCCTGCCACGCTCGGCTGTGGCCCCAGGGTCGGCAGTGGCCTTTCAGAGTAATCCGTCCATCACATCGGGCAGCGAAGCGGCCGAGACCTTCCTTCCTTCCACCCCTTCTGATGCCCTGCTCCCTGTCTCTCCCATGAGTACAACCCCTACATTCTACTGCGGGTTGGACCCTGTGTCCCAGGCCCAACGCCGCTACCGGCCCTGACGTGAGATCTACACGCCTGATTCTTGGCCTGAAGGCGCGCGAGAGAGATGTCGAGAGGGGGTGTCGGCCGTCAGATCGGACGGCGGGAGCCTGGTGGACTGCTTACCCCCCTCTTTTCTCTATTTCTCTTGCCCTCCTGTGGACCGCACGGGAACGCCTCTGGACCGGGGGAGACCCCCCCATGTTTGTCTCTCCACCCGACTCCCAAGCTCTATTTTAGGGCCTGCATAACGAGGGACACAGGACCAGTCAGCACTGTGGCGGCCCCCGCCTGACCTCTGGGAGGACCGCTTGGCCCCCCTGCACCCTGCTGCGGGCATCTGGCGCACCGGCGATGGGGTTGCATTGTGGATGGGACTGCCGAGAGCCCTGGATTGTCAATGATCTGCGGGGCCACGTGCTCCTGAGACCCTGCACCTCTACCGGCTGTCTGGAGCAGTGGGAGGGGGACCCTGTGACCGCTGGCCCGGCCGCCTCCTCTCCTCCTCCCTTGGGGTAAGCCGTGGCTGCTGACCCGAACGCTCTCTGCTTCCTTCTTGTCCGAGCTGGACGTATCCGATGTCTAGGCTCCACCTGCTGAGCGGCGACCATGGGGAGAGATCGGGCATCGAAACCCCCGCCACACAAACTAAAATGGACCAATATACGAACACAGAGCCCGGGGCGACGGGGGAAACAGTGGGAAATGACGCCCCTACCGCTGACCACTATCCTTCAAGCCATCGGGACCTCCCAATCCTCAGTGGAGGGCAAGATTGAAGAAGTCCAGGTCGACATGACTCTTATCCATCAAGATCTCTGCAATGCTATGGCCCGGATCAAAGAAACTGAATCACGCATCTCCACGGTGGAAGACGATGTCCAACAACTTAAAAGCCAGGTCGCCCGTCTTCAGGCCCATACCCGGGAGCTACACAGGCGGGACGAAGATGCCGAGAACAGGTCAAGGCGAAACAACCTCCCCCTGGTGGGGTTTCCGGAGGGTTCGGAGCAAGGCCTTCATTGAACGCTGGCTGCGCTCATGGATGCCCGAGGACTCCCTCTCCCCATAATAAATTGATACTTGTATAGCGCACTACTCAACCGCAAGGGTCTCAAGGCGCTTGTACGAATACCGCTGTGGAACCCATCCTGGCTTTCCCTGTGAGGCGTCCACTCCTGGGCACCCCCAAGGTGGAGGCCAGGCATCCTTAGCGTTGTGGGGGCCGTTGTGGAGATTAAGCAAGCTATTGCCCAGAGTTGCAGAGTGGGACTCCATGATTGGAATGGCACCGAGGCGAGAATTATCAGGTCCGTGGAATTTTTGAGCCCAAGGCCCGCCGAGGCGGGGAATTGAACCCTGGTCCCGGGCTAGACCTCTGCATCAGGGTCTGCTGCTCTAATCATTGAGCCACACTTCTCCATCGAACGGGCCCACCGATCTCTTGCCCCTAAGCCGCTGCCAGGTGCACCCCACAGGCCAATAATAGTGCGGATCCTTAAATTCAGAGACCGGGACCCCATCCTGGCTGCAGCATGCAATCAGCAGCACCTCAAATATCAAGGCCAGACAATCATGATTTTTCCAGACTATACCCGGGAGGTCCAAGGCCAACGACAATCTTTCAGGGAAATCAAACAAAAGCTGCGTGCACTCAACATCCAATACAGGCTTCTTTTTCCAGCCCACCTTCAGGTGGTGTTCCGAAACAAAACCCTTTTCTTTGAATCCCCTGAGGAGGCCTGGACGTGGCTGGCAGAGGAGCGCCCTTTACGGCTCAGCGCCCGGAGCCCATCCCCCGAGGACCACACTGGGGGTGCCCACCGGGGCCTGCCTGGTCCCCGCCCGCCGCGCACTCGCTCGTGCAGGAGATGGGGCCCAAGACGGGCCAGATCGGACTCGCCTCTGGGATCCCTCCCGACTTCCAACATCCGGAGCTCCCCAGAGTGATCTCCTCACCTCACGTCGTTCTGGCTCCTCAAATTACTCGAATCCAGGGGGCATTTGACCCCGAGTGTCTCTGCTGGACCTAGCAGACATGGATCTATCCCAGAGCCTGGCCCTTCTCACGGGTCCACCGTGAGCCCACTATAGCCTACTGACCGCAACAAGTCCCGTGGCCCATGGTACTGCAATCAACTTTGCCAGCAATTATCTCTCTCGATGAACACTACCACAGAACATCCTGCTATGAGGAGGGGTCCTCCATGATTCCCCACGCCCAAGCGTTTTAGTTTGGTTTCTCTTCTAGTTCTTTTCTGTTAGGGTCGACAGATGCTTCCGTTCCTGAAGTATAGGAAGGGGGAGGGTTGGGGAAGGGGATCGTTGTCCCCGTTTTTCGTTGACGCACCTTGTTCACTACACCAGCATTCTTCTCCAACAGTATGGCGAGCGTGCACGCAACCAGCACTATAGGGATACACCCACTACCTCCTGCAGGCGAAACACTTCACCCATGCCTGACACCCGCTCTAGGTGTCTCATCCTACACTCATATCCCCCATGACTGACAACCACAACGGGAGGGGGTCGCTCCATATAATGTCCTGGAATGTTAATGGGCTTTTAGACAGGGTCAAGCGAACAGCGGTCCTGTGATATGCACAAAGACACACTGTTGACATATTGTTGCTCCAAGATACCCACCTTGTAGGCAATAACTGCCCCTTCCTGGCGAGATACGGCTATGGCAGAGTTTGGCACTCCAGCTTTAACCGGGGGTCGAGAGGTGTGGCTATTCTTGTACGCCGCGCTCTCCTATTCGTTTTACGCAAGGTTACTAATGACCCTCAGGGTAGCTTTGTTGCCTTGGAAGGGACCATATGGGACTGGGCCTTGAACCTGCTATCCGTATATGCCCCACCTTCACTGATGGCCCCCACACTTAAGCGAGTTGCTGCACTGGTTGCCGCCCTGCTCCCAGGTATGACCATCATTGGGGGGGACTTTGATGCAGTTATGAACCCTGCCCTTGACACTGCCAGAACCCCCTCGACCTCTAGAATCACCTATTCTAATCTCTTATCGAACTGGGCTGCCGCCCTGGGGGTCTGCGACGCCTGGAGACTTTGGCACCCGATGGCCAGACGCTATACCCACACCTCGGCATCCCACCACACAAATGCACGACTCGATTAAATTTTCATGCTGGCCCTGGACTGTCGGGTAATTAAAGATATCACCATCCTCCCCAGAGGTATATCTGACCACTCCCCTGTGGCGATGCGGATGGGTGACCTCCCGTGGTCTTTGCGCCCGATTTGGAGGCTGAACGCCTGGTTTATCCAGGATAAAGAATTTAGGGACTCAGTGGGCGGTGAGCTCCGCCACTACTTTAGCACCAATCAGGGCTCTGTCCCCTCCCCTAGTACCCTGTGTGAGGCTGGTAAGGCCACCATTTGCGGCTTCGCCATGGGCCAGCTCAAACTCAAAAGGACTGCGCAAGACTCTCAGCTTACGCTCCTAGCAGCTCAAGCCATCCCAATTGAAGGCCAATCCCCGGAGGAGAGAACCGAAGCCCAGGATAGGAGACTGGCGTTTCTGAGGGATGAGATTAGGCAGACCTCCCTGGAGGCCGCCAAGCTGCTGTGGAGGTTCTCTGTAGCATGAGTCTATGGAAGGGGAGACAAAAATGGGAAGCTCCTTTAACGACTGGCCACCTACCCAATGGCCAGCCGCATTATTCCTGAGGTGATAGCCCGGACGACGCAGTCCAACGATCCCCGGTGGCGGTGGCCCAGTGCTTCGCCACATACTATGCTGCCCTTTACTCTGTGCAGCCTCCCAATCTCTCACTCTCTGAGCTACTTATTTGAAAACGGATCCCTCTTCCGCGGCTCAGTGAGCCTGAGGCAGAGGCGCTGGATTTTCCGATCACTCCAGAGGAGGTCAATGAAGCCATATCTCACATGGCTTCTGGTAGGACCCCGGGGCCGGACGGCCTCCCTCTGGAGTTTTACGCGGCCTACCGTGACACGCTGGTTCCCCACCTTCTAGAGATGTATCTTGAGGCGACTGACAAGGGTTCGTTCTGCACCGAAACTGACCTGGCCACCATCATGGTGATCCCTAAGTCTCAGCATCCCTCGAAGCACTGCTCCGCCTATTGCCCCATCTCTCTCATCAACCCGGAGCTCAAGGTGTTTGCCTCCGTCTTAGCCAACCGCTTACGACCGAAACTGGTCCATCCTGACCAGTGCAACTTCATGCCCTCTCGGGGCACCAGACACTGCCTCAGACGTCTCCACCTTGCCCTAGCAAACCGCCAGCAAATGACCCCATACTTGTCCCTTCTTCTAGTTGATTTCGAGAAAGCTTTTGATTCAGTGGATTGGCGGTACGTGGAAGCGATGTTGACGGAAACGGGATTTGGGGCATACTTCAGCAAACTGGTAAAGACGCTATATTGTAAGCCGCGGGCCCAAGTACTGGTTAATGGAGCTCTGATGCAACCCTTTCCCATCAGGATGGGCACGAGGCAGGGATGCCCCCTCTCGCCCCTCCTCTTTGCTTTGGCGGTGGAGCCCTTTGCCTGCCTTGTACGGTTGGACAAGCAACTCATGGGGTGGAAATGGCCCAGCCTGGAGGAGGACAAAATCGCTCTTTATGCGGACGACGTTCTGCTATATCTGGCAGAACCAGCGCAATCGAGACCCTGGTGTCTCTGGGAGTTGAGTCTCTTCGAGCAGATCTCCGGCCTTCGACTAAACTCTGCTAAGTTCGTCCTGGTCCCCCTTCATCTCTCGAGAGAGTGCTTTGATTGGCAGTCCATGATACCTCTTCGACTGCAGTCCTTCAAGTATCTTGGGATCTGGGTCGCCCTCCTCCCAGATGATGCCAGTCGCTCAATGTAATCCCGATAGTGAAAAAGGCCCGAGCTGATCTCCTCAAAAGGCAGAAGCTGCTGCTAAACCCTATGGGCAGAACAGTCTTATTTAAAATGATGATTCTGCCCAGGTTCCTCTACATGCTTTAGAATACGCCCCTACCCTTCTCACGGTCATGGTTCAGGGAAATGGACAGCTTAGCCATCAAGTTCCTGTGGGGGGTCAGAGGCCCCGTTTGGCCCTCACCCAGTGCCGGATCCCGCCCTTCGATGGCGGCCTGGGGATGACAAATCTGTACCTCTATTATTTGGCTACTCAGCTCCTCACATTGCATGACTGATTCAACGGTGGCTGGTCAGATCCGACCTGCCGACTGGAACTGCACGCCCTAGGTTTGCCCAACATCCAGGGGATGCTGTACGGGAACACCATCCCCAGGACCCTGCCCGAGGTCACACGTGGGGTGCTTCTGGCCTGGGGGGGCTACTTTGCGCCACACATGCTGGTCGGGCAAACTGACTCAATATACCCCACTTTGGCAGGGCGCCTGGCTCCCGGAGGTCACCATCCTATCTGGCTTTAGAGCATGGGACCTCATTGGGATTTCACAATTGGGGGACGTCTGGGGAGCGGACCACTTATGAACCTTTCAGGACTTGCAAAACCGGTACTCCCTCCACACTTCACAGTTTTATCGCTACTTGCAGTTGTGCTACGCCCTTCACTCTCACATCTCGGAGGGCACCTCCTTACCCAAATACAGCCCGCCCAAAGCCCAAATCATGACTGGCAACCTGGGGAAAAGGGGGATCCCCCATATCTATCGCTCCCTCACAAACAACACCCCCAACACACTAGTCCAGCTCAGAAACAGATGGGAGGGATGGCTTGGGTCCTTGGAGGATGACGATTGGAGGGATGCGCTGATGGCCCCCAAAACAATCACAGCCTCGACGAGGCTCTGCTTAGTCCAAATACACTACCTCCATGCCGCCTACCTTACATCGCTGTGCCCCACCGCGCTGGGCTCAGACCCGTTACATTCTGTCCCCGCTGCAACCAATGAATGTGCTCCTGGGAATCACCGAGGGGATGGACGGCTCCAGAGCTGACAAACTCTTTCTGAATACGGCCATGATGGTGGCCAAGAGGGACATTGCGGCAAACTGGATGAACTCGACTGCTCCCACCATTACACGATGGCGCAGGGGGGTGGATTGGTGTGCTGCGCAGGAACGGCCCTTGTATGATGCCAGAGGATGCCCAAAGAAGTATCGCATAATGTAGGGCAAATGGGTGGAAGTGATAGAAGATTTATGCTCTCATTGGGCAACCGTGGGCTGTGGTGGGTGTTACCCTGCTTTTCCATTGACTATCAGGGTCATGTACGATGTTATGATGACACCATGTTTTTGCTATGCGCTGATATCTTCACATGCTGCTGGTTTTTTGTCTTCTTTTGTTGGCCTCTCACAAAATCAATAAAGTTGGTTATCAAAAAATAGTTACAGCAGTACATTAATAATGTAGGGGGCATATTTATCAAATTCTCTATTTGCGATTCTCAAATAGCGATTATTTTAGAATCGCTATTTGGGAATCGGAAACGAGATGTAAGTAAAAATTTGCAAATTGTTAGCGATTCCTTGGCATTCGTTAATTGCGATTAGCAAATTGAGAATCACAATTAAGGAATACCTTCCCATTCATTCCTATGGGTCAGGAGGCCCATAGGAATGAATTGGAAGACATTCTCAATTAGCGAATCGCAAATTGAGAATAATTTCAAGGGTGCAAAGGTGTCATAAGGACACCCTGATGCACCCCTGAAATGAGTATGTGTGCGCATGTGGCGCACATACATGCCCTAAGGGCATGTATGTGCGCCACATGGCACTTTGAAAAATGCCAAAAATTGCATCTTTCAAAGAAATCGCAAATTACCACCGACTTGAAGTTGGTGGTAATTTGCGATTTCTTAAGGAGAAATCGCACAACTTGGGTGCTTGTTACATCGCATTTAAGGAATCGCAATGTGCAATTCCTTAAATGCAATCGCAAAATAGAGAATCGCAAATTTGCGATTCTCTAATTTGCAATGCCCTTTTGTGATGATTCATCCCAAAAGGCCTTTTCCCGTTCGCAAACGGGCCGATTCTCTGAATCGGCCCGTTTGCAAATGGGAAAAGGGCTTGATACATATGCCCCCAAGTCATTTATTGTGGCACTTGAAAATACACATAGGTTTAAGAAAAGAACAAATTCAAATCTCTGAAACAATAGTATATTCACAAATATATATTCACAAATATACATTAACCCATGTTCAATAACATCAATGTATAAGGAGGGAGTATTAAATGAACCCACCTATTTCTATATAATTGAGACCCAGGAGTTCCAAATGTCTCAAAGCCTTCAATAGCTTATAGTCAGAGGACAGAGACTCGTCAGACTGTGTATGAAGATATTAAATCTAAGAGGGATAACATTTATTATTTCGAGGGTGATAGGGAAATCACTTCTAATCAGTAGAGTACCCTAATTATAACAAGCATTTGCAATGCAATAGGTCTCGCATTTGTGAAATTTTAAGCTATTGGCATTGTAAATGACAATGCCTTTAATTTATCTGTTTTTAAAATCAACACACAGATAAAAGCTTTGTCATTTACAATGCCAGTAGCTGAAAGTTTCGCTAATGCGAGACCTATTGCATTGCAAATGCTTGTTTCAGGTTACAGCCAGCCAATCGGATGAAAAGGACCTACGGAAAAAAGGTATCTCCGTCAATCAGATTAGTCTCCTTTACAATTTATGGTACGTCAGCAGTCCTGCAGAACTCCAGCAGGTACAACCGTTCAGATAGACCTATTTTCACCTCTTCATGAACACCACATGTAAATCTTTAAATGCAAATTTCTCAAAAACGACAGAACAGATTCACACCAAATAATAAAAAAAGAGCTCTTTATTATTAAAGTCCTAACATTCAGCAAAATTTGGTGTAACTCTGTTCAGCAATTTTTTCTTATCGCTTTCCAAAACTTTCCTATGGAAATTAACATGGGAAAACAATATTTTGGGATCCTTCCTTTCTCTAGGCCCCCGCTTGATGGATGACCCCAAAACTTTCTAGGCAAGAGCTGAAGTGGATGAACTTTTTTTGGGAAAGTTTTATGAAGAATTGTCAAATGACAGCAAAGTAATTAACCCAAAAACAAAAAAAACAAAAATATTTATATGATATTTTTCAGAGGAGCAGGATATATATATACATGTATATACACACTATAATTACCATTGTTGAGTGGAGACGCCATGACTTTCTCACGAGGAGCAAAGCCCTGAGTGGGTCATAATGCCAGTAACTTCTCTCCGATATTATAATAAATACCATATATATGGTTTATTCCATGCCATATTTTTCATCTGTTTTTATTTTACTAAAGGTATTTAACCAAAACCTCAAGTGGTCATGATGCAACAGGTGGCAAATCTCTAAGGATGTGGACTGAAGTGTTCCATAACTTTCCGGGAATTACTGGTGGATGGGAGGTGCCCGCACCCAGATGGGCTTCCCTGTGATATGCAGGGCCATTTCATTAGCACACAGATGCTGCAGCTCCAGCTGAATTCCAAGCCCTTCCACAGGACCAGCCGGTATCACAAAGCCACATCTGAATAACCAAAGAGTTCCAGTTAAACACATGCAAATGCGCTTCTCCTCTTTGTTGAGGGTTTGTCACAAACACCACACGAGCTCCCTTTCCCTCTGTGCTCCTGTTCAGTGCAAAAAAAATCCAACACTAATATGTTTAAAGCATGATACGACCTTTTCCAGCCAGAGATGAAACATATCGATTGGTGGCTGCAGAAGACACCATTAAATCCGGGGACGTTTGATTTCGTGTCTCCCCTATAATGTGCCATACTGGGTCATCTATGCACTGCTGACCCTGCCAGCTCAACTATTAAAGCATCTATCTCTCTGAGGAGGCCTGATGTAAACATGATAATCTGTTTGGCGGTTCTGATGATGGCCGATGAATAAAACATGCATCAACACAGCGTGAGCTGAAGAGCTTACTATCTGTTACCAAAAGGGATGGTTGCAGGCTCCCGGAAGGCCCGGCTGCCCTCGATCCCACGGGCTCTGCACTTCTTTTGCACTCCTCCTCACCCCAGAGAGGGGTGGCCGAGGAAGGCTTTGTCTGTGACGAGAACTGCGGCTCTTCCAGAGAGTTTACTTAACAAGGACACGTGCTACGGTGTGTGGGCGCGCGTTAGGCAGCCGGGGATGCGGTGAGGGGGGTCGGCAGCGGAGGAGTGAGTGCGCGCGCGTGTGCGTCTGCACAAGCGCGTCCACAGACCCCAATCGCTGCGCGTGCCCTGGTCTGTCTCCCTTGGGAGCAAACACGGCAACAATAAGTCTCGTTGGCGGCAGCGCTTCGCGCTGCAACGCCAGCGAGACCTAAGAAACGAACCTCGGTACTGGGGTTAGCTGTGGGTTATCAAAAACATTAAAAACTGCTAAACGCCATGGAAATTCTAGCTGTGGGGAGGACATCCTATCCTATTAACCTTCCCTGCTTTGTTACTAAATCCTTTTATTACTAAATCCTTTTCTTCTTTTGTGCTCGATGTTTAAGAAAAAATCAAGAAAACGACTTCTCTAGCATTCCTTGCTAGGGTTTAGTGGTTAGAGAAGCTGAGAGTTTAACAATGAGCACCAAGTGGTAATTTGACTTACGAAGCTTATACAGTATATGGGTTTGTAGATATATATATATATAAAAAAATTGCTCAATACGATAAAGTGTAGTTTGAGGCTAAATTCTAAGTGCTATTCATGATCGCGGCATATAAAATAAAAAGATAAGCTCTAGTCCCTCAGTCTATAAGCGCTGCGGTCGAAACAGCATATTAAGGTGCAGTCTAGCGTGCTCACCTTTAAAAAAAGGGACGGCCTCCCTGCCCTTACACGAACTTCTTCCGGGTCAGGATACACGCCATGACGTTGTATAATGCCTTATAGGTCCTGGCCTTGCTTTGCGGTAAAGGGGGCGGGCTTCAATTAAAAGCCGTGAAAACCGTACAAAATATGCGCTGGCCGCGCTTAATGTTGATCAAGGGTTTACTTACAAAAATGAAAAATACAATTTACTAAAAGAGTTTGTGCAAGAAGATGTCAATATTCCATGCAGTACTGATTATTGCTTGCAAACGCCCGATACTTAATAGCTAGATGGATGAAAAAAGAGGCGGCCATCTTGAAGCTGCTATATTGACACAAGTTTGTTTTTTATACAAGCGTTTATTTACAAAAAAGTAAAAATCTTATAGTTTATGAAAAGAGGTGTTAAAGGAAATGTCAATATTCTATGCGAAACTCATTATTGCTTGCAAGCGCCCAATGCTTAATAGCTAGATGGATGAAAAAGGAGGCGCTATCTTTAAGCTGCTAAATTGGTACAATTACGTCTTTTATATGCTAATACGAAATTATAATATTCCATTGGTGTTAGAAGGATGACAGAAAAAGTTGAATCTTGTTGTTAGAAAACAGTCACCCTGTATATTGATGGTGCCAAACCGTGTGCTATGTGAAGAAACAGAATTAAACCTACCTTCACTCTATGTTGAAATACAGTGCCGACAATGGTTTAAAAATGTCGACTGTTTGAGAACTGGCTGAAATTAATGGTGCAGCTATCCGTATATATGACTTTTAGTCTTAGAAAGGATAAGCTTCAATGAAGTATGCTTAATTTATGAAAATATAACTATTAGGACAAATATAGTAATTGTGTGATTTATTCTACCTGTAACATCCTTGATTCAAATTTAATCGTTGGTAGCTCTATCAGAACTTTTCGGAGTCTTCATTAACAGTACCGAGGTACTTTTTTATACTTAAGGTACTCTACTGATTAGAAGTGATTTCCCTATCACCCTCTAAATAATAAATATTATTCCTCTTAGATTTATTATCTTCATACACAGTCGGACGAGTCTCTGCCCTCTGGCTATTGAAGGCTTTGAGACATTTCAAACTCCTGGGTCTCAATTACATAGAAATAGGTGGGTTCATTTAATACTCCCTCCTTATACATTGATGTTATGCATCATGGGTTAATATACATTTGTGAATCTATATTTGGGAATATACTTTTGTTTAAGAGATTTGCATTTGTTGTTTTCTTAAACCTACATGTATTTTCAAGTGCCACAATAAATGACGTACAGTATTGATTCACTGCTGTAATTATAACAATAGCCATGTGTTTTAATAGATGTTTTTTATTACTTAGATTTATATGAACATTTTTGTCCTGAAGAAGGTGAAGGAATTATTGTTTACCGAAACGCCGCATTGACTCTTCATAAGAAAGTTTGCTTTTTTTAAATGTGTTAAATTTTAATATATATGGATTGTATCTTCTCTGTGTGAAGATGTTTTTAATTTCTTGAGAATTTGAAATTTTAATTCTAAAATAAAAAAAATCCTACATATTGGAATTTTGCATATTACTATTTTTAGTTTTAACTGGTCATAGCAGGTAAATAAGATTGTGGTACACTTTGTAGATGAATTGATGTATCTTAGAAACTATACATAGCACATGATCCATATTTAGGTAAACTCTTATATACGGAGATTTTTACCTTTAACATAGTTCCTTGAAAAGGGATACCTTGTGTTGCTTCATATTGTTCACCCGTCCCTTTTCCGAGTATCAGGGAACCTCCCTCTATTTTCTGTTATCTCTTTGATAGTTGCACAGACCTTAACAAAATTGGCGTAAAATTCACTCATGCTCATGAACAACATAAGATGTTCCTCAATCTTTGATGCTGATCATTTTCATTAACTTTCAACAATACAGGCCTTTCACGAAACCACATGACCCAAGTACACAATTTCTTGCGCGGCCAATACCCACTTGTCTTGTTTCAGCTTCAACCATTTGTTTGAGAACCCTCAACAAATCATTTAACTTTTTCACATGATTCTTGTCAAAGACCAATATGTCACCCTCAAGGCCAGCACCTTCAAGCCCTCTCAATAAAACCCTACAGCAGGAGCCAAACCAAAAGGTAAATGTCAAAATTAGAGAACCCTATCAGGTGTGACAAAAGTTGTAAGATTTCTGAATTCCTTTGTCAATACCACTACATGGTATGTGGAATGCAGATCCAATTTTGAGAACCATGGTTCAGTTAATGGTGCCAACCATTTAATTGATTTTGTAAAGGGGATGTCCATTAACACAAATTGTCCTGTTAACACTTCCAAGATAAATATGTATCCTGATCTCAGTGTTGGATTCGTGCATAATCACAACAGGGAATAATAACAATGGTTCCATTGACTCTATCATACCTTATTTACACATTGCTTTAAGCACATCCCTCAACACAATCCTCACACTCAATAGTACACACTTCAAGTAATGCTTAACTGATCTTAAAATATGATGGCATCCTGTCCAATCACTTCTTCCACAAGTTTCACTCCAATCCTTTCATCAATTGCCAAATTATTTTTATCATCCTGTGGTAAATATTTCATTACCGGTACTATTTTTTATGCGGTAAAATCTAGTAAGAATAACTCAGTAAATATAAGAGGCAGAATCCGTGGTATTAGAGGTTCTAAAAGGCTTTATTCCTTTACAAAGGAAATACAATTCGAATTGCAGACTTCAAATTCCATCACCACGAAAGTTCAGGAAGGAAGGCAATACATTATTGACAGGTAATCACTTTTATAAGAAATGTATTATAATGAAACAGATGCAGGAGGCGTAACAGTTGATAAGAGAGATAAAATATGCATACGTAACCAAAAAGGCGGACATATAGGCGTAACTTAGAAAACGTCATTATACATGATGTCACAAGTGGGTGGATCCATAAGAGAATCCTGCAATATCAGCAGAAATATTTGGCAGAGATGCGTGCGCAGCCGCATGACGTGTGATTGACGTGCAACTAGAGGGTGAAGGGGACTTGACATTTAGCTCTACATGTGGAGACAGAAGTCTGAGGGGTCATGTCAACCTAATCCCAAATCATATCTAATATCTTATGTTTAAAGAACTGTATTATCCAAAAGGAAAGGTCTCTCGGACGGAATCTATTCTATACTGACTGTTAGTGCGTGTACGAGCGTCTAAGTGTCTACATGAGATGCGAGGGGGCAGGAATCTTCCATGGTAACAGGGCTATGAATTACTTGCACGAGGACAGTGAGGCCTGGCCTCTTGCACGGTAGCTGGAGGAATGTTTACCTAAACTACTAGACAGGAATGCATCAGATGAGGAGCGGAGCAGATAATCTTGAAGGTGAAATACAGTTTTTGGCAGGCAACAGGCTGGATCAGGCACCGTTAGCCGCGCAGGGAGTAGGACAAAGTTCATGGATACAGATGCAGGCTCGGGCTGGAGCTTCCAGAGGCAGAAAGCAGGAAAGGCTTGATGGCAGAATTCAGGGCCTACTCGCCTGAATCTGTAAAATGTGGAAAGTGAACCACATAAAGTCGGTGGCCTTTCATACTTAGGAATGGAATATCTGACCCATTCATGGTGGATCTGAAAGAGGACATGTTGACGGTGGACGCACATGTATTTGCGTCTTCAAAACTGGAACTGGAGGGAACATACATGTACTTATAGCATGCACATGGAGCCGTTGGGGTCTACGATAGGGGACATAACTGATCACAAAATTCATATTTCCTCATTCCCTCCTTGTCCCCTACGGACCCTCAGGAGATATCGATCTTCATCAATCCATCGATCTGTTCATATAGCATCATTTGTTCTTCTTTCTTCTTCCGGGATTTTGAACGAAAACTTGGAGGTGGGATACACGATGTGGCACACAGGCCACAAATCGCTGGCCCACATTGTAGACATAAGCAGCAACTGAATAGTATGAGAAAGCCAATACCTAGGAAGGATAGGATCCTCCATCCCCAGGCTGACAACACGCCCCAGAACCAACCGGACCAAGTCCAGGTGCCTGGACTCTGGTGTATCTGGCTTATAATCTTATGAAGGCGGGTTATGGCTTTATATACTGACGGCGAATTTTCTGGTATGAAAATGCAGCAACTTGATCCGATGACCCTACAAGCTCCGCCCCTATCGGCCAAGATGACGTCAAGGACAAGACGATTTTGAAGCACAACAATCCGCATAGCAGACTGCTCTTCTGTTAAATTGCCTAAGGCGGAAGTAGTCTCGTTTACTACTGCTTCAAGGGTTCTAGTTAATCTACGTATCAGCTTACTATTAGTGACAGTACCTATATAGGGAAAGAAACCTTTATTGAAATCTGTATATTGTTCCCATGCCGTTTCAGTGTAATCGACAATCGGGAGATCTCTCTGCTGTCTATTGTGTACTAAATGGGTATTTCTATAATAATCGGGAGGAGCTAGGAAAACAGGTGGCAGAAGGAATGCTATGTAACAGGTACCATCCCAATCTAGAGGTAGACATATATATGCGGTCTGGCCACATATGAAGTAGGAATGACGGGAAGCTCTAAATGTAGATTTGCCTTGATCACTGAATTTTATTACAGTGGTGCATTTACTATGGCCCATGTGTATGGAACCATTCTTTCTTACACATAATTCCCCTTTAACTGGGAATACTGACATAGCGGGCAAGATTGGTGTAGCTTCAGATTCAACGTTCAGGATCATGAGGTTAAGTGTAAAATTACCTAATCCATATACTTCATTTTCTAGATCAGTTCCTGTTCTTTTGGGAAGTCCCTCCTTGTTAGGGTAACAGACTTTAAGCAAAACTAGGTTCAGGTTTCCCCATACCCAGTTGTCTTGATAAACTGCGGAATTTGAATCTAGGGAATTAATCAAACTAAACCATGCTCCACAGGAGCCATTGTGTGTGAACGGATATGGAAAGAGGGGCAAAACTCCCTTATAGTTCTGATAGGGAGGGAGTCGGCCACATATCCAACAATTTGTAGCATTGCTAGTCTGATGGGAATGATGTAACATACTAATGAATGTGTTGTTGCGCAGCGCATATCTATAGGACAACTCATGCGGAGGCAATTCGCTAAAAGAATGTTCAGCAGTAACATTATAAGCACGTTTAGAAATAGGGTAATACATATGCAGCAGTATACTGGAAATGATGATCAGAAAACTTAGAAAAAACAAAATTAATAATGTTACTGTGCAGTGACTACGAAGTGATTTACAATACGCATGCTTTTTAAGCTGCATCTGTTGATTTCTTTCTCTATTCCGGTCTAGAGGATACATGTCAGAGACAAATTCAACCGATTCACCTTGGAGAGGACTTAAACAATCAAATTGTCTGACGTGCTAGACCTTAATTTCAGTTTATAAAGTTCCTTTTTTGTGGGTTCAACCAAGGGGAGCTTTGAGTCTGTCTGTGAGGAAATGCGGGGCTCAGTGTCCACACTGGACGGTAGTCCATAAAATTTCTTGATATGACTCGAGTGCAACCACCCTTTACGTCCCTCGATCTTCACGGCTGTCCTTGTGGCTAGTAGAACAAGTTTTGGCGATTTCCACCTAGGCTCCAGTTGGGTCTTCCGGTCGAAATTCCGCACTAGGACCATATCACCTGGAACCACGTCATGGGGCTTCACCTCAGTGTTATCGGGAAAAGCTGCAGCTACCTGTGAACGACAAGATTGTAGTGCAGACATCAAGGAAGCCAGGTAATCTGTCAGCATATTACAGTCAACATCAGTGATTTTGCGAGGTATAGGCGTCCCCCACATATTTGGTGGTCTACCGAAGATCACCTCGTACGGGGATAGCCCTGTTCGAGAATGTGCTACCATTCTCATGTAAAAGAGTGCAACTGGTAAGGCTACTACCCAATCGACACCTTTTTCTCTACATATTTTGGACAATCTAATTTTCAGAGTTTCATTATGGCGTTCCACGAGACCTGCTGCCTCAGGATGTCGGACACAGTGGAATTTCCATTGGTAGCCTAACAAAAGTGAAACGTGTTTCATTAGTTCGGATGAGAATGGCTGGCCGTTATCTGAGTAGACAACACGTGGCAAACCATACCGTGGGAAGAATTCTCGAACTAACTGTTTGGCAGTAGTCGGGGCAGTGTAATCTGAAACCGGGTAGGCTTCTGTCCAACGGGAAAGAGCACAGACAACTACGAGAACATATTTGAATCCTCGACATCGTTCCATCTGGATATAATCCATCTGGAGGACTTCAAAAGCATGATCGGGAGGTTGAAATCCACCCTGTTCTACGGGGATGCTTTTACCTGGATTAAACTGACAACATATCATACAGGTACGAACTTTTTGTTTAGCTGCGGCTCGTAAATGTTTGTTGAACCAAATGTGTTGAATGCTGTCTAGCATAGCTTTTTCTCCTAGGTGCGCTGGACTATGTATTGTGTTAATGATGACTTGAACCATGGAATCGGGAAGAAACCATATAGATTTTTCCTTCGTCATCCATCCTTGATCCGTTTGGATCCCTCCTAATTCAGTCCATTTCTTTATTTCTTCTGGTGTAGCATGTGTCTGTATGTCAATTACATCAAGGGCGGGATCCTTAACTGTCATGCAATGTGTTGGTGTCGGAACTATTGTCTTTGTCGCGTCAGTTGTATGAGTCTGGTTCTGAGCAGTCTGTTTAGCTGTTCTGTCAGCTAGGTCGTTACCCTGAGAAATGATATCGGTAACTTTTGTATGGGCTTTGCATTTCATAATCGATATGGCAGTAGGTAAATGAATCGCATCTAATAGGGCTTGAATGAGGGGTCCGTGTTGGATGTGGGCACCATGAGAAGTTAGATAACCTCTCTCTCGCCACAGCACGCCGAAGTCATGGACGACTCCGAATGCATAACGTGAATCTGTGTATATGTTGACTTTTTTATTTTTAGCTTGAGTACAGGCTTGTGTCAGAGCGATGAGCTCTGCTGCTTGAGCTGACAAAGTGTTAATACAATTTGTTTCAATGACTTCAGTGTCTGTTGTAACTGCGTAAGCGGCCACTAACTCTCCTGTACTTGTTCTCATACATGAACCATCTACATACAATGTCAAGTCTGGATCTGATAAAGGGATATCTGTCAAGTCTTGTCTGGGTTTCGTCGTGATAGTAATGACTTCAATACAATCATGTGCTAATGGATCTGTTCCGTTTACTGGCAACAGTGTGGCAGGATTTAACGTATTACAACGTCTGATTTCTATGTGTGGTTGAAACAATGTTAATTCATAACTGGTGAGTCTCGCTATAGTCAAGTGTTGTGTTTGTGTGCGGTTCAAGAGAACCTCTACTGCGTGTGGTACTTGTACTGTCAATTGATGTCCTAACACTATGGCATCGCTTTGTCTGATTGCTAAAGCTGTTGCTGCCACTGATTTCAGGCACGCAGGAAGAGCCTGGGCTACTGGATCTAATGTACTAGAGAAATAAGCACATGGTTTGTGTGATCCTGCTTGTTCCTGAGTGAGTACTGACAAGGCAGTACCTTCGCGTTCTGTAACAAATAGTGTAAACTGTTTATTGTAACATGGTGTTGCTAAAACAGGTGCTTGGCATAAAGCTTTCTTTAAGCTTTCAAAGGCATATGTGTGTTCTTGAGTCCAAGGGAGGACAGTCGATGTGGCTGCCTCCTGTGTTGTCAACTGGATGAGGGGTTTAGCTAGAAATGCATATTGAGGAATCCACTGCCTACAGTATGAAGTGAGACCTATAAAAGCCCGTACCTCCTTTTGTGTCTTGGGTGGTGACATGTTAGCAATTAACTGGATGCGGTCGGGTGTAAGCTGTCTTCCCTCCTTGGACAGCGAGTGCCCAAGGTAGACAACTCGCGGGACACAGAATTGCAGCTTAGAAGGGGACACCTTGTGCCCCTTGTCGGCCAGAAATTTTAAAACCGTCAGTGACGCTGTTTCACATTCAGGTTCGCTTCGGGCGGTGATCAACAGATCATCGACATATTGAAGCAAGGCAGTGTTAATTGGCATGTGGATACTGTCAAGTTCTCGTTTCAGTGCTTGGCTATAGATGCTGGGACTTTCTGTAAATCCTTGAGGTGCGCGTGTGAATTTAAAACTTCGTCCATTTAAACTGAATCCGAACAGATATTGACTTTCCGGATCTATTGGGACGCTAAAGAAAGCATTCTTGAGATCAATTACAGTGAAGAACGTTGCTTCTGAGTCAATAGCTGTTAGTAATGAAGAGATATCTGGGACTACAGGATATTGTGGTACAATGCATTTATTTAATTCGCGCAGATCAATAACTAATCGATATATTGGTGGTGCTTTTGGATCCGTTCTTTTAAGAATCGGAATTATCGGGGAATTGCATACATTGGAGTCGGTTTCGACAACCACTCCTTGTGCAATGAGCTCGTCAATGATTTGCAGTAAGGCCACAACAGCATCTGGTGGTAACCTATATTGTCGCATTCGTGGTAGTACTACTCCTGTTTTTAGTGTGACTCGATATGGTGTAATGTTCATGCAACCAACATCAGTGGGGCCTTGTGCCCATAAATGCGTAGGTAAACTCTGCAGCCGGTGATCCATGTCTCTGGACACGTAGTGACCTTTAAAATCACGTAAAAATAATCGTACTCCTTCCGGAGAACAACATATTATAGCTCCTAGAGCTTTCAATGTTTTTATACCTAACAAGTTTTCTGGACATGATTTAGTAAGCAATAAATCTGTAGTACGTGTCAATGGACCAACCGTGAGTGGAAGAGGCTGTGTTACGTCATTAATTATAGGTTTTCCTGAGAATCCAAGGGAAATATTCTGTGAGCCTGAGAGGGGTGCCCCTGGAACTTCACTGCGTCGTATAGTTGTTCTGCTTGCCCCTGTATCAAGTAAAAACTTTCTGTCTTCCCCTAATAGTTCACTATGTACATAAGGTCCCTCTTGATCTACAGGAACCTCAATAAGGGGTAAGCCAACTTCCCTCTCTAGGCTATTTCATGTGTATCGCTGATAATCGGGATAATCTGCTTGTGCATACTGGTACATCTGTTGCGTTGTCGCTTGTGTGGCAGCAATAGGCTGCGCTGGTGGTGGTGCTACGGTCTGTTGTGGAGCTGCCTGTTGCGGAGCTAATTGTTGCGGAGCTGACCTAGGTTGTGCATGCTGAGGAATTTGTTGTTGATTCTGATCCTGTCTAGGTGGACGTGGTCTTTCCTGAGTTCTACCTGTGGCAATGTTGTGTTTCAAGACTGGACAATCGTGTATATAATGACCTTGTTGTTTGCAATAGTTACATGTCCCTTTGACTGGACCTGTTGAATCACCCTTTTGGTGACCATCAGCTGGAACTGACTGAGCAACAAGCATTTTCATTTTTGTATCTTTCATACGTCTTTGTTCGTGTTCTTGTTCTTCTCTAATTCTATTGTGGTGATATTGTAACATCTGTAACATCTGTGACGGGGTGTTACCTTGCCAGGTACTCTCAAATTTCAATACTCTATTCTTAACTTGCGGTAGGGAATTTTCAACTAATTTTGTCACAAACAAATGTGGATATGACTCGCTACTTGCTTTTATGCCACTATTTATACCAAAACATTTTTCAAATCGGGAATAGAAATCACTAGTGTCTTCATCTTGCTTTTGTTTGCAGGCTGAGATTGCACCCCAGTCCTCCTTTTTCGTAGTTAATAAACGTGGCAGTACCTGCACTAGTAATCCTGGTAATGCTGTAGTCTTTTCCCCAAGCCCTGCTCCTGCAGCTCGAGCCTTTTCTTCGTTTTCTAATGCTGTCCAATCTATCTTTTGGTCTCCCACCTCCCATTCCTTTTCTTTGAGTTTCTCGTAAACACCGGCAGGCATTAACACTTTCAGTATTTTCATAATGTCGGGGTAGGTATACTCTCCCATGAGTAACATGTCTTTTATCTCACGGTGGAAACCTGCTGGATCCTTGTCATGGCTGGGTACTACTTTCTTCATTTCTAATAATTCAATTTTAGTTATAGGCGTGTACACAAACACGCGTGTAAAGTTATTACCTTCACCTCTAATTGGGTGTACTTCGCGTAACGGATTCTGTCTATCTATGTGATACATTTTTCTTCCCATAATGGGAACTGGAACGTGTTCTGGGCACACGAAAGTTATATACTGGTTTCGAAATTCTAGAATTTCTTTAATCAAATCAGTACCTGACCCTCTCCATTTATTCGTGAGTAGTTCTATCAATATGTCAGGTAAGGGTCCTGGATCGGAGTGTTGGCTTTTATATAATATAAGGAGGTGTTGAATCATGTATATACTAGCTAAACGCTGTTCGTATGGGGTAAGATTCAGAAACGTGTGTGCTAGTGCATCATCACTGTATTTACTAGGACTGTCAGCCCATTGTACTGCTGACCTGGCTAATTCTTGTTCATCCATGGAATCGAGCATATGGTACCCCCTTCGATCTCGGAGTACTTTATCAGCGGCTTGGAATAGGTGTTCAGGGGACCTTGTATTTAACATAGGGGTTTGAAAATGTCTATTACATTCTGGACGTATCGGACATATCGGATCATTGAAGCCTCTAGTATTATTATGGGGTCTTCCTCTACCTACGTAAGCTATCGTTTCTATTTGTTCTGATTCTTGCTCCTCCTCTTCCCCTGATTCAATTCTGTCTGCTTCTCGTCTTTCTTTATGTATTCGTTCTACTTCCTTGCGGATCTTTCGATACGTGGCGATTATACACGCCTGTTTATCATGTTTTTCTTCTGATATGTTCTGACCCCATTTGGCAAGTTTTTGCATGGTATCATGATCTGCCCCAGGTCTGTCTTGGTTCCTAATCACACAATTTATGAAAAAACGTAGTAGTTGTCTTTGTACATCCACTTTCTGGTATTCCATAGCTTCGTTAATACTTTCTGGACCTCGCCCTGTTTGGACAAAGTGATATATATTGTCTAGGTGTTCAACCATTCCTGGTATCGTCATTAAATATAATGTAGCTCGTCGTATACGTAGTGATGATATTAACAATCTGTCCTGTTTACCTGGCACTGGATCGTATCTACAATCCACAAGATGTTCTTTAAACATGTCGGATGTCACTAGTTGGGGTGTACGTTGGAGTGCTAAATCTCTAAGGGTCTGTTTATTTCGCGGCGGGGTGGCAAACATGTCTGTCGTACCTCCTGTAGCACCATCTGAGGTGCTGGGCGAGAAAGGATTTGTTGGACGTAAGATAGAAATTGTAGATGCCGGAAAAACAGTAGAAACGGACGGACCTGTGGGAATGGGCGTAGGAGTTTGTTGTTGCGGGGATACAGACGGATGATCTTGACGTTGAACACCATCAGCAAGCGGTGTGTGTGTTGTGGTATTAGCATACTCGGGAGCTACGTCATCTAAATAGGAGGAAAGGAAAACGTCCTTTGCTGTTTTGGGATGTGTTTTGGGATGTGCTTTTATCGGGAGCAATGGAGGAGTCAAGTCTTTTGGTATTTCCGGGGTGGCCTTGGGTAACCCTTCGGCCAGAAGAGGATACATACCATTCATAAGAGTGTTTCTTTGTCTATCTACTTGTTCCGATTTTACTCGGGTACCTTCCTCAATTAATAGATTTTCTCGGGTTTTATTTGAATTCTCCCTACCTTTCTCTTCCTGTCTGAGCGCTTTTTCTGTACGTCTATATGATTCTTTACGCCATAATTCAATGGCATCCTTCTGTGACTGTTTGGCTTTCTTTTTCCATAATTCTTCTTCTACTCTCATGATGCAGTCTGCATCCCAGGTCCCCGCTGCGGGCCATTTTTGACTTTCTGGCAAATCCTTGGTGTAGTCCACCCATAAATCAAGAAATAACACGGCATCTAGGCCATGCTTATGATACATAAAGTATCCTGGAGTGTCCCTAGGTGGGATGGGAACAGCTTCTTCGAGTACCCCTTTCCTAGTTTTGATCTGTCTTAATTTCGAAAAGAGCGGCATTTTTAGATCTGGTTACTTAATCTTAAACACACTTAATACAAATAAACACAATGATGAACAGTCATTCACACCACAATGTATAGAACGTATTAAAACATTTAACATTTAACATTTAACGTATAATGATGACTAATAGGAAACTAGTTACTGACATAATACTGACACTAGGTAATACTTATTTATATGCAAGACATACTAGATATACTGCTAAACAGTACAGATACACTGCTGAAACAGTGCAGACCGGATTTGTGTACCCAAACCCGTCTTGACCGGCACAGACTATGTGCACGTTTAAATGCCTCCCCGACAATGGTACTCACCGGGTAGCGCGGAACGGAAGGCCTCGGAACTGAACTGAAACTGGACCGGACTGGACTCGATTCGACTGGACTCGGAACTTCGGAACCTGGTGGGCCTCTGTATACCTCGGATCTTGCTCTCTCAGCTAGGCTCTGGTCGGGATACTTCGCACTTCTCACCGCCTCGTCTGGGTGTTGATCGCAGCCTCAGTCACCCCCGCTTGGCCGGAGGGAGATACAGGAAATCCTGCAGGTACGCGTTTTTGTCCGTTCAGCTGTGGCAGGAGACCGGGCCTGCAACGCACCTCCGGCGCGTGAGATGAGAAAGTGTCCCTATTCGGGCGCCAATTTCTGTGGTAAATATTTCATTACCGGTACTATTTTTTATGCGGTAAAATCTAGTAAGAATAACTCAGTAAATATAAGAGGCAGAATCCGTGGTATTAGAGGTTCTAAAAGGCTTTATTCCTTTACAAAGGAAATACAATTCGAATTGCAGGCTTCAAATTCCATCACCACGAAAGTTCAGGAAGGAAGGCAATACATTATTGACAGGTAATCACTTTTATAAGAAATGTATTATAATGAAACAGATGCAGGAGGCGTAACAGTTGATAAGAGAGATAAAATATGCATACGTAACCAAAAAGGCGGACATATAGGCGTAACTTAGAAAACGTCATTATACATGATGTCACAAGTGGGTGGATCCATAAGAGAATCCTGCAATATCAGCAGAAATATTTGGCAGAGATGCGTGCGCAGCCGCATGACGTGTGATTGACGTGCAACTAGAGGGTGAAGGGGACTTGACATTTAGCTCTACATGTGGAGACAGAAGTCTGAGGGGTCATGTCAACCTAATCCCAAATCATATCTAATATCTTATGTTTAAAGAACTGTATTATCCAAAAGGAAAGGTCTCTCGGACGGAATCTATTCTATACTGACTGTTAGTGCGTGTACGAGCGTCTAAGTGTCTACATGAGATGCGAGGGGGCAGGAATCTTCCATGGTAACAGGGCTATGAATTACTTGCACGAGGACAGTGAGGCCTGGCCTCTTGCACGGTAGCTGGAGGAATGTTTACCTAAACTACTAGACAGGAATGCATCAGATGAGGAGCGGAGCAGATAATCTTGAAGGTGAAATACAGTTTTTGGCAGGCAACAGGCTGGATCAGGCACCGTTAGCCGCGCAGGGAGTAGGACAAAGTTCATGGATACAGATGCAGGCTCGGGCTGGAGCTTCCAGAGGCAGAAAGCAGGAAAGGCTTGATGGCAGAATTCAGGGCCTACTCGCCTGAATCTGTAAAATGTGGAAAGTGAACCACATAAAGTCGGTGACCTTTCATACTTAGGAATGGAATATCTGACCCATTCATGGTGGATCTGAAAGAGGACATGTTGACGGTGGACGCACATGTATTTGCGTCTTCAAAACTGGAACTGGAGGGAACATACATGTACTTATAGCATGCACATGGAGCCGTTGGGGGTCTACGATAGGGGACATAACTGATCACAAAATTCATATTTCCTCAATCCAACACTACTAGCACCTTCTGTGTGTATCCTAACCTCAGTGGAACTCCTAAGCAAGCCTGGTGATGCCAACCAACGATATCAGGACCTACTGTTGAAACATACACTTTACCCTACACGTTCCATTCTTTCCATCATCTAAATTCTTACAAAGTCTTAAAAGACCCTTCCAAATCAATGTTTAGCCCTCCATAATAGCCTGGGTTGATAACAGGTGGTAATAAATGTTGGGTCAAACCTTTTTTCCTTAATAGTCTTCATTGAGATAATGGCCACCCCTGAATGATATTAATAATGGTACTACGGCATACCAGTACATTCAACATTAATCCTTTCTGAGTTTTAGACACCTAAAGTCTTCCTGGATTATGTTTGCTTTACTATTCTTTGCCCAGCCTTACATGCATTGGCAAAATGTCCTAGCATTCTACAACTGCACTCTTTGCTAACCGCGGAGGTGGGTGAATGTTGAAGGGAAAGGAGAAGTTGAGAATATAAGTTAAATGAGAAGCAAGAGTGTTGACAGTGGTGGGGAGAGAATGTAAAGTTGAATTATATATAACTGTGTCAGGACTAGGAATAAAGCTAAAAGAAAAACATGCAAGCATCCTAGTTTCCAACCCCCTTTTAAGATCAGAATAGAGCAAGCTTGGAGGTTATGGAGAACGGGAAGATGGAAGCTAATATGACAATTAGTTGAGACGGGACTTCCAGTATAATAATAGCAAAGCTGCTATGTAAGGTCTAACAAGGCGATGCCTGGCAACAACTAATTGTTTCAGCTTTACCGCTTACGCTCAGTTTGTCATGTGTCATTGTTTTCCCACACTTTATTATCTGCACTCCTTCTCGGTTCCCCGAGTCCCTCTATAGAAGCCTTTTAATTAACAAATAAAATAAGCACAAGTATGCAGTAAAGTTTAAAGTAGGACTTTTATGGTTATGCATTTGGTCGAGGAAAGCCTCCATAGGAGACTGACCTAAACCAATGATTCACATGGGTTTTTATACCTTTGCTACATCTTGTATTTTTTGCCCAGATGCAGTTGGCAACCTCATTTATATCATGAACATCTTGTATAAATAGCAACCAATCGGGCATCGCCCTGCGTTGGGACTTTCAAAGCATTTATTCAATCATTAAACAACAACAGACCTTTATCTATATTTGGATATTGGCTTATTAAATGCTCTGCAACCAAAGCAAAGCAGCAGTACACTCATGGTTTCAGGACACCCTTTATTTTTGTAAGCCTTGTGGTCACTGCAAGCTCAGCACAAGTCATCAGATCTTCAGACATTCTGCAAGCTTCTTATTAAGTGTCCCAAAATGGAATCTGAAATTAAATGGCTTCCTCATACCGTTTCTATGATGCCTTATTTTTCCTTCTTACCCTTCCTCCCCCTTGATCATATACATAGTCATTCTTACCTGCATTCCTTAGGCTCCTGAACAACTGAAGGCTCTGAGCGGCCTCATTTAATCTAGATTGTGCAACATGACTCCCCTCTGCACATACAGCTCTGGGCCAGTATCATGTTAAGGCTCAGGCTTGTCATCGCAATCCTGCACCAAGTGAGAGGTAAGCCTTATTTCAGCGTTGTACAATGTTGGACCTTGGTGCCTTCTTTTCAAGATTTTTTTTGGGTTACAATGTTTTTACTGCTGTGTGTCTTGTCAAGATCACTGAGCGGTCCGTTTGAGACTAACCTGGCTGCTGTAGCCTCATTCAGACCAGTGTCTCTGGTGTTTTATCCCTCATCCCAATTTTAGCCCAGGTCCCGAATTGAAGCCTTCACAAATTGTACTTCAGTTGGCACAGGTGAGCACTTGGAACTGATTGCTGTAATCCGTTTGGGAGTTCTCATATACCCTCAAATCCTTACAAGCTGTTGAAAAGTTCCAGTTAATCCTACTTGGAAACTAAAATTGCAGCACATGGGCCTTTTGTACAGGATGGGAAAAGGGTGGGGGTTTGAAATTGTGATGGCTTGACCCACTGCCTTTAAAATAAGAATACTGAAATAAAACAGTATGGCAAAAGTAGGGATGGGCAATCTTCTTTTTCTCCTGTGCTTTTGTTTACCTGCAGGCTTGAGCATGTTTGTTTCACATAGCTTTATTTGTAAGTCAGCTGGGGAAAAGTAACCATATAGCTCACCACACACTGGGCTAGATCTAAATTGATGGGAAACAACCCTTACTTGTACTGTAAACGTGAAAATTGACTGGAATTTCTCGTAAAAGTTTTAGTTGAACATGACAAAGTAATAGTCACGAACAATGTGCTCCAAAGCTAATTGCTCACATAAATGACAGATGTTGCTGAAATTTAAATAAGAATGAGTGCATTTCCTATTTGTGTAACTCTTGCATTTTGTTGATTTAAAATACTTTTGTGAATCAGCCCTATTGACTTATTTTGCGCACTTGGGCAAAAACAAATTTGTACCTGGAGTATTTTGCTCCAGTGCTCGATTCTTTGTGAATCAGCCACCAATAAATTCCCTTTGAAGGCAATGCTAGGCAGTTGCCTTACGTGGCCCAAGTGGCGGTACCAGACACCAGTAAATATTAACCCCATTTCTACTGCAGTTGTCAGCAGCATTTCAGTTTGCCTGAGGAACCAGAGCTCCTGCTCAGGGGCCGTGGAGGAGGGTTTCAGGGAGCGTGAAAAATGACTAAGTGCAAGATCCTAAATGGGCTACTCAAAGAGAGTGCAAAATGCACACTTCCAAATTTGGGATTGCATGAGGGCTGCAAATTAGTGGGTGTGCGGTTCTCTCCAAAGTATGCGAGAATGTGGGATGATACACTAATAGTGTTTAATATTCACCTTTCAACATATTCAAACAGTGCAAGTGCATTAGTCGCTCCCACAATTTGTTTATGGTTTTGATGGAGCAGGGTTTTTTCTTTAAAACCGAATACCTGTTTCATTTTCGCATGTTATAACTAAAAGTACTACTGATTAATTACTAAGTATTAAAAGTTTGTCGAATGTTGTCTAATCAACCTTATTAACAAGAGAATTACACGTGGGAAAGCTATTGCATGGCTACAATAATAAGTGAACTAAGTTGGTGAGCAAACTGACAGAAATGGATGTTGCTTATGTGATGTTATTGTGTTTGCGCTCATAATTAATATGCATTAATGGCTTTAAATGTCGCAAATGGCTAGATAAATACATACACATAAGGGTATTAGTAGGGAAATAACACTGTATAATCATTTCCGTGTAGTAATTATGTTTTGTGTTCATTTTTGATTAAGTTGTCCATTGTGGCCTATCGTAAAATGGCCACCACCCACAGCCTGCATTGGAGTTGCTGGAAATTTACAAAAAGGCTTCGCTCTGCCTGTGACCTTGCACCTCCGATGAACTGAAAAGCCATAAGCATGATGACAAGTCTGGGATATCTGCCAAAAGCCCCTGGAAGAGGGAAAAGATACAAAAGTTGAAATATTGACTACGTGGACTTATAATGAACTCACTATTGAAACAAATTCACCTAGTAGTGACATCCGTAAAAGTATCGAATTAGTCATGGACGTTCAATTCTGCTATTCATTATTTGGAACAATTTAGGTGTGGGAAAATCTCGCACAATATCGAAAATGTACCAAGATGACATTATTTCCGCCATTCATCCGTTCTGAACAAAGAATTGTTACTTTATGTTATGTAAATTTTAGTATAAATAATAGTAGGCTAGAGAGGTCTAGCGCCAATTCTTCCCGACCTGATGATCCGAGGTCCCCATGCTGACGGAGAGGACGTTGACTCTACATGACGGCAGGAAACTTTATTTCTTCTACAGAGGACCAGTTCTGACTTAGGATCTGACAGTTAGACAGAATAGGTAAATATGAGAGAAATGAATTTGCATTTAATTGGCTTTTCTTAAAATTTGAGATAAATGAACAATCTGTTTGAATTTCTGTCTCGGGTGGTTATTTCTTGTCATGATTATTGAATTTATTGTGTATTCTTTGAAATGTATTTTGTTAGATCTACAAGCAACTAGATGGTCGCATTGACCTCAAGGTATAGACAGATCGGATAGGTACGTTTTGGAAAGTGTTTTCCCAATATACATGGCACGGATAGGATGATTTAGATTGAATGTTGGTGTAATGGGCCCCACCAGCGTGTGATGTGTGTATGCGTGTGTGACTGTGGAATCATTCTGTCTGTGGAAGTAGGGGGGGATTTGGAAGCTCCGATCTGCACCAGTTTCACTAGCCACAAACCGTGGGAGCAAACACCCATGAGTTGAACAGCCAGCATAATCCCTTTTTAAAAAAAAATATGTATATTTATTCAATTTTCAATGTGTAACAAATAAGCATCATTGCATTGCACTGTTATGAAATAGTTTCCGCAAACATCTCCCCAATGATTGTCATGGTTGTGCAGGGTTCAGTTGTCAAAGATTTTTCAGCTCGTCTCCTCATAGCATTTTAAGGCGCATACTCTACCCACAAGTCGTCTGATAACCCTTTCAACTGACTATCTTTCCAGTGGCTGATGGAGGCCCAAATGTGGGAAAAGAAAAGAGGGGGGGGGGGGGATGTCCCTGTTCCAATATGTCTGAGCTTCAAACTTCAGGAGTGCTGGTCGGTGCTGTTCTCTTCCGTCTTATCAACCTATTCTTGTAGATATATTTGGAGAGGGCCCCAAATATCTCGTGGCCGTGAAGTAGGCGGTGACAGTTCTGCATACGTGGTGAGTTGGTCTTTGTAATACGTCATGTCGTCCAACCATGCCTAGAACTTCGGGGCTCGCCCCCTCCCCCATCTGCATGCAACCGGCCAGCATTAGTCCCAGCGAGATCAACTTTCTGTATGGTGCTGCTATCTCTTCTGTTTAACCTAGTACTGCCGTTATTGGGGTATTGTGTATGTATTGTCCTGTCATATGTGAAAGGGCGTTTAGCACTTCCGCCCAGTAGTCGGGTATTACTGTGCAGTCCCATGCAGTGTGTGCGAAGTTTGCCCCCTCACTTTCGCTTCGTGCACAACGTTCATCCGATCATATCTAATATTTATAGTGCCTCGCTGGTGTGTAATAGTCTCGCTGGTGGTACTTATAATCTATGATTCTTAGCCGGCTGATGTCCGTCATTTCTCCTGTTTGCTTACAGTTCCGAGTCCCATCCAGCAGGTGCTTCACCTATCTCCCCCAGGCGTGAGGCGTGAGGCGTTCCGTTGCGTGAGTGCAGTCCTATATAACCTGGACACCATATGTGTGGGTTGCAGATTTTGTAACAGTGTATGTAATGTGTGTAGCATGGGGGGCTCGTCTTGGAAGGCCCGGGTGTCCGCCTTAATGTCGTGAATGAGCCTAATACACAAGAAGACCTCCAATGGAGTTGGTTTACTCTTCTGTAAGACCGTTGCACGATCAAAGAACTTCCCCTCCCGATAGAGAGTCCCCCATGTTGTGGCCCCTCTTCTTTTTAGCATTGTCCTGCAATTCGCCTCGTGGGTGACCGGGATGAGAGGGTGAAGAGACAGTGGCAACAGTGGGGAATATAGTTTGCCTAGTGGTTTTGCTATTTGTTGCCAGGGCTGTCTTGTGCAGCTCACCGTTGTGCGAGAATCTCCTGCGCATGGGGGTTTAGCTCCTGAGAAGGTTGACGTGGGGAGGGGGGGCATATATCCTTTTTCTATTGCCAAGGGCGGCATATACAGTGGAGGTTAAAACCAATATACTGCAACATGGGCCTGAGCGCATAAATATTAGAGTTCCATATCTGAGGCTTCAAAGCCGCCTCTTTCAAAGGGTTGAGTAAGAGCGCTCCATCGTACTCTAGGTTGTTTGCCCCCCCACGTCAGTCTTATCAATTGTGTATGGAGGGTATGAAAAAAGTGTTGCCTGGGAGGGGGTACGGTATGTTTATGAATAAGTAAAGTAGCTTTGGCAGTATCACCATTTTTATCAAAGAGATGCATCCTGCCAGTGACAATGGTAGTGTGGTCCAGTGCGGCACCTTCTCCGTGATGATTTCCACTGCGATGCCGTAGTTGGCTCGCAGTGTTTCTTCTCTGTCTCTGGACATTAGAATACCTAGATATTTGACTTTAGAATTGCACCATGTCAGGGGGTAGTCTATTCGGAATGCACGTACATTTGGTGTGAGTAGAAACATCTGGGATTTACTCCAGTTAATGGTCCCTCTTGACATAGCCCCGTATCGAATAAATTCCAGAGGGATGGGGTTCAGACTTGTGTGCGGATTTCATAGGTATAAAGTGATATAATCCGCCAACATAGACACCAACAGGTGTCTGTCAGGATATCTCAGTGCATATTCTCAATGGTATTGTCGCAATTTTGTAGCCAAGGGTTCAATTTCTAGTGCGAACAACAGGGGTGACAATGGGCACTCCTGTCTGGTGCCCATTGAGATTGCTATGGGGCAAAAACAGCATTCGTTAATCTGCACTATTGCCTGCGGCTGGTTATACAGTAGGGAGGAAAGCTCATTTGCCCAAGTGTGGCGAATAGGTAGTCCCATTCTAGGGAGTGAAAGGCTTTGGTGGTGTCTAAAAAAAACGCCACAGCCGCGAGGTCTGGATCTATGTCCTGTATGAGTGCGAATAGGGTTTGGAGGTTGTTTGATGTGGCCCGGCCCGGCACGAAGCCGGATTGGTCTAGCAGGACAAGCTTGTCCATCAGCAAACTAAGCCTGTTGCCCAAAACTTTAGCCAATATCTTGGCATCACAATTTATTAGGGATAGCAGTCAGTAGGATTCACATTTATTTGCGGACTTCCCAGGCTTTAGGAGAGAGATGATCATGGCCTCACGCATCATAGGCAGCTCATAGTGGCATCTGCATAAACTTTCTTCAGTATGGGGACCAGAGTCCAGACATAACATTTGTAAAAATCTGACGGTAGCCCATCTGGGCCCGGAGCTCGGTCTGACCGCAATTGCATAGTGGCGTCCTTATTACGTCTTCTTCTATTTCCCGCAGCCAGGAATTCCCTCTGAGCTTTACCAAGCCATGCTATCGCTGTGTCTTCTAAATAGGCAGTTATCTCCACCGGGAGGTCCTTCCACGTGGAATATAGACCTGCAAAGTAGGATGTGAAAGTCTGAAAGTCATCAGCAGTGTCTTTCTGTACGCACCCATCAGCATCTTCCATCTCCAATATATAATTGGTAGTATTGTTTCCGCTAGGTCTTTACCCGGCCGCTCTCCCTCCCCATTTTGGTGGGACTTATGATATTTGGTTGGAAACAGGTATTCTCGCTCTGCTTCTGCCTGATACTATGCCTATGAAGCCTAGCTTTTAAGCTCACTGCAGACCCATCCCGAGTCGGTCTTTGGATTCCTTAATTTCTGTTTCTAGTTTCTGCAACATCCCTCTGATAGTTTGCAGGATACCACCTCCTTTTGCAATGCATGCTCCCCGCATTGTCACCTTAAAAGCTTCCCATACCGTTGCAACACTCAGTACTGTATCTAAATTTCTATTGAAGAATTCACCAATTTCTTGTATGATCTCTTCCCTGAAGCATGCATCTAGGAGAGTCATGGGGGATAGTCTCCACGGAAGGGGGAGACAGAGACTGGAGGGCATAGTTGCAGCAGCACCGGGGAGTGGTAAGAGTAGGTGCATGCTAAATATTTTATTGTAGTGAGCCAAGTTACCAGACTCCTCAACAATAGCCAATAGTCTATTCGTAACCAGCTGGTGTGTACATTAGAGTAGATTATGCCCTCTTTATGTATGGGGTGAGCAATCTTTGTACGACTCTAATATCAGGTTAAAATCTCCACCCCTGATGAGATGTGTGGATCCTATGTCTAATATAATGCCCCATAGCACAGGGCGTCATCGACATTCAGACCATAGCAACTGACCAATGTAACTGAGTGGGTGGCAAAGCTTCCCCACATTAAGAAGTGTTGGCCTTGTGGGTCTTGAATTGTGCCCTCTGGATGGTATGGGATGTTACGCCTAATCAAGATGGCTTTGCCTCTGAAATAGGTAGAAATAGGTAGAATAAGATGAGAATAATCTATGGGAGGCCCAACGAGCTGCATAATCATTTTCCGAGGATCAAAGTGTGTCTCTTGCAGCATCGCAATTTGGACATTATGTCTATCTAGATATCTAAGTATGTGTTGCTGTTTACGGGGCTCCCCCAATCCCCTTACATTCCAGGTGTCCCCATGAGTCAGGTGAGCTGTGTGCGCCTTATCCTGAATGTGTGCAATACCTACAGCCCATAACGATGGGCTGCATTCCATTTGGGGATAATACAGTGCAATGTGAAATACAGTAACTTTTGGTATCTTCCACCACTCCAAACCCCCCACCACCCACATCAATGGTCCAATCCAAACCCATTTGAATACATAACTAAATAGTAGGACGGACAGGTTCCCACCCTTTTGACGCGTTGGAAGAAGTCTATCTGAAGCGGGGAACCAGGTTTGAAAGCATGCCTGGCATAAGAAGTACGCAGGCGACCTAAAGAGCAGTGAACATTGAACAAAATATAAAAAGTAGGGGGAGAAAGAAAAAAGAGCACACGAAGAGAGGGAAAGACAGTCTGAGATAAAGCAAATAAGTGATTGCAAACATGCACATTCAGTTGGGAATTCCAGCTTGGGGGCTTCACCGGAGAGCCAGGCTTCAGCCCTCAATCAAATGAGGGTGCCCGGGCAGAAATCCGTTCCCCGATACTTTGGATATGTTCAGGTCTCCCCTTGAGCCCCTCCACGTTGGGGAGATAATGTTAAGTAGGTGTGTCTTATACTCGCTTGCTGTTGCACACATTCCATTTAGCTTAGCGAAGCACAGTATCTCAAGGCTTGTTCAGTATATTTCCTCTTTCATATTAGTGCTGTCTCATCTTGGTAAGGGCGAAAAATATGGCAAAACTGTAGTCCAGCGGGATGAGTATTATGTTCTTCTTGAAAGATTACAGAACTTTTGTCAGTCATTGTCCGACAGTGGAGTGAAAGGCCCAGAGGTTGTTTTTTCCTCCAGGATCCGCCTCCCATTCTCCCTATGAAGATATTGATGGGCATGCTGCGGGTGGTAAAGGTGTGGTGTTTGCCACAAACCGTAATGCGCAGCTTTGCAGAATATAGCATGGCGTACGGTATGTTGGCTTGCTGCAATTTCCGCTTCACAGGCAGAAACTTCTTACATGCTTCTTGCACTGCCATTGTAAAGTCTGGATAAAAGGACACTTCATTGCCTTCGTAGAGGAGGTGGCTTTGTTCTCTTGCCAGTCAAAGTATTGTGTCACTATCACGATAAGTGAGCAATCTGGCTATGAAAGGTCGGGGGTTGCGCCCGGCGGGGGCCTTGCAGCTAGTGATCTGTGTGCCCTCTCTCCTACTAGTTGTTTGGACAGAGCTGAGGCATCAAACAGCATTGTTAGCATGGTCTCCACATAATCTTCCATCCGTCCGATAGCTGTGGATTACGGAATACCTAGAATGTGGAAGTTGTTCCTCTGAGACCTTGCGTCCTGGTCTTCATTCTTTGCTGCAATGGTCCATAGGAGTTGTTCCATGTATTGTACTTGGTCTCCTCGCTGTACAGAGGTATTTTCTAGGCTAGCGATTCGCTGTTCAGCCTCACCAATGCACTCATCCTGCTTTTCCAGTCATTGTGAGATGAAGTCCATGCGCACACTCATGGAGTTCATTCTGGCTTCTATGGAGTTTAGGCTGTGACGCATGGGAAGTAGCAGGGCACGTATGTCAGTTTCTTCTGGCTGAGACTGTGAAGGTTGTCCATCTGACGCACTCATGGCAGCCTCTCCCACCGCGCCGCGCATTGATTTGCGGGTCTCAAAGGGTAGCTTGGTTTGCTTTCCGTCAGCACGCCCCATGCCCCCCTAGTGCACTGTGCAGGCATGTAAGCAGCGATTCAACCGGTCAGTCAGGTGGGGGCGGGGGTATATTCACGCGTGGCAGTATGTATTTTGTTGATTAAGTGGGACACTGGTTCTGTCTTCACAGATTAATCCCCTTTGTGGGCCCAGCTCAGGATGCTCTCTAATGCGTTCCAGTAGCTATAGCTCTAACTTCCTCTTGCAGGCCCAGAGGGAGCAGCCTACCGCTCCCTCTCTGCAGTCACCCGCCTCTTGCGTGGCAGTCTCTGATAGGCCCATGCGGGGCGTCCCTCCTCTGCCGCTTCAGTCTGACCTTCTGTGTTCCGGCGCTTCTATCTCCTGCTCAGCCCAGCCGCTGTGTGCACACTCACCTTGTTAGTATGGAGGGTTGAGTTGGCAGGCGCTCTGGTCGCTGTGTGCCAGTCTCTCACGGCTCGTGGCTCTCCAAGTCTCAGTATGCATAGCAGCCGGGGCGACTATTCCGTGCCTCGTGATTTCAGGCGCGCGATCCTCAGCTGAACCGCTTGTCCAGACCCTGGACACCGTGCTGGTCTACTATCCGGTGGCAATTACGGGTTATCTGGCCTTCCGTGCTCCGGTGCTTCTATCTGCTGCTCTGCCCAGCCGCTGTGGGCACACCCATATTGTTAGTATGGAGGATTGAGTTGGCGAGCGCTCTGGATGCTGCATTCTGGCCTCTCACTGCACGTGGCTCTCCAAGCTACAGCCCGCGCAGCAGCCAGGGAGATTGCCCCACTCCCCGGCAAACTCAGGTGTGTGTGATCCGCAGCTGAATTGCCTGTCTAGATCGGGGCCGCCGCGCCAGCCTCCTCTCCGGTGGCAATTATGAGTTTCCATTCTGCTTTCTCAGTTGGGGCCGAGGGTCTCGTCAGCACCATCGTAGCCGCCATGTTGTTTCAGCATTGAGGCCTCCTTCGCAGTGATGCCGCTTCGCCAGTTCCAGCCGTTCACCCATTTTATGAACGTGTCTGTGCATCCGCAATTGTGCAGCAGGTCGATGGCATCTTATTTCTCTGCAGTAGCTCCGTGTAGGTCAGGATGCTGTCGGATTATGATCCCGGGCGGCAGGAGCCTCACACCAGTGCGGCTATCTTGCTCACCGGCGCTCTGGTGCACCTACAGCATAATCCCATTTTGGATGTGATTAGGAGTTTGTGCAAGGTTTGGATTTTATTTCAAGATGTTTTTTTCAAACCTTGATGCCACATGTTGCTTTTAGATCTTAGAGAGTATGCTACACTATACTAGAATAAGACATTTGATTCTCTTTTTAGGTCTCGCCTACGCAGCGTAGGCAAAGAGATATGAGCGCTGCGTAGGCAAAAAGACCTTTTGCAATCGCTTCGGCTTTTCAGCCGAAAACGTGCACGCGTTCCATTGCCTTCAATGGCAACGCGTGCACGTGTGGCGCTTGCCTTGCGGGAGCGAGATTGACACCATATGTTTGTAATTTACTTACAAACACCTGGTGCCCCTGGCTCGCTCCCGCAAGGGAAACGCTTGGTGTGCTGTCGCACTCCCTCCACCCCTCCCACTTTTAGCGCGAGGCGGCGCGCGCTTGTTTCCTGAGTTGCAGATGTGGTAATAAGGTTGATTGTGCTGATGGGTGGGCGGATTAGTTTGGGAGGAGAGGGGAGGGGAAGGGCTTGGGAGTTTGTTATTGAGTTCAATTCAGTTTGATTGATGGGGACATTTTTGAGTTTGTTCGAATGTTTAATAGTGATCCTTTCGGTAGGCGGGGTGTATTGTTTCAGGTTTAAACATGTCAGTGAGGCTCAATGATGGTCTGTAAGGCGATGGCCAGGGTACTATGATGTGCAGCTGCCTTATTAACGCGGCCACATACTCTGCATGCATTGCATTTCTTGGGGTTCATCGTCTCGCCCAAAGACGAGCAGTCGAATCACCGTCATCCATCGCCATTCCATTTCCTTAGTTATGCTCCCTCAAGTTTATTTTGCTCCAGCTGAGTTCCTCCTCTTCACTCGAGTCCTTTCTCTCACCTGTCCCGTCAAAGGCATACCCTACCCCTTTAGCGCCTGCTGGAGGATTTCTGCACAGCATTTCTTGATCGCTCCTCTGACTGTTTGCACAGCTGCTAGCTTTCTCCCTTTAGATGGCCCTATCACATAAGTGGATGACCATGGGGACCCCAGTTTGCAGAGCTTGTTAACTCTCTTTCCACCATCAGACTCTCTCCCCCAACTTGTTACTTCTCCCCGTCATTCCATGGGGCACGACCTAGGATGCCATAGACACATCTTATAATTAGCCTCCCCGCCTCTTACCAGTTATTTGGCCCGCTCAGTTCGCAGTTCCCTTCAACATTAAGTTTCCAGGATTTCACAAGGCCTGTTGTTTTGGAATAGGGTCCAAGCTTTGGCCTGGAAGGGGGATCTCTCTTTGCCCCCTTCTTCCCTGCACACTCTTACTAAGGCCAGCATGGCAGCTAATAGTAATTACCCGTGGCTATCTGGAGGCGCCAATCACTTGGCACCCATCAAATCTACCGAGAATCTCCACAAAAAGCGGCACCAGTTGCTCCTTTTCCAGTGGAGGAAGTTAAAATCACAACGGCACTGACCATCGCCTGCTGCACGCGCCCGTTCAAAGGTGATGCGCGCATGACCGCAAGTGTGCAGCCTCACTCACCCCTCTGGCAACGTGAACTTACACGCAGAGCATGAAAACACTTCCCAGAGAAGCCACAGTCCATTCACACACGTCCCAATCAACCTACCTGCTTTGAAACTTAATCATCAGATGCCGCACTCGTTTTCTCTTCAGGTTTAGGCCAATGCGAAGCAACACAAGCATTGGCATAGCCAATAGGTCTCGCCTTTGGGATCTTATGAGTGTTTAGCCATGCAACACTTGGGTGCCGATTCCGATCCGGGCAAAAAAAATTGCGCACGACTCGTATCCGTATATTTTCACGTATGAATCGTACAAGTACCGTACAAACTGGGAAGTACGATTCGTACGTGAAAAATACATACGAATTGCGTCGGGAAAATGGTCCGAGCGGGAGCCGTAAATTTTTACGTCCGAATAGCGTCTGGAAAAGTGTCCGATAGGGAGCCGGACATTTTTACGTGCAAATCGTAAAACAGAAGTCTGAGCGCGCAAGTACGATCCGTACCGCCCGTCCGAATACACAACTGCATGTAAAAGGCCCCGTACCGAGCGAACGCTGTAGCCTACATGTACACGGGTAAACTTGTGCCCGGATACGAGTCGTACAGCCCCCCTCACCCCGCACATGTCGGCACCGTACCCCCGTATGTCAGCACCGTACCCCCCTCCGCACCGTACCCCAACACCGTAGCACAGCCCCGCACCTGTACAGGCCGCACCCCAGGCCTGTCTCCCAGCCCCGCACCTGTGTGCCCCATACCCCAGGACCGTACCCCAGCCCCCCACCTGTATGCACCGCACCTCAGGCCCGTCTCCCAGCCCCGTACCTGTATGCACCGTACCCCAACACCGTAGCCCAGCCCCGTACCTGTACGCACCGTACCCCAGCCACGTACCTGTACGCACCGTACCCCAACACCGTAGCCCAGCCCCGTACCTGTACGCACCGTACCCCAACACCGTAGCACAGCCCCGCACCTGTACGCACCGTACCCCAACACCATAGCCCAGCCCCGTACCTGTACGCACCGAACCCCAACACCCTAGCACAGGCCCGCACCTGTACGCACCGTACCCCAACACCGTAGCACAGCCCCGCACCGGTACGCACCGTACCCCAGCCACGTACCTGTACACGCCGCACCCCAGGCCCGTCTCCCAGCCCCGTACCTGTACGCACCGTACCCCAACACCATAGCACAGCCCGCACCTGTACGCACCATACCCCAACACCGTAGCCCAGCCCCGTACCTGTAAGCACCGTACCCCAACACCGAAGCCCAGCCCCGTACCTGTACGCACTGTACCCCAACACCATAGCACAGCCCCGCACCGGTACGCACCGTACCCCAACACCATACCCCAGCACCCTCACCCAGCATCGCGTATGTACGGACCTTACCTACGCGAAAAAGACTCGTACAGAACCAGGAAACTGTAAAACAGCACAAGGAGGGTCAATTCGACTCGCACAACACCACAAAACACGTCAACATGACAAAATACATCTCTATGACTGACCTGGCACATCCAAACAGGCAAACAGAGGCCCTAAATCACAACCACCTCTTATAACACACCCACCACAAATTCAAACCCAGCCACACCCACAAATGGACCAATAAAAAGGGCCCACACACACAACCCATGAGCCTTTGCAACAGGCCCACTGCTGACAGACACCACAGACAAACAACTGCACCTTACTTACACCTTAACTACACCTTAACTTACACACCTTCACACAACATCCTTCACAAACACCCCCTCTTCACCTTCACACACACACCGTCACATTCACACCCACACACCCACAACCATCCACACCCACACCCCACACCATGCCCACAGACAAGAATCCAAAGTTCACAACGGCGGAGCTGGAGCTCCTTGTCAACGAAGTCATCAGAGTCGAGCCACAGCTGTTTGGAACATTGGTCAGACAGACCAGCATAGCCCCAAAAACCAGCCTGTGGCAGAGGATCGTCGATAAGGTGAATGCAGTTGCGCCCATCCGAAGGACAAGGCATGAATGCCAAGCCAGGTGGTACGATCTGCGCAGGGCAGTCAAGAGGAAAATGAACGAGGAATACGCCCAGAGTAACATCACTGGAGGTGGTCTGCCCCGCAGACCCGTACATTACCATCCCTGGGAGGAGAAGGTGATGGCCATGCTTCCGCCGGTGGGAGTACACGGAGTCGAAGGAGTCACAGAGCCTGGTGAGTACACAAACAACTCACGTAACATGGGGGGAATGGCATCCACACCACAAATACACCAAATGCACGCAACTTACCCCAAGCCCTCACCGCACACATCCACACCCAAAAACCACGCTCATGCCACTAACGTCTCCATGCCCCATTCACAAATAAAGGCAATGCCATGTCCCAGGCCACACCAACCACAAACCCAAGACGGGATGTCCGGAATGCTGGGAGGGTGGGGCTCACACAACACATTGTGCAACTCAGAACCAGACACCAATGCCCACAACCCATATGGCCTAGGTACATACCCATGCACCATGCCCAATGCACAGGGACTGGCAAAGTACTGACAAGGTAGCGGACACTTGGCCCTGCTGTAGGCAGCACAAGGCCCTCCTGTGACCACTGTACACTCAAACAACAACTCCACTAGCTCACATACCCAGCACAGGAACTCGCACACACTGTCATGCCAGCATGCACCATGAGGGGACAGACACATCACCTGGGAGACCCAATGACAAATCACACTACACCCAACAGCAGGCCTGGTCACACACCCCCCCTCACACAAGCACACACCCCCGGGGCAGGCAACGGATTTACCCACTCTCACAATGGACATGTGACACAACAAGACCAATCCATAGCCAAATAAGCATCCCAGCCAAAAATCTACTGGCAAACACTCAGGAGCACATACCAATCTGTCCCCCGCTGCACGCGCCCGTTCAAAGGTGATGCGCGCATGACCGTAAGTGTGCAGCCTCACTCACCCCTCTGGCAACGTGAACTTACACGCAGAGCATGAAAACACTTCCCAGAGAAGCCACAGTCCATTCACACACGTCCCAATCAACCTACCTGCTTTGATACTTAATCATCAGATGCCGCACTCGTTTTCTCTTCAGGTTTATGCCAATGCGAAGCAACACAAGCATTGGCATAGCCAATAGGTCTCGCCTTTGGGATCTTATGAGTGTTTAGCCATGCAACACTTGGGTGCCGATTCCGATCCGGGCAAAAAAAATTGCGCACGACTCGTATCCGTATATTTTCACGTATGAATCGTACAAGTACCGTACAAACTGGGAAGTACGATTTGTACGTGAAAAATACATACGAATTGCGTCGGGAAAATGGTCCGAGCGGGAGCCGTAAATTTTTACGTCCGAATAGCGTCTGGAAAAGTGTCCGATAGGGAGCCGGACATTTTTACGTGCAAATCGTAAAACAGAAGTCTGAGCGCGCAAGTACGATCCGTACCGCCCGTCCGAATACACAACTGCATGTAAAAGGCCCCGTACCGAGCGAACGCTGTAGCCTACATGTACATGGGTAAACTTGTGCCCGGATACGAGTCGTACAGCCCCCCTCACCCCGCACATGTCGGCACCGTACCCCCGTATGTCAGCACCATACCCCCCTCCGCACCGTACCCCAACACCGTAGCACAGCCCCGCACCTGTACAGGCCGCACCCCAGGCCCGTCTCCCAGCCCCGCACCTGTGTGCCCCATACCCCAGGACCGTACCCCAGCCCCCCACCTGTATGCGCCGCACCTCAGGCCCGTCTCCCAGCCCCGTACCTGTATGCACCGTACCCCAACACCGTAGCCCAGCCCCGTACCTGTACGCACCGTACCCCAGCCACGTACCTGTACGCACCGTACCCCAACACCGTAGCCCAGCCCCGTACCTGTACGCACCGTACCCCAACACCGTAGCACAGCCCCGCACCTGTACGCACCGTACCCCAACACCATAGCCCAGCCCCGTACCTGTACGCACCGAACCCCAACACCCTAGCACAGGCCCGCACCTGTACGCACCGTACCCCAACACCGTAGCACAGCCCCGCACCGGTACGCACCGTACCCCAGCCACGTACCTGTACACGCCGCACCCCAGGCCCGTCTCCCAGCCCCGTACCTGTACGCACCGTACCCCAACACCGTAGCACAGCCCGCACCTGTACGCACCATACCCCAACACCGTAGCCCAGCCCCGTACCTGTAAGCACCGTACCCCAACACCGAAGCCCAGCCCCGTACCTGTACGCACTGTACCCCAACACCATAGCACAGCCCCGCACCGGTACGCACCGTACCCCAACACCATACCCCAGCACCCTCACCCAGCATCGCGTATGTACGGACCTTACCTACGCGAAAAAGACTCGTACAGAACCAGGAAACTGTAAAACAGCACAAGGAGGGTCAATTCGACTCGCACAACACCACAAAACACGTCAACATGACAAAATACATCTCTATGACTGACCTGGCACATCCAAACAGGCAAACAGAGGCCCTAAATCACAACCACCTCTTATAACACACCCACCACAAATTCAAACCCAGCCACACCCACAAATGGACCAATAAAAAGGGCCCACACACACAACCCATGAGCCTTTGCAACAGACCCACTGCTGACAGACACCACAGATAAACAACTGCAACTTACTTACACCTTAACTACACCTTAACTTACACACCTTCACACAACATCCTTCACAAACACCCCCTCTTCACCTTCACACACACACCGTCACATTCACACCCACACACCCACAACCATCCACACCCACACCCCACACCATGCCCACAGACAAGAATCCAAAGTTCACAACGGCGGAGCTGGAGCTCCTTGTCAACGAAGTCATCAGAGTCGAGCCACAGCTGTTTGGAACATTGGTCAGACAGACCAGCATAGCCCCAAAAACCAGCCTGTGGCAGAGGATCGTCGATAAGGTGAATGCAGTTGCGCCCATCCGAAGGACAAGGCATGAATGCCAAGCCAGGTGGTACGATCTGCGCAGGGCAGTCAAGAGGAAAATGAACGAGGAATACGCCCAGAGTAACATCACTGGAGGTGGGCTGCCCCGCAGACCCGTACATTACCATCCCTGGGAGGAGAAGGTGATGGCCATGCTTCCGCCGGTGGGAGTACACGGAGTCGAAGGAGTCACAGAGCCTGGTGAGTACACAAACAACTCACGTAACATGGGGGGAATGGCATCCACACCACAAATACACCAAATGCACGCAACTTACCCCAAGCCCTCACCGCACACAACCACACCCAAAAACCACGCTCATGCCACTAACGTCTCCATGCCCCATTCACAAATAAAGGCAATGCCATGTCCCAGGCCACACCAACCACAAACCCAAGACGGGATGTCCGGGATGCTGGGAGGGTGGGGCTCACACAACACATTGTGCAACTCAGAACCAGACACCAATGCCCACAACCCATATGGCCTAGGTACATACCCATGCACCATGCCCAATGCACAGGGACTGGCAAAGTACTGACAAGGTAGCGGACACTTGGCCCTGCTGTAGGCAGCACAAGGCCCTCCTGTGACCACTGTACACTCAAACAACAACTCCACTAGCTCACATACCCAGCACAGGAACTCGCACACACTGTCATGCCAGCATGCACCATGAGGGGACAGACACATCACCTGGGAGACCCAATGACAAATCACACTACACCCAACAGCAGGCCTGGTCACACACCCCCCCTCACACAAGCACACACCCCCGGGGCAGGCAACGGATTTACCCACTCTCACAATGGACATGTGACACAACAAGACCAATCCATAGCCAAATAAGCATCCCAGCCAAAAATCTACTGGCAAACACTCAGGAGCACATACCAATCTGTCCCCCGCAACATACCCATCCCCAAGTGTACATTGAGAGGAATGCTAGGCACATCCAACCACCTGGAGGAACTGTGACTGCTTGAATATGTATGAAACATGGATGTGGCATGAAACAGCATTAACATTGTCTCTCTCTCACACACAGGGCAACGTCATCGACCTCCCCCCAACAATACAGTACAAATGGTTTGGGAGTCCTTCAAAGCTTATTTAAGAGGCTTGCTAAGCTCTCAAATGTCATACAGGAGAAAGATGCGTAAGAGAGAAGAAATAGAGGATATCAAGGCTATAAAAAACAAAGAATTGGATTTACAAAGGGCTGTTCTGATAGATAGGGAGAGGATCCCCAAACTTGAGAGAGAACTGCTGGAACTACAAGCGGCGTTTAGCGCGAGGTGTGATAAGATCAACAAAGAAAAATGGGAGGCTAGTAGGCTGAAAAATTTTGAGTATGGAGAAAAGTGTGGAGCCCTTCTAGCCTGGAAATCTAGGGCAGATAGGGTGAGGAATAATATAAAGGCTGTAATACAAAGGGATTCTGGCTTATTAACTTCAGAGGTCGAATTGATTAGAGATGAGGCTATGGGGTTTATGTCTACTCTATATCAAGAGGATACTAGAGTTGGATTGGATGAGGTGGATGAATGGCTCAATTCGGTTAATTTGCCTCAACTGACAGAGTCAGAGAAAACATATTTAGCCAGCGAGATCAAAGAGGGTGAAATACTGGAACAAGTAAAGAAAATGAGTAGAGGGAAAGCCGCCGGCCCAGACGGGCTCCCGATAGAAATTTATGCTGATAACCTTGAAATAGTGGTCCCTGTGCTTAAGATACTTTTTAATAGTGTCCTTTTAAAAGGAGAGCCTATCCCTCCATCTTGGTCGGAGGCTACCAAAACCTTGTTAGTTAAACCAAACAAAGACCAACAGAAAATGGAGTCGTATAGACCAATTTCCTTATTAAATTCGGATCTAAAAATTTTTTCAGGGATACTGGCCACTAGATTGGCGAGATCCATTAAAACAATTGTACACTCTGACCAGAGAGGCTTTATACCTGGGAGGCAGCTTAATGAACTTACGTTTCAGGTTTTAGGAGCTATTGATTATGCTGAAGCGAAAGGACTGCCGCTTGCCATTGTAGCAATAGATGCAGCCAAGGCCTTCGATCGGGTAAATTGGGGGTACCTTTGGGCTTCTTTGAGGAAGTTTGGTTTCCCCATATTGTTTATAGAGGCAGTCAAATCCTTATACTCTGGACCTCGTGCAAAAGTCTTAGTAAATGGCGGGCTATCGGACTGGTTTAATATAACTAGGGGTACAAGGCAGGGCTGCCCCCTGTCCCCATTATTGTTTGATGTTTATATAGAGCCTTTTGTTTGTATACTTAGAAGAGATAATACAATTATTCCTTTTAAAATCGGCGAATTGGAGTTGAAAACCGCATTGTATGCAGATGATCTTTTATTGTATACTTCTAACCATGTCGAGGCAATTCCACGGCTTTTTGAACTAGCGGAAGAGTTTGGAAGAGTCTCGGGGTATAAAGTTAACAAGGAAAAAACGGATATAATGGGATGGAATAACCTAATCCCGATAGAAGGGGCTAAACAAAAAATCAGATACTTAGGAATATTTTTAACTCAGAAATTGGCTGATATTTCTAAAACTAGTTGGGTGCAGGTTGTAAAGGAAGTTTGTAAACTATTGTTGAGGTGGGGAAATATCCCGCTTAACATCTACGGGAGAGTAAATCTTATAAAAATGATTATCCTCCCTAAAATAACGTTTCTTTTTAATGCTATCCCTTTGTTATTTAACCATAAAGATATTGCCCCTCTTCAAGGAAAGATTAGTTCATTTTTATGGGCCACTAAATCGCCCAGGATAGCGTGGAAGAAGCTGAGGAGGGGTTTGAAAGTAGGGGGATTGGCTCTACCTGACTTGTTAATTTACTGCCATGCCTTTCATTTTAAGAACTTTAGAATCTTAGCCAATAAATTGGACTCTTCTTCACAAGGGCGCCTCTTTCAGGCTCTATTATATGATCAACCGCATGGTTTCGAATGTTTTCTCCTTAAATTTGGAGACCAAAAATTTTTCAAAAAGGTCCGCCTCAAGATTTTACTAACAGCACTTAAAAATTGGGGATTTATTCGGAAAACTTTTGGGATCCCTTATTTCAATCTATATGCTCCAATCTGGGATTCCCCAGGCACTCCAGAATGCCTCCTGGATCAACTATCTCAGCCTCTTAAATTAGCAGGGGTCAAAGTATGGGGTGACCTGTGTTGTGAGTTTAGGCTTATGGATTGGGAGTCTCTAGCAAATCTAACGAATAGATCCCTGACTAGGTTTAAGTTCTACCAACTGTCTGCGTGGTGGGCTAGACAATCTTGGGGACCGACAGTTGATTTCCCAATCTTTGATGCTCTATGTAAGGCGGGAGGCTGGAAGCGGGAAGTCTCGTTTTGGTATCAAACACTGGTTGGCTTTGGGGATAGTTTAATATTAGAGGTAGAGAAGGCAATGGTTTAATAGGGAATACGGAGGAGACACAAGAAATTTGGAAAGAATCGTTTCACATGTCTCAGAGAATCATTAAACCCGCTAATCTGAAGAGAAACCATTTGTTTACAGCTTATAGGGTCTATTGGACCCCGGCTAAATTGTCCCGGGTTTCATCTGATAATCACTTTTGTCCAAGATGCAAGTCTCCGTTAGCAGATGACACCCATATGTTTTTGAATTGTCCTAAGATCTCCGGTTACTGGGGGTCTGTCTGCCATTTTCTAGAAGAGCTTTTAGGTATACCAATTATAAGTTGTCCCCGATTGATTTTTTTTGGTACTCTACCAGGACTCTGTTCAAATATTGCTGCACAACTCGTGTTTTATGTGATTGTTATTGCCAGGAGAGAAATCTGTAGACTATGGAAGTCTGAGATTCCTCCTAAATTTGTTGATTGTATGAGAAATATCATGTGGATTAGTCAGTCAGATATTGCGTGTGATCAAAGAAGTTCGGAGACGCTTTGGTCTCCTCTTCTGGCCTGGTTAAAGAAGACTGATGAGTCCAATGATTAAGCCAGGGGTTTGTGGTCCATCCTTTCTTGGCACCAACGGGATTCCCAGTGGTTGATGGAAATGGATAAGGAGACAGCCCTTCTCTGGGGGAATCCAGTAGCCCTGAGGGTAGGAATCGGAATCGAAATGGTCAGTGTGGAGGGCCTGGATAGTTCCCATCTAGAGCATTTACTATCTGGCGTATGTATGAGGACAAAAAAAAAGAAAAGAAAAAAAAAAAAAAACAATGGGGGGGGGGGAACAATCACAGTCCCAGGTTCAGCGTGAAGATGATCCCACCGGCAGCGATGACTCCCACCACTCCGTGGATGACCCCGACCAACCTGGCCCCTCTGGTGCCCAAGCCCCTGTAGCACCTGCGTCAGGTACATCTGTGCCAACCACCACCCCCATTCCTGCCACATCCCAGGAGAAACCCGGAGCCCTGCTCGCACTGAACAACACAGCCAGTCTGACCAGGAGGGACAAGGTTCTCCAGGCACCCAGGAGGAGGCAGACGACCACGCTAATGCCATCCCTCAGGGGTCCCGTAGACCTGATGTGCCCACAACGTCAGGCCAGGCTCGTGTGGGCAGGGGTGGTGGGAGTGGAGGCAGGCGGAGGTGAGAACCTGACCAGCCAGCTGAGGGAACCGGTATGGCACACATGCGCCACATCCTGGACACATACCGGCGTGACACCAGGGGCATCAGCCAGGTTGTGTCGAGCCTCACAGACTTCAAGGGGACCCTCGACGAGATGAAGAACCTGCAGGCCGAGCAACATGCCAGTCAACAACAACACCAAGGACGGATGGAGGCAAGACTGGCTGAGCTCCTGGCGGTGCAAACGGACATGAGCCGTTCACTCCGTCGGATCGCCGACAACATGGGCAACCCTCCCTGTGCCACCAAGCGAAGACCACCACCAGCCACAGGGAGGGAGGAGGAGGAGGATTCGTCCGACAGAGCATCACAGACATCGTCAAGGCCTGCATCTGAGGGTCCCGCTAGGAAGGTGGGTCGTTCACGGAAAAGACCGTGAGAGTCAGTGGACCATTCACATCTCCCAGGTCACCTGGCCTGGCACCTGGACCTCTGGCGCAACAGCAGCACCTCACCCAATGACATTCTCTGCCACATGGACTTGCTGGTCACAGTCTGACCAATGATGACCAACACTGTGGTCTGGACTCTGATGACTCCAACTGACAAGGATGTCATCTCCCCCTGTGAACTTTGGATTCAATGCACCCGGTAGTGCACCTTAGTACATCTACCAAAAGACTCACCCCACCAAAAATAAATTCTTTTTCTCTTCTCATGAGATGTTGCTGTCATTAGGCATTAGTCTACAACATATGTGTGTGTAAATGTCTAACTATGCCTGAGTGTTGAACGAACTCCACCCATCCATACCCTGGGATCTGAGTTTGGTACAGGACACACATGGGCCACAAGTTATCATTCAATGCAGACATGGAGCACAATACTCACCTGTGATGGCCTCAAGCTGCTGAGGGGGTGCTAGGGAAACTGTGAGGACACACCTATTTGGAAGAGTAACATTAAGGCGTAGAGGTCATGCCTCATTTGGAGGTTCCCGGGGAGGGAGTCCCAGGTATGTGTTCCCAGGTGGGAGAACTATGTCCTGCATGCAGGAGTACGGTGGATCTGAAGAATGGTGGCCAGGTCAAAGTTGGATGCACGGAGATGGCACTACGGGGTCTCGGATGGCAGTGGTACAAGGTTGGTTTTGGGTCAGGGTTGTGGCCTGCCTCCTGAGTGTGGGTGAGGAGTCTGAAGGTCATCCTGCAGCACACAGTGATCCATTGCAGCTATCTCTGCTGGACGGTGATGTGGCTGGGGCGCGGGATGTTGACACTGAGGTGTGCAGATGCAGCCTGGATGTGGACAAGTGTCCCTGGATTTTGGATGTGGCTGCTCCGTGGAGGGCAGGGCAGTATTTGTATTTGACACGGATGTTGTCGTGGACCTGGGGGATGGTCCGTCTTACCTTGGAGTGGATCTATCTGTGGATCATGTGCATAATGCTGAGGGTGTTGCAGTGTGAGGTACAGATGCTGGTGACTACCATGGCAAATGTGAGCAAGCAATCCATGATGCACAACATCTTGTGTGCGTGGACACTGGGTGCCTGTGCGGGGCTTCTGTGGGTGGGACACAAGCAGTTGACCCAGCTGTAAGGGGACAATCCTCAGATGTTGACCTCAGTCCTGTACAAGTCCAGCCTCAGGTGGGTGCTGTTCTGCCATTCATCTATGGATCCCATGCAATCTTGAATATTGGAACTGGAAATGTCTGCGTCCTTGGTGAGGGTGAGGAGCGCCTGGCTGTCAATGTCATACGAGTTGATGATGAGGTTGTGTGCGCATGTGATGGTGGATAGGGGGGTCCTGGACACATTGTAGATTGACATGCTGAGAGATGATACCTGTGCCATGTGCCTCACGACGACAGCATACTACATGCAGAAGCCTTGAGTCCCACTCCCATGGCCTTGCAGGGGTACAGAGCCGGTGGGGAGTAGGAGGGACATGACCTGGTGGGTGTGACAGGTCCTGGAAGGCGTGGCAGCGCTGTGTAGGCAGGTGGAGTTGCACACTCATCATGCAAAGGTGTTGTGTGTGCGCTCAGTGCATGCCTGAGAGCAGGCGGGAGATGTGTGGATGGACCTTGCTTGGAGGGTGGTTGCAACATCAGACTGTAGTGTGATGTGGGTCATGCAAGGACCTGAGGGTCGTGCAATGTGCACGTTGCATGTGCAGACGGTCCAGCCTTTGGTACCGCGTGGCCGCAACTGTGGCACAGACAAGCTGAACACAGCCAAATGAATGTGTTGAGGGAGGAGCACCTTTGATGTGTGTGTGTTGCCAAATCTGGAAACTATGTGTGCCCTTGCTGCAGTGGCTGCAACAGCAGGCGGCATGTCCTGGGAACTATGCCACAATATCCACACAAAGACTAGGATGTCAGAAAGGACTACTGCAACAGGTGCATGTCAAGGAAGGAGTTACCGGTTTTCAATGGCACACCCAGAGACAAAGGATGCACAATCACCAAAGATGACTAACACCGGATCATGAAACTGAAGGCCGAGCTGTGCACAGGAAACACACCCCAGAAGGTGTTGACGGCCCGTGGGGGGGACTAACATGCCAAAACACATACACAGCCATGTGTCATGATTCACGGTAAATTTGACCGTAAAACGACGATAGATCTGTAGGACTTATGGATCTATGGCCGTTAAGGAAGAAACCCGCCCCTGTCCCGTGCATCCAGCACTCCTTATGACAACTGTTATATCTGTATGTATATCGTTGTTGGTAATTAGATTATGTCAGTATATGTTTTTGTTTATGTAAAGTGATTTCATTCGTATATGCTTTCATTAATGTAAAGTGATTCCAAGTATGTTGTGCGCACACTTTGATTTTATGATCAAGGTATGGAGCCTGGAGTTCGTGTAAATGCTTGAAGCTTAAAGCACATTGTACCGAGTACCAAAGAAATACTGAAAGAGTTTGCTCCGTAGTTGCGAGTGTGAGAGAATTCTGGAAAGGACGTCACCTCGCGTTTGAACGCGGGCAACGTCAACTAATGTTCGGGTGTGGCAAGCTTATAAAAGCCACACCCAAACCTCTAGAAGGTGCTTGGCCTTCTGAGTGTGATCCCGTTCGCCTCGCAGCAGCTTCGCCGCATCGCGCTACACTCACCTGATTCCTTCAGAGTTCTGGACAGCGGGGAGTTCTTCTTCACCGGAGCTTCAGTACCTGAAAATGAAACAGAGAAAGCTAAGTAACTTTAAAATTCTGTTATTCAACAAGGCGCCCAACGCAAGAGAGAGGCTTTAAAGCAACTTGGAATAATAAGAACAATTTTTGGAACTTACTTTTGAATACATATGTTTCAGAAGGACAATGTCATTTGAAAAGATATGGTAATAATCTTGGTGAATATTTTTGATGCATATTTGTAGCCTTTTTGCACCCTTCGCGAAAGAACTTACGTCAGCACATGGAGAGTATGCAGAAAGAGAGTAAGTGAAGTACGTGAAAAAAGGAGACAGTGAGAATTTAGGTATTCAGTGCAGCCCCTTTTTGAATAAACGAATTGGAAGTTAATATGTAATAATTTCTTTTAAAGGAAAAGATTTACACAACATTCAAGACCACCACCTTTCATTTTGGACTTCACTTCAACAACATTTCGGACTTCACCCCAGTCAATGCACCTCCATTGACGAAGACTTCAGGACGCTAGGAATACCCCTGTAGAATCGCAGGTAGGACGTTGCACCACTTAATTCTTGCATCAATACTTTAAAGAGTGTAAGTTTAGGTCGTATTGTGGTTCGTGTTCCTCAAAATACATCTTGTTGCCTCGCAGGTCGACAACAGGATCCAGTAGCGTCCGAATCCGGCCCTCCTCCCCAAAGTTCTATTGTATGGCCCTAGCGTAAAATCAATAGCTGGTTGTAAGTAGGAGTTCAGGGAGGTTGGTCTATAGCGTCTCTGCAAAACTCACCAATCACCTTTCAGGTAAGAGAGAACAAGTCTCCTGAAGGTAAGAGTGATTTGGTGCCCTTGACAGAAGGCCAAGCCCACGACGAAAGTTTTGCCCAGACGCTATGGATCAATCAATCTCACTTCAGGAAATAGCAACTCTTCTGACAGACATTAAAAAAGAAAACGCTGAATTACGCAAGGATATTTCAGCTCTGCAGACAAATATGGGATTAAGCAGAGCTCAACCTTGGAGTTTTCCATCTGCACATAAACCTGTTTTGAAACCACCTAGTTTTCAACCTACTATGCAGAAAACATCTAATGTAAATTCTGATGTGTTACCAACACAAATTCAAGTACTCACTCCCGTATCGGTTCCTTTAGCGGCGCCGGAAAGATTTAATGGGGATAGTAGTAAGTTCACAATTTTCCTAAATCAATGCAATTTGCATTTCATTGCTAAAGCGGCTGCTTTTCCAGACGATTCTTCTAAAGTGGCTTTTATTTTGTCATATTTAGTTGGAGATGCAGCATTATGGTCAGTACCCTTGGTAGAACGCAATGATCCTATCCTCTAAGATCTTAGGAAATTTAAGGAAGCGATGAAAAAACTGTTCGCTAAACATGTTTTCGTGCAATCAGCAAATCATGAGTTATTACATTTAAAACAAGGAACCTCTGATCTGCTACATTATATCTCAGTGTTTAACAGACTAGTGATTGAGGCAGAAGGGCCAGAAGAAAAGAGAGTCTCTTTATTTTATAAAGGCCTGAAAGACGAATTAAAAGACATGGTAACCCAGATCTTAGACCCTCCCACAGATTGTGGAGAGTTCATAGATTTGGTGGTAAAATTAAATCATCGCCTCTCTGAAAGACGGGGTGAAAAAGGAAAGACAGATCATAAGACTTTTCAATTCAAGGATAGAGTGTTCACTAAATCTGACCTGGGAAATAAAACCGATGCAGGAGAACCTATGCAGATAGGGACCCTTCGGGGACCTTTAACTAAAGAAGAAAAAGAGAAACATAGGAAATTAAACCAATGTCTATATTGCGGCAAAGCGGGACATTTTGTGAGAGATTGTCCTACTAAACCTGTAAAACCCAAGATTAAAACTTCAGATGTAGCAGTTTCTCAAGTATCGGAAAACTAAGTAGCTCGACAAACAATGAGGTCGGTTTTTCGAGTAAGCAATCTACTTTGGCCTCGGTAACACCAACCATTTCACAATGTCATATTAGTATTCGAGTACTGTTGCAATCTTCAAACAACAAAGACAAAGTATGGTCAGTGGATGCATTAATTGATTCTGGTGCAACAGGAAACTTTATTGATACCCAATTAATGACTGATTTAGGAATACAGAAAGTTCTTAAAGATTCCCCAGAAAGAGTTTGAGCAGTTGACGGAAAGGAATTGACATCAGGACCTATAAAACATCACACAGAAAATCTACTCATGACTTGTTCCACTAAACATTGTGAAACTATCACATTTGATATAATAGATGCCCCACAGTTTCGTTTGATTTTAGGAATTCCCTGGTTGGTGTTACACAATCCACGGATTGATTGGGTACAAAAGACTATTTTGTTTCATTCTGAACATTGTGTATCTTTTTGTTTTTTACATCACGAAAAAGAACACTTGGTCCAAGGTTATGAGGTTATGATTTCCCTTTAGAATCAAAGAACATTTTGTTACTTGAGGGGGTGCCTAAGGAATATGAAGACCTTTTAGATGTTTTTGACAAAAAAAGGGCAAATACATTACCCCCACATAGGGACTTTGATTGTCGCATAGATTTAACTCCTGGGGCTACATTGCCTTGTAGTCGAATCTATGCCCTAACTGAATCTGAGAATACCCATCTACGAAATTATCTCGATGAATACCTTGCCAATGGTTTTATCAGGCATTCTAAGTCACCGGTTTCATCGCCTCTTTTTTTCATTCCGAAGAAAGGAGGTGTGTTGCGTACGTGCATAGACTATCGCGCTTTGAATAATGTGACCATAAAAAATCGGTACCCGTTACCATTGATACCGACTCTATTGGATCAAATCAAGGACGCTACCATTTACACAAAACTGGATTTACGTGGAGCATATCACCTGGTAAGAGTTTGTGAGGGCGATGAATGGAAGTCTGCCTTCCGAACCAAATTTGGTTTATACGAATATCAAGTCATGCCCTTCGGACTCTGCAATGCTCCAGCTGCATTCCAGTTTGTTATAAATTAAGTGTTGAGAGATTTCCTAGACATGTTGTGTGGTTTACATTGATGATATTTTGATTTATTCAAAAACCACCGAAGAACATGTAAAACAGGTAAGAGCCATTCTCCAACAGCTTTTAAACAATTCTCTCTATGTAAAATTAGAGAAAAGCATGTTTCATGTTTCAAAAGTAGATTTTTTGGGTTAAATAATTAGCCCATCTGGACTTGAAATGGACCCAAAGAAAATACAAGCAGTTTGCACTTGGCCTAGTCCTTCTACAGTAAAACAAATTCAAAGTTTTTTAGGCTTCACAAATTTCTATAGACGGTTTATTCCTAATTTTTCTCAACTCATAACCCCTATCACCAAATTGTTAAGGAAAAATACAAAATTTGTTTGGGATAATGAAGCTGAACAGGCCTTTCAAACTCTAAAGAAACAATTTACGTCAGCTCCTATTCTTATGCATCCTGACCCATCTCAACCATTTATAGTAGAAGCTGATGCTTCTCAAAATGCCATTGGAGGGATTCTTTCCCAAAGACATCAGAATACTGGACAGATGCATCCTATAGCATATTTCTCTAGGAAACTTACCCCAGCAGAACAAAATTATGCAATTTCAGACAGAGAATTGTTGGCTATTAAAGCTGTTTTTGGAGAATGGCGTCATTACTTGTTGGGTGCTCGTCATCCTATCACCATTTATACTGACCATAGAAACTTGCAAACTTTAAGGTCAGCTAAGGCACTTTCAGCACGACATTTACGTTGGACTTTGTTTTTTAATGATTATAACTTTGTAATCACATATCGACCAGGAAAAGACAATAATAAAGCTGATGCACTTTCTCGAATTGGAATTATGGAAGATACAAATGTAACAGTAGAAGCTTCCCAGCCAATTTTGCCTGCACATTGTTTTCAAGTGGGAGTCATCAATTCAGAGGTCATGAAGGACATACAAACTGAATTAGAGACAAGAGACAAAGAGGTTTGGCACAAAGAATATCCTTTATTACAATGGAGAAACAATTATCTGTATAACAATGATCAGCTCTTTGTACCAACATCACAGTTGCAAGAACAAATCATGCACATCCATCATGATACGCTTTTGGCTGCTCATCCAGGTGTGACTAAGATGTATCATTTAATTAAGAGGCAGTTTTGGTGGCCCACTATGTTTGATGATATAAAACATTATGTAGACACATGTGTAACTTGTATTCAAAATAAACCCATGCATCATGCTCCTAAAGGATTGTTACACCCTTTACCAGTACCCCCACAACCATGGCACGCAGTATCTCTAGATTTTATAGTAGAGTTACCTTGTACACATTCCGGATTTACTACTATTATGACTGTAGTTGACCATTTCACTCGAGCTGCTCATTTCATTCCTTTACGAAAATTGCCAACTGCCTTTGAAATGGCTCAAATATTTGCAAAAGAAATAATTAGATTACATGGAATTCCTTCTGTGGTAATTTCCGACAGAGGGGCCCAATTTATTTCCTATTTTTGGCAACATTTAGGGAATATAATTCATATGGACATACGCACCTCTTCCAGTTACCACCCACAGACCGATGGTTTAACTGAAAGAACGAACCATACCATTGAGCAGTATTTACGTTGTATGTTAACCACTTTTGACAGTGAATGGTCCGATCTTTTATGGGCAATGGAACTTGTATATAATAATATGGATCACTCTTCCATTGGCATGTCCCCTTTTTTTTGCACTTTTGGATATCATCTTAAAATGATCATTCAACTTGAAAAAACTTCTTTGACAAATCCAACTGTAGATGAGTTTGTACAAACAATAGTCTCTGTCCAACAACAAGCTCAGTATCATTTAGCACAAGCTAAGGAAACACAAAAACAAACTTCCGATAAACATCGATCTGTACCACCATCATACCAAGTAGGGGATAAGGTGTGGTTATCAACCAAAAATTTAAGATTGAAGGGTTGTAAAAGGTTTAATCCACGCTTTATAGGACCCTTTACCATTGACAAGCTTATCAATCCCGTCTGTGTGCGTTTGACGCTCCCACTTAAATATCATTTTCACCCAGCGTTTCATGTATCATTAGTGAAACCTTTTTCTCCTCATACTCGAGTCACTAAACCCCCTCCAGTTATTGAAATAGATGGCACACCGGAGTTCGAAGTTAAAACAATTCTAGATTCATAATGTATTAGAGGAAAATTACACTATTTATTCGATTGGAAGGGATATGGCCCAGAAGAACGCTCATGGGAACCCCTTGCTAATTTGCAAAATGCTCCATGGTTAATTAGAACCTTCCACTAACGACATCCTGAGAAACCCAAACCAGTTCCACAGGTCTTAGGGGGGCTTGTGAGAGGGGGGTACTGTCATGATTCACGGTAAATTTGACCGTAAAACGACGATAGATCTGTAGGACTTATGGATCTATGGCCGTTAAGGAAGAAACCCGCCCCTGTCCCGTGCCTCCAGCACTCCTTATGACAACTATTATATCTGTATGTATATCGTTGTTGGTATTTAGATTATGTCAGTATATGTTTTTGTTTATGTAAAGTGATTTCATTCGTATATGCTTTCATTGATGTAAAGTGATTCCAAGTATGTTGTGCGCACACTTTGATTTTATGATCAAGTTATGGAGCCTGGAGTTCGTGTAAATGCTTGAAGCTTAAAGCACATTGTACTGAGTACCAAAGAAATGCTGAAAGAGTTTGCTCCATAGTTTCGCGTGTGAGAGAATTCTGGAAAGGACGGCACCTCGCGTTTGAACGCGGGCAACGTCAACTAACGTTCGGGTGTGGCAAGCTTATAAAAGCCACACCCGAACCTCTAGAAGGTGCTTGGCCTTCTGAGTGTGATCCTGTTCGCCTCGCAGCAGCTTCGCCGCATCGCGCTACACTCACCTGATTCCTTCAGAGTTCTGGACAGCTGGGAGTTCTTCTTCACCGGAGCTTCAGTACCTGAAAATGAAACAGAGAAAGCTAAGTAACTTTAAAATTCTGTTATTCAACAAGCGCCCAACGCAAGAGAGAGGCTTTAAAGCAACTTGGAATAATAAGAACAATTTTTGGAACTTACTTTTGAATACATATGTTTCAGAAGGACAATGTCATTTGAAAAGATATGGTAATAATCTTGGTGAATATTTTTGATGCATATTTGTAGCCTTTTGGCACCCTTCGCGAAAGAACTTACGTCAGCACATGGAGAGTATGCAGAAAGAGAGTAAGTGAAGTACGTGAAAAAAGGAGACAGTGAGAATTTAGGTATTCAGTGCAGCCCCTTTTTGAATAAACAAATTGAAAGTTAATATGTAATAATTTATTTTAAAGGAAAAGATTTACACAACATTCAAGACCACCACCTTTCATTTTGGACTTCACTTCAACAACATTTCGGACTTCACCCCAGGCAATGCACCTCCATTGACGAAGACTTCAGGACGCTAGGAATACCCCTGTAGAATCGCAGGTAGGACGTTGCACCACTTAATTCTTGCATCAATACTTTAAAGAGTGTAAGTTTAGGTCGTATTGTGGTTCGTGTTCCTCAAAATACATCTTGTTGCCTCGCAGGTCGACAACAGGATCCAGTAGCGTCCGAATCCGGCCCTCCTCCCCAAAGTTCTATTGTATGGCCCTCGCGTAAAATCAATAGCTGGCTGTAAGTAGGAGTTCAGGGAGGTTGGTCTATAGCGTCTCTGCAAAACTCACCAATCACCTTTCAGGTAAGAGAGAACAAGTCTCCTGAAGGTAAGAGTGATTTGGTGCCCTTGACACCATGGACATCATGCACAATAGAGAATCAAATACATGAAGAACAGATTGCAGGTTGCTAATCTACACATAGACTCATATGCACAATCCTTGACAACCATGCCAGAGGTGCCGCAGGCACAGTGGCAAGAGACATGCATTGACAGAGATGAAGCACCTTGGAGGCTGAGGAACACCTTTATTACTCAGGCTCACACCTATGCAAAGGCATCAACATTAACAGACTCACAGGTCTATTGGATTAACATGTGGGACCTACACCGGACACCCCCTTTGCACCACAGATGCTGTAAATCCATTGTACTGGCACACAAGTGAAGGGGTTGAGCCAAACATCCCCTGCTGCACACGGAGAGGCTGCAATTCCCCATTGAGCATCTTATGGGGATGTCCCGCAATATGTCCACCCGTAGCCTCCCGTATGTTTCCGAGGGAAGTTGTACACACATTGATGCCTTCATCACAAACCACAATCTCATAACAGATGACTGTCACGAAGTGTGACTATCAATTCATTTGAGTCATGCCACATGTCATGTTCCCCATGGTGAGTCGACATGTATGCATAGTAACAAAACCTGCACAGGAGCAGTGCCCACACATTACAAACAACTACCACACCCAAAAAGCCTTGCTGCAATCCTTACCCAAAGGAGAATTTTCACCATGTCCGTGCATGTAACGCTGATTCAGCACACGTTGCATTACTCATGAGGAATAGCAGGAGCACAACGATGCCACGAGCAGACAGCATGCGCAACTACCTGGGGATGAGAGACATACAAGAAGTCAGGAAAAACATAGTCATCTGCATGCATGGTCATGTACTCTACATGAATAAGGTTGACACCATGCTAGTTGTCAATTGAGTGTGTCAGCTAAAATGTGTGGAATGACATCAGCACTCGAGTGACACATCAGCACACACCTCAAAGTCACTTAGCATACAGTCAGCTGGACACACACATTGCAACACATGCCACACAAGGCTCCAAGCGTGCACACTCAGACCCAGGGACTCACCATTATGAGAAGTTGCGTATGAGCTGACTCCGGATGTCCTCCTCCTCCTCCTCCTCACTTGCCTCGTGACCAAGGCCGTCATCCTCCACGGGTGGATGTTCCTGCTCTTCGGGATCCAGGATGAGTGGCACAGCTTTCTCCACTGCCATGTTGTGCAGCATGCAGCACACGAGGAAGATTTTGCAGACCTTCACCGGTGCATATGGGAGGGCCCCGCCGGTCTTGTGGAGGCACCGGAATCGGCTCTTCAGGAGGCCAAACGTCCTCTCAATCACTCGCCTGGTCTGCCCATGGGCGTTGTTGTAACGGTGATCTGCAGCTGTTCTCGGGTTGCGGAGAGGCGTCACCAGCCATGGCATGTTGGGATAGCCAGAGTCCCCTACATGGAAACATCATGTAAAGAAGTGGGTCAGGAGATGCCGTCACATACTAAGATACCACTGAGTACTGGACAAACAGAGTCTACCCACCAACAAGACATGCTCGTTCATTGTGCAGCTGCAGCATCATTTCTGGCACCCTGCTACGCCTCATGATGTAGGCATCGTGTGCTGACCCTGGAAAACGTGCACAGACATGGGTAATCAGCATGTTAGCAAGACACACCACAAGGGCATTAATGGAGTGGTAATGTTTACGGTTACGAAAGGCTACCTCCTGTGCCTGTGGTGGTACCAAAGTCACATGTGTCCCATCAATGGACACAATTACATGGGGCATCCCTCCCAGGGCTTAGAACTCACCCTTGATACCTGTCAACTGCTCAGGAGTTGGAAAATGGATGAATTCATCCAGGTGCTCCAACATGGCTTCTAAAACATCATGCGGGACACGGCTGAACATGGTCTGGGACATGCCACCCACATCAGCTATGGTCAATTGAAACGTACCGGTGGCACAGAAATGTAGGGCTGACATCACCTTCATCTTGGGGGTCAGCGCAGTCGGATAACTGTGTCGCGGTTGGAGGTGTGGTGCCAGCCTGTTTGTCAGGTCCACAATTAACTGTTGGGGGAATCTGTAGCGGCGTATGTAGTCACGTTCCCTCATGGCAGCCAAGTCTGGCATTGGTCGGGGGAGAGGCGGTGCCCTGTAGAAATTTGGAAGGAATAACGAAGATTGAGTACATTACTACACCAATGTCAATGAACTGAGCACATGTTCAACAGCTAATACACATATGCTACATACAGAGTCTGGTCTGTGCAATACATCCTGCACACGTATGCCAGCCAGGTGATACTCCTACCAAGAGCCAGCTACAAACGTGGATTGTCAAGGTCTACATGACATGCCATGAAAGTAGCTCTGGGCCAGTGTGAGTGAACAGCCAGACACATTACAGGAGTGACATACATCCACATATGTGCATTTGAAGGATGTCATCTCATACAGACAGCTGCCGGCAAGCTAGACGCACAGGTCACATGTCATGGAAAAAGGACAGATCACACACCTTGCCATGAAGGGGTACATGTCAAAAATGATCACACAGACATTGAGACTACGCAGATATGTCCTAAGCTCGCAAGTCCCTGTTAGATGCATACAGACACACGTTATGTGTTATTCCACATGTGCCCTGGTGTGCGTAATAGTGTGACATGGGCATCTACACACAGACACATGTTGGATGCAGCTACAGCAGATGCCGTTGACGGAACACCAACAGCAAGATCATGGGAACACATGACACACACATGACATAGTCACATCATGGCACACTGGTAGTGAGATGTCAGGTGTCATCATCCGTGTACCTGGCATCAGGGGACAGTTGCGGGTGTTGGGGACTGTGCCATGCCAGTGATGCAGTGCTTGACAAGTTTGAACTACATGCACACATGTAAAAGGTGTGAAGGGGAAGTGCGCCACATAGTGCCCCATCACACATGACACAGGTCATCACACAACTATTGGGTTAAAACATGAGGAGACATGTGCCAGCTCACTGCCTGACACACCTAGGCCCTACACATGAAGCACTGCACTGACAATGACTTGATGTCCATCCTTGTGCGAGTCAGACACCTCCATTCCTTTCCTGTGCGCCTCCTATCACCAGTGTAAGCTGTGAAACGCACCGTACACACGCTCTGAGGGCGTGTGTACGGTCGTATCACTATATGGGGTTTGGGTAGGAGTACGCATGTGTGTACGGACCGTACACACGTACGTGTACACACTGGTCCTATCCCTATGGTAGTGTTGGCGTAGGCATACGCCATAGAGATACGGCTCGTACCCGCGTGTGTAGGGCCCGTAGCACTATGGTAGTGTTGCCGTAGGCGTACGCCATAGAGATACGGCTCATACCCGCGTGTGTAGGGCCCGTAGCACTATGGTAGTGTTGCTGTAGGCGTACGCCATAGAGATACGGCTCGTACCCGCGTGTGTACGGCCCGTAGCACTATGGCGTATGCCTACGCCAACACTACCATAGTGCTACGGGCCGTACGCACGCGGGTATGGCCCGTTGCACTATGGTAGTGTTGCCTTAGGCGTACGCCATAGAGATACGGACCGTACCCGCGTGTGTACGGCCCATAGCACTATGGTAGTGTTGCCGTAGGCGTACGCCATAGTGCTACAGGCTGTACCCGCGTGTGTACGGCCCGTAGCACTATGGTAATGTTGCCGTAGGCGTACGCCATAGTGCTACGGGCCATACCCGCATGTGTATGGCCCGTAGCACTATGGCGTACGCCTACGCCAACACTACCATAGTGCTACGGGCCGTACACACGCGGGTACGGCCCGGAGCACTAGAGTAGTGGTGCCCTAGGGGTACGTGTGAAACGCATCGTACCTGTGTGGGGATTTGAAATTTACAATGGGGACACATAAGGGACAAGTATTAGGGCCTACAGGCATGCTGGTTGCCATGGATACCCAGTTTGAAGTTCAAATTTTTCCATCATGTGGCCTGGAAAAAGCAGTTGGCCACAAAATACATTGTTGCAAAGTGGTTGTTGACTTGACATGATGCTGCAAATTTGAAAAAATGCTAATGCTGTCACTGGTGTATGTTTAAAGGGATTGGAGGAAACGTAGGATGCAAAGGAGTCTGACCAATCACTCTGCACTCCTGTTACTGAAATAGGCCAGCAAGGCAGATATAAGTCAGTCAGAACCCATGAGAGATCACTTGCCTGCACAATCTTTGATTCGACACCACTGCTGCTGCTTGTGATTCCTCTGGCACCATGTCGCGGTCTGTGGAGAGGGCCCAGCCATTCACACAGGAAGAGAATGAGGCGTTGCTGGACGTCATCCTCCCACAGTTCCCCAGCCTGTATGGTAGACCAGGGGTGCAGGTGAGTGTTAACTCCGCTACCTTTGACTGTGCCCCTTCTTTTTGTGACTGGCACTTCTGGCATTGTGTCCAGGTGTGACAGACATGAAATGTTGTTTAGAGTGGGTCCCGGGGGGGGGGAATGGCTCATGTCTGTCATGCAGAGCATGATGTGGTTCATGTGTGCACTCCTCACTTGCATTGTGCTTACTGTGACATTCACTGCATGCTGCATGGCACATTCAGCATAGCTAATCCTCTTGGCCGTTCTTTTTCTATAGTCCTGAGGTGATACAGTGTTCCCCCCGTGTGACAGGTGACTGTACCCACAGATGTGTGTGAGTTGAGTGGAGCTGTGGTGAGAGTGTCCAAATGATCTGGACATTGATGTGTGTGAATGTTCCTTGTCATGTGGGTGAGTGTCTATGTGGAGTGTTGCACCACAGCTGCATGGAGGAGGCAACAGATCGACCCATCTGATGTGAGAAGTGATCCGTGCTGTGTGTCTGACTTGCTGGGCTAGCCCCACGCCTGTGACACCCCCCAGGCAAGTGGCACATGTGCAGAGTGAGGTTTGTATCGGCTGTTGCCACTGGCAGGTGAATGATCTGTGTCTGTGTAGTCTGCTGTTGTTGGGTCAGTGTCCTGGGGCATGTGACTGCTTGGAGGTGCTGGCCATCAGCTTTGTGTTGCTTGTGATGTCCAGTGTGTGCCATGATCAGGGAGTGTGTCGCACCCCTCATGCCACCTGTGTACTTTCAATGCCATGTCATTAGGCTCTACACCACTGCGCGTTGTGCTGACATTAAGACGTGTTTGCAATTTTAAAATATCCCGTTGTGTATATTTGTTGTTTTTAGTTTATCCTAGGTCTTTCTCCCTGTTTTTACTCACCCTCCGCACTGCCGCACTGTAATTGTGTCCCTCACCGCTTTTTTGGCGGCTCTGGCCCTCGCGTTCTGCTCGTACTGGGCGCCATCTTGGATTGGTCTCAGGGAAGCTCTCTCCTCCCCCGGCGCTCTAGCAGTCAGGTGGTTGGGGCGGAGGCAGTTCCTGGACATAGCTTTATAAGCTTGGACTGAGGTAGGAGTGCCTTATTAGGCTCTACACCACTGCGCGTTGTGCTGACATTAAGACGTGTTTGCAATTTTATAATATCCCGTTGTTTATATTTGTTGTTTTTAGTTTATCCTAGGTCTTTCTCCCTGTTTTTACTCACCCTCCGCACTGCCGCACTGTAATTGTGTCCCTCACCGCTTTTTTTGGCGGCTCTGGCCCTCGCGTTCTGCTCGTACTGGGCGCCATCTTGGATTGGTCTCAGGGAAGCTCTCTCCTCCCCCGGCGCTCTAGCAGTCAGGTGGTTAGGGCAGAGCCCTATTTTTACTGGACATTATGACGCGCAGCGTTTGCGCGCAGCGTGAGCGCCACAGTGACGCCGGAGTCACGCCAGAGTCCAGCCCGTCTGCGCCCGTCCGCGCTGAGGACGGGCTGGCCGGCTGGACATCAGGTCGGTGCAGGGAAAGTCTTATATCCCGTTCATACTCTATGAATGACCTACTCAGGTTGAAACCTTCCAGACTCCCATGTTCCCATAAGAACGCTCCGGATGATTTCCTACTTCCTTTAGGATGTGGATGCTCACTGGTAGGTTCTGGGGATTCGATCCTCCCCTCATCCTCCCATTCGTTAACACATAATACCTATATTGGAATTAGTCCGGTGAGGTAAGAATGTATCCTTATTAATGCTCGTTCATTGATAAAAAACAATACGTCTTTTAAGGAGCTTGTATTGGACAGGAAACCCTCATGGGTCTTTGTTACGGAGACATGGGCAAGGGACTCCTCCGGTCCAGACTTGGTGGAAGCGGTCCCCATGGGCTACTGCCTGTCTCGGCAGGATAGAATTGGTCATGTAGGAGGAGGTTTAGCAATTTTGTACAAAGACACTTTCTATTGCCATACCCTATCTCTATCAGACCCTAAAGATAATTTTCAGGCCATGTACTTTTCTTTAAAAGGTGCTCATGAGTCCACTTTCAATGGGATTCTGATTTATCGTCCCCCCGGTCCCAGAGGGGACTTTGGACATCAGCTACTCCACATCTTAGAACCCTATTTTGGTCGTAAAAATTTAACGGTTCTGGGAGACCTAAATTATCATTTAGAATTACTGGAGTCTACTGATACTCTTTCCCTGCTGGAAGTTATGTCAGCCTGTGGATTGACTCAATTGGTCAGAGGTATTACCCATCGAGCGGGTCATACGCTTGACGGGATTTTTCGAATGATGAGAGGTTGGTGGTAAGGGACCCCTTCTTCCTCTCATGGTCCGATCATCTGGCTGTTCCGTTTGAGGTGTCTTGCCCGATCATGGACAGGCACGATAAAGCTCCGAGCATAACGGAACTCCGTAGGGACTTTAAGAAAATCACTGATAGCTCCTTTGCTCCTTGGGCTCCCAGCCTGGCCGTTCCTCAAGAGGAGAATGTTCAGGTGGCGGTTACGCTATTCGAAAAGCCTGTTACTGACGCACTGGATGAGTTGGCGCCTATCCGGGTGCGTTACTCAGCGAGAAAAAAGCCCTCTGCCCCTTGGTTTTCGGAGCATCTAAGATCTCTTAGACAGGAAGTTAGGAGACGGGAGCGGCTTTGGCACTCTAGTTGGGATTGGATGAACAAAGAGGCCCACAAAATCTTGATGAGGAAGTATAAGCGGGAAGTGATAAGGGCTAAACAGGAATACTTCACGGCCCTCTCCTCCTCTCTCTCCTCCCCTAAGGAGCTCTTTAGGATAGTGGACTCTCTTATGTCCCTTCAAACCCCGGACCCTGTTATTGCTTCGCAGCAGCTCTGTGACAGCATAGCTGCCTTTTTTTCAGACGAAGATCTCTGATATTTATTCCGCCTTAGAGCTGCAGAGGACCCTGACTACTGAGCCCCCGGTATTTGGGGATGTGGCTCATGTTCCCATTGCTCTCATGGAGAATTCCTCTCGGAGACGTTTGGAGTCCTTCCCTCTCCTCTCCCTGCAGGATTTAGAGATCCTCCTGAATAACACCAAGTCAGGCTCACCTCTAGATATCTGTCCCCTTAAGATCCTCAAGCAATGCAGGGAAACCTTCCTGCCTCCCCTTGTTGACATCATGAACAGGGCCATAAGGGATGGTATCTTCCCCCCTCAATGGAAAAGGGCGGTAGTGAAGCCTTTACTCAAGAAACCATCTCTTGATCCTGGGGTTTTAAAAAACTTCCGCCCCATCTCACTGCTCCCTGCCCCTGCGAAGATGTTAGAAACCCACCTCAATAAACATCTCGCAGCTTTTGTAGAAAGCTCAGGCTGCCTTGATTATTCCCAGCATGGTTTTAGGAGGGAACACAGCACCGAGTCGGCCCTCACCATAGTGCTGGATAATATCCGCACTCGTGTGGATGGGGGCCAGACCGCCCTCCTTATCCTGCTGGACCTCACGGCAGCCTTTGATACCCTCTCTCCCTCAGTCCTATCATCTCGTCTGAGGGAGATTGGGGTTGAGGGAGCAGCCCTGTGCCTATTGACCTCTTTTCTTGGTCAAAGAGAGCAAAGAGTGAAGTTGGGGGAGTTTCTATCTCCATCCATGTCTGTGCAATGTGGGGTCCCCCAGGGGTCGGCATTAAGTCCGACCGTTTTCAACATGTATGTGACCCCCCTTGTCAGACTTATTAGATCTTTTGGGATGGAGGTAGTCTCCTATGCAGATGACACACAGATCCTCGTCTCTCTCTCCCAATCAGTTAAGTCGACTGCCTCCAATTTTAGATCTTGTATGTAGGCAGTAGGACAATGGATGATTCACAACTCATTGAAACTGAATGGGGAGAAGACGGAGGTGATGGTGTTTGGAGGAAAGGAAGAGGTTTGGTCTCATGATTGGTGGCTGGACTCATTGGGAATGCGTCCTGATCCCGCCTCGTCGGCCAAAAACCTAGGAGTTTTGATCGATCCCACCCTTAACATGTGTCAACAAGTAAACAGAACGGTCTCTACCTGCTGGGGCATTATATACATACTGAGAAAAATTAGACACTATCTCTCACAGCAGGCAAGGAAACAAGTTGCTGTTGCTCTCATCGGTTCCCGGCTGGACTATTGCAATGCGCTATATGCGGGACTTAATAGAAGTCTGCTGCAGCGCTTGCAAGTAGCCCAGAACGCAGCAGCTAGGTTTATCCTTGATCTTCCCAGGCATGCCTCGGCTACCTCTGCCAGAAAATTGTTACATTGGCTTCCTATAGAGGACCGGATACTCTTTAAAACCATGTGTATGACCTATAGGGCTCTAGCTAATGGTAGCTCTTCTGGAATGGGTTCTATTCTGTTTCATTATAGCCCCTCCAGGAACTTGCGCTCCTCCAACAGACTTCTCTTACTAGTCCCCCGTATTCGTAAAGCTAGATGGGGAGGCAAAGCCTTCTCTTTTCTGGCACCTAAGTGGTGGAATGATCTCCCACTAGAACTTAGGTCTCTTCCCACCTTACAGCTTTTTAGAGTTGCCTTGAAAACTCATCTTTTCGCAAAGTCATACCTGTAGTGGTGTTCTGTTTTCTAATTTGGATCTGTTTTGTAGGCGCCTTGATGCCTTCGGGTTTTAGTTGCGCAATATAAATTTCATTCATTCATTCATTCATTCATTCATTCATGTAGTGCATTGGGACTTCCAGAGAGCCTAATGTCCCTATGACAAAGGTGCTATTCGTTGGCAGCATACTATGCCCTGTTCAACATATCAAAGATGTTCAAATGTGTGTCTCTGTGACATGGAGCAGGTGTAGTGATGTTGTCTCACTTTGTCATCCTCACAGGTAACCGCCTACGAGAAGGGGGAGATATGGAAGAGGGCCGTCAGGGCCGTGAGATCTGTGGAGGGTTGCAGTCGGCGCCTGGCACAGGTGAGGAAACGCTGGCAGGACATCCGGTGCTGGACCAGGAGTGTCGCCCGGGTCCTGCTGGGGGACTCACCAGAAGGCAAGAACCGTGGGCGCCGGCGCCGGACCCACCGAATGAAGCGTGTCCTGGCGGTGGTCTTCCCTGACATGGATAGGCGGTTACAGGCGATGCAGCAGCAGCAAGGGGGTAGGTACATGTGTGTTTGTTGTGTGTCACCAGCTTTGGGAAGTGCCCAGTCGCATGGATACACTGGCAGGGTTAATATGTGCATTGCATTTCCTGTTCCCCAAAGTCATCCGCTGCTGTTCTTCCTCCTTTCCCCTCCTTCACATGTGTTCCCTGGTCTGTGTGTAATCACTATTGTACATGGTCATCTAGGCTGGCGGTTAATCCAAGTGCACATTGCTGTCTGCATCATGTGGGGGTGGGGTCGGAGACATGTGTTGTTACCTTGCCTGTGCCCTGTCCTGTTCAGTCATTTGGGGGTCCATATCAGTTGGCACTGATGCTGAGTCTCAACATAGGAGTGTGAGTGTTCAAATGAACAGACTTGCAGCATGCATGACCGATGTTGGGGCCTCAGACATGATGTGCATGAGTGGGAGATATGCATAGTGCCGGGACGGTAGCTCATGTTACAGTCAGATAATTCCAGGCCCATGGAGCAGTGTGCCCACATCAGTACTCTAAGACACCCTTGCCTCGGTATCATTTGTGTCATCCAACACTGTGCCCATTCTCAATGTGTTCAGCATAGTTTTCCCTCTGTGGCATTGTTCCCTGGCCTCATTTGTATTTATCTAAAGTGTGCTACATGTGCCCATTGTACAAGCTGACCCCATTTTGCTTGTGCATCCTCACACTGGCCAGTGCCTGTGTGTCTATGTCCAACAATCTGTTGAGGTTTTGTGTCACAAATATGTGTTGGCAGCCTCACGAGGTGATGTGGAGTACATTTAGGATTTCCTGTTGCACTTTTTAGTAAACCCATATTGAGAGGTGTCACTTTTTGAGCTGTCTCAATCACATTGTCTCAGGTAGGGGTTGTTTTTGCGGGCAAGGACTACATGTCCATACCTTATGTCTCCTTGCCAGGTCTGACCAGTGTGTGATGATTGTCTGGACAGGCACTCAACGTGCAGTGACCCAGGCATGTTGTGCAGGGTGTCATGTTTGTGCTTTGCAGCATGTGTCATAAGTTAAAAAACATGTTTCCTGCTCATCCATTATTGGCACGGGTGTGTGCTCCAGATGCTATGTGGTTTGGTCTGTGTGTGCTGACATCTGTGTGGACATTCTTCGTTCACATCAGGGTGTCTCCTCAGTGCAGGTGCTCCTTATCCCGACACACTGCAGGCCCATTAGCTAATGCATTGTCCTGTGTTTGGACATGTGTGCCACTCCACATGATAGGTAGTGTGTCAGATGTGTTGCCAACTGTGTCATCATGGTACGGATGGCCATGTGACAGGTGGCATGTTTTAAGTTGTTATTCAAGAAGGCATGTGCCCTGGCACTCACTACACTTGTCAACATGTCCCAATGTTTATATGCTTCACTTTGATTTTTGTGAAGGACAATGATGTGCCTGCATGACAGAGGTCTCCAAAGGGAGTGCACAAGTACCACTTTTACACTTTTGTGGAACACGCTGGCACAATTAGAACATGGGCACATTTCAGGCCAAAAGTTCTTTAGGATTTATACATATCCATGTTCCCACAGTGTGTTAGCATTTGGGTTAGTCCTTGGTTGTTGCTGAAGGCAACTTACCGGTGTCAAGTCATCCCGACCACCGTGGTGCCATGTATGTGTACTTCCTGATACCACATTTCTTCTTAACATTGGCTTCTTGCCATTAGGCGGGCAGCTCATAGTATGACTGTGTAAATGTAGTTTTGTGTGCACCTCCTTGTGTGACTTCTGATATTCATGCACATGTGTGTTCTGTTCCACAGGTGGGACATTCACACATTCCAAATATGTCAATTGTGGAAAGTTTTGTGCTTCCCAATGGATCAGATAGTATTACATTTGCTTTTCTACAGTACTCACAGGTCTATGAGTGTGGGGACCCCTTCAGCATTGGCGTCTGTTATTTGGCATTGGGTGCACCAATACTATTTCGTTCACAGTGACCAGGAGGTGGCATGCCGTCATGGTCTGCCTGTGCTCCACTGTTCACAGACACTAGCTTCTCTGTATAATTGGATATCCTGTTATTTGCTGTGGTGTCCTGATTTTCATTATTTCAGGGGGCATGTTGGGTGAACCAACTGGGGAGTGCAGGGCTTACATATGTGCTGGGTATTCTAGATGTTCCTCATGATGCTTTTCATGATATGCACTGTGACCTATTTAGTTTGGACTCATGTGTCAGATGTACACAGGTGACTGATTATTTCCTGTCTCTTCACCTTGCCCACAGCATCATCATGGGGGACACCGAGGGAGACACCTGCACGGACGTGGAGGAGGGATCCAGCACCAGTGCCGCTACACCTGGCGAGTCGGCAGCATCAAGTGGCACGGAGGGCGAGGGGAGTGCGGCGGAGGACCTGGGTACTACCACCACCGACTATGACGCAGACGGGTCCGAGGCTGATCTCCCTGAGGGGGCGGAGGCTGCTCCAACAGCTGGCAGCAGCACTGCAACTGTCACCGCCCCCTCCATTCCCATCACTGCCCTCCCACTTGCTCGGGTCCCTTCTGTCCGTGTAGGGCAACAACGTGTCTCCGTCGTGCCAGGCACCGCACCCCCTGCCCCTATCTCGCCTGCTGCCCTCACTGCCGAGTCTGTGGACATTCAGCGGCAGTTGCAGGTTGGGCAGACATCGATCCTGACTGTCCTCCATGGCCACACCAGACTGCTGACACAGATGGTGTCGTACATGGAGGGCATGTCATCAGCGATGTCTGGCCAACGGATGTTGCTGAGGTCCATGGACTCGTCACTGACGGCAGCAGTGAGTCTCCTGCAGCGCTTCGTCCCCCCACCTACCCCTGCGCCATTCACACTTCCCACTCCCATTCTTGAGGACGTGTGCAGCGCAGTACTGACCTCCACCTTTGGCGCTGCCCCACCCCCTGTGGTGGAGTCGTCTGTCCCTGCACCCCCAACACCTGCCCTACCCCCTCCTGTCCCTGCGGTGCCTGTTCCTTCCCCACATGATGCCCCCACCCCAGTCGATCAACCAGAGGTATCTGATGTGTAGGCAAGCTAGGGGAGACGCATGGCCATGTGTCCCCCCCCAGGACTTCGTGTCTGGACTGGCCTATGGCCTTTGTAAATAGTGTCCTTTTCTACTTTTTGTTTTCATGCTGAATAAAGCATTTTGTTTTTCCTTTGCACACAATTGCTTTTCAGGTATTGATGTTGGTGCTGATGCTCATGAGTTGGGGTGGTGATCATGTGTTGGGTATCTGGGAAATGTAGTAGTCTGTTGCTCATGGGGTGGACCCTGGTATCTGCGTGGCATCACAAGGTCTCTGCAATGAATCTTTGGTCGTGTATGCTCTTTGTGTTTTGAGACATTGTCCCAAGGAGTGTTCCTTCCTCTGTGGCACCTGACATCTTCCCTGCAGGGAGTTGCACCATTGTTGTGCTGACCTGTGTCTACATTCCCTTGACGGCTGATGGATCCCTTCAACTATGTCCATGCCTGCTCAGCAATGTGTCCGGCTGCATCGTCTGTGCCATCCTTGGTAGTGACTGTACTTGTGTATAGAGTATGTTGCCATGCCTCCATGGGGAAATGGTCCCTTTTCCGCACTATGCATGTGTGAACTCCCAGCCTAGCACACATATGGTACTTGTTCTGCAGGGTATTTGTTCACCTGACTGACAATTGTATCTGTGGGAAGTCCACCCTATTCCTTCCATGGGAGACAACAACTTGGTGGCTGTGCCAGCACCTGTACATTCCTATCAGTCCTGGAATGTTCGTGACAGTGTGTGTTCCCTTTGGCTCTCTTAGTTTAGTGGGTTTCACATGACTATACAGTCTTGTGACATGATCCAGTGTGTGTATTGTGCAACCTCCGCAAGTGTCATTTGTCATCGCACCCACATGTGGTGTGTCATGCAGTGGGGGAATGACATCCATCCTCATGGGAGTGGGACACTGCTGTCAGTGATGTGTTGATATGGCACTCTCAACATAGTCGCACATTGGGGATGCGTTCATGGACCCATGGAGTTGTGGTCATCTGAGGATGATGCACCCACCCCTCATATGTCTGGGCACTGCTGGGAGTGATATGCATCCACCCCTAATATGTCTGGGCACTGCTGGGAGTGATATGCACCCACCCCTCATATGTCTGGGCACTGCTGGGAGGCCTCTGCACCCACCCCTCATATGTCTGGGCACTGCTGGGAGGCCTCTGCACCCACCCCTCATATGTCTGGGCACTGCTGGGAGTGATATGCACCCACCCCTCATATGTCTGGGCACTGCTGGGAGTCCTCTGCACCCACCCCTCATATGTCTGGGCACTGCTGGGAGTCCTCTGCGCCCACCCCTCATATGTCTGGGCACTGCTGGGAGTGATATGCACCCACCCCTCATATGTCTGGGCAATGCTGGGAGGCCTCTGCACCCACCCCTCATATGTATGGGCACTGCTGGGAGTCCTCTGCACCCACCCCTCATATGTCTGGGCACTGCTGGGTGTGATATGCACCCACCCCTCATATGTCTGGGCACTGCTGGGAGGCCTCTGCACCCACCCCTTATATGTCTGGGCACTGCTGGGAGTCCTCTGCACCCACCCCTCATATGTCTGGGCACTGCTGGGAGTGATATGCACCCACCCCTCATATGTCTTGGCACTGCTGGGAGTCCTCTGCACCCACCCCTCATATGTCTGGGCACTGCTGGGAGTGATATGCACCCACCCCTCATATGTCTGGGCACTGCTGGGAGTCCTCTGCACCCACCCCTCATATGTCTGGGCACTGCTGGGAGTCCTCTGCACCCACCCCTCATATGTCTGGGCACTGCTGGGAGTGATATGCACCCACCCCTCATATGTCTGGGCACTGCTGGGAGGCCTCTGCACCCACCCCTCATATGTATGGGCACTGCTGGGAGTCCTCTGCCCCACCCCTCATATGTCTGGGCACTGCTGGGAGTGATATGCACCCACCCCTCATATGTCTGGGCACTGCTGGGAGTCCTCTGCACCCACCCCTCATATGTCTGGGCACTGCTGGGAGTGATATGCACCCACCCCTCATATTTCTTGGCACTGCTGGGAGTCCTCTGCACCCACCCCTCATATGTCTGGGCACTGCTGGGAGTGATATGCACCCTCCCCCATGTCTCTGTCCACTGCTGGGAGTCCTCTGCAGCCACCCACCCACCAACCCACCCGCCCATTTGGTGCAGTACACTGCTGTCCTGTGCATACACACACACCAATATACTGCTTATATGCTGCAACAGGCCCTATGCCAACATTCGCGGCGTGTGTACGACTTGTATCCATTCTGTACTGGTGCCGTAGGGGTACAGGTGGGACGGACCCTAACCCCGCATTCATAGGGTGTACGCGCCGTACCCCCGCTGTGGGGGCGTGGGTACGGGCCGTACCACCAGTGGAGTGGTGATGGAGGTGTACACGCCGTACCCATGCCCTCACAGCGTGGGTACGGCGCGTACACCTCCATCACCACCCCAATGGTGGTACGGCCCGTACCCACGCCCCCACAGCGTGGGTACGGCACGTACCCCTCCATCACCACTCCACTGGTGGTACGCGCCGTACCCACGCTGTGGGGGCGTGGGTACGGGCCGAACCACCAGTGGAGTGGTGATGGAGGGGTACGCGCCGTACCCACGCTGTGGGGGAGTTGGTACGGGCCGTACCACCAGTGGAGTGGTGATGGAGGGGTACGCGACGTACCCATGCCCTCACAGCGTGGGTATGGCGCGTACACCTCCATCACCACTACAATGGTGGTACGGCCCGTACCCACGCCCCCCAGAGCGTGGGTACGGCCCATACCACCATTGTAGTGGTGACGGGTACGCGTCCACGTCCACTTCCGTTGTGGCAGTACGTGGGATTGGTGGACACGCCCCCCGAAGTGACCAGACCATGGGGGTAAGTTATGTGCAGGATATATATGTTTTAACTTGGGGGGGGGGGGGTTATGTTTCCTGCCCTTCGCCCCCCCCACCCCTTTGCCCCTGGGTGTTGTTCTGACCTTCTGCGGCGTCGGTTTCGGTGCACCAGGTCATAGGCTAGGAGGGCCGGGATGACACGTAGGATGGGGTCCATGGCTGTCCGTCGCGTACCGGTGCTCCTTGTTCGCGTCGTCCTCAATTTCCCGGCAGTTTTTGGTTCCCGTAAAAAATGCTACGTGGGGAGTGACGTGGGCACGAATCGTACTTGCTGGTCCGTAAAACGCTGCCTGACTCCGTCAGGACGTCACGTACGCGATGTCCCGGATCGGAATTGTGGGTATTTTTTAGCCGGTCGGTGTTTTGTACGACTCGTACGGAAATGGTATTTCTGTACGAATCGTACTTGCGGGTTTGTAAGGTGCTTTTCCCGGGTACGAGTCGGACGGAGAATTCGCTCCGTACGACCATTCGTACCCGGGTTTTACAGGATCGGAATCGGCACCCTAATGTTGTTGCACCAAGGATATTGTGCTGGATAACTAAACACTTATAAGGTCCCAAAGGCGAGGCCTACTGGCTATGCCAATGCTTGTTTAAGATACGTTCAAAATAACCATGATTCCATGGGAGGAATGGAAGGCATCTCATTCACGTAAGCCAGCTAGTTGAGGAAGCAAGTGATTACTGTAAAGGTAATAAACAAATCTTGATAAAGATGAAACTTTAAAAAAAATTCTGTAACCTTTTCATTTAATTATTTTTAGTCGATGATTTCTTGCAGCACCTTGTGTGCTTTAAAATATGCAAATCATGTATTTAGAAATGGTTCCCTGGTAAATTAGATATTTGTTTTTACTGCTTGATTTATTGAAGGAACTGTGCATTTGGTGACTCGAAATCTAAAGACTGTGTCGAGTTATTTGCAACTCACAAGGCTCTGGTCCCTTTCACCAAAAGTATTGCTTGCCAAAACAGAGCGCTATCATCTACTGGCAGGATTGTAGGGAATATATGACGTTACAACGCATACCACTACAACGCATACTTTTACAACACAGACTTTACAACACATCTACCATTACAATGCATAATTTTACAAACCATAACAACGCAGTTCCATAGGAATACATTAAAAGGACTATTACAATGCATTACATTACCATGCAAACCAATAGAATGCATGCTATTACAGCGCATATTACTGAACTTAAGTAAAACAGGTTTTCATGCTCCCTAAAAAACCTGGAAAAATTCCTTAAATAAATAAATATTTATATATCTCAAACATAAACAAATGCAAAACATTCCAGGATGTAAATTAAAAGAAGTACATTAAGACAATTTTGGTAAAAACACTTTTCGTTCAATAGCAAATCCAGCGTGAGCATTCCAATTCAAAAGAAACTGGTGTCCTTCCTCTATTTCCACTGTAACTGTACAGCCAAGGTCTACACAAAATGACTGCCATTCTAAAAAGGAACGTAAAGACACACATTTTACACACTACATAATAAATATACATTGTCAGGTTCTGAATCACATGGAAAAATCAATTTCAAAACATTTTTTCTTTCAAAAAAACGCTGACCAAAAAAGTACAAATTCAGCCGACTACCATTTTGTGCTCAGTGGTACACTGACTTTCCTGGAGGCCACATGCTGGTGGAGTAGGAGGAGACAGCTGACAGTTTGAATTCCAAATACTGCCATCTATCGACACACGTAAGTGTAAGTTAAACACAAAACACATTTAATTAGGGACAGAAATAATCCTCAAACTTAACACTATTATTTTTTATATTAACAGATTTTAGACAAAAACACAAAGCATTCGATTTTGAATAAATTACTTGAAGAGAAACCTCTCTAAGTTTATGCAAAACTATTTCCCCCACCCCAAAAAAAAACACATTTCTTTTTTTTTAAATTGTATTTATTTATTTTAAAAATGTTATGAAGAAGCTTTACCCAGGAGCAATGTTCCCTCTAATTTCTTTCCTCTGTGTGCGGCAGTGGAGGGTCTCTGTGCGCTGCAACCATGGCTATGTGTGCCAGGAACCAGACCGCGCGTGTGCGCGGCACCAAATGTCACTCAGAACGTTTACTTTAAAAAGTGAAAAGATGGTGCATTTTCACACATACAGCGCCACAATAAGTGTCTTAAGGGCAGTTTCCAAATTGGATAAACACGCCATGACATGAATTATAGTATTTATTTTCCCAATCTTATAGAGGTGAAAAGGTTGTGTCGGCCTTCCACACATTGGAACCTTTGATCTGATGGTTCTACTGGGTGGTGGTGGCATCACTCCAAGAAATATTGTGGACTTCCAAGATCTTTTATTTGAGAGGAGTTTGAGGGGTATTTACTAAACTGCAGGTGCTTGGTCTAGATCAGTGGTTCCCAAACGTTTGACTCCTGAGGACCCCCACTGACTTACCACTGGTAGCCGGGGACCCCCAGAAATGTGTATGATTTAAATTTCAAACATTAAAAGAGTAATTCGAAAAAAATAAACACACATGGGCACACAAAAACAAATACTCTAATTACTAATGATTTTAGTATTTTATATTGGAAGAGTTTGCAAAAAACGGGAACATGTAATGGGAAGGTTGGTGCTGCATCTCGGTGATTAACTTTTAAATAGTTAGTTTTATTTCACAGTACAAGGCTCCTGCCAGGGCCAGAGTGGAAACCCAAAGCAGCCCAGGCAAGTGGTTTCAGACCAGTCCCCATACAGTGCACACTAAGGTGCCGATTCCGATCCTGTAAAACCCGGGTACGAACCGTCGTACGGAGCGTTTTCTCCGTCCGACTCGTACCCGGGAAAACCACCTTACAAACCCGCAAGTATGATTCGTACAGAAATACCATTTCCGTACGAATCGTACAAAACACCGACCGGCTAAAATATACCCACAATTCCGATCCAGGACACCGCGTACGTGACGTCCGGACGGAGCCAGGCAGCGTTTTACGAACCAGCAAGTACGATTCGTGCCTACGTCCCTCCGCACGTAGCCTTTTTTACGGGAGCCAAAAACTGCCGGGAAATTTAGGAGGACGCGAGGAAGGAGCACCTGTACGCGACGGACAGCCATGGACCCCATCCTACGTGCCATCCCGGCCCTCATAGCCTACGACCTGGTGCACAGGAACCGACGCAGACGCCGCAGAAGGTCAGAACAACACCCAGGGGCAAAGGTGGGGGGCAGGGGCAGGAAACATAACCCCCACCCAAGGCTAAATGTATACATGCCCTGTACATACCGTACCTCCAGGGACTGGTCACTCGGGGGGGGGGGGTGTCCACCAAGGCCTGCGTCCCGCCACAATGGAAGTGGACGTGGACGTGGACGTATCCCGTCACCACAACAATTGTGGTACGCACTGTACCTACGCCTTAAGAGCGTGGGTACGGGTCGTGCCCCTACGGCACCCCAACATTGGGGGTACGGCCCGTACCCAGGCCTGAAAAGCGTGGGTACGGGCCATACCACCATTGTTGGGGTGACGTAGTATGGCCCCAACAATGGTGGTACGGCCCGTACCCACGCTCTTCAGGCCTGGGTACGGGCCGTACCCCTACGGGACCCGAACATTTGGGGTACGGCCCGTCCCCACGCTCTTAAGGCCTGGGTACGGGCCGTACCCCTACGTCACCCCAACAATGGTGGTACGGCCCGTACCCACGTACGGGCCGTACCCCTACGGCACCCCAACATTGGGGGTACGGCCCATACCCACGCTCTTCAGGCCTGGGTACGGGCCATACCCCCAATGTTGGGGTGCCGTAGGGGTACGGCCCGTACCCAGGCCTTAAGAACGTGGGTACGGGCCGTACCACGCCTACCCCTACGTCACCCCAACAATGGTGGTACGGCCCGTACCCACGCTCTTCAGGCCTGGGTACGGGCCGTACCCCTACGTCACCCCAACAATGGTGGTACGGCCCGTACCCACACTCTTCAGGCCTGGGTACGGGCCGTACCCCTACGTCACCCCAACAATGGTGGTACGGCCCGTACCCACACTCTTCAGGTCTGGGTACGGGCCGTACCACCATTGTTGGGGTGACGTAGGGGTACGGCCCGTACCCAGGCCTTAAGAGCGTGGGGACGGGGCGTACCACGCCTACCCCTACATCACCCCAACAATGGTGGTACGGCCCGTACCCACGCTCTTCAGGCCTGGGTACGGGCCGTACCCCTACGGCACCCCAACATTTGGGGTACGGCCGGTACCCAGGCCTGAAGAACGTGTGGGCATGTGGGTGGGTGTCGTGCTACGATCCACATCAGTGGACAGAGACATAGGGGTGGGTGCCTATCACTCCCAGCCGTGCCCAGACATATGAGGGGTGGGTGCCTATCACTCCCAGCAGTGCCCAGACATATGAGGGGTGGGTGCAGAGGACCCCCAGCAGTGCCCAGACATATGAGGGGTGGGTGCAGAGGACCCCCAGCAGTGCCCAGACATATGAGGGGTGGGTGCAGAGGACTCCCAGCAGTGCCCAGACATATGAGGGGTGGGTGCCTATCACTCCCAGCAGTGCCAAGACATACTCCCAGCAGTGCCCAGACATATGAGGGGTGGGTGCCTATCACTCCCAGCAGTGCCCAGACATATGAGGGGTGGGTGCAGAGGACCCCCAGCAGTGCCCAGACATATGAGGGGTAGGTGCCTATCACTCCCAGCAGTGCCCAGACATATGAGGGGGTGGGTGCCTAGGACCCCCATCAGTGCCCAGACATATGAGGGGTGGGTGCCTATCACTCCCAGCATTGCGCAGACATATGAGGGGTGGGTGCAGAGGACTCCCAGCAGTGCCCAGACATATGAGGGGTGGGTGCCTATCACTCCCAGCAGTGCCCAGACATATGAGGGGTGGGTGCAGAGGACCCCCAGCAGTGCCCAGACATATGAGGGATGGGTGCAGAGGACTCCCAGCAGTGGACAGAGACATGGGTGTGTGTACATCATCCTCCCATTAGCAAAACTCCATGGGTGCATGAAGGCATCCACAATGTGAGACTATGTTGATAGTGCCATGACAACACATCACTGACAGCAGTGTCCCACTCCCATGAGGATGGATGTCCTTCCCCCACTGCATGACACACCACATGTGGGTGTGATGACAAATTACACATGCATACCCACCCCTGGCGGTGGCAGCACAATACACACACTGAGATCATGCAATAAGACTGTATACTCATGTTAAACCCTACTAAACTAAGAGAGCCTAAGAGAACACACACTGTCACGCACATTCCAGGACTGATAGGAATGTACAGGTGCTGGGGCAGCCAACAAGTTGTTGCCTCCCATGGAAGGAAAAGGGTGGAGTACCCACAGATACAATGCCCACAATTGTCAGTCAGGTGCCCAAATACCCTGCAGAACAAATAACACATGTGTGCTAGGCTGGGAGTACACACGTGCATAGTGCGGAAAAGGGACCATGTCCACATGAAGCCATGGCAACATACTCCATACACAAGTACAGTGACTACCAAGGATGGCACAGACGATGCAGGCGGAGACATTGCTCAGCAGGCATGGTCAAAGTTGAAGGGATCCCTCACACACCAAGGAAATGTAGACACAGGTCAGCACAACAATTGGGAAACACCCTGCAGGGAAGATGTCAGGTGCCACAGAGGAAGGAACACTCCTTGGGACAATGTCACCATACAGTAAGAGCTTACATTACCAAAGATGATTTGCAGAGACCTTGTGATGACACGCAGATACCAGGGTCCACCCCATGACCAGCACACTATAACATTTCCCAGACACCTAACACATTATCACCACCCCAACTCATGGAGCAGCAGCACCAAGAGCAACACCAGATAAGCATTAGTGTGCAAATGAAAAACAAAATGCTTTATTCAGCATAAAAATCATATTTGAATTGAAATGTACACTATATACAAGGCCCAGAGGCCAGTCCATATGCGAACTCGTGGGGGGGGACACATTGGGACGCGTCTCCCCTAGCTTGCCTGCACAGTTCAGAGTTCCTTTTCATCCACGGGGGGGGCATCATGTGGGGGGGGGGAAGGACCAGGCACCGCAGGGACAGGAGGGGCAAGGGTAGGTGTTGTGGGTGCAGGGACGGACGACCCCACCACAGGGGGAGGGGCAGCGCCAAAGGTGGTGGTTAGGATGGCGCTGCACACAGTCGCAAGTTCTTCCAGCGTCTCCCCTGCACCCGAAGGAACCACAGGCCCCAAGGAGGGGGGGGTCAGAGGGATGGGTTGCAGCACTACTGTGGGAGGGTGTGGACAGGGGGGGACTCAACTCCCCTGCCCGGGGACTTCCTCGACCGCTTGTGGGGTGGTGTCACACTGGGGCTGAGAGACTGACTGGCCATGAAGGACTCTTTGTCTTTCTGTTGGGCAGGGGAGCTAAGGGGAGTGGTTTTGGAGGAAGTGGGTCGTGAGGACTGCGGACTCCCACTGTGGCTGCGTGTCTGCCGTTTCCCCCGACCCAGTGGGTGTGCCTACTTCACCCTGTGTGTGCGTGACAGGAGGTGTGCGCTTGGCCTTCCCTGTTGGTGTGCTGCCTGTGTCTGGTGGGGTGCGTGCATGGGGATGTCTGGGTGTGCTTGGGACAGGCATGGGAGTGGGAAGTGTGGATGGTGCAGGGGTAGGGGGGGACGGAGCGCTGCAGGAGACCCACTGCTGCCATCAGTGACGAGTCCATGGACCTCAGCAACATCCGTTGGTCAGACATCGCTGCTGACATGCCCTCCATGTACGACACCATCTGTGTCAGCAGTCTGGTGTGGCCATGGAGGACATTAAGCAGCGATGTCTGACCAACCTGCAACTGCCGCAGGATGTCCACAGACTCGGCATTGATGGCAGCAGGGGAGACAGGGGCAGGGGATGCGGTGCCTGGCACGAAGGAGACATGTGGTCGCCTAGCACGGACAGAAGGGACCCGAGCAAGTGGGAGGGCGGTGATGGGAATGGAGGGGGAGGCGAGAGATGTACTGCTGCTTTCAGCTGTGGGAGCAGCCTCCGCCCCCTCTGGGAGCTCAGCCTCGGACCCGTCAGCGTCATAGTCAGTGTTGGGACTGGACAGGTCCTCCGCTTGACTCCCCTCGCTCTCCGTGCCACTTTCTGCGCCAGACTCCCCAGCAGTGGTGGCACCGGTGCTGGATCCCTCCTCCACGTCCGTGCCGATGTCTCCCTCGGTGTCCCCCGACGATGCTGTGGGCAAGGTGAACAGACAGGAAATAATCAGACACCTGTATACATATGACACATTAGTCCAAACTACATAGGTCACAGTGCATAGCATGAAAAGCATCATGAGTAACATGTACAATACTACGCACATATGTAGACCCTGCACTACACAGTTGGTTGACCCACCATGCCACTTTGAAACAATGGAGAGCGTGACACAACAGCAAAGAACTTGATATCGAATTATACAGAGAAGCTAGTGTCTGTGGACAGTCGAGCACAGCATCTGGACCACACACCGTTGCCAAAAATGGATGAGCAGGAACCATGTTTTTTAACTTTTGACACATGCTGCAAAGCACAAACATTAAACCCTGCACAACATGACTGGGTCAATACTTGTTGAGTGTCTGTTCAGACTATCATCACACACAGGCCAGACCTGGCAAGGAGACATAAGGTTTGGACATGTAGGCCTTGCCCGCACAAACCCCCCCCCCCCCCCACCTGAGACAATGTGATTGAGACAGAGGAAGGACTTACACCTCTTAATCAGGGATCCCAAAAATGGCCTATATTAAATCCTAATTGCACTCTAACTACCCCTCGTGGGGCTGACCACACATATTATTGACAAACAACCATCATCAGATAGTTGTACACAGACACACAGGCACTGGCCAGTGTGAGGATGCACAAGCCACATTGAGTCACTCTGTACAGTGGACACATGTAGCACACTTTACGTAAATACAAATGAGGCCAGGGTACAATGCCACAGAGGCCAACCTATGCTGAAGACACTGAGAATGTCCACAGTGTTGGATGACACACGATTCCTACAAAAAGCTGTCTCAGGGGACTGTAGTGGCCACACTGCTCCATGGTCCTGGATAGATCTGACTGCAACAGGAGCAACCGTCCCCGCACTATGCATATCTCCCCCTCATGCACATCATGTCTGAGGCCACAACATCGGTCATGCATGCTGCAAGGCAGTTCATTTTAAGCCTCACACTCCTATGTTGAGACTCTGCATCAGTGCCAACAACCATGGACCCCCAAATGACTGAACTGGACAGGGCACAGGCAAGGTCCCAACACATGTCACAGACCACCCCCACACATGATGCTGCAAGCATTGGGCACTTGGATTAACTGCCAGCCTAGATTACCTTGTGCAAGAGTGACTACACACAGACCAGGGAACACATGTCAAGGAGGGGAAGGGAGGAAGAACAGGACCGGTTGACTTTGGGGAACAGGATATGCACTGCACATATAAACCCTGGCAGTGTATCCAGGCGACTGAGCACTTCCAACAGCTAGTGACACACAACAAACACACATGTACCTACCCCCTTCCTGCTGCTGCTTCTCCTGTAACCGCCTATCCATATCAGGGAAGACCACCACCAGGACACGCTTCATTTGGTGGGTCAGGCGCCGGCGCCCGCCGTGTTTGCGTGGAGGTGAGTCCCCCACCAGGACCCGGGCGATCCTCCTGGTCCAGCACCGGATATCCTGCCAGCGTTTCCTCACCTGGGCCAGGCGCCGACTGCGACCCTCCACCGACCTCACGGCCCTGACAGCCCGCTTCCAAATCTCCCCCTTGGCGTAGGCGGCTACCTGTGAAGATGACAAAGTGAGACAACATCAATACACCTGCTCCATGTCACAGAGACACACATTAGAACAATTGGGCTTGTTTGAACAGGGCATAGTATGCAGCCAACTCATTGCACCTTTGTCATAGGGACATTATCCTCTGGGGAAGGCCAAATGCACTACGTGGCATTTAAAGTACACAGGTGGCATGAGGGGTGCGACAGAATCAATGATCATGGCTCACACTGTGCATCACAAGCAACACCAGGATTATGGACAGCACCTCAAAGCAGTCACATGCCCCAGGCCACTGACGCAACCTCAGCGGAGTACACAGACACACACAGGCACAGGACAATCACCTGCCATTGGCAACTGCGGGTACAAACATCACTCTGCACATGTGCCACTTGACTGGGGGGAGCCACAGGTGTGGGGCTAGCTCAGCACGTCAGACACACAGCACGGCTCCCTGCTCACATCAGATGGGTAGGGCATATGCATCCTCCATGCAGCTGGGGTGCAACACTCCACATAGACACTCACCCACATGACAGGGGACTTACACACACACCAATGTCCAGGGGCCGTACACATCATTTGGACACTATCACCACAGGTACACTCAACTCACACACATCTGTGGGTACAGTCACCTGTCACACTGGGGGGACCACAGAATCACATCAGGACTATAGAAACAACATTCCCAAGAGGATTAGCCAGGCTGAATGTGGCATGCACCATGCAGTGATTGTCACAGTAAGCACAATGCAAGTGAGGAGTGCAGATATGAACCACATCAGGCTCTGCATGGGAGACATAAGGCATTCCCCCCCTGGGACCCACCATGAACAACATTGCATGTCTGTCACACCTGGACACAATGCCAAAAGTGACAGACACAAAAAAGGGGCACAGTCACAGCTAGTGGAGTCAGCACTCACCTGCTCCCCTGGTCTCCCATACAGGCTGGGGTACTGTGGGAGGATGACGTCCAGCAACGCCTCATTTTCCTCCTGGGTGAATGGCTGGGCCCTCTCCACAGACCTGGACATGGTGCCAGAGGAATCACAAGCAGCAGCAGTGGTGTGGAATGAAAGGTTGTGCAGGCAAGTGCTCTCTCATGGTTCCTGGCTGCCTTATATCTCCCTTGCTGGGCTGTTTCATTTACAGGAGTACAGAGTGATTGGTCAATCTCATTTGCATCCTACGGTTCCTCCAATCCCTTTAAACCTACCCCAGTGAGGGTCTTTGCATGGTTCAAAATTTGAGCATGATGTCAAGTCAACAACCACTTTGCAATATAGTATATTGTCTCCAACCGACTTTTGCTGGCCACCTGATGAAAAATTTTGAACTGGAAACTCGGTCTCCATGACAACCAGCATGCATTTAGGCCCTTATACTTGTCCCTCATGTGTCCCCAATGTAATTTCACTATCCACACACAGGTGTGGTACGTTCCACACGTACCCCTAGGGCACCACTACTCCAGTGATTCGGTCCGTACCCGCGTGTGTAGGGCCCGTAGCACTATGGTAGTGTTGCCGTAGGCGTACGCCATAGTGCTATGGGCCGTACATACGCGGGTACGGCCCGTATCTCTATGGCGTACGCCTACGCCAACACTACCCTAGTGCTACGGGCCGTACCCACGTGTGTAGGGCCCATAGCACTATGGTAGTGTTGCCGTAGGCGTACACCATAGTGCTACGGGCCGCACATACGCGGGTACGGCCCGTATCTCTATGTGTTTCCATGATCTTGCTGTTGGTGTTCCGTCAACGGCATCTGCTGTAGCTGCATCCAACATGTGTCTGTGTGTAGTTGCCCATGTCACACTATTACGCACACCAGGACACATGTGGAATAACACGTGACGTGTGTCTGTATGCATCTAACAGGGACTTGCGAGCTTAGGAGATATCTGCGTAGTCTCAATGTCTGTGTGATCATATTTGACATGTACCCCTTCATGGCAAGGTGTGTGGTCTGTCCTTTTTCCATGACATGTGACCTGTGCGTCTAGCTTGCCGGCAGCTGTCTGTATGAGATGACATCCTTCAAATGCACATATGTGGAAGTATGTCACTCCTGTAATGTGTCTGGCTGTTCACTCACACTGGCCCACAGCTACTTTCATGGCATGTCATGTAGACCTTGACTATCCATGTTTGTAGCTGGATCTTGGTAGGAGTATCACCTGGCTGGCATACGTGTGCAGGATGTATTGCACAGACCAGACTCTGTATGTGGCATATGTGTATTGGCTGTTGAACATGTGCTCAGTTCATTGACATTGGTGTAGTAATGTACTCAATCTTCGTTATTCCTTCCAATTTTCTGCAGGGCACCGCCTCTCTCCCGACCAATGCCAGACTTGGCTGCCATGAGGGAACGTGACTGCATACGCCGTTACAGATTCCCCCAACGGTTAATTGTGGACCTGACAAACAGGCTGGCACCACACCTCCAACCGCGACACAGTTATCCGACTGCGCTGACCCCCAAGATGAAGGTGATGGCAGCCCTACATTTCTTTGCCACCGGTACGTTTCAATTGACCATAGCTGATGTGGGTGGCATGTCTCAGACCATGTTCAGCCATGTCCTGCATGATCTTTTGGAAGCCATGTTGGAGCACCTGGATGAATTCATCCATTTTCCAACTCGTGAGCAGTTGACAGGTATCAAGGGTGAGTTCTATGCCCTGGGAGGGATGCCCCATGTTATTGGGTCCATTGATGGGACACATGTGGCTTTGGTACCACCACAGGCACAGGAGGTAGCCTTCTGTAACCGTAAACATTATCACTCCATTAATGCCCTTGTGGTGTGTCTTGCTAACATGGTGATTTCCCATGTCTGTGCACGTTTTCCAGGGTCAGCACACGATGCCTACATCATGAGGCGTAGCAGGGTGCCAGTAATGATGCTGCAGCTGCACAACGAACAAGCATGTCTTATTGGTGAGTAGACTCTGTTTGTCCAGTATTCAGCGGTATCTTAGTATGTGATGGCATCTCCTGACCCACTTCTTTACATGATATTTCCATGTAGGGGACTCTGGCTATCCCAACATGCCATGGCTGGTGACGCCTCTCCGCAACCCGAGAACAGCTGCAGATCACCGTTACAACCACGCCCATGGGCAGACCAGGCGAGTGATTGAGAGGACGTTTGGCCTCCTGAAGAGCCGATTCCGGTGCCTCCACAAGACCGGCGGGTCCCTCCCATATGCACCGGTGAAGGTCTGCAAAATCTTCCTCGTGTGCTGCATGCTGCATAACATGGCAGTGGAGAAAGCTGTGCCACTCATCCTGGATCCCGATGAGCAGGAACATCCACCTGTGGAGGATGACGGCCTTGGTCACGAGGCAAGTGAGGAGGAGGAGGAGGAGGACATCCGGAGTCAGCTCATACGCAACTTCTTCTCATAATGGTGAGTCCCTGTGTCTGAGTGTGCACGCTTGGAGCCTTGTGTGGCATGTGTTGCAATGTGTGTGTCCAGCTGACTGTATGCTAAGTGACTTTGAGGTGTGTGCTGATGTGTCACTCGAGTGCTGATGTCATTCCACACATTTTAGCTGACACACTCAATTGACAACTAGCATGGTGTCAACCTTATTCATGTAGAGTACATGACCATGCATGCGGATGACTATGTTTATCCTGACTTCTTGTGTGTCTCTCATCCCCAGGTAGTTGCGCATGCTGTCTACTCGTGGCATCGTTGTGCTCCTGCTATTCCTCATGAGTAATGCAACGTGTGGTGAATCAGCGTTACATGCACGGACATGGTGAAAATTCTCCTTTGGGTAAGGATTCCAGCAAGGCTTTTTGGGTGTGGTAGTTGTTTGTAATGTGTGGGCACTGCTCCTGTGCAGGTTTTGTAACTATGCATACATGTCGACTCACCATGGGGCACATGACATGTGGCATGACTCACATGAATTGATAGTCACACTTCGTGACAGTCATCTGTTATGGGATTGTGGTTTGTGATGAAGGCATCAACGTGTGTACAACTTCTCTCGGAAACATACAGGAGGCTACGGGTGGACATATTGCGGGACATCCCCATATGATGCTCAATGGGGAATTGCAGCCTCTCCGTGTGCAGCAGGGGATGTTTGGCTCAACCCCTTCACTTGTGTGCCAGTACAATGGATGTACAGCATCTGTGGTGCAAAGGGGGTGTCCGGTGTAGGTCCCACATGTTAATCCAATAGACCTGTGAGTCTTTTAATGTTGATGCTTTTGCATAGGTGTGAGCCTGAGTAATAAAGGTGTTCCTCAGCCTCCAAGGTGCCTCATCTCTGTCAATGCAGGTCTCTTGCCACTCTGCATGCGGTATCTCTGGCATGGTTGTCAAGGATTGTGCATATGAGTCTATGTGTAGATTAGCAACCTGCATGCTGTTCTTCATGTATTTGATTCTCTATTGTGCATGATGTCCATGGCTGTGTATGTGTTTTGGCATGTTAGTCCCCCCCCACGGGCCGTCAGCACCTTCTGGGGTGTGTTTCCTGTGCGCAGCTCAGCCCTCAGTTTCATAATCCGGTGTCAGTCATCTTTGGTGATTGTGCATCCTTTGTCTCTGGGTGTGCCATTGCAAACCGGTAACTCCTGCCTTGACATACACCTGTTGCAGTAGTCCTTTCTGACATCCTAGTCTTTGTGTGGATATTGTGGCATAGTTCCCAGGACATGCCGCCTGCTGTTGCAGACACTGCAGCAAGGGCACACATAGTTTCCAGATTTGGCAACACACACACATCAAAGGTGCTCCTCCCTTCCTCCCTCAACACATTCATTTGGCTGTCTTCAGCTTGTCTGTGCCACAGTTGCGGCCACGCGGTACCAAAGTCTGGACCGTCTGCACATGCAACGTGCACATTGCACGACCCTCAGGTCCTTGCATGACCCACATCACACTACAGTCCGATGTTGCAGCCACCCTCCAAGCAAGGTCCATCCACACATCTCCCGCCTGCTCTCAGGCATGCACTGAGCGCACACACAACACCTTTGCATGATGAGTGTGCAACTCCGACTGCCTACACAGCGCCTGTCACACCCACCAGGTCATGTCCCTCCTACTCCCCACCGGCTCTGTACCCCTGCAAGGCCATGGGAGTGAGACTCAAGGCTTCGGCATGTAGTATGCTTTCGTCGTGAGGCACATGGCACAGGTATCATCTCTCAGCGTGTCAATCTACAATGTGGCCAGGACCCCCCTACCCACCATCACATGCGCACACGACCTCATCATCAACTCGTATGCCATTGACAGCCAGGCGCTCCTCACCCTCACCAAGGACGCAGACATTTCCAGTTCCAATATTCAAGATTGCATGGGATCCATAGATGAATGGCAGAACAGCAGCCACCTGAGGCTGGACTTGTACAGGACTGAGGTCAACATCTGAGGATTGTCCCCTTACAGCTGGGTCAACTGCTTGTGTCACACCCACAGAAGCCCCGCACAGGCACCCAGTGTCCACGCACACAAGATGTTGTGCATCATGGATTGCTTGCTCAAATTTGACATGGTAATCACCAGCATCTGTACCTCACACTGCAACACCCTCAGCATTATGCACATGATCCCCAGATAGATCCACTCCAAGGTAAGACGGACCATCCCCCAGGTCCACGACAACATCCGTGTCAAATACTGCCCTCTACGGAGCAGCCACATCCAAAATCCAGGGACACTTGTCCACATCCAGGCTGCATCTGCACACCTCAGCGTCAACATCCCGCGCCCCAGCCACATCACCGTCCAGCAGAGTTAGCTGCAATGGCTCACTGTGTGCTGCAGGATGACCTTCAGACTCCTCACCCACACTCAGGAGGCAGCCCACAACCCTGACCCAAAACCAACCTTGTACCACTGTCATCCGAGACCCCATAGTGCCATCTCCGTGCATCCAACCTTGACCTGGCCACCATTCTTCTGATCCACCGTACTCCTGCATGTAGGACATAGTTCTCCCACCTGGGAACACATACCTGGGACTCCCTCCCCGGGAACCTCCAAATGAGGCATGACCTCTACGCCTTAATGTTACTTTTCCAAATAGGTGTTTCCTCACAGTTTCCCTAGCACCCCCTCAGCAGCTTGAGGCCATCACAGGTGAGTATTGTGCTCCATGTCTGCATTGACTGATAACTTGTGACCCATGTGTGTCCTGTACTAGACTCAGATCCCAGGGTATGGATGGGTGGAGTTGGTTCAACACTCAGGCATAGTTAGACATTTACACACACATATGTTGTGGACTAATGCCAAATGACAGCAACATCTCATGAGAATAAAAAAAGAATTTATTTTTGGTGGGGTGAGTCTTTTGGTAGATGTGCGAAGATGCTCTACCGGGTGCATAGAATCCAAAGTTCACAGGGGGAGATGGCATCCTTGTCAGTTGGAGTCATCAGAGTCCAGACCACAGTGTTGGTCATCATTGGTCAGACTGTGACCAGCAAGTCCATGTGGCAGAGAATGTCATTGGGTGAGGTGCTGCTGTTGCGCCAGAGGTCCAGGTGCCAGGCCAGGTGACCTGGGAGATGTTGATGGTCCGCTGACTCTCACGGTCTTTTCTGTGGACGACCCACCTTCCTCGCGGGACCCTCAGATACAGGCCTTGATGATGCTTGTGATGCTCTGTCGGACGAATCCTCCTCCTCCTCACTCCCTGTGGCTGGTGGTGATCTTCGCTTGGTGGCACAGGGAGGGTTGCCCATGTTGTCGGCGATCCGACGGAGTGAACAGCTCATGTCCATTTGCACCGCCAGGAGCTCAGCCAGTCTTGCCTCCATCCGTCCTTGGTGTTTTTGTTGACTGGCATGTTGCTCGGCCTGCAGGCTCTTCATAGTCGTCGAGGGTCCCCTTGATGTCTGTGAGGCTCGACACAACCTGGCTGATGCCCCTGGTGTCACGCCGGTATGTGTCCAGGATGTGGCGCATGTGTGCCATACCGGTTCCCTCAGCCGCCTGCCTCCACTCCCACCACCCCTGCCCACACGAGCCTGGCCTGCCGTTGTGTGCACATCAGGTCTGCGGGACCCCTGAGGGATGGCATTAGAGTGGTCGTCTGCCTCCTCCTGGGTGCCCGGAGAACCTTGTCTCTCCTGATCAGACTGGCTGTGTTGTTCAGTGCGAGCAGGGCAGGTTCTGATTTGCACAATGTGTTGTGTGAGCCCCACCCTCCCAGCATCCCGGACATCCAGTCTTGGGTTTGTGGTTGGTGTGGCCTGGGACATGGCATTGCCTTAATTTGTGAATGGGGCATGGAGACGTTAGTGGCATGAGCGTGGTTTTTGGGTGTGGTTGTGTGCAGTGAGGGCTTGGGGGTAGTTGCGTGCATTTGGTGTATTTGTGGTGTGGATGCCATTCCCCCCATGTTACGTGAGTTGTTTGTGTACTCACCAGGCTCTGCGACTCCTTCGACTCCGTGTACTCCCACCGGCGGAAGCGTGGCCATCACCTTCTCCTCCCAGGGATGGTAATGTACAGGTCTGCGGGGCAGCCCGCCTCCAGTGATGTTACTCTGGGCGTATTCCTCGTTCATTTTCCTCTTGACTGCCCTGCGCGGATCGTACCACCTGGCTTGGCATTCATGCCTGGACCTTCGGATGGGCGCAACAGCATTCACCTTATCGACGATCCTCTGCCACAGGCTGGTTTTTTGGGCTATGCTGGTCTGTCTGACCAATGTTCCAACAGCTGTGGCTCGACTCTGATGACTTCGTTGACAAGGATCTCCAGCTCCACCGTTGTGAACTTTGGATTCTTGTCTGTGGCCATGGTGTGGGGTGTGGGTGTGGATGGTTGTGGGTGTGTGGGTGTGAATGTGACGGTGTGTGTGTGAAGGTGAAGAGGGGGTGTTTGTTGAGGAGGATGTGTGATGGTGTGTGAGTTAAGGTGTATGGGTGCAGTTGTTTGTCTGTGGTGTCTGTGAGCAGTGGGTCTGTTGCAATGGCTCATGGGATGGGTTGTGTGTGTGGGCCCTTTTTATTGGTCCATTTGTGGGTGTGGCTGTGTTTGAATTTGTGGTGGGTGTGTTATAAGAGGTGGTTGTGATTTGGACCTCTGTTTGCCTGTTTGGATGTGCCAGGTCAGTCATAGAGATGTATTTTGTCATGTTGACGTGTTTTGTGGTGTTGTGTGAGTCGAATTGACCCTCCTTGTGCCTTCACGGGCTGTGATTACCATCAATACTTAAACAAAAGGCCACAATCGTCCCCGCACCGCGCTTTACTAACAAAAGAGTAGAGCCAGTTTAAAAACACAGCATGTACTTTGGTACACGCTGTGTTTTTAAACTGACTCTACTCTTTTGTTAGTAAAGCGCGGGGACAATTGTGGCCTTTTGTTTAAGTATTGATGGTAATCAGAGCCCCTTCACGGGCTGTGATTACCATCAATACGTAAACAAAAGGCCACAATCTGCCCGGCGCTCTGCAGCCACACGCCCCCAAGCCGCCACAAGCCCCCAAGCCGCCATAAGCCGCCACAAGCCCCCAAGCCCCCAAGCCGCCACAAGCCGCCACAAGCCCCCATGCCCCCACAAGCCCCCAAGCCCCTTACCTGCATTCTTCACGACTCCTCTCCGGCACCGCTTCAAAAGTGCCTACTTTTCGCGCCGCTCGCTGCTTTAAAGCGGCGGCGCCTCTCTCTTGCAGGACATCCTGGATGTGTTGTGCGCGCTCCACAGGCGGCAGTGCGCGCTGACGTCAGGGGAGGTGCGCGCTTGCTTGCGTGCGCGCCTTAAGGGGAACGGTGCCCAGGAGCAGTACTCAGGTCCACAGCTTAGTCTGTCTAGATGGCAAATATAAACTGACACTCTATACTATCGAACGCCATTTGTGCGTCTTATGATAGGAGTACTGCAGCCCTTTCCGGCGTTTGTTTGGTCCGGTGAAGTACCCCATACAATCTTCTCAAATTTAGTTGGTTGCTCCTGTGGGGCATAAACCCGGATTGATCTGGGTGGACCAATGAAGATATTACTGGTCGTAACCTGTTCGCTAGCACCTTGGTCAGGAACTTTTCCTCCACATTTAGGAGCGATATAGATCTGTATGACCCACATTCGGTCGGTGGCTTACCCTTTTTGGGTTCCCAGCTATTGAGCATCGGATCTCACATCATTCTGTGCATCGCCACATGATAATTTATTGAGTATACTATCACATATTGCTGAAAAACGCCCGAATATCTTCAACACCTTATCCACAGGTGAAGACTTTCGCATAGCTAATCACCTTTTAACACAATATTGGACCAGCCATCACGGCACCTAAGGCATGGTTCTCCATTCCCTTAGAACCATCATTACTGTGGCTCCGGCCCTTCCTGAGTCCGTGTACAGCTATCCTTTTCCCGCAAGCACTATCCAGGCTATTTTAATTGATTCAGGCTTGCACCTTAACTGTCCCGATGATGATCCTATTATTGTTTTTTAAAGGATCGAAACGTCGTCGACTAATGTAAACAGTTTGCACGTTAATCGCACATGATAAAAAAAAGTGCAGTTACTGTTTCTCTATGCTTGTTAGAAATTGTGCTCAATATTCCACAAGCTACCCCGTCTTGCCTGATATGTTTTTGTTCTAAATGTATTTGTCATGTGTTCATGTAGGATGCAGGATTGTGTCCCACGTAATTGATACGTTTGTATTTTTGTTCTTTGACATTTTTGATTTATTAAATTGATTGTCCAGCTGGACACTCGCATTATAGTACTGATTCAAGTCTATATTCACCTTCCCATTCATTCCTATGGGCCTGGAGGCCCATAGGAATGAATGGGAAGCCATTCACTATTACAGATTCGGTAAATACCGAATCGGCAATAGGGGTTGCATATTCAAGGGTGGCAGGGTGTCACATTGACACCCTGTTGCACCCCTGAATCGTGCATGTGTGCACATGTGGCGCAGGTACATGCCCTAAGGGCATGTATGTCTGCCACATTGCACCTTGAGAAAAGCAAATTATTGCTTTCTTAAAGGTATTCGGTATTTACCATCAACTTGTAGTTGGTGGTAAATATTGAATCCTGAATGCAAAAATGCACTCACTTAAGTGCCTCCTACATAGTTTTCAAGGAGTCGGTATTTTACCGATTCCTTAAAATAAGGAATCGGTAAATTACCGAATCCTTAAAACATGCCTCCAACATTAGAAAGGGCTAAATACCGGTCGGTAACGGGAAAATTACCGATTTTCGGCTGTTACCGGCCGGTATTTAGCTACCTACATATGGCCCTAAGTGATTTGCCCACAATCACAGGATGTAGACGCGACCTAGAGGCTCGAACTCTGGCCCCAAAGTTCATCAGAATGCCTGACAATAGTCCCCGCACCGCGCTTTACTAACAAAAAGAGTAGAACCAGTTTCAAAATACAGCGTGTACTTTCTGAAAGTACACGCTGTGTTTTTCAACTGGCTCTACTCTTTTGTTAGTAAAGCGCGGTGCGGGGACGATTGTGGCCTTTTGTTTCAGTATTGATGGTAATCAGAGCCCCTTCACGGGCTGTGATTACCATCAATACTTAAACAAAAGGCCACAATCGTCCCCGCACCGCGCTTTACTAACAAAAGAGTAGAGCCAGTTTAAAAACACAGCATGTACTTTGGTACACGCTGTGTTTTTAAACTGACTCTACTCTTTTGTTAGTAAAGCGCGGGGACAATTGTGGCCTTTTGTTTAAGTATTGATGGTAATCAGAGCCCCTTCACGGGCTGTGATTACCATCAATACGTAAACAAAAGGCCACAATCTGCCCGGCGCTCTGCAGCCACACGCCCCCAAGCCGCCACAAGCCCCCAAGCCGCCATAAGCCGCCACAAGCCCCCAAGCCCCCAAGCCGCCACAAGCCGCCACAAGCCCCCATGCCCCCACAAGCCCCCAAGCCCCTTACCTGCATTCTTCACGACTCCTCTCCGGCACCGCTTCAAAAGTGCCTACTTTTCGCGCCGCTCGCTGCTTTAAAGCGGCGGCGCCTCTCTCTTGCAGGACATCCTGGCTGCGTTGTGCGCGCTCCACAGGCGGCAGTGCGCGCTGACGTCAGGGGAGGTGCGCGCTTGCTTGCGTGCGCGCCTTAAAGGGAACGGTGCCCAGGAGCAGTACTCAGGTCCACAGCTTAGTCTGTCTAGATGGCAAATATAAACTGACACTCTATACTATCGAACGCCATTTGTGCGTCTTATGATAGGAGTACTGCAGCCCTTTCCGGCGTTTGTTTGGTCCGGTGAAGTACCCCATACAATCTTCTCAAATTTAGTTGGTTGCTCCTGTGGGGCATAAACCCGGATTGATCTGGGTGGACCAATGAAGATATTACTGGTCGTAACCTGTTCGCTAGCACCTTGGTCAGGAACTTTTCCTCCACATTTAGGAGCGATATAGATCTGTATGACCCACATTCGGTCGGTGGCTTACCCTTTTTGGGTTCCCAGCTATTGAGCATCGGATCTCACATCATTCTGTGCATCGCCACATGATAATTTATTGAGTATACTATCACATATTGCTGAAAAACGCCCGAATATCTTCCCCACCTTATCCACAGGTGAAGACTTTCGCATAGCTAATCACCTTTTAACACAATATTGGACCAGCCATCATGGCACCTAAGGCATGGTTCTCCATTCCCTTAGAACCATCATTACTGTGGCTCCGGCCCTTCCTGAGTCCGTGTACAGCTATCCTTTTCCCGCAAGCACTATCCAGGCTATTTTAATTGATTCAGGCTTGCACCTTAACTGTCCCGATGATGATTCTATTATTGTTTTTTAAAGGATCGAAACGTCGTCGACTAATGTAAACAGTTTGCACGTTAATCGCACATGATAAAAAAAAGTGCAGTTACTGTTTCTCTATGCTTGTTAGAAATTGTGCTCAATATTCCACAAGCTACCCCGTCTTGCCTGATATGTTTTTGTTCTAAATGTATTTGTCATGTGTTCATGTAGGATGCAGGATTGTGTCCCACGTAATTGATATGTTTGTATTTTTGTTCTTTGACATTTTTGATTTATTAAATTGATTGTCCAGCTGGACACTCGCATTATAGTACTGATTCAAGTCTATATTCACCTTCCCATTCATTCCTATGGGCCTGGAGGCCCATAGGAATGAATGGGAAGCCATTCACTATTACAGATTCGTTAAATACCGAATCGGCAATAGGGGTTGCATATTCAAGGGTGGCAGGGTGTCACATTGACACCCTGTTGCACCCCTGAATCGTGCATGTGTGCACATGTGGCGCACGTACATGCCCTAAGGGCATGTATGTCTGCCACATTGCACCTTGAGAAAAGCAAATTATTGCTTTCTTAAAGGTATTCGGTATTTACCATCAACTTGTAGTTGGTGGTAAATATTGAATCCTGAATGCAAAAATGCACTCACTTAAGTGCCTCCTACATAGCTTTCAAGGAGTCGGTATTTTACAGATTCCTTAAAATAAGGAATCGGTAAATTACCGAATCCTTAAAACATGCCTCCAACATTAGAAAGGGCTAAATACCGGTCGGTAACGGGAAAATTACCGATTTTCGGCTGTTACCGGCCGGTATTTAGCTACCTACATATGGCCCTAAGTGATTTGCCCACAATCACAGGATGTAGACGCGACCTAGAGGCTCGAACTCTGGCCCCAAAGTTCATCAGAATGCCTGACAATAGTCCCCGCACCGCGCTTTACTAACAAAAAGAGTAGAACCAGTTTCAAAATACAGCGTGTACTTTCTGAAAGTACACGCTGTGTTTTTCAACTGGCTCTACTCTTTTGTTAGTAAAGCGCGGTGCGGGGACGATTGTGGCCTTTTGTTTCAGTATTGATGGTAATCAGAGCCCCTTCACGGGCTGTGATTACCATCAATACTTAAACAAAAGGCCACAATCGTCCCCGCACCTCGCTTTACTAACAAAAGAGTAGAGCCAGTTTAAAAACACAGCATGTACTTTGGTACACGCTGTGTTTTTAAACTGACTCTACTCTTTTGTTAGTAAAGCGCGGGGACAATTGTGGCCTTTTGTTTAAGTATTGATGGTAATCAGAGCCCCTTCACGGGCTGTGATTACCATCAATACGTAAACAAAAGGCCACAATCTGCCCGGCGCTCTGCAGCCACACGCCCCCAAGCCGCCACAAGCCCCCAAGCCGCCATAAGCCGCCACAAGCCCCCAAGCCCCCAAGCCGCCACAAGCCGCCACAAGCCCCCATGCCCCCACAAGCCCCCAAGCCCCTTACCTGCATTCTTCACGACTCATCTCCGGCACCGCTTCAAAAGTGCCTACTTTTCGCGCCGCTCGCTGCTTTAAAGCGGCGGCGCCTCTCTCTTGCAGGACATCCTGGCTGCGTTGTGCGCGCTCCACAGGCGGCAGTGCGCGCTGACGTCAGGGGAGGTGCGCGCTTGCTTGCGTGCGCGCCTTAAGGGGAACGGTGCCCAGGAGCAGTACTCAGGTCCACAGCTTAGTCTGTCTAGATGGCAAATATAAACTGACACTCTATACTATCGAACGCCATTTGTGCGTCTTATGATAGGAGTACTGCAGCCCTTTCCGGCGTTTGTTTGGTCCGGTGAAGTACCCCATACAATCTTCTCAAATTTAGTTGGTTGCTCCTGTGGGGCATAAACCCGGATTGATCTGGGTGGACCAATGAAGATATTACTGGTCGTAACCTGTTCGCTAGCACCTTGGTCAGGAACTTTTCCTCCACATTTAGGAGCGATATAGATCTGTATGACCCACATTCGGTCGGTGGCTTACCCTTTTTGGGTTCCCAGCTATTGAGCATCGGATCTCACATCATTCTGTGCATCGCCACATGATAATTTATTGAGTATACTATCACATATTGCTGAAAAACGCCCGAATATCTTCAACACCTTATCCACAGGTGAAGACTTTCGCATAGCTAATCACCTTTTAACACAATATTGGACCAGCCATCACGGCACCTAAGGCATGGTTCTCCATTCCCTTAGAACAGAGGTCTTCAAACTTTTGGATGCCGAGACCCCCCTGTCAACATTTTGAGGCGTAAGGACCCCCTCTTGACAAAAATGTCTAAACCTGTTGACTAAATTGCGTGGGATGAAAATGTAAATAAGGTTATGTGATGCCGCGTATTTTGGGATAGCATTGCTTCATTATTTTGATATTTGTTACACACAGTAACGCTGAGGAAAGGTTTCACCCAATCAGTACCCATTTAAAACCAAAATACAGCAATTATCATCAGAAAGATTTCAAGTCAACCTTTATGAAGGGCCCTCCACTCCGCAGGAATACGTGCTGCCACATTAGAAGCTCACCTGGCCCTGACCGGAAGAAGCAGGGGTCCCTTAAAACCCTGGTGGTTTTGTGTAGAGTTAAGCCTTTTACCCATGCAGCTTTCCTCTCACCCCCTCCCTTCCATCCCTCTCTTCTCTCCTAACCCCGGATCCCTCTCTCACTTTGCAGGTCATTTTCTTTCACCCCTTTTTACAACTTCTGAACTCTCCCCATTCAACCTCTCACTTCACCTTTAATCACCTCTTGCCATTCTGTCCTTTCACTGCCCTCATCTCTAACAGTCTCTCACATTTATCTCATGGCCTCTCTGGCCCTGTCACCTCCCGTGCCCCTCAGCACTTCTCATTCACCTCGTCTCTTCATTCAAATTTTTGTCTATTTGTTTCTTACACCTCTCCAGTCCCCCCATTCCTCTTTCACATCTCCCCTTTGTTCTAACAGAAGCCCTCACCTTTGGATCACACTCACTTCTTACGTGTCCACACTTCTCTCCGGCAATTCACATTTCTCCTCATCCCTGACCTCTTCAATCAAATTCTCTCACTCCCTTGCTGTCCTCTCTCATTTTGGGTGCAGATGCAAGTTCAGAATGGGATGAATGAATGTATGATTACTGATGGGCTTGTTTGAGTGAGTTGCATATTGAGTAGTGAGGGGGACAGGTGAGTGAAGTGTCACATGAGTGCAGGATGAGTAGTGTACTCGTGTGACTGCAGGTTGAGGTATAGTGTGAGCAGGACAAGTGCATTTTGAGAGCAGAGTGATCACTGTGAGTGCAAGGTGAGCGGGTGAATGGTGCAAGTGCATGGTGATCAGTGTGAGTGCATTGTGATCGCTGTGAGTGCAAGGTGAGCAGGTGAATGGTGCAAGTGCATGGTGATCAGTGTGAGTGCATTGTGATCACTGTGAGTGCAGGGTGAGCGTGACAATGAAGGGCGAGAATGAGGAATGAGTTGTCTGAATGCAGGGTGCATTCCCAGACCCATGAAGTAACTCAGCATGTTATTGACGGGGCGTAGACTTTAAGATCTAAGTTAAACTATTGCGGCATTAATCGGGGATCGAGGGTGAAGGAAATAAATAATGTGCTGATCCTGCAACAAACTTCCAGTCCTATGGTTAGGGTTGCCAGCAGATTATTTTGGTGGCCCAGTCGGTACAAAAAAAAACAGTCACCTAAAGCGGTATATTCAGCGCTTATCTGTGCATACTTCCCAGGGCCGGCTTTAGTGCTGGTGGTGCCCTGTGCGACCATGTTTGTTGGTGCCCCCCACAATGACCACCCCCACCACGGATTCTCTCACTAGCACCCTTTAACAGTGACCAAGTCTCCATAACCCCACACTCTCAGATGCATTGAATTAGTTATATAGTGCCACTCATACCAGTGTAGGGTGTCCGAGCACTTTGCATCACACACACATTACACAGAGACAATCAATCATAAGTGTGTAAATCAGTGTATAGGAAATGTTACATAAGCCAAAGGACTAAAAGTATAGGAGTCACATGTCATCCATACTGGTAGGCAGTATAGTTCAAGAGTGCTTGGTGTGGAGAAGCCCAAACTCAGAGTCGAAAAAGAAACAGCATAGTTGGGAGTTTCCTTTCATAATAAGAATTGATTTCTAGCCAAATTAACCCTTTTTGCAACATTAATCAATGGTCTAATAATGTATTCTTTGTAGTGTGTATGCTGTTCTAGGATGAAAGTTAATAGCTCACTATTCTCTATTAGGACTTTAAGTTATAAATTGCAAGTAACAAAAGGATGTCTCTTTTCAAAGCAGTAACCTGCTGATCTCTTCACATCATATGCACTCTGTAATCTACTTGGTACACGTTCTTTGCAGCAGGCATATTAACCCTCTGCACTAACATCACCCAAGTCAAAACCTCAACTATACAACATTCTGATCTCTCTCCAGGAAGATAATTAATCACACAAGTTATCTTGACATTTATGTGAGGCCTGGTAATTGCCGGGGAAAGAAACGCTGCAGCAGGTGCTTCAAAAGCACAATAAACTTTCACTCACGGCGCCCCCAGGAAGCCAACTTTGTATTCCTTTCCATGGAATGCATTCTCACACTAGGGCAGTGAATGTAAAATCCAAATGTAAGGAATAGGCACAGTGCGGACCCAGGGGGTACTGGAACCAGCAAAACAACCTAAGCCTCTGTAAGCAGCTTACAAAGGCATGTTAAATGGTCTTTAAAGACCTGTGAAAAAAAACACGGGGGTGCCGGAGATAGGAATCCAGACACTGCCCAGCTGAGCCCCCAGCAGCTCAAGTTTCACTGCAGCAGCCCGGGCTGAGACACAGGACGGGGGAAGGGGGGGGGGCTGAAGCCCTTGGGCCTGGGCAGAAGTGTGACTGGGAAGGCGCGACCCCCTTTGCATCACTCCACGGCCCCCCTGGGGGTCGCGCCCCACAGTTTGAAGACCCCTGCCTTAGAACCATCATTACTGTGGCTCCGGCCCTTCCTGAGTCCGTGTACAGCTATCCTTTTCCCGCAAGCACTATCCAGGCTATTTTAATTGATTCAGGCTTGCACCTTAACTGTCCCGATGATGATCCTATTATTGTTTTTTAAAGGATCGAAACGTCGTCGACTAATGTAAACAGTTTGCACGTTAATCGCACATGATAAAAAAAAGTGCAGTTACTGTTTCTCTATGCTTGTTAGAAATTGTGCTCAATATTCCACAAGCTACCCCGTCTTGCCTGATATGTTTTTGTTCTAAATGTATTTGTCATGTGTTCATGTAGGATGCAGGATTGTGTCCCACGTAATTGATACGTTTGTATTTTTGTTCTTTGACATTTTTGATTTATTAAATTGATTGTCCGGCTGGACACTCGCATTATAGTACTGATTCAAGTCTATATTCATCCTATTTACTTAACCGTTGCGTTTAAGGACCACTGTTCTAATACTTACCCTTTTTGGGAATCACTACGATAGTAGCTGTGCGCAAATCTACTGGGAGTTCCCCCTTTTCCCTCGCATCCTTGTACATATTTAAAAGGTTTGGAGCTACCTTGCTCGCCACACTTTTGTAGAACTCAATCGGTAATCCATTGGGGCTAGCTGCCTTCCCTGACTGCAGATCTGATAGGGCACTAGTGACCTCTTCCACCATTATATTTTGTTCCAGGGTCTGCCTGTCATCTTTCTCCAGGCGTGGGAGGTTCATTTCGAACAGCAGTTTGTCACAATCCTCCCTTGTGTTCTCTGTAGTAATTTGCGAATTCTTCCGCTATTTCCTTCCCTGCACGTTTACCTTCTCCACCAGTGTTTTGTATTTCTGGAACCCAGCTTCTATCCCTAGCTCTAAGCTCCAGCCACACTATCATCTTGTTTGCTTTGTCCCCTACATCGTAGATTTTCATCTGGACTGCTACTGCATGTATTCTTGCCTTATTACCACCCAGCTCTTTCAATTCCTGTCGCTTATGAAGCAGTCATCTAGCCACCGAGCCATCGGTCCTTCACTCCTCTCCCATTTTCTCCTCCAGTTGGAGTTATCTAGAATTCTAGGTTTACCTCCTCTTTAATTTGTTCTTTCTTATAGATTCCTATTTCGGCCTGGATAAACCCTCGAATCACTGTTTTGTATGCCTCCCACAGCGTAGAGACAGACTTCATTGTGCCCTCATTTTTTTATTTTTTTAAACTTTATTTAGCAATTTCTTCAGTATATCTAACATCGTCATGTAACATGAGTAAATAGCCAGCTGCACAAAGAGAAAATTATCATATACATTTTGCATGGATAGTCAATATAGCACAGTCAGTTCGAGAAGGACTTATAAAATAAAATATAAAATTAAATTACTATCATATGGATATCTGCCTCACATTCGGTTCTTAGTAGCAACGTATCACATTATGACATTCCCCACCATATGCAACCATGCATCCCCATACGCGATCAATGACCCGATAAGAAAACCATTACAGTGTAAACAAGAGGGGTCAGCATGCATGTCGTCACAGTTTACCCAATACCTGCAGGTACGATACCTTGTGTGTCAGGGTCAGCCTGTTGTGCATTCAGGTAGCGTCTAAACCCATATATCTTTGGGACGGGAGGTCAGAGGGGTCGTGGCCACATACAACTCGCTGTTCATGGAACAAGAGACTAGACTAGTCAACCACCCTTTTACGGTAGGGGCTTTCTTTCCTCCCCAATGTATGGCCACTTCTCTTTTAGCTAACAATAAGCTGATAGCGATAAATCTACGGATCTTAGGAGGAAATTGCGCCACATAACCTAACAAAGCAATTTCAGGTAGGGGTATCATGTCTACATTCACCATTTTACTTATGATGTTGTGCACTAGCACCTAAAATGCGGATATGCGTGGACAGGTCCATGCCAGATGGGCAAAGTCTGCATCGGGGGCATTGCATTTTGGGCAGCGATGGGATCTAGATGGGTCAATTCTGTGGACATTGTGCCCTCATTAAGTTCAAAATATTGTGTGGTATGTGTCTGTACCTTCTGGGTGTTTATTTCTGAAATGCCATGGATCTAGTCTTGGAGGCAAGGTGGTATTTCTATGTGGTCCTTGTAACTGGACCGTAACGGGTGAATGATCTGAAATACACCGTGCTTTGAGTGTCATGTCTCGGAATTGTTTCACCTGTGAGGTGAAGGTGAAGCTATAATCCAGTCTAGAGTGAGTAGTGTGCGCTGCCGACTTATACGTGTACTGACGGCCCATTGGATTGTGTGCCATCCATAAATCGCTTCTATGAACCCCCTCAGTGGTTCCTTTCCTGCTGCGCCTGTTGCATTAGTCAATTTATCTATTTGCGGATCCATCACAGCTTTCATATCACCCCCTAAAACCAGCATGCCCATTGGCATCTCTAGGATAGTATTTCCGAGCTGAGCAAAGGTATCAGTATGCAATCTAGGGGTAACGTATACTGAGCAAAAATGCAGGGTCTTCCCCTCCCAACTAGCCGAAAGCACTGCCTACCTCCCAAGCGTATCAAACCAGCATCTATGCACTATCTGTGGCATCGATGCCTTTATTAGGATTCCCACCCCCCTGGAACCTATTGTGTACCCTGCGTGCGCTTGTAACTTATAGACATATCTATTGAGTGCTTTACAATGATTACCCTGCAATTGAGTTTCATGGAGTAAAACCACATCTGGGCCATGCCGTCTCAGATACTGTAGCCCTAGCGTTCTTTTAACTTTGCTGCCCAGCCCATTAACGTTCCATGCCAATATTGTAAGCGTCATCCTGGGACGTGTTCTTGTCTCTGTCCCTTGTTGTGACTTCCTGCATCTATTTGCCCTCAAGCTAATTCTGTCTGTCTGCTCTCAATTTGCTTCTGTGTGTGAGCGTGCACCTCACATCCCTGAGCATATAACTATTAACTAAACTAATAAACTCTCCCACCTGATATGGACAAGACCCCATTAACTTCACCCCCACCCTGCTTCCCTGCTTAACAGGTTTAAAACTACCTGCCTCCCCAACCTGCAGAGAGCCTGTCTCCCCATAGAACTACTTCACGCTAGCGTGGGCTGGCGTTCCCTCTTCACTCCACTCTCATCCACACTTCCAGCCCTTCCATGTCAATTAAAGTTTGTTAACCTGTGCAGTGCCCTGGTAAATCTTTATCTCGGAATTTCTTTATGTCTGCTCTCACCCCCTCCCTAGCCCACCCCCGCCCAAGATCAAAACACACATTACTCTCTATCCAGGTGCTGCTGCTTCCAGTTATCATCGTACATCAACCTCTTTGCTGCCCATTCTCGCCATTCGGTCAGTGTCCCCAGCGCCCTGAGCTTTCCTTTAGTCTCTGTTCCTTCCTGCATTTTGCCTCACTTCACGTTAGCCTTCAAGCCACTCCCAGGTTTCCTCCGGCGTGGTGTTGTACCAAGACTTCCCTTCTGCCACTACTCGCAGTCGTGCCAGGTAGAACATCATATGCTTAATTTCTTTAGCGCGTAGCTCTTTTTTGACTGCCTCGAAACTGCGGCGTAGCTTCTGGACTTGAAGTATAAAATCCGGAAAGAAGCGAATCGTTGCATTTTCATAGTGTAAGTCCCCATGGGTTCTGGCTGTTTGTAGAATTACGTCTCTATCCCTGAAATTGAGGACTTTGGCAATGATCGTTCTTGGAGGTGCCCCTGGTCTGGGCCTTGGGCCTGAGGTTCTGTGAGCTCGTTCAAAAGTGAAAAAGTTCGACATTCTTTTAGGGCACAGATGCTGTGTTATCAAATCTTCCAGAAAGAGCTCTACGCTATGTCCTTCTAGTCCCTCCAACACCCTTACTACCCATAGGTTATTGCATCTCGCCCTTACTTCCTGATCCACGAGTTTAGCTGCTAGGGCGTCTTGTTGCTGCTTGAGGGTTTTTACTTGATTCTCGAGATCCTGCGTGGTGTCCTGCAGCTGTACAATATTTCCTTTTGGGCTTAGAAAGATCCTGGTTAGTCCTCCTGCCCCACCCCAATCTTTTGTGAGCCACCCTTCTCACTTGTGGCCCTGTCGACTCAGTTTCTGGCCTCTCAGGTGCGCCAGGGGGAGGGCCGTCCACCCGTTTATTCTGTCAGCTCGCCCCCCTCCACTCCCCCGTGTGCCTCCACTCCCCCACAGCTGTGGTCTCAGGCCAAATATGGATCCAGTTGCCAGATGAGTCTAGATGCCCACGAGTTTGCCCCAGTCCAAGCGCAGATCTTCTAGCCCTCGCGGGTACCTCGGCCCCCAAATGCCTCACCCAGCGGCCTCCGTCGCTCTCGGGGCTCGTTTACACGCTTGCTTCCTTTGCACGGCTACTCAACTCACAGGCCCCACCTGGGCCCTCATGCTATGCACTGTTGAGGCCCTGGTGCTACCGTAGGGCGCGATCCGCGTCTCTCTCAGAGCTCGTCCACACTTTCGTTTCCTGCACAAGAATTTCACCTTCCTCGGGCCCCGACCAGGTCCGCACAATACCAGGGTTTTGTTTCCCTGCCGCTTTCCGTACAGTCATTTCATTCACTGCGGCCCACGATTGCCTCTCTTACTGTCCTCCGTCACTCTTGGGGCTCGGCCACGCACTTGCGTCTGCGAGAGGCTACACCTTCTTCAGGCCCTGGTCAGGTCCATGCGCTACACACTGCTGGAGCCCCGGTGCTCCCTTCAAGCACGATCTCCAGGGACTTGGCTCAGGAGCTTGATGCCGCAGAAGACTGCCGAATGCAGAGCGGGTTCACTCAATTCCCCAGCTCCCAGTCAGACGGATCACTCCATCACCGGCCTTCTCTTTTGATTTCCCTTTGCTCTCTGCCGTCCTGCAGTCCTCGCCCAGCCTCAGCTCCCGTTGCCCTTTCTCGAATTTCCTTGGGATTACGGTCGCCCAGATCTTTCCTTTGGGGTTCTAGTACGTTTCCCCGCTCCTTTTTCCACTGCCAGGGATGGATATAGCTCTGGATGTTGGGCTTTTTCACGAGCTCGGAGCTCCTCTAATGTGCGGTCATTACAGTTGGCTCCAAGCTACGCCCCCCTTCCAAAAAAAAAAACACATTAAAAAAAAAATTACCTCATAAAAGGTGCAGGTCAGTGTTGAGGGGTAAAAATACTATTCTATGTCTGCGGGCTGCTTGCCTAAGGGATGGTGCTGGTCAGTGGTGGGGGCAAAATTAATATTCTAACTCCATCGGGTGCTTGCCTCAGGGAAGGTAGTGATCAGTGGTGGTGGTGGGGGGGCAATATTACTATTTTAACTCCACTGTGTGCTTGCCTCAGGGAAGATGCTGGTCGGTGGTGGGGCCAAAATTACTAATCTAACTCCACCAGGTGCTTGCCTCAGAGAAGGTGCTGGACAGTTGTTGGTTTTGAAATGTAATGCTTTTACAACATACAGTAGTTATACTTTTTTTCACAGGACTAGTAAAATAGCAATTCAAAAATTACAAACAAAACCATCATATGGACTGCAAACCATAATCACCAGCACTTGTTCAACATGCAAAAGACCTTGAGAGGTAAAATGCCCAAAAGATCATAAACAACAATCAGTTAAAAAAAAAAGATAGTACATTACGCAACCAATTGCTGCTCTTTACATCACAATAATTTGAACACCTCTGTTAATGTCAACTTTTCCTTTCAGGCCTACTCAACAATACCCACCAGAGAGAAAACCAAGTCAGTCATATCACTTAGAGAATATCCTATCCCACTAAAAGGACAAGCAATCCAAAGGAACCTAACTAAGGTGAATCCAATTCTAAACTATTTAAAATACCTGTCCTTCTTTTCACAGGCGTTAACTTCAAACCACAGTACAAAATCATAGTTGGCAAAATGAGACTCTAGCAATAGAATAAACAACATGGTCTTAGAAGAGTCAATAGGCGGGCAAAGAAATAATAACCAGATTTTTTTACAGGTTGTAAACAATAAAACATTTTAATTTACCCCTACATATAATCACTTTTTGCCTTTTTTTTCAGAAAAAAATAAATATGGCAACTGGAAGGCAGGCAACATACATCAGGTCCAACAGAGGCAATCGATTACTAAAGTACAGTGGCTAACTTTATTATGATCACTCTTGGTGACACTGTTGAAAGGACCAAAGAGCATAACCACTCTGCCGCTACAATTGAGATCGAGGTTAGAGAAAATATAAATTGCATCCACCTCAAATGAATCCTGTGGCACAGTGTTGAGGGTGGTATTCCAAGACATTCCTATGCATGTAGCAAGTTGTATGCCCACAATTCCTAACCTACGCAGAATTATCCAAAGAGAAAAACAGACGAGTAACCCCCAAATTGTAACACCTCAAACATACTCTGATACTAACATTCCTCCTGAACTGACTGTAACCTTTACTAATGAAACCTTTCTTTTACCTGACAACAAAAATCCTCTGAAAAGGGTGCTAAGCTTTAGCACACCCCATAGCCTTGTAAAAGTGGAGACTAGGGATATTTGAATGATGGATGGTACCTTTAAATCCACACCTCATCCATTCACCCAAATATACACTATTCACGCCAACAATAATAACACTACAATTCTTTAGCGTAAAATGTACTCCCTGATAAGCAAACTTCAACATACACTGCATTTTTAACAGTGGTAAAATCTAAAACACACAATGAAAGTCCTAGAAAAGTGATAATTGATTTTGAATTACTCATGAAAAAACACCATACCCAAAATGTATTATGATATTGAAATTCAAGGATTTTTTTTCACTTTTCACAGGCCTATTGGAAAAAAATTTAAAAAACATCATTAGTAGAGGATTACATTTTAGACAGTAAACTGCAATTTGAGTTAAAGAAACGAACTGTTTTATGCTTTGTACCTCCTGACAGTATGGCTGAATACTACACATCAATTACAGAATCTGAGTATTTTACAACAAACTAAGATAGATTGGTGCTCTTACTAAATTACTTTGAGGACAGATGGATTGACCATCTAAGTAGGTTGGGTTACAGGAGGAATCGAAAGTTTCCTGTGAAGTGGTGGAACTGTTGCATGACCTGCTTAGAGGGAGGTGAAGATGCTAATCATGCCATAGAGGGATGGCACAACTCCTTCAACAAATCAATCAGAAAACCTCATCCAAACTTTTATCATTTCTTGGAAATTTTGAGCAAGGAACAAAGTTTCCAAGAAATGAGAATAGCGCAATCATGACTGGCAGTCTGGACCCACTAATTTCCAAAAGAACAAAAAAAATGTCAGAGCGACTTTTGGGACAAATTCAACAGTTTCCGTTGATGGTGGCTTCAGACTACTTAGACAATATTGCACACATACTACATTTCTAATTAACACCTATTCTTTCCTACTTGCCTGTTTTGCATTTCTTAAAAAAAAATGAGATTACCATTTTTAAATTATTTTTCTAAATTAAAGCGATGTCGGGGTTCTTACCTGGAGTTATCTTCTTTCTTCAACTCTTGGTGAATCGTAAACATCCACCATTCACCAAGAGTCTTGAGCACTCCAATAATCCAAATTTTCAAATCTCTACTCCATGAAGCAAACCATAACCCATTGTAAACTATCAAAGGAGACACAGATTGGCATAGCCATATTTTCCAACAACACCACTGTGGGAAAATGTACTTGGTATCCTAAAAAAATGCAAACCTCCCCTAAAAAATCCAGATAAAGTAGTGGTTTGGGCAAAAAATGCAACAATAAATCCAGCAGTGCAATCCACTGTCCATACGATTTAAATTCATCCATATTCTTGGAAACGATTCGCTAAATCCAAACGACAAAAGTTCCTCTTGCTCCAAAAATCCAGCATAAACCAAATATCCACAAAATAAATTCCAAAATGTCCACAAAATCCAATAGGCAATCCAAGGCATCTGTTTTGTCCAAACTTCCATGTTCTCTGAGTGCCGGGAATATGGTATACTTTGTTTAAAACAATATGTTGCAAAATATTTAAAAATATATATATATATTACTTTTTTCTCGCATTGGTTTAAAAGAAGTCCTAATCCTTCCTTCACCTTTTTTTTCACGCAAATGTGTAAAAAAAGCAACCATCCTGACATGGTCCTACAACCGCTACCTGCATAGGAATTTAATTTTTTTTGAAAATATCTTTATTGAGCATCATGCAACAATATTTAACAGTTACATCTCGTATTCATGCGTCATCTGTGCATTTTTCTGAGAATAATCCACGATCTGGTATCCCACTTACAAAGATCCGCCTCTCCATCGATGAGGTACAACCTTTCCAACATTGTCAATGGTTATAAGCAAATGAGACACCCAACTAGTAACTTGAGTGGTATGTACTACACTTACAGAGAGCAGATCAGTATAATATACAATTCAGCCCTACCCCAACAACCACCCCCCTCCCCCCACCCCCAAACTAACTAAGAACATTGGTGCCACTGCTCGGGTGGGCCACCCCCGCCGATGTAACTGCGGCAGGCGCTCACCCAGCTCCGATACCCCCAACTGGGGGGGGTCTGTACCGAGGAGGAGGAGGAAGGGGAAAGGAGGGGGGGGGAGGAAGGGGGGGGAGACAGTGGCGGGAGGGGGAAAGAAAAAGAGGGGGGGAGGTGAAAGGACCCCCCGAGGAAAGGCAGAAGAGGGGACAGGGAGGCCAGCCCCCCAGAGGGGGGGGGAGAGAGGGGGAGGAAAAGCCAGCCCACGAGCGGGGCCAGGAGGGACCCCCACGCACAGGAGACAATCGAGATCCCTGATAACAAGCGGGGCTTACAGTTGCAACACCTACCCAGCTCCGCCAGTGCCATGCGACCCCCTGCGTTTATACATCCACCCCACTAACTCGCAGATCATTTTGTGACCCTGCGGGATCCGGGGCTACTATCGCCTTAAACTGTTCCATCAGTTGAGCCCATTCCAGCGCCATCGGTCGTTTCCTCAGGCCCCTGTATTCCTCCTGGTATAAAGCCTCCCATTCCGCCAGTGCGCACCTGCCCACCTCCTTGCGCCAGGCCTCAATTCTCGGTGCCCGCGCTGCCTTCCAGCGTTTCGTTATCATGCGCTTCGCCAGTATCAGAACCAGCCCAGCGAATCTACGCATTAGCTTTGCCTTCTTGGGGAGGGGAAATAATCCGAGAAGACAGGCTTCAATGGTGTCCCAAGAGGTGCGTCCCGTTACCACAGCAAGCTCCCGCGTCACCTCCGCCCAGAACTCCCGCAGTTTGGAACAATTCCACATCATGTGCAGAAAGTCAGCGTCTGGCGCATGGCACCGCGGACAAGCCGCCGATGCCGAGGGGTACATTTTACGTATTGTTGCCGGGGCAAGGTATGCTGCATGTAGTATAAACAACTGGATTGTCTTTAAACGACAGTTCCGTGAGACTCTTCGGGGAAGGGCTAGCATTCGAGTCCAACCTGCATAGGAATTTAAATGGTGGTTAAAAAATTCAAAACAAACATCTTAGTACTACCATTCATCTAACTACCTCCCTCCTCTCTCCTTACTATAAAGTATACAACCCACAATCTCTGTTTAATAAATTAAGTTTGTGTTACCTGACCACGGCTCTTCCTTGCTTCCGATCTTGACCGCAACACGTTACCAACTGTAGAAGCAGATGCACAACCGCGTACGTCAATTTTGAAAGGAAAAAGGGAAAATTGACAATTTCTCCCATGGACTTCAAAGAGAAAGCACTGTTAAAATGTTTACAAATTGTTATTACATTATTTTGATAAAGATTTTTTGTTTTTAAATATATACTTGAACCTATTTTCAGATAAATAAATATACCTTTTAAAATGTATGTTTTTTTACAAATTCATTTCAATAAATATAAATGTTGGTTCACTTGTAAATATGTGTTTAATTTTTTGCTGTTTAATTAATAAAATAGTTTAAGTGTACTCCATGCTAACCAATTTTTATGTTTTCCTAAGAATTGTTAAAATTTTACAAATTAATACCCAGGTATTTAAAATAATACCTAGGTATTAATACACCCCCTACCTAACCGTCCTATTTCCCTAACATCCAGTACCAAATGATAAGTATTACACCCTCAAGAGTATTCGTTTTAACTGCTTTTTAAATTATTAAAATTAATATTAAAAATAATAAATTAATATCTAGGTATTTAACATAATACCTGGGCATTAATACACACCCCATGCAAAACCCCTATTTACCAAACATCCCATGCCAGCGGGCATTACACCATCATAAGTATTGCTTTTGGCTGTTTTGACATTATTATAATTAATATAAAAATAATAATAAATTAATACCCAGGTATTAAAAACAATGTCTGGGTATTTAATACACTACCCCATCCAAACCCCCTATTTCCCTTACATCCTGTGCCAGAGGGTGGATGTTACACCCTCAAGAGTATTGTTTTTTTCCCTTCACAATATTAAAATTAATATTACAAATTACAATAAATTAATACCCAGCTTTTAAAATGTATACCTGGGCATTAATACACTCCCCCATCCAAAACCCCTATTGCCTACACACCCCGTGCAAGAGAGTGTGTGTTACTTTTATTACTAATATTAATATTAAATCTTTAAATACATTCAATTTAACAAAATTAAGGGAAAAAAAGTAAAATAATCAAAAACAGAACTCACCTATAAAACTTACCTAAAGTTGCATTGTAATGATATGCATTGTAATGCCTTCTGCATTGTAATAGCATCTGTTGTAATGACATATGCAATGTAATGGCTTCATGTAAAGATGTAATGCCTGCGTTATAATGGTAGTTTCCCATTGTAGACCATAGCATTGATAGGGGATAGATAGTCCATGAAGGACAAACACCAGATTTTAAGGCTAACCCCTGTTTAGCTGGATGATTCCAATTAATCAATTATGTCCCCTAGAAATATCCTGAAACTCTGGCCTGGATCCTCATGGAGCACTGCTAGATACCTCTTTGGGTGGGACTGAAGAAGAGGCTGCGTCTCAGCTGATAAAGGGAAAGGTGGGAAAGACCCACAGGAATACGAGCTGTATGTACAAGGCGATGAACAGCACAACGAGTGGTTCTCTTTTGGGTGGAGCATCACCCTATGTCCCCCTTGATAACTTCAAACATTCTTTGTTCCCCCAGTTCTACTATCAGCTTTCTCCTAATGAAGTTTATAGGTATTGCATTAGCTGAGGCCCTTTGATTTGCATATATTTGCGTGTATATACTTACTTGTAGATGCTTTCAGTCAGCCCTCTCTAGCCATTGGCTTGTTACTGTGTCATTCAGATTTTCCTGTGCCCACTCTAGAATACATCATGGGGCAGTAGGTCAGCCAACTTCAGCAATTCGCTAACTTCACTGTCAATTACAGTATTCTTACCTTTCACAAGGAGCACATCCACCCACAAAGTAGTTTCCATCAATGCCCAGAAATATCAAGGTAATGTATGGTTTTTGGGACCAAAAAATAGTTTTGCTTTTAGAAGAATGTTTTATTTAATTATTACTGAGAGCGGCTTCCCCACATTCATGTTTTTCAAAAATCACAACTAAACATGACCGCTCGTTGACAAAGTGAAAAAAAAGACAGCGAACATCAGACCTATTGGCTTTGCCAATGCTTGTTTTACTTCTGAAGGCAAATGCTCAAATGATGAAATTTTAAATAATATGTTGAATATGTTACTACTGACATTGATGAATAACCACAAACCAGTGTCAACAAACCATGGCCTCTGTGGTTTGCAGATTGCACTGGTTCCAAGCACAAAACATCCTCTGTCAAGATATGCTGGACACATCACTTTCTACAGTTACAGGCAAACTAGTTCTTCTCCACTTGTGAAGTTACTGTAATTCTCTTTGTGTATTGGCTAAGTTAAGCTTTAATGTCTGCTAAATACCCCGTTAAGGTACTGAATAGACACTTTGTCATCACAGGATTTGAGACTTGGGATCTGATTTAGGTTGGGGCTTGTGGGGCATCCACCAAAAACTTGAAAAAGTCCTATCCATCCTATTTAGGGTGTATAGACATAAATACACTCTAAAGCCGTCATTACAAGCAGCCCGGTGTTCTGGCCACGTTATTCATTGGACCTAATAAATTCGGACTCCGCCGGGTCGCATTTTTTGGGGTGCGATAAATAACTCCTAGTTAACAATTTGTCTCCTATGATGGGGACTAACCTGCACGTTACATAGTTAACTAGCATTCTTCCACTGATGACCTGCCGAAATTCATCAAGAGTAGGCCTGGGCCAAAATTCTGTTCCGTTCGCGGAAATTGCGATAATTTGGCATTTTCGCGTTCCGCGGAAAGCGCGAAAATGTCAAAATGTCCGCATTCCGCAGCTTAGCGATAATTTGTTTCTTGCTCGCGCAGTAAAATAATACATTCTCGCGTGCGCGTGATCGCCTTACCTGAATCCCCGCGTACGCTGACAAGTTTTCCCGATCCGGTCGCGTTCTCCATGAGATGTTGGATTGTTGGTAGCCATTTGCGCTGTCTCGCGACAGTTCGCGCTCGCAGTAACGTCATGCGTCGCGCGATCACGTCTTTCTTCTCGCAATCATGCACCGCGAGACAAGTGAAAACAAGATGGCCGCGCCCGCGAGCAACCGCATGGGTAAGATGGCGAGCCGCGACCAAACAGAGAATACCGCGAACGGGCGGGAAAAAAACTTCCGCATCTTCACGATATTTCTGCGTGTTTGCGGAGATTTTTAACATTTTCGTGATAATTTGCGAAAGTGAATTTCGCAAATTCCGCCCACCCCTAATCAGGAGGCAACTGTCCGAGTGAGGTATTAGCCGCCAAACTCCTTACTGTGCTGTATGTGGTCCAGAAGTTACAGTACATATCACAAATAACTCAGCCACTCGTAGTAATGAACTAAATAGATCGTATGGGACATCTGACGCTTTTTAGGGAAGTCCCATTTCTGCCAAACTCCAACTTCATACCTCAGTGACACCGCGCATGCGTCCTTCTTCCAGAGATGTCAACTAGAATGCTAAATGTTATGATGGATATAAAATGGGTTCTTTGGAACTGTATTTCACATTTTGTACATGTGGAGATAAGAGAAAAAATATATATGGCGCAGTTTATCTCCCCCTGGCAGCAGATGTTCAGGCTGATAAAATGATTTGGAAACCCAAGCAGCGGACGTTTCAATCAACCCTGAGATGTAGGTAGAAATCAGGTTTGCCTCTGCTAACAGCCGAACCATCGAAGGAGGAAGGAGGGTGGAAGACGGCAGTATTGGGGGAAATGATGCATGGCTTCTCACTGCTGTCATAAATCATCTGCCCTGGAAAGCTTGTATGGTGGCTACCGTGAGGATGCTGACGTTTGTGATTCTCGCTAAAACTCTCATTAGCCGCGGTACCCCAGGAAGCGCCTCTTAATGAGTTTAGGAGTGCAGAGCTGATTAACAACCCGCTTCACACAGGGAAGCGGAATGTGTACATCCGGCATTGAGTGCCCCCCCACCCCCCAAGGAAGACTTTCTGGCAAATGTATACAAGATACAACCATGGGACAGCTTTGACCAAACACCCTTTACACCCTCGCATCTATTACTTGGCTACACCTGGTGTGCTGATGGGCAGTCATGTGAGGTGATACTTATTTCTATTAAATTCTATATGGATGAAAGATAAAACACATATCACCAAAAAAGCTACCTCCCTGTCCCCTCAGATTCAACACCACAGTTGTTCGGCCCTCTTTATTAACCCATTTTGGAAAATCCTCACTTTTAATTCATGCAACTAAACGTGATCTCTGTGAGCTAGCCATAGCCCCTCCATGCACGCCATCCTCCCTTTGTATACATTAGCAGGGGATTTGGCCCTGGACAACGCAAGACGTTTGTGGCAGTGCAGCCGTGCCAACCTTTGGTGCAAATCAAGTTTTACATGCAAAAGTGAATCGTTGCTGCCATTTGCCCCGATTTAAGTCACGCAATATAGCTTACCCTCAAGCGAGCGCCTGTGCTTGGCTACAACACCTTTGGATTGCAGCTGATAGCTCCTTCTGTCTCTCTTGTTTCCAGGCTTTGTGGTCAGCAGCACCACCATGGACGCCAAAGGGTCATGTTCTGAATCCTCTCAAGAGATTTGCTGTAAAAACTGGAGTGGCTGCTTACAGCAGGCAGCCCCTTAGAGACGGGGGTTTCTCTGGCGTAGGTTTACTATCACTTCTAGAAGGTATAGCTGCACAGATGGAGGCTTCCCATCTCCGGAAGTACCGATAAACCACAGGACTCAGTTGAAAGGTCCCGTTCCGGATGACCAAATAGGCAAAGTAGGCACCCACGACAACGGATCAAAATAATATTGATTTGATCTTGAAAGAAAATTACAATCAGGCATTCTTAAATTGCTTCCAATTACATTTTGTTTAATAACATTAATAATTGTTAATGTTTCGTTTTGTGTAATAAAATTGGTTTATTAAAATTGTGGGTTGGTAAAATGAAAAACGTATTGGGAGATCATTTACGAGTTGGGCCCCGACATTTCGACTGCCTAGGGGCCTCCACGGGGTTTAATCCGGCACTGGAAAGGTTTCCTTGTGAGTAACTCTCAGCCACACCAATCCCAGGCCCTTGTTACGAGTGGCTTGTTACTTCCAATGGTATTACGAGAGTTACCGGACGTTTCAGAACTATGAGTTGAGCAGGAGCACTGCTGATGAGTGGACTACCTGTTTGAATTACCATGTGTTTATTCTAGGTGTATCCATGTTTCGCCTTCTTGGTTTTAAGCCCACTTGATAGTTATTAAAAAAAATGTGGGCATTCACCTTGACATTCACCTGGTTTAAATCCCGAGCAACATAAATATACAATGAAATAAACTATGCCCATGGCCAAGGTAGTGGAAACAACACACATTACTGAAACATTTTAAAAAGAATATTGCTACCCACGCCATCAGCTGGTATTGAGCAGGAGCCAAGAAGATGGCAAAGATATTCCAGCACAGTTACTCGACACTAGCAGTATATACAAAAAAAATACATTCACAAAAACAGAAAACCAAAACTCCCCTTCTAAACTCAGGTTTAACAGGTGAAGTGATTGAGACTGCAGAGAAACCTGATTGGAGCGTCAGATGCAGCAGGAATCTGGAAAACCGAATACATGCAGAGAGGCAACCAAGGAACTCTATATAGCCCTAAAAAAGGACCGAAAAAAGAGGGACTGAAAAAATAAATCAAAAGAAAAACTGGAGGATGCCAAATTTGGAAGAATGGAAACTTGGACGAGAGCGGGTGCCCAAGTGCAACACATAAGAGTTGCCAGGCACTGTGTATTGGAATGAGCGTCCTTAAAGGATGGTATTTTACCTAGCCTCCTCAAGGAATTGATGTGCTGACATACATGGCCCTACATCGCCTGTAGACCCTCTAGCCCAATCACCATGTGCACTGGACACCAATATTTCCATGCACTACAGCAACTCTGTTCCTGACGCCGAACTGATGCCGTGTGGGAGGAGCTCCAGTCACTTCCAGACGTTCAGCTTAGCAGCGGCGTGTAAGCCGAGCAGTGTCGCCTCAACCTTTAGGGCAAACTCCTGGCCTTCCAATGCACTCAACACTTGCAGCAACCTTCCCACTGCTAGCAGTGGCGGCTGCCGCACACCTTAAGTGGATGGGCGGTAGCGGGTGGATTGGGGAGGGGGAGAAATAAAATGTACGTACGTTTTTTTAAAAAACTTACCTGTTGCTCCGCTCCGCTCCCACCTCGCTGCCTCTCTTGTTGCCGTCAGGCCAGACGGGATGGGCCCTCAAGGCACAGGCTCCACACCCAATCCAAATGCTGCTCTCACATGAGAGCAGCGCCAGGATTGGTCTGAGCGGCTTTGTTTGCCGCTCAGACGGTGCATTGGAGCCTGTGCTGTTTCTCCAACTCGGCTGTGTAACACAGCCGGGTTGGAGAAACGTAAGTACACATGTGTGTTTGGCCAGCCTAGGACGGCCGGCCAAGCACACTTGTACACTTATGAGTGCACAGTATTCCTGCTGCCTCAGCCCGGCCCTATACATATTGTATTGCGGAAATAAAATGATAATAACGTTGACTTATTTTTGATGTTATTTATTGTCTACTGGCACGGGCTGGGGGGCAACGCTCTTCCGCCATTATGGAGGAGCTGCCCCTGCCTGCTAGCCCCATACAGCAGGGGGTCCAAGAACCACACAACAGCACCATCTCTAACCTTCCTGCTGTCCTCACACGCCACAAGCTCCATTTTGGCTGTCCCCTGCCATACATCACCTATGGTCAGCACAAGGCATGAGGGGGTCAGCGGGGCCAGTGCAAGGCGACCCGGAGGACTTTCAGACCCAGAGCGGTAAGCGGGCAGGGGAAGCAGGAGCAAAAGTGACAGCTGCAGGGAACTGGGGGCAGCGGCAGAGGATTGGCGGTGGGGGTGAATATGTGGGTCACGATTGGTGAGGCGCAGCACCTCAGAGCCTTGGGGTGTAGCACGACATTAGAGGCCGTTGCTGAGGGTTGCGCCAAGTTTCAGGATCAGAAGCGGCCCGGCCAGCTCAGGGGGCGGCTTGCACCCTCCTGCTAAGCTACCCGCCCCCACACAACAATGCTGGCCACCCAGCGTCATCATCAGCTCCTTCTGCACCATCAGTACTAGTGGCAGTTGTGCTAGTGGTGGTATCCCCACCGCAACACCAAGTTCTTTGTTCTACCTGGTCTCTTCAGCGCTCCCACTTGACCTCCATCCAACAGGAGATGTTGGCCGGTTAGTAGCGACAAACTCCAAAGCAGACCTGTCCCCCACATTTGATCGCCCTCCAGCCTCATAGGCCATCAAATCTTACTCTCCAATTTGTCTCTTCATCTCCCCACTTCCTCTGCCATCGTTTATCGCCCATAATGAGATCAGGGAAAACCCGTGGGGCAACAAAGTCAGCCAAAAAGTATGGGAGCAGAGGGAAGGTGAGGCCTAAAGGCAACTCCGAGGTCCTCTCTCCAGAGTCACCGGAGGGGACAAGCAGGGCGGACAACAGGACAATAGAAACTAACCGTACTCATTTCTTGGGCCCAAGAAAAATAAACATAATTGAGTTATTAAAATCTGCTTCAGAAGTGAACAATTTCCGTTTATGGGCTTAGAGCGGTTGGCACATGCCACGATCGAGCCCACCAGCTGCGCAGGGTTGGAAACAGTGGTTTTTAGGGCAAAACAGAAAAACAGTTCACATGAATACATGATTTTATGGCTCCCAATCCACACTACTAGTAATGTTTATATTTACCCGTTTTTTATATTGCGGGGCAAATATGTGATAATATTTTCCATGAACATTTTATTCTTTTCTGAAAAAAGGAACAGATATGCTTTTATAAAGTTAAATGATTATATATTGAATCACATTCTGCCCCTGCAAAGCTATTGAAGACAGCCTCGGCGGTTCAACTACTTCCTTTATATAAAAACTGCATTTTCATTTTTTCGTGGTTTTAGGATCGAAACCTGGAAGAACCAAAAGGTTCCGATTTGAATATCTTTTCTCTTTTGGAAAATAGTACAAATGGCTTAGTGTCTGTTATAATGTGCGCTTTATAAAAACACAGAGCACATTCATTGGGCGTCTCTGTTAACAATTTCATCTTAAAGATTTATTTGTCATCTCAGCAGGTGGGTGTATGTGTGTACAAATAACGATACACATGAAAGCACGCGCATACCGTGCATGCCCAAATTTACAGAACCTGCCACAATTACATGCCTGTGCCTTTACGTTGGCAAATATGGAAGGCCTCAGGTGTTTCTATCCCAAGCACATACGTGATAATAAGCAGCTAGGGCTTAGCTTTATAAGGGACTCTCTCTCTCTCTCCTTTGCTTTCGCACTCGGTGACAGGCGATGGCTGGTCACAGCAGATCAACGCAGAGCTGGTTGGTGCCTTAATTAATCCGTCTATGCCAGGCAAGCGTCCGCTCTTCGGTTTATCATGCCATGCTGGCTCCCCCACCCCATAATGCAGCCAGACTTGCAGAGCTCAGCAGTTAGGAAGGTGATGACAGCCAGTGCAGTGCGGCACAGTGAGAGGCGGAGTGGTCCGACTGAAGTCTGTGGTGGGTCACAATCATGCCAACGATGGCAGAATTACGGCCAGATACTTTTATTTCTAGGTAGCAAGGCAAGCAAAAGGTGTGCTGCGTAGAAACTTTTAATTTTCTCTGCAGGTACGGTACCTTCTCAGAAAAGTTAATTCTGCGTCTGCTCTGTCACAGCCTGCATCACCCCAGCTCAGTCACCGGAACCAGGCAGCAGGCTTCAGATACAATTATCCAGTCAGAATCAGTAAAACTGAGTGACACGATGGTCTTAGTGACAGGCAGTCTTTCTGACATTACTAACGTGATGATGTGCGTTCATCTTGACTAGGCCAGGGCGGAAGAGGCTGAAGATATACAGGGCAGGAACTCTAAAAGACAGATACATTTATTTGTAATAATTATCGGGCCCACGCAGGAGCAAAAAGAATTCTATAACCCCAGACCTGTGAAATAAATGCCAGTGCTGAGTGTTGCGCTGCGGGGGTAGGTGTCCCACAGTGGTCTAGTACAGATCACAGGCCTCTCAGCTGTGCGCAGAATAACGGATAACCACACGCTGTGCAGTGGCGTAATGAAACTTGTGGGGGCCCCCCTGCAAAGTGCATGGAGGGGGCCCCCCATGCTACAGATCCAGTAAGGTGCTCTCAGGACCACCCTTTCACGGTGTCACAGAGGACCCCCTGGAGCTCGGGGCCCTTTGTACCCTTGGGTCTGCGCAGATTATTGCTGCCCCACTGTCGAGCCAGGCTCCAGCAGGAAATATGTCTCAAGCTCAAGTTGAGGCCCTCTTAGACCCTGGACACCAAAACAAGCCGAGATTTAATGCGGCTTCTAAAATTTAATATGGCTTCTGCGAGCAGCCACGCTCTAGCTCCACGTGCAATGATGTGATTTGCACATGACTGGGTCCAAACGGAGGTGGCATGGTGAGCAAAAAGAACGATGGGTTGGAGTGCTACCCCGAGCGATAGCAAATTGTAAGCATTCCTCCCATCACCTTTTGTGTGTTTCATGTACCGCCCTAAGCGGCATGATTTTGCCCAGAAGTGGGTCCCATGCTCATTGTGTCACAGGAACCAAGCTATACCCAGCTGATGAGCCCATAACTAGGGGAAACCAGTCCTGGGTTGCATGTGTACCAGTTCAGGGAGGACCTGGCCTGTCAGTTCGGGCTGGCCTGTTCCAATGAGGAGCAGGGTCAGGACTGATTTGCATATGGCTGGGTCTGAACTGGGGTGGCTGGTCAGCAAAAGAACGATGGGTTACGATGCTACCCTGAGCGACCGCCAGTGGTTAAACAAATTGCAAGCATTCCTTCCATCACCTTTTGTGAGCTTGATTTAACTTTTGTGTTTGGCAAAGCATTAAAGAAACTGTAGTGGTGTTTAATGTAAAAAATAGGCAATACCCATCTAGTAGCTGAATGAAACCAGAAACCTGGGATCAGTCCTGACTTCCCTGCTACACCAAATTGTGTGATCCTAGGAAAATATTTTACTTTACTGAGCCTCCTTTACCTTCATTATCACATATGAGAGCGCATTCAAGTGTATGAGTTTAGAATATGCTCTGTGCAAAATAATATAAATCAAGGAATATAGGGTACACATGACATTTGACTTGCCTCATAGTTTACTTATGGCATTATCATCAAGAGGAGGGTGGAACTCTGTACTTGAGTCCTCTGTAGGCTGAATAGTCACAAGCAGACCGACCACCAAGCCTGCAGCACCACAGAACAGGGTACTGTTGGCTGCATTGCAGAGTTTTTACTCTATAGGCACTGAAAGCAAAATTAATTTTTGAGAACCATCAATATATATATATATTGTGACTCAGGACAAATCACTTTATGGCCTGGTGCATCAAGCGTCCTTGAGCCCCACACTAGGTTGCTCAAAGTATACCTCCTTGTGTTTGAGATTGATGCTCCTACTTAAGTTTGTACAGCATTCCCCTGGCAGTGCTTAATTTGTGGGTGGTTGAGGGTGGTAGGCATCGATGCTCATACATTAGGTTTGGGGCTCATTTTTGGGTCTGTGGTTATTTTTCATCATCAGACTTTGACCCAGAGCAAGAGAGCGAAAGGCAGAAAACGGAGGAAGAGAACAAGGAAGGATAACTGTGACAACGAGAGAAAGGGATGAAAAAATTATGCAAGAGCGAAATAAAGAGGCTGCAACTGTAGGATGGTGGAATAAAGGGGTGTGAGATGGAATAAAATCCGGTAGCCTTGGTACTTCTCAAAGCCGGCATTTTGAGCACAGCGCTTATTTTTCTTTAAGGACTGCCTTCCTTCTTTGAGCTAGGTGTCCATTGTACCGAACAAACGAAAGAAAGGGGAACAACTGGACTAAACATTGTGTGTGTCACATACAATAAGTGACCAGAGCAGTTTGCAATCTTCTGTCTGTAAATTCTCGCCCACTCAGCACAGCAGCTTCTTTTAATCAATCCCCAGGGGCAGAGCGTCCCACATAAGCAAGACACTCATAATTTGCTCATTCAATGGGTCCCTCTAAAAATATAGTTAGAAGTGCCCCATGACAGGCGTGACATCTTCAGACGGTGCTCAGTTTGTAGCCAACAACGCTTTGCATGGTGAGATTTTTGAGGGCATATTTACTGTGTAAAAAGTGAAACTACAAGTCCCCGAATGCAACGAGCTATTTAACTAAAAGGCTAGGTGTGTCAGAATCTAGGCAAAGCCTTGTAGAAAAAAGGTATCATCAGATTCCAGTCTGACCGTGCTGCATAATTGTACGCCTCCCTTCTCCAGCAGCCTATATCACGATACAGTGTCAGAGTGGCAACTTTATTAACTTGAAAAGATTTTTAAAAAGGCAAAGTTTCTTAGAGCTGTACCTGTGAATTTTGGATGACACACGTTTCCGCTGTAATTGCTGGTCGGTGCATTAGCATACTGAGCTTTCTTGGGTGCTTACAATCACACTCCCTCCGGATACAATCTCGGAGTGCCTCCTTTAAGGCAGAGGGGTGCGTATTCCCGAGATCCCCGCTGGACGCTTGTTTCCTCCCGCGTATTCCGTGTGTTCATTCGAAGACGCAGAGCATCAAGAAGGCCCCGTCAGATGCTTTCTTGTTTAATTAGGGGCAAGGAAGGCGCGCGCGAAAGGCATGATTGTCAACAGTAAGTTTCCTTTAACAAGAGATGGGTAAGAGCCATGTGTGTTGCTGTGCCTTGTGTCATGGTAAGCAGACACATGTGAACATGAAGTAATGTTAATAGGTTTTTTAACCCTTATATTTTTTGCAGTTTTTTTAAATGGCGCGAACTCGAAGCGCTTTACATAAGCACCAGGTACATTTCCTGAGTAACACCTTCAGTCAGTGCGGGCATTTTACTCAATGCCACTTTTCATACATGGGTTTTGAAGCCCACACTTACAAATGAAAAGCAAACACACACACTCCAGAATGCAAAGAGCTGTTGGCTAAAAGCCAGGACTGAGTTTAGATTTCACACATGGCTTCTCGGCAGTGCACGCGGAGGGGCCAGCTCCGGATTTAAAACGGATCGCTCAGGCCCAAGTTCTAATAGCATTCCAAGCCTATGGACACAGACTCTACTTCGGACTCCCTCGGAAGCAAATGAATACACTGCACTCGACAGGGAATCAAGGCTGAAGACTTTGCCTGTGATTAAACAAATGACTCTACGTAGATTAATCTCTAAAAACTCACCACTAATTAGAAATAAAATGAAGAAGAGATGGAAACTCTCATTGCACCCTACATTAAGAGGACTGTGGTAGAGGTGAGCTTAATAAGTGACACACAAATGCAGACCATCAAGTCCAGTCCATAGCAAGCAGCCAAGAATAGTATCATGGCCAGCAATTGATTTATTTAAAAAAAAACAAAAAAAACCCCGCAGGTAACCCTTCAATTTAGAGGCTAGCTGTTGACCCTGCTGAATGCCAGGGCTTCCGAATGTCTAGGCAGCCTAGTCTGTTTTCTTCCATCATCAACAATCTGATTGCTGGAATTTTAAAATCCATACATTATCTATTTGTAATTGCTTTACTGTAATTCCTTTCCTCTTTCTTTGTTCCTTGCTCTCACTTGCTGTGGGTCAGAATGTGGGGATAAAATATAATTTCCGGTCCCCAAAAATGAGCGCATCCACCCACATATGAGCTGGCCATGAGCTTTATGCTAACCTTCAAGACACAAGACAATGATTTGTTATTCAAGCAACAGCTCAAGCCACACGTGCCTTTGACCGGACAGCTAGGACCACAGACGTCCAGTGAAAGAATGAAATATGAAAAGTGAAAGTATTTCATGGGTGTATAATTAATGACGTGTGCTTCTGTGTGTGTCTGGCGAGCACAGGTCACTCTGGGTTTGCATAGCATAAATTAAATAAAAGAATCAACAGATTATTAGCATAACAACATAAAATTCATGAAATGAAATGATTTGGTTAAGGAATCAACAAAAATCGCATAACCCCAAATAATAAAAAATAAGCAAAAGTAGAATTCTACAGTTGTCTGACTTTGACAAAGGCCTATTTGTTTAAACACGCAGATGCTGCCCATTTCTTTCTCCCTTACTGGTATGCATTGCAGTTATAACAACGTCTATCTTGACAAGTGATTGCTGGGTTACAATTAACAACATCATTTTACAAATAGAATATGGATGCAAACAAAAACGCTTGTGTGGCTCTTCTTGAGTTCAGTGCATTGGAAACGCGAATGCGTGCCTAAGATCAAATGAAAATATTTGACTAATCCAATGAGTACTGTGCTGAGGGGTCCCCCTGTAGCTCGGCCCCCCCCCCCGCACTGCGGGGGATGCGGGGGCCTGTGTTACACCCCTGACGCTGTGCTGCTGTGTCTGAAATAGACCTCAAGCGGTCCACTCCCATTTAATAACCACCATCTAAATCCGGTTGCCCCTCAAATAGCAGGACCGCTAACATGCTATCTCCCTCCCCAACTTGGTTTTGAAGATAAGTTCATTCCACTCAACACACAAAGTCTAGGAGTCATTGGCTAGGTTGGGGATTAGGCCGGAAGCTGTATCAATGGGGCTGGCTGAGAGTGGGTGAATCACGGCAGGGGCTCACCCACTTGATCGTTTTGTTGGTCTTCCCTGGGACTCACAGGGCCATGAACCGCGGGGTCACTCCCAACCGTGCCACCATCCTCGTATTCCGGCCAGATGGCATGGTCTTCGATGTTGGATGAAGCTGAGTAGAGGGTTAATGTAATAATATTCTTAGCCATTAAATGTTCCTCGATACCTCTTCCTGTCCTTTGCTGGCTGTCACCATGGTACCATCAATGTTGATGACCGTCTAGATTCCGGGCTCATATGGTGTCCTAAATTTCCACTCAGGTTGGCGGTCTTTGATGATTACTGAGTCGCCGGGAAAAAGTGATCTTGGCTTGGCCCGTCGGCATAGACTGGCTTGAGTGTTGCGCCGCTCGCTGTGTGCTTGGGTTCTCTGAGCATCATGAGGCGGTGGCATCCACCCCGGGCATATGGGGATGATGTCCCTCCATGGCCCATTGAACATCAGGGCCCACAGGCTTTGTTGAGTCATACAGTGGGGAGTGCTCCGATATTCTGTGAGGAATAATTATAGGTGGCATTTGGGGTCAGCTTGTTCAGCTGTGGCAATGCAAAGTGATTTGTTTAGTGTGCGCATGAAACTTTCAACGTCACTGTGAGCTTGCGGCCATTGCGGGGTGATGCAGTGGTGCCGTATTCCTCTCTGTTTGAGAAAGTAGCCAAACTCCGCGCATTGGAACGGGGGTCCATTGACACTTCTAACCTCTGTTGGTAGGTCAAAGATTGCAAACACCTTTTCAAGGACGGGAACCACGTGGAGGGGAGGGAATCACTTCCTCGACAGGATATTTAGAGTAAGCATCTACCAGGATGAGAGTGATCTTTCAGTCGGGGAATCTTTCAAAATCCAGGCTCAGTTTGGACCAGGGATCGGTGCACGGCTCTTCGGTAATCACTGGCGCCGGCCTTTCTGGCGTGTTTGTGAGCTGGCATGCTGGGCACCCTCGCGTGAGGTCTTCGGCCCTTTCTTCTGGCCCAGGGAACCACACCTTTTCCCGCATTCTTGGCTTAATCTTCGTGCCACCTTGGTGTCCTCCATGCGCCAGTTGCGTGATATGGTGTCTTAGGGCTTTCGGGACCACAATGCGAGACCATCGCAATAGGATTCCATTGTGGTTGGTGCTGAATCGTATTCTCCACATCTTCGTCAGACTCTCCTTGTCTTCATTTATCCAATTGTTGGTGTCCCAAAGGAAGGCTCTCCACATGCCCTTCTGTACGGCGTTGGGCACTCAGACAATGACAGGGTCCGTTTCGGAAGTTTCTTTGATATCTTACAGACTTAAGGCTCAGGAGCAAGTGACACTTACAATCATGTTGATGTAGTCTTTCACTTCATCAGGGCTGTCTTGATTTTCTGATGGCGTGGGGTTGCGTGATAGGAAGTCGGCAGTTTTGTTCGATCCTGGCTTGTAGACTACTTCCATTTGATAGTGTTGCAACTGGATGACCCATCTCTCGATCTGCGGCGGCAGATGAGGAGCTGACCCTTGAAAGAGTGGGACCAGAGGCTGGTGGTCAGTGACAACCGTCAAGGGTTGGCCACTCAGATATAGGTGGAAATGTCTGCAGACCCTCTTGATCGCCAGGGCTTCCCGTTCAATTTGCACGTAGCGTGCTTCAGTTGGCATCAACGCTTCACTCGTAAATGCTCGAGTCACTCATCGCCCTGGTTCTTGAGCAAGTATGGCCCCCAGCCCGATTGGGCTGGCGTCCACCAACAACTCGGTGTGTTTTTCCGGGTTGAAGTATACAAGCGTGGAGTTGTCAAGGAGGGCATCTTTGATTCTTTGAAAAGCCTATTCTTCACGACAGTCTCAGGCCCACTTTGCATCAGCCTTCATGAGGGCCCAGAATGGTTCGGCAAGGGTTGCAAGATCGGCGATGAACCTCCCACAATATGTGGCCATCCCTAGGAAGCTACTCACTTTCGAGGGGGCTGGGCGCTGGCACTCGTTTGATTGTTTGCGACTTGCGAAGGTCTATTTGGATTCCTTCCTGGTTGAAGACGTATCCAAAGAATTCAATGGAAGGTTGGAAGAAAGAACATTTGTCTCGCTGCAGCGTCACTCTGTGTTCACTGAGGTGTTTGAGAGTGTCTCTCGGGTGTTTATGGTGTTCAGCTGCAGTGGAGGAATGGATCAGTATGTCATCACTGACGTTCATGATGCCTGGTAGTCCTGACAGGGTCTCACGTATTTTGTTTTGGAAGACTTCCGCAGCCAACGAGATTCCAAAATTCAGGCTATTGTATTGGCGTAGCCCCAGGTGAGTGCTGAAGGTGGTGATATATCGGCTTTCTTCCGCTATTGGCAGGTGATGATATCCACGTTGAGGTCTAGCTTCGAGAACCAGCGGGTGCCATTGACATCCGCTATGATATCGTCCATTGTGGGTGTAATATGCCGTTCTCGTTTGATGTCACGGTTGGGAAGTCGCATGTCGATACACAGACCGATTTCCCCTGGTTGTTTTGGGTTTCTCCGCGATCACCATTGGGGGGACCCAAGGGGTTGATTCTGATACCTTTTCTATTACACCTTGTTGTTCCAGCCTCTCAAGTTCCTTCTCTACCAACGGCTGGAGGTGGAACGGGACGTGGCAGTGTCTGAGCGCCATTGGCGTCGATGTGAATTCTTACCGGGGGACACTTGAGGCAGCCCAATCCTCTGAATAGCTCAGGGAACTGCTTCAGCAGATCATCTTTTTGGTGAGACCGTACACTATTGGTGAAGGGCACCAGGTCTTCTGCTGTGTGACCGCCAATCAGTGTATTGGCCTCCTGGTCGATGAGGTGAATTGTCGTCATGACCTCTTGGTCATCCGATTGTATGGGAACGGACATCCTCCCTCGGAAAGGTAACAGGGAGCGGCTTCCGTAGGCAAAGATCTTAGTGCAAGATGGCATTAGCTGGGGTTTGGGCCTAAGGCGGTTGTATTGTTTGATCCCTACTCATTGACTGAGGCTAAGGTGTCGATAATCGCCTTCACTTCCGATCCAGCTATTTGGACGATACATGTCGGCTGCGGTCCCCTGCAACGCTTTAGGTCTCGAGTGAAAGAGATGAGAAAGGTTTATTTCCTGTCTTCTTCTGGGGAGGAGTCTTTGAGACGGCGGGTCGGCTTCCCTGGCCCTCAGGAGTCGTCCTGGTATGTTCATGAGGGACAGTTGACGTACCGTCTTCGTTTGTGATCTGATGTCTTTGATTCCTTTGCTTCAGATCTTTTCCTATAGACTGATGCAAAATGGTTGTGGATCCCGCAGTTGGAGCAGGTGCGGCTTTGTGCTGGGCACTCATTGATGGGATATTCTTCTGTGCCGCAGTAACCACATCTCGGTTTGGCGGTCGTACATGTTCGTCCTCTGGCTGTGTCATTCCGGCTCTTCATTTGGACAGCGTTGCCACATTCTATTTTGATGTTTGCTGGCTTTTTTGGGGCCCGTGTGAAGGCCTGGTCCATTTTGATGGCCCAGACTGTGGACAGGTCATGTGTTCACACCAGGATCAGAATGTCTTCGAGGCTGATGTTGGGTTGGTGCAGAATGAAGCCTCTTAGCGTTTTGTCTCTGCATCCTTGGATAACTTGTTCCCAGATTTCTTTGTGTTGGGCGTCTGCTGTGCAGGTACTGGTTAGCTTGTGTAACCTTGCGTAGAAGGCGCCGATGGATTCCTTCTCACACTGCCGGGCTTGGCTTAGTTTAAATCTCTCAAAGTTCGAGTTTAGCTGTGGGTTGAAGTGGGCGTTGAGCGCCCTTACAGCTGCAGGATAGTCTGTGGCGGGACTGATGTTCGGTGTAAGTGTTTGATCAGCTTGTATATTTCTTCGTCGGAATGGTAGAGAAGTATTTATCTTTATACAGCTCCATCGGTCTCTCTCGTAATGACGAAGTAATTTTCAAGTCACTCTATCCATGGCTTCTATCTTGGGGAGGCGGACACTGGGTCAGCTAGCTCTCTGAATAGTGGCAGCACCCCTGTGAGGGCATGATGTACTGGGGCCTGCTGTTGAGGCAGAGCTCAGGTTTCGTCTGTCATGCGGGCTCAGTCAGGATTTAGTTTCTCTTTTGTCGGCTGAAACGCGTCATGGCTGTAGAGGTCCTGGAGCAATAAACAATAATTTTCCTGCACAACGCTGTGGTCTGTGCCCGTTTTTCTAAAAGAAGGAGTGTGCAAAACGGAGTGAAACAAATATATATATATATACATATATAGCTATCTATATTATCTACTGGCGGTCGCCAGTAGATAGTTATAGTTAGGACCGTGTTTCCATAGGAAATCCGCAACATTCTATTTGGAATAACTTTTGCGCCGGTTGACGAATCCTCGCGAAATTTTCAAAATAGGTGGGGCGCTCCGCTCCGCTCCTACCCTGAAAGTCTCGGCTGAGAAAAGAGGGGGGTCCCAAAACGCGTTTTCCCCATGCAATTTTCCATAGGGACCTTTAGTCCAAGGTACAGCCCGAACGGCTGAACAGAATTACTTGAAATTTGGCAGAGAGGTAGTCCGCAGCTCAGGGATGTGCCTTTTGCATATATGGAGTCAATCTGTTCAGTAGTTCCTGAGAAAATTGCAGTTAAAAGCACATACATATCTATAGCCGCGCACCGTGCGCGCACCGTGCGAGCACCGTGCGCGCACCGTGCGAGCACCCTAACGTGCGCGAGCGTAATTCTGATTGGTGGTTACATGTTAGTCAACGTTCGAATCGGTCGAAATCAGGAAGTGTCGGCCGCCATTTTGTTTGTTTTCAGTGCGAGAGTGAAAAAGGAAGGTGGCGAACGTGAAAAGGGGGCAGGTTAGAGAGTTCCTGACCCCCTAGCCTTCGTCAGGGGGTCCCTGAAGGACCCCGAAGGCAGAAACATTTTTTAATTTTTTTTTTTTAAATCGCGGGGGTGCGCGCACGGTGAAAAACCAAAAAAAAAAAAAATGTAAAAAAATGTTTTTAATACGCAGTTTATTGTAAAATAAATATATATATATAAAATAATAATACATACATAACTTAGCAGTTAAAAAAACGTACAAATTCACTGAAAAAACCATAGGTTTCACACACGTTATAGTTAGGAATTACCATTTAAAAATCCTTGCAAATTCACTTAAAAAACCATAGGTTTCACACATGTTATAGTTAGGTGGATATTTCACTCGTAAAAAACCAATGATATTCCCCCGTTATAGTTAGTTTAGATAACTATAACTTGCGCGACCGCAATCCACTGCTGATGACATCACCTATTACATCACTCATGACATGGTCAGTGGCATCACTCATGACATCACTGATGACATCATCCTTGTGATAGAGTGGCGGCCGCGCGAGTTATAGTTATCTGAACTAACTATAACGGGGGAATATATATATATATTCTCCTTGTCTTTTCCTCTCTCTCTTGTCTTTTGGGGGTCCCTGATGTCTGGACCTGCAATCTGGATCAGGCTGGGCTGACTAGGCCTGACACAGGCTACTCCGCGGGTAGGGATCAGCCGGGAGCACGTGCATCGCTGTATGGTGGGTGGGGCTTGATCCGGCTTGTTACTCACCGCGGTCTGCTTCCTGTGGCCTTTGCTCAGCTGAGCAGGTACGAGTGGCAGCAGCAGGTGCAATGTTCTTGTGTCCTGTGATGAGGGCACTGCTTGCAGGGGCAGGATTTCGAGTCTTCACAGGCGGTGAGTGTTGTGCTCCGCTATCTCGGCGGTGCATGGGACACATCACGTCCTCGTTGCCAGTGTTGCACTGTCACAGATAGACCTTGAGGGATCCGCTCCCCTTTATTAACACCCTCTGGCCACACCTGGCCAGAGGGTGTGGTGCATCTACATCTGGTTGTCCCCTCAAATAGAAGGACCGCTAACCTGCTACACTGAGCACCATAAACCACTGCACAAATTAAGCACTTTATTGATCAGCACAATACATCTTGCAATTCCGGACCAAAGCATGATTATAATACCCTGCTCTCTCCCATCAAGCTGCCACTCGGGAACGCAATTGTCCCACTGGAAATCAGGCCATGTAGCAGGACCACCAAGGATGGAGCAACTCCAATCTGCCCTCAGTTTTATCATGACCCCAGGAGGAACAAGCTAACGCATCAAACGTTAAGATGAGAGTCTCTTCTCAGACACGACAAATTCTCCTGCCCTCACTTCCATCTGGTCTCCTCTGCTTAACACCACTGAGGTGATAGCTATCTTTGGCTCTAACTTTTCATGCAGATAAACTGGAAAAATACAAGTGGACATACTACACGCCCTTGCAGCCCATGTTCAGTGCTTTGACCAAAAGCTGCAGGCCTTGAATGACATGACTAAGAGAGTACAACAAGATCCAGCTACATCCTACCAGTCTTGCCAATGTGCATTAACGCTGGACTTACTCTCAACGGTCCCAACTATTCTATCGAAATACTGGAGGAACTTAAGGACTCAAAAGTCCTCTCTTCCTCTCATAAACCTCAGATATTTGTCATGAATTTGAGGGATTGTCAGCAACCTAAGCGACCACCCAAAGGCTTGCCAAACCCATATTGTAAACACGCACAACCCCAAGGAAAGCATCAAGCCAGAGAACAAGCCAAAATCACTCAAAGGGGCTCCATTTAATCAGCGCATTGATGACTCAGATGACAAATTGCCATCCCCTCAAAAAGAGCAGAATCCAGACCGCTCCCAATCGGGCCCATGAAGATCCCAAGTGCTTCAGATAAGGAAGAAAAACCATAGGAGCAACTGCTGCAAAGTTCAACAACAACTTGCAAAACAGAGCACACTACAGCCACCACAAAGAGAAGATGGGGAAGGATTCTTCTCAAGAACAGGAAACACACCTAAGTTCTTCATTATACCCAATATTGCAGTCCAAAGAGGACTACTTGAAGGAAATTGAACCATTTTGGGTCCTATCCAGTAACCAAATGTACACTCTAAAAGATCCAGCAATGTCGAAATTCCAAGAGTCCCCACAGGCTACTTCTGTTGATAAGACAACCTCTCCAGCACTTCCTCAGGGTATAGCTGTCACAACTGTATGATTATAATCAGCTACAGCATCAGTTCTGCAAGACAAACCCAGCTTAGACTGTCTGCATCTGCCTGGCTGGTAAACAACTGCAAAAAGAACAATTGATGGACGGAATGCTGAGCAACAATGGATTTAAGCTCAGATCTCTGACTAGATATGTGAGTGTTTGAAGTTGCTCAGCATTCCATCCATCAGTTGTTTTTTTTGCTGCTGGTAAACAAAGACATCTGCATGATGGCCTCTGCGATTCACCATGCATCCAACCGAAGAGCCCACCTGGGCATGATGCTCACCACATCAGCTTCCCCTCAATAGGCAAAGAGGTACTTTCTGACATCACAAACATCCGCAAATAAGGAACGTCCATGAGGGGTGGGCAACAACGTGCAGGATACAGTGAGGCTGAAATTGATATCCTTTTATAAAACCAGAGGTCAGCACGATATTCTAAACAGGAGTGCAATATTAATGCTGACTGGTGCACTACAAGGGACAATAAGATCCAACAACATAGAAGCAGTTAAATTCAAGCCCAACCCATCGACACAAGGAAATTAAATTACCACCATCACCTGGTTAGACACAGGTATTGCAACCCAGGTTTGGAAGTATAGGGAGCAATTTTCATATTAGGGCACTGGCATGAGGAAATCAGTACCCGTATGTTATCCAATCCCCTTGCCCCTGGTATCGTCTGTGCCGCCAGAGAAATTTAGCGCAAATCGTAGGATAGTGAGGGGCAATCAGCCCAGTTCACCCAGTATTAGCCCAGGAGGATGGCAGGAGGAACACAACTCTGACCCTGAATTGATAAACACCGATGAAGAATGCTGGTCTACACTTCACCTTGTCGACCCTCTTCTTTGTTTTCAGCCTATCAGCGAAGACGCAGGAAGTGTGGCACATGGCTTGCTCTCTTGGGCTTCTCCACCATTCGGAGAATGTGGTTCCTTTAACTCAAGAAACCTCAGGGATTCCCCAGGCTCCAGAGAAGACGTCATAGTAGGCCGAGAACCAATAGGAAATGCAGAAGGCCAATCAGGGGTACACGGAAAGTGAGGAAGGAGAAGATGCCGAGCTGAAGAGGAACCGCACGCCACCAGGAGAAGACCAACAGGAGAAGAATCTTCCCCCACAGCCCTTTCGAGAGCAGAGGCGAGAGGCCAAGACTCTGAAGGGACCAGGACCGAGCAGCAAGACGCCAGGAGGCCAACAACCCAGCGAAAGCTCCCGCCACACTCCTGGAGGAGCGTGGCTTAGCCAGGTACATGCTCGTATCCGGGCCATAACGGGGAGGAGGGAGGAAGCGCCAGAAAAGCCCCCACCGAGCAGGCACTATTTACTGCATTGAAGGGCACTGTAGCACACGCTATCAGATTTTGCTATAACTTGTGACCCTCTATAAATATAACAGTATAAAAATCACTCTTGGTGACGGTAGGCTGACATGTGGCGATCTCCCCTCCACACCCTTCCCTAAAAGGAGATAAGTGTGAATTAAACACTTACCCGTGCCACTTCTTTTGTTTGAGGGAGAAACAGCATTAGTACTCCATCACTGCAGGGTGCCAGAAGAACCTAAATGAAGAAAAGACAAGAAACCTTATTAACTATATCTCAGAAGAGATATACCTGTAAGAAAATAAAGAAGAAAAAAGTTAATATACTTGAGTTAGACTATTCTGTCCCTAAATCCTCTTTCAGTGGGCTTACAAATAACAAGAACTAAACAATCAGGTTGCCTAGGAATACAACTAACAGTACAATCGATAGGCCAGCAGCAAGAGTTGCATCCCAGTGCCAGGGGCTCAATGGACGCAGGTGTTCAACAGCATAGGGCCTCTATCACAGCGCAGTCACTAAAATGTTGGTCATGGAATGTGAATGGACTCAGCAGTAAGATGGGCTAAAACTAATAAACAACCTTCTTACGAGACTTTGACATTCTGCTGATGCAGGAAACCTGGATGCAGACACCGACACCTCTAGTCAGCTTCAAAGAATACCACAACGAAGCCAGAAAAGCCTTTAGGACAGGAAGGGGAAAAGGGGGGCCCTCACTTTACATCACTACAGACTTCTTGTGGAACCAAAAACACTTAGAATTTGGGTTTACCCTGGTTCCAATGCATCAAACTCTCTGCCCCTCCCTGTCCACAGTAGCAGCTCTTATTAATTTTGGAAATAAACATCCATCTGGGAAAAAAGAGTTGGAGATGGCCAGAAAACCACACGTAAGATCAGCACCAACATAGGCCTGAAACAGGGATGCGTTCTGGCTTCCTGCCTATTTAACATCTACATAGCTGACCTCGACATTCATCTGGCCCAATTGGCCAATGAACAACAACGATGCCTCCAATATGCTGATGAAATATTCTTTTTCTGCCAAATGACGATTGGCCTGCAGCACCTAATTGATCAACTGAGTGGATATATCCAAAACCTGCACTTGGAGCTCAACCATAATAAAACAAAAGTGGTCTGCTTTTCGAGCTTCTCCTCCAAAACGAAGCCCACGTTCACCTGGCGGACAAATGACTGAGCGGTAGAACTTATAAGTATCTTGGTGTCTGTGTGGACTCTCATCTAACTTTTAAAAGCCACCTTCTATCCAACAGAGTCATGCCAAACCAACTCTTTGCATTTAAAACATTACAAAAAAGACACGCAACACCTCGATCCACCATTTACTTCCGGTCATCAGCGCAAAGTTTATGCCATCAATCACTTATGGCTCTGAATTGTTGAAGGGGAATGACGCACTCACCTTAAACAGACTTCAGTTGACCCTTTTAAAAAAAAAATTATGTTACCACAGCAGGTCTCACAATCCCAAGTCAGACTAGAGTTTGGCCTTTTCCACCAAGGTCTAGTAAGGAATGGGGCCCTTGTCAAACTGTGTTGGAGGCTTAGATCAGTACCTCTCTCACAGTGGCTCATCTGTGCTGGACGGAAATTGAAAAACAGCCCCATGGCAAGGTCTCAGGGCACTCTGTTCTACAACAATCCATTCATGCTTTGAAACTAGCAAAAGCCGGGAATACAACTAAGGAGTACACTGCCTTTAAGTGAGTTACCAATATGCTGCCAAGCTCCTATTACAAACTTTAGACAAAGTAGTGCTCGCCCACAAACGTCATGCGTGGGCAGTTTTGTACAACATAATTCATTTTTTAGTTTTGGTGACCCAGGTTCTGCTTTTTCCTGAGGAGGCCTTAAATGTTAGGCCAAAACGCGTCGACCTCTATTTTCCAGGATCAACGCCAATCATTCAGGAAACATTTATGAACTTCATTGTGTTTTGTGACCACAGAGACAATTATTTGAGGCAACTTTTTGAGCCATTTACTAGACGGTCATAAATCGATTCGGTGTTGATGCCTGATGGCGGAACACTCCTATTGTAATAGTCGTAATGAGGGTAGATAATCCCCTATTGCGGCAACTTTGGTTCACCTAATTTTTAGGCTAATATGATGTCTTTCCTGTGTTGTGTTAATGTTGACTATATATATGATGATGTTTTTTAAGTTATTATTTGTGAAAAGATTTTGACCATTCAAATTTACACCATAAAAATAGATAATAAAGAAACAAGGGTGCTGTGACATGGTGTTCAGTAAGGCCCCCTTCTTTAAGTTAAGAGACACTAATTCTCCTCAGGCTCAATAGTAATTGAAAGTACACCCCAAGTGATTTTTCTACCACTGGAGGCGACAAATAGTAATTCGTTTTTCTCTAAAAAGCATTGCAATCGTTCCTGCTACAGCTGTTCTTTGTGGTTTCTTGCATATAACATACAACAGCACTTTACGTTTTGGACTGAATTGTCATTTTTCCATCTCTTCACTCATTGACTTTTAGTGGGAATTATCCCCAAAGAGGGAGTTAGCTTGTTAGTTCCCTATGAGTCAATATGGATCTGATCGTTAGTTTCAATATTGTATTTACGCATATTGTAATGATTTTGATTAATCAAACACAAAGACTACCTACTTACTTACAGCAACAGAGAGATCTGTTTCCCCGACTTCCTGATGTACCTAGAGAATCATCTTGGAGAGTAGCACAACAGTGACCCTCTTGCCTCCTAACCATGATACTTACTACCAAATAAAGTTGGGGCCTATTAGACCCATTCACAGCTCAAAGAGCCTTAGTGGGAAAACAAAGAGGACCTCAAGGTCTGTGGGTGTGAGTACATGACTGAACACGTTGAATACTAGACGCATTGTGTTTGGGGTCACCTCCTGGGGAACTGGCGTTTGTTTTGCAGCTCAGCAGACGTGTAGATCTGCCACAATCGCTCTCAGTTCCTCTGAGGGCCAAGGTGTAATAAGGTGATTGGTTACCCCGCTGTGTCTGTTCACCTCTGGTGTTTGTAATGTTAGTTTCAGATAAGATAGGTTGGGCGTTGGTTCTGTCATTGACAAACGTAGCTACAATTTTATATGGAAGTGTTACATAAGGAACATATATATATTGTTTCCAGATAGATTGAACATGCTGTGTTGCATTCACTTTTAGTAACATATTATTATTAAACGACTAGCACGCTTTTGTTAAACACGACTGGCAAATTGTTTATTGTTACTGTGTACGCAGCATGGCCCTTGACATTGTACAGAAGGTGGGTTGCCTTTACTCCCTCCTTTCTGCTGGTACCATGCACAATTTCAGGTTTATCTGTCTGCCCCTCATTCTAGTGTCAGTGCTGATGTGAGGCAAGCTCCCCTAAGTCACACATACATCCAAGATAAAGCGTCTATAAAAACTCACCTTGGGTGGTTTTACATTCACACCAAATCAGGTCACCATCAGTGCTTAATTGGAGCCAGTGGTTGCCGGTGGGGGCACTGGCACTTGTTTTGGAGGACCAGTAGTTATTTTTCCACATCAACTATTTACCAAGAGCAAGGCAGGGAAAATACATGAAGAAGAAAGACAGAGGAAAAGCAAGATGGAAAACAACACCATAGAGAGAAAGCAGGAGACTGCAAGAGTGAGATAAATGGGTACGGGGTGTCTGGTAGTGAATTAAAGAGGCCTGAGGAGCATTTAAGACTACCAGCCTTGGTATTCGGCATGGCCACATTTGATTGCACCGGCTGTGGCTCCTGAGCAGAGCTTTGGGCACCAGAACCCTTTCTTTTACAAATTAAGCGCTGCATCTACCCAGAAGCAGCCTATTGTCTATAAGACTGAAACTTCTTTTCACTACCCAGTTCAGCCGAATAGAGCTAACCACCCGCTACAATTATTTGAGCATAGAAAGGTACATTTCCCATTGAAGGTTATTGTCCCATTCCAAGCTCTCTTGTAGTTGACATCTGCCAAGAAATGTTTCCCACAATAATTCCTGTTGGTCTCTGTGCCTCATCTATCGGAGTAACTGCTCAATTTTGATCACTGAGGAAGACCACCTTAAAGATGCTCTAGGAGTATCCGTGTTGGTTGTGGGAAAAATGAACATAAGAATACTTGCCTATTTTAAATGCGAAAAATCATGTTGGTCCTCAAGGTTTTCCTCAACCACCTCACTTTTTAAAAGCGTCAATATACCTTACCATAGTGGTTTTCACAGGCCATGCGCAGGTATAGCCATAAAGCCAACCCGGTCAATGGATTCTCAACAGCTCCTGACATAAAATAGGTACTACAGGGTTCACCCTTCATGTATGAAGTAGTAACTTATGAGCAAGACCTACTGTCACGGGGACAGCAGTGACTACGACCTCGAAGGGGGCGACTGGTGGACTCCTCAAGAACTGACCGGTCCTATGCTTTGTGTCCCTCAGGACGATCCGTGGACTGCAGCAGCTACAGACACGTCAAAAAAGGGACCCTGCACCTTTAACTGAGAAGCCTTCTCTGATAGCACCGCCCTCTATTCTAACGTGGACAGACAACCGCCAATAAGAGGCTGGGAGGAGAGAACCAGGAGGTATGACGACACCGGAGGGAGAACGGAGAAGGAGCACGACGGTGAACTGGAGGAAGAAGACGAGACCGAGCGACACGAACAGCCGGGGAAGAGCCGAGACCGAACGGAGGACTGGAAGTCGGAGGCGGGGGACCTCCGCACTCACGTTCCGCCGAGCCACGCCCAAGGAGGAGGTGCGTGGCTATCCCAGGTACGGGATCGTTTCTCGGGCTGGGTCGGGAGAAGGGAGCGCGTCACTAAACGCCGCCGCTAACCGCCTCGTATATAGTTGACTTCCCACCCCTATTCACTCACCCCCATTCACGAACGCTCGTCGCAAACACCTCTACACCAGTGTGTTTCCCTCACTCCCCATCCCTCAAAACAAGTATTAAGTAAGACGTTTAACCTAACGCTAGCCTCTCTCTTTGTTTGGCACGGTCCGGAGAGTCCTCGGCCAGCCCGAAAACAGCCTAGAAGCAAGACGGATTACAGCCCTCCGTGAGCAAGATCCCAGTACCGAAACCTTGGACAATCCTCAACGGGGGAACAAAGACAGTGGCCATTGCAGGGAATACCTAATAAACGCCTCTACCTACACCCCTTCTGTAGCATCCTCATTGCATCCCGCTTACACCTACCATATCAAAACCATACATTTTGATTTACATGTATACATGGACAACACCCAGATCTGCATCTATTTACAGCATGGATGAGAGAAGTGACTGCTTGTGGTGCACTACCCAACAGAAAACTGCAGGTATGATGAAAAGTAATACCTTTAAGAAGTAGAACCCAGTAATTCAAGTGAGAATGCTAGAAAGGTCAGGCAAATACTGTGGAGCACTGGGGAGCATGTGTTCGTCCTTAAGAAATCAAACTGTATTGACAGCAGAACAGCTTTTCCATAACATGTCAATTGCTTGTGGTGGCAATGTTACTAACATTGGCTGGCTGTGTTGAGCACTGGGCATTTCTTCACAGCATGGTTGACCTTCAGGCAGTGACTGCACGTCACCTAGGAGTTAAAGAATTGCAGAGACACTAGTGGAAATGCAAATGGGAGGTCTGTTGATAACAGTGGATGATAATGAATGGAGATGTGCTTGAGGTGACTGATCTAGTTCCAATCAGTCATCAGATTCTGTCTGGTAGGATTAGAACCTAATATTGGGTTGCTTGATAGTCAGGCAGATGACAATAGAGTTTCCTCATGTGAAGACTGCAGAAAGATCTCTCTGGGCGGATGGCCGATGATGGCCCATGGGAGCTTCTATCAGGATAGATGAAAACTCTCCAAGGAGTGAAATATCAAGAGACAAACTCTCTGGTTCATGATTTCAGAGTTAGCCTCTAGCGAGTCAGACTCATCCATCTTTCCATCCACCTAAGATGATAGATGTCGGAGTAAATTAAGTAGTGATTTTAGCATGCGACCAATAGGCTATACCCCACGATATGTTCCACATCTGCAAGTTCGGGCACCTTCAGTGCTTTATGTGAAATGAAAAGGGTGGAGGGGCCATAAAACAGGAGTGCCATGAGTAGTCTTTACACGAGGCATGGTCTATGTAATTATTACATCTGAAATAGCATCCCGTGCTTGACAAATTCAGAAATGGGGTCTCACTGTACAAAACATAATCAAAATCAACAGGGTATGTAATTTAACAGTTTACGTAAAAACCTTTATCCACGGTCTAAACCAGCATGTTTAAAAGTTATTGGCAAAACATGTGGTTTTGAGTTGAAATAAAATAATGCTTCTGGTCCTGGCTCACCAATGGTAAATAACAGTAGCGGGTTCAGACACCAGACCAGTAGTTTAGTGCTCTAATGCGTAAAATGAGTCGTCATCAATCTATGAACCGTTTTCAAGGCAGAACAATAGCACAGTTACTTAGGGCAGTCATCAATGTGAAGAATTAATTTTGTTTATGTATTAGGATAAATGTATTCAGGTGTTGACATTGCTTAATTTGAGCCCGTGTTTGACAGAGCTCAGCACTGGCACTTAATGTCCAACACCAGCACATATGACAGTCCACCACATGGTGGCAATGTTTGTTTATATTTGAGATTAGCACCTCAGCAAAGTATTTATCAATTAAATATACATTAAGCATGAGTAACACCAGTGCATTCAGGCCATTCTTACAGCTTTTGGTGGCCTGGAATAGCCCACATTTTTAAATTTGTAGGAGTGTGCTGGTTAGTAGTTGTGCTGGTATAGACATTTGGCAGCGACGGCAGGGGTAGTGGGTGGTGGAAGCTGCAGTGGTGCCCTGAAAAATAAGTTGGGCCCTAGCACTTACATTTTTACAAATTAATCACTGGTTGAAACCCTGGAAAGATCACAACACTTGTTATTTATTAATACCCAAGAATTGGGATGGTCAAAAAAATGACAGCTCACACCTGTAGCAAGCATGCAATAATTGTACATTTGAAATGTCCACAATCTATGTAGTCGATCCGGGGTGCTTAGCAAGGAGGGAGCGCAGAAACTCTCCCATACTCTCAAAGTTTTAAATTATATCCCAGTAATTTAACAGTGCTGTTGCAAGCACACCACTTCATAATATACAAAATATCAGCAGTCCATCAAAGAATTCTTCTTTTATTTTAGTCTTCTTTCAGTGTATACAATTCTCACCGGCCAACACGTGTTTTGTCAAGTGGGAGTGACCCAATGACTTGGTCAGGGCTAGGCAAGACACATACAAACAGTAAAACAAGTCTATGCCACAGCAACAGTGATGCATGCCCTGCCTAACAGGCACAACTTGTCATATAACAAAAAGAAGCACAACATTTCACACTTATATTTCATGTTGTGCCATTCCATCACATACCCATCTCAGACTGAAACGCATAATGAACACATTCCTCTGCGTGCTCTGAACAGCACACCCCATAAACCTAATGTTCTCATTTTAGGGGGAGGGGGCATGATACCTGGATCCAATGTTTGGGGGTAAATTACAAGGCACAAACAATCCTTTCTGACACTGTAAGAAAATGCATTGTTGCTGCAATCCCTCTTCCCTGTGAATCTTGCCCCCCCCCCCCCTGTCATGTCAGCTATTATATCAAGATTAAGAACATATATTTAAATGCAACAACATGGATTAGATTAATTGACTTTCCCCTCGAGGTCCCGATCAATAAGATTATATGAGCAGTGAATACGTAGATTGATTAAAGATAGGTCGCCGAGGGCATCAAAACAACACCTGCTTTTCCCGCCTGCGAAATCCTCCAAGATTAGGGGTCCCGGTGCCTGCATAACTCTGGGGCTGTTTGTCTCCGGCAGCCCATCAATCCCACGGCGGCGAGGTCGCCGCAGCCAGCACCGAGACTAATTCAGATGCTGGGAAAGGAAACCTCTTCCAAGGTGGGGCTGCGTTTTTCATGGGCTTTGCACATTCCTACATAGACTTTTAAACAAAAGTGCCACGCATGCCGGATCAAAATAAAAATGTAATAATATATATCAACCTCAAGATAAGCAGACACCAGGGGTATTTATTCGAAACAGAAGCAACACGAAAAACGATGGATGGATACAATGCTTGAATTATCTAATTCACCGTTAAGCACTCTGAGCCGCATTCCAGCCCATCATTTTTAGCTCATCTCCACCACTACAGAGACTAACAACATGCAAACCAGTCTTGGCCTGGCCGCTGCCCCAAACAGGATGTTCTAGCCCAAAGTGCCCTCAACTGGAAAACAAGCAACGCCAGACCAGCTTTCCCTCTCTTAAGGTTGGTTCTTGGCTATAGTGGCAAAGTGAGAAAAAGACGAATTCCTGGATTATGGCTAATAGCAGTTACCGGTGGCTTTCACCCATCACTTTTTTACTTTCTTAAAAGCCAAAGCAGACAGGGATGGAACAGCAAGGTTCAGATGCACCATCTGGGGCTGCTGCAAGCAGGGGTCTTTTCTGACGTCCTTCTAAATGCCTTATAAAGAAAGTGTGCAACCCCAGCATTCGGCAGCATCATCACTGTGGTCTTAGAAGAAACGTTGGACCCCTGCATTCTTGTTATGTTATGTTATGTTACTGCGACTTATAAAGCACTACAGCTGCCCCAGCAAAGGGGCCTCCCGGCGCTGACACCAAGAGAAACTGACACATGCAGATGGACCAGACAGAAGGACTATGGTGCAGGGAAAAGGTGAGTCTTGATGGCCTTCCTGAATTCTAAATAATTACTGAGGCCACGTATATGTGCAGGAAGAGCATTCCAAAGGATGGCCGCTCTACTACGAAAAGGGCGGCCTCCAGCACGAACTCTTCGTGTCCGGGGGACCACCACCAGGTGCTGACCCTGTGAGCGGAGATATCGTGAGGGGACATATGGCGAAAGGAGATTAGCTAGAATAATGGGGGTGGTCGATTTCAAGGCATTGAAGGAAATACATAAGGCTTTAAATTCAATTCGCCTGGCCACGGGCAACCAGTGGAGACAACGGATGGCCTTGGACACGGAACAAGACCTGCGCAACCCTAAAAGGACAAGCACATAGGCCGCCACATTTACCTTTTTTCTCATTTTGCTGCTACATGAGTTGGCTCTATGTAGCTTACGTGCTGTTTTTTTTATTTGTAAGAGTGAATCTGCTGTGCTCACTGTCCTAGAATATCAGTGTGCTTCCGAGAAGTTATTCCCAGACGTGGGACCCGTGCTCACTACGCCACTGGAGTCAAGCTATCCTGGCTGATGACGGCTGATAGCCAGAAACCGGTCCTAGGATGCTTGATTCCGGTCCAGGGAAGACATGGCTTGGCAGTTCGGGCTTGACTGTTCCCATGAGGCACAGGGTCAAGACTGATTTGCATATGGCCATGTCTAAACTGGGGTGGTGTAGTGGGCAAAAGAACGATGGATTTAACCCAGATCTCTTGACTGGGGGAGAATGTCTGCATTGTCAGCATTCCGTCCATCATTTGTTTGTTGTAACGCTCCGAGAAGTGCCAGCACACTCCCATTATAAGTATTACACTTCTCCTGAAAAGTGCGAGTACTCCTCCATTAAAATGAAAGAAGAGCAAGTTCTCTGTACCTGACAACATCAGCCCGTTTAAAGAACTATTGATAGGGGGAAATCGATAATCCATACACGGTGTGCCACAGAATGAAGTCCCCCTCTTATCCATACGTCGCCTAGTCCAAATCACCAGCCTGATGTATAGCGTGGAATGTCTGCGCATTGTGGCTCGAGCCACCCCAGGGTCCAGAATATTGACATGGGACAAATGAGCACACAATACACTTCAAGTTAATTATTTACAAAGTAGGATGTTATTCCTGGATTCCGGCATGTCTAGGTCGCTCGAGGGCCAGCTTCGGACACCCATGGCCCTGTAAGCATGCAGTATAAATTGCACATTTCACCTATCTCTTAGGGGGAGATGTTAAAGTCTGAATTTGAGAGTGTGGCCTCAGGACAATGATACGTCTTGTCCATTCTCATTGTTAAAAGAGCTTGAAGGACAATAGGGCACCTGTTGTAATAAGTCTATCCCGCCATCAATCTGAGACAGTCATCAGCCTGAAACAGCCATCAATTCTGAGAAAGTTATCAAGCTAATACAGCTATCTATCAAATGCCTCCGTCTTCATTTATATAATGAAACCCCTGGCATTTTGTGAGGCAAATGATTGCTTTAGAAAGAGTCACATAATGGCACATTGATCAGCCCTTGTCTCTCCCGTTAAAGAGGGACAAATGTAGAAATATTAACTAGGATGAAGCATTTCTCATCTCGTTTTTTGTCTTTTTCTCACATTTACATAGAAAGCAAGAGCCTGAAATGTTGCAACTAGAAAGGTCCGATCTTCCTTTATCTGAATTAATAATATTACTAGAAATGTTTTATTTGCTTGAATATCAGGTGAGTTTATAATCTATCACAATATCGTATGCTGAATATTAACTACTACTAGGTCAAGAAGGGGGTAAGTGTATACAGGTGAGACTAGATAGACTATTCTTAGCTCCACATCTACTTAACTCGACACTATATATATTATATATACACACACTAAAAAAACAGAAAGGTTGAAGGCAGGCAGGCAACTAGAGCCAAATTTCGGGGGGGGGGCTGAAAAAGATTTCGGGGGGGGCTAAGTCTTCCAGCCATAGGCAGAATGGCTGTAAGAAGGGGCGAAAACACAACAAAAGCCTCATTAACGAGTAAATGGTCTTTTAAAGACCCGTGAAGTACTCTGGTGCGGCTGCAATTAGACGGACGCCAGCCCGCGAGGCTGTCTCGGCCGGGCTGACAAACATGACGGGGGGGGCTGAAGCCCGGTGAGCCCAATGGGTGTTGCGCGCCTGGTTGAAGGGTTGTTATAGTTAGGCCCACATTTTACAGACAAACAACCATAGAAATTCAGCATTTATAGTTAGTGAAAGTTATCTTAAGTAACTATAATTCGTGCCCTAAGGAAACTATAACTTGTGCCCCTGCCATGCAGAGTTTCTCAACAATAATTTTACAGCAAAAGGTGCACTGATATTATTAATAATGTCATAGATGATGTCATGAGTCGTGTAATATGTGGGGTAAATAGCAGTGCATGGCGAGGTTGTGAGGTATAGTTACCTTGGGGCATGAGTTAAAGTTACTTAAGATAGCTCGAACTGCTGAATTTCTATGGTTTTGTGTGTGGAAAATGTGAGCCTAACTATAACTTCCCAATAATCTTTGTTTTTTTAGTGAATTTCTAAGGTTTGTTCAAATCTATTTCCTAACTATAATGTTCCTGTAACCTTTGTTTTTTTTAGTACATTTCTATGTCTTTGTTTAACATAAAGTAATATTTAATTACCATACTTTAATCCAACCACTGCCGCTGTCTGCGGCCAGGCCATTTGGCCAACCCCCTGCATGCAGCCAAACCCACATGTACACAGCCTTCAGCTGTGTGTGGTGGGGGTTGGCCGCATGCAACCAACCCAACTCTGTACACAGTCGTTGGCCGTGCGCCACATAGGGTTGGCCACAGGGCCTGTGGCCTACTTCCCAAAGGCAATCAACCTGGTTCGGGAGCACACATCCGCTCCTCCCTGGGCTGATTTCGGCACCAGGGACCCCAACCCACATGGCTTTACACCTTTTTTAGGAGAGGGAAGTAAGTGGCCCCCCTCCCATGGTGCCCCTCACTTATATTATGGGGAAGGGGGCATGGAGCCCCTCTCCACAGGTCAATGTTGGCCCCAGGGACCCAATCTCAAAGGGTCAGGCATTATTATAAATGGGGAGCATGCAACTCTCCTCGCCGGGTCAATATTGGCCCTGGAGACCCTATCCCCCGGGTCCTGCTCATTAAATGGTGAGTGCCCTGTAGCCCACCCAGGGCACCCACTTTATATTTAAAAGTGGGAGGGGGCATATACCCCCCTCCCCAGGCAAGTTCGACCCTGGGGACACCTCCTGAGGCCCGACCTTATTCTTAAGGCCAATATTGGTCCCAAGAACCGACAATTATTAATAGGAGAGGAGGGTTATGCATCTCCCCTCCCCAGGCCAATATCGGCCCAAGGGATCCCAACCCAGGGGCTCGTCTAATTAAACAAGTTGGAGGGGGCCATGCAGCCTGATGCTGGCCGATTTCAGCCCTAAGGACCCCAACCAATCATTAAAAGGGAGGGAGTCACGCAGCCTCCTCTCCGGACAGATATCGGCCCCAGGTACCCCATCCCCCAGGATCTGGCCAGTCAATGGTGGGTGCCCTGGAGCCCGCCCAAGACACCCACTGCCTCCTTGTTGGGGGCTGTGGGTGGAGCCCCAATGCCCCAGTGGCCCAAGCCGGCTCCCTGCAAACAGTTGGAGCCGACATTGCCCCTGCATGCTGGAGCAATTTTTAACTCTGTTTCCCTGGCCACTTCACAGTGGGCAGGGAAGCAGATGAAAGGTCCGCTCCCATTTTACATGCTTCCGCCTGCTGGGAGTAGACTTAGGGACTAATTACGAAGTTGGTTGGAAAGCCTCCGACCGGTTGGAGGCTTTTGGACCAACATGGTAGGTTTAAACTCCGACCGCCGCATTAGGATGGCGGCGGTCAGAGTTTAAACCGGCTGGGGAATCAGACTCAATTCCGATGGGCTCTAGGAACCCGTCGGCCAGTCGGAACTGCACCATAATCCCTTAAGGACAGCGTTTCCGCCGTCGGGATTATGATGGCACTTTCCAACAGCCTTTTCATGTCTGGCGTTCAGACATGAAAATGCTGTCAAATAGTGTCTTAAGGGGCGGGAGCGTGGCTTGGACGCCGAAGGAAGATGGCGGACCCTGCCTGAGCTCCGCTTCATCGCGGGACTCAGATCCCGTTTTTGCCGTCTTTTCGTCAGCGGTGCTAGTATGAGGGACTGCATGACAATGGGGACATCGCGGTGAGTCTTTCACCAGCCTCCGTTTCAAGTTTCCAAGCGTCTGGCAGTTTTCACTCGCACCGGCAGTTTCTTCTCTTCAACGATGCGAGCGGCCGCCATTTTGTTTAGTTTTTTTGCGGCGCTCGCTTTTCCCTCTTCAGACTGTGTCATCTGCTACCCTGAAGTGGTATTTCCTCCAAACAGTCTCTTGTGATGCCTGAGGTCCATTTTTGGTTATATTACTAATTGTTTTGGCCGTTTTTCCCCTTTTCCTAGTACTGAAGTGCTCTGACCCGCCTCCTTCTTCAATTATGAGGTACCTTTGTGACTAGTGTTTTTTCTCCAATTTCTGCAGCCTTCACCAGGTGCTCTTTGTTTTATTGTTGATGGACTAGTTTTATTCAACGCTGAGATCCACTGTTCCTTTATTACTTACTTCAGTACATTGCCCTGGGGGTATCTCCGTCTTGTTCAGACCAAAAAGCTCTAGTCCAGTTCCTCTTGCCAATTCCTGACCTGCTTCAGTGCACCAGTGTGAGTGGCGTACTTACCTCCTTACATTGCTGTTCAGTCACAAATTTTTGCTGCCTTGGATTTACTTTCTCATTCAACTTTCTGGTTTGACTTTCCATTGTTTTTGATGATGGCTAGCGACTCCCACTCGTCCAGACCATCGGTTTCTGGCACAAAGCCGAAAAGGCACAAAAATGATCCTCCTTCACCGATTTTATCCTCGCAAAATCCAATCTTGGATACCATTTTGGATGAGGTCCGTGGCCTTCAACCCTTTATGACTGCTACCAATGACAAGCTTAAGCAAATTGAGGAAAGATGGATTGTTATGGAAAGTAAAGTTCTTGATCTTGAGCAACGAGTTAGCGACATTCAGGATATCTCCACAAGGATTCCTCTTCTTGAACAAGAAATCTCAAAACTAAAACTCCATACTGAGGATCTTGAAAATCGCAATCGTAGAAACAACCTACGCCTTTTTGGCCTGCCGGAAAATATTGAAGGGTCCGACTTGGTCTCATTTCTACAGAAATTTCTTCCAGAGCTTCTGGACCTTCAATCTCTGTCTAGTCCTCTCAACATACAAAGAGCACACCGCTTGGGTCGGCTTCTACCATCTGCTAATAAACCTCGGGGTATTATAATGTTGTTCTTGGAGTTCACCGAACTCATGCAAGTTTTGAAAGCTGTCAGATTTAAACGTCGCCTTCTTTGGTCTGGTCATAATATTTTCATCACTCAAGATATATCAAAGGCTACTAACGCCAGACGCAAGGAATTCCTCGCTCTTCGACCTCAGCTGCGACAACTCAACATTCAATATGGAATTCTCCATCCCTGCCTCTGCAAAATCACCCATCAGGGTCGCTCCCGCTCCTTTGAAGATCCGGAGAATCTCAAACTTTTTCTTCATAACTTTTCTTCACATGGCATGGATACTGGATCTTGATTTTATTTACAGTATTTGATTGTTCTTGCTTTAACTGTTTCATTGACTCATCTGTTTTCTAATGTTGTTTTTCTGTCCTTCTCTCTTTCAGTGGGGCTTATAGCCCATTTCGTATCTCTTTCTCGGCACCTGCTTTAATTGTGGTCCGCGTCCTTCGGTGTCACTTCGTTTCCCTGCTCTTAGATCTTCTTTCTTTTTTTTCAGATCTGGATGTTCGTCCTTGGTCTGTTTACTTTTCTCTTCTTCTCTCTTTCATATCTCCTCCCTCTTCTTTCTTTCTATTTTTCTTTTCTTCGTTCTCCCTCATTCTTCATCTTGTTTACTAAGTCTGGCTTATTATATAGGACTTGTCCTTCTGTTTTGCTTACTGTAACATGTCTTTCCTTTTTTCTTTTTGTCAATCCTGCAGTTTTATGGCCCTATGTTCGTATGTTCCCCTGTTCCTGGAAATATGGTTAATGTCGTGTCGTGGAATGTTCGTGGTCTGGGCCACCCCGTCAAGCGTCAAAAGGTATTGTCTCATCTAGCTAAACTTAACACCCAGGTTGCTTTTTTACAGGAAACACATTCCAATGATAAAGAATCACTTAAACTTAAACGTCATTGGGTCAATCAAATTGTTTTCTCTCCTGCCAATGACCGACACGGTGGTGTCGCTATTCTATTCCATAAATCCATTAATGCTCAAATCCTTTCATCTGAATGTGATCCGAATGGTCGATGGATATTGGCTGACGTTGTCATTGATAAACGACAATTGACTTTTTTCAATATTTATGGGCCGGTTAAACCAGATGTGGATTTTTGGAATTCTATAAAATTGAAATTGTTGTCAATTTCCAACCCTAATATTGTGATTGGTGGGGATTTTAATAATTGGTTAGACCCGTTCTCTGATAGACTATCCAAATGCAAGTTCAAACCTGACAAATCTCACAAATCCTTTCAGTCAGCCATCTCCTCTCGTCCACTTTTTGATACTTGGAAAACATATAACCCTGATTCCTCAGAATTTACTTTTTTTTCACCTGTACATCACACTAGATCACGTATTGATTATATTCTTGTATCTAAATCACTACTACCTTGTCTCCAATCTTCTGAGATTGGTTCTATTTTTATTTCTGATCATGCTCCTGTCTCCACCAATATTGACTTATCTCTCACCACGTGCAAACAAGGTAGATGGCGCTTTAATAATTTTCTTTTATCAGATCGCACTTTTATTTCAGAAGCGACCTCTTTTATTAAGGATTTTTTTTCTTTTAATAATTCTTTAGATACCTCCCTACACAACAATTGGGATGCTTTTAAAGCATCTTTCAGAGCTTTTACTATTGCCTATTCCTCAAAGAAGAAAAAATTGTTGCATGTTAAATATAAGGAAACTTTAACCCACATAAAAGCGTTGGAACACAAATACTACTCTTCCAAATCCTCCTCATCTCTACAAGAGCTAATCAAAGCTAAATCCACCCTGAATAAGATTGCTACAACGGAGGCCTGTAATACTCTCCTTAGGGTTAAATCAAAATATCATGGAGGCCAAAATAAAGCCGGAAAAATGTTGGCAAACTATTTAAAAATTAAATCAGAACGGAAGGCTATTGGCCCAATCCATTCAGAATTGGACGATTCACTTTTGTCATCCGATTCGGATATTATTGCCACTTTTCAATCTTATTACGAGCTCTTATATACAGAAACTACCAAACCCTCTGAAGATGATTTTGTAGCTTTTTTCAATGATATCCCTAAGCCACAAATTTCCCATGATAATTTCCAATCCCTTGAAGAAGATATTTCCTTACAAGAATTATCTGATGCAATTACTTCTATGAAGAAAGCAAAAGCCCCTAGCCCTGATGGTTTCTCTATTGAACTACTTTCTGCTTTCTCCTCAATTTTTGCACCCAAATTATTAGAACTTTTTAATTCTTTTATCTCCAATTCCCAGGCCTGTGGCTCTTTCCTGGAATCTCTTATCATTGTAATCCCCAAACCAGATAAAGATTCCTCCTATTGTAAAAATGTTCGTCCCATTTCACTAATTAATTATGATTGTAAGATCTTTGCAAAAATATTGGCTTCTCGTCTTGAGAAAATTATCCCCCTTCTCATCAACCCTGACCAAGTTGGTTTTGTTAAAGGTCGCTTGGCCTCTGATAATGCCAGAATGTTTTCCAATATCCTTGCTCTTAGTACAACATATCCCTCCCCATTAGCGGCTTTATCCCTGGACGCTGAAAAAGCCTTTGACCGTGTTAATTGGAAGTTTTTGCTTCATACCTTACGGTGGTTTGGCTTTGGTCCGAAATTCATCTCTTATGTTAAGTTGTTATACACCAACCCCAAAGCTTGCATTTTTGTCAATGGCCTCTTTTCCTCTTATTTCTCCCTTCAAAGAGGTACATGCCAGGGCTGCCCCCTCTCTCCATTACTTTTCCTGCTATGCCTGGAACCATTTCTGGAACGTATCAGACTTAATCCTCTCATTACTGGTTTCAAGTTTAAATCCCAACAAATTAAACTGTCTGCATACGCTGATGATGTTCTTATTTATATGTCTAATCCTGTATCCTCCCTGCCCCCCTTTTTGAAGGAAATTGCCTCATTCGCTAAGGTTTCAGGTTACAAATTGAACTTCTCTAAAACTGAGATTTTACCTCTAAATCCTTCCTGTTATAGATATATGTTTGAAATGTCTAATTTCACGTGGTGTCCCCAGAAAATAAAATACCTTGGTACATGGTTTACCCCCACCATTCGTGATACACTTGCCCAGAATTTCTCTGCCTTAAAACTTAAAATCACTAATTTGTTAAATTTCTGGTCTCCGCTGTTCCTCTCTTGGTGGGGCAGACTTGATACAATTAAAATGATGATTGTTCCTCAGATTTTGTTTATATTGTCTATGTTACCCTTCAAAATTCCTAAATTCTATTTCTCCCAGATTAATTCGCTATGCACAAGGTTTCTATGGAATAACAAACATGCTCGCATTGCTTTGGCTAAATTAATTCGTCCTAAGAATGAAGGTGGTGTGAGATTCCCTGACTTCAATTTGTATCATAATGCATTTTTGATTCGTCAATTTTTTGCTTTGTCTAGGGATTATCAAGACTTACCTAAACCCGCTTGGGTTAATGTTGAATGTTCCCTGCTTAATGAATTTTCAATACGAGATGTTGTGCACATGACTAACTGTACTTTCATTTCTAAATATCCCATTTTGAAACATTCTCAAATGTTGTTACACACACTTTTCTTTAAGGACCTGAATAATTATGAATCTTTTCTAGCGTCATCACTTTGGTTCAACAAGTACATTAAATTTCGCCATAAATCATTCTACTACAAGCAATGGAAAGAAAAGGGACTTCTATTTGTACATCAATTAATTGTCAACAATGTACTGCTTTCTTTCCATCAGTTACAAGTTACCTTTAATCTTCCTGATTCCTGTATTCTGCAATATGATAAGCTGGCCCCAATTATACAAGAGTGTCTTCAGAAGTTCTCTTCTCCTCCAACTCCTCCCTCCTCTCTTTCTGACTCTTCACTATTTCACACTTCTTCTGATACCACTCCTAGTGCTTCCTTTATCTATAAATCTCTTTCTACTCTTGGCTGTACACGAATCAAGTCTAAGGTGGAACTTGAGTGGGAACATGATCTTTCCTTAATTTTGTCCGTATCACAATGGGATAAGTTTTGGCAGAAACTTTTCAAGACCTCCAAAGCTGCAAATCTCACACAATCCCTCTTTTTTATTTTTAATAGGGTCATCATTACTCCTATGTTGTTACATAAATTCAATCACTCTGTCTCATCAACTTGTTGGTCTTGCAATAATGCTGAAGGCTCCTTGTTACATTTGTTATTTCATTGTCCTAAAGTTTATGCCTTTTGGAAGGAGATTTGGGCAAAATGTACACGGATCTTTCCTAATATTGTACAACTTAATATTCACAACGTATTTTTGGGTACTGTTTCTCCGGACTTTGACCTAGTTACTCCTGCTCCCCCGTTGTTAGACTTATTCCTTGCTGTGGCTTTTAAAGTCATTCTCACTTGTTGGAAAGATAACTCTAAACTATCCTCTCTTCATTGGTGGAATTATATCTGTGATGAACATAGAATTGCTACTATCCCTCCATCCTCCATTCACGTACAAATTAAATCCGACCTCTTATGGATACCTTTCACATCCTTCCTATCATCAACTCTATAGTCCCTATCTACTCTTAGCATCTTGCTCTTCTTCCTTTTCTCTTTGTTCTCTTCCTTTCCTTTACTTCTCTTTTCTCTCTCTAACTATATTTTTCCTCTTTCCTCTTTTCTCTCTCCTTTTTGATAAAATTTTTTTTGCTCTTCTATTTAAAATAGTATCTACACTTTACTATCTTTTTAGGAGTTTTGTATTTCTCTGTGATCTCCTATGCCTTATCTTCTTAATGCCTGTTCTTCGCAAATTTTTTAGGTTTTTTATCTTGTATACTGTTTACATTATGTTTCCTCCTCTCGTAGTTTTACCCTATTGTTTAGTCATTTTATATATTTGCTGGCATGTTTTACAATTTACTTACTCCTTCTGGCTAAATTTGTATTTGTTCTCTTGTGTGCTTTTATCTTCAATAAAAACTATTTAACTAAAAAAAAAGTGTCTTTAGGGGCTCCTAGCAGGGCCCCATTCCCCCCTTGCCCTCTGCATTTGGGACCGGGGTGCATCTTGAGGTGCCTGCCACATGGTGCATGGATGTGTACAAACTTCCATTTTTTAAAGGGAGCTTGTGCTGGGGCGGACTCAGTCCGCTGCACAAGCTCCCATTGAAAAATGGAAGTTTGCGACCCCACCATGTGCGGTTGCATCCTAATGGGGAATGCGAAACCACCGACCCATGGTCGGGCGGTTCCTTTCCTGCAACAGTTGCTTTTGCCCGACATTGTAATTAGGGCTTAGTGTTTGCTCTCTCTTGGTGGGAACTTTAAAATTGCTCCAGCCAAGTCAAAGAAAACAGAGGTTTCCCTGCCAGAACCAGTGTGGACAGGGAAACTGCTATGTGCAGTGGGTGGACATCTCAGGACAAAGCAGGAGCCGGCCCTGGGGATGGCAGTCCCCAGGGCCATTAATGGCTACAGGAGTGGGGGCTCCTTTTAAAGGGCACACCCGTGCCCTGATGAGGTGGTGATCAGCCGGGGCCAAAAATGGCTCAGGAGGGGGGCTGAGCACCCCCTTCACCTTTTAACAATCGACTTGGCCATGGGGAGGCTGATAACGGGCCGCATGGCCCTCCTCTACATTCTTCAAATTGGCCTGGCCACGGGAAGGTGTTGGTCCCAAGTGTCGCATACATCACGGGAGGGGGGCCCTGCGGCCCCCTACCTCTTTTAGCAATGGTCCTGGCGCCGGGGAGATGGTGTTGGTCCCCGGGACAGTAAGTGGCCTGGGTGGGGCGCTGTGCGGCCCCCTCCACCTTTCAGCAATGGGCATAGCTCCAGGGTGGTGGTGGTCCGTGGTGTGGAAAATGTCCCGGGAGGGGGCTGCATGCCCACCTCTCCCCTAAACTTTCCAACTGGCTTAGAACTTCCGGAGATGGAACTCTATTTTAGTCAACCTCACCCAAATACCACTGCTGGCTTGGGTGAATTCGAACTATGCTCCTTGGAGCAGGTGCAGAAGAGGCTAGCTCTAGCCAGATCGGGCCCTTCCCAAGATCTATGCCCCCTAGGATAATGGCCAGGCTAGCCAATCTTATTGCACCATCAGTAATTACACTTTTTAGTATTTCACTAGCATCAGCTAAAATGCCAACTGAATGGAAGTAAGACCAAGTATCCCTGAGTCTCAAAAAAAACCTGGAAATCCCGAATTTCTTTACAATTACAGATCTATCTTGCTGCTACCCCTGCTTTGAAAAACACTAGAAAGCTATATTAATAAACAGCTACTAACCTTTCCAGAAGAACATAAGACCTTAGGCCCCTCACAATAAGGGGTTCAGAGTGCTATGCAGCACCAGACTCTCACTAGATGTAGGAACACCGGTCATGCTGATATAACTGGATCTATCGGGGGCCTTTGGCACTGTCTCTCACTCCATTCTAATCCGCAGACTACATGAGGCAGGACTTTAAGGCAGAGTGCTAGATTGGTTCAGGAACTTCCTCGATAACCATACCAAAAATATTTGTTTCGGTCCCTTTAAGCCAAGAAAGATGTTTACCAACAAAGGGGTCCTCAGGATTCGTACCTGAGCCCAACACTGTTTAATATTTATGTAGTGCCTCTGGCAGAAATTTTGAGATCATGTGGTATGTCGATCATGTCATATGTTGATGATACCTAACTTCTCATCTTCTTTGGGCCTGATCCAGATAAAGTTTAAGTTCAGTTTGTGAGATGTATGAGGGAAAACCCTGATTGGATGACTAAAAACTGTCTCCAAGTAAATGGCAAGAAAACTGAGAATGTGCTATTTGGCAAAGCACATAAGCTTTGGTCGGCTGATTGGTGGCCCACTGAACTTGGCCCAGCCCCTTCTCCTTAGGAGGTGGTGAAAAATCTTGGAGCAAACATTGGCTAAATGCTATCTATCAAAGATCAAGGACATGAAACTATTGTGGCACCTGTTTTGCCTCCTCATGTTAGCATTCAATCATAGTACAGAAAAGGTAGGACTCATTTTATTTTTTATTTTTTTATTATATTTAAATCGGACATCTTGTCTTATTTCAGCTCCCTCAATAGGTCTACACGTTTATCCAGTCCACCATAGACCTCTGGAAGTTTTCTAGTAGCTCAGGCACAAAGTCAACTTTTGTGCACGCCTACATCAAATCAATCCTTCATTCCCACATTCCTCTTCACACGGCTCTGCTAGGTCACTACATCCAGTGATAATTTGACCTGTTCTCAAAAGTCACGTACACCTTTCCTGAATTTTGTAATTGGGCCCCACCGCTTTATTACCCGACATGGCCTCTCCCAGAATGGTGATAAGCCTTGAGGACACAGGATCCAATGCCTCTACGATCAATTATCTTCCTAACCTCTCCAAAAATGCGACTAAAAATCCAAATCTGAAACACTAATCTTAGACATCTACCTTCGTGCAAACAAGGGTATTATATCTAATGACCTCATCTTCTATTCCAGAAAACTGGCTTGTTGGCGGAATGTTTTCGACTCCATGCTTCATATAAGGGACACGAGGAAAACCCTACATGGTCTCAAATTAACAGCCTCGCCTTTCTTCAAATCAAATGCCACCATCACCATTTATACTACTGGTATCATTCTAATCCAAGCCTCTAATGTCGATCTAGCTAAGATGGACAACATTTTCCCTACACTCAAGAAAATGGTGACCACTAAATCCACTGTTAACTATCCTCATCCTCCTAGTTCACAGGATTTAACGAGTTCACCCTCCAACACTTACGGGAACACCTCAACCTCGCATAATTCCTCTCACTCCATAGTGGATTTAGGAGACATTCAGTCCCCTGTTTCAGTCCCTCACTCCTACCGACCCTTGACTCAGATGGCTGGCAGGCGTACTGTTGCACCAACCTCGCCGATCTCAAGTCAGCTACACAGCTATTCCCCTTCCTTGATCCCATTGTCCTCGCCATCATCTCTGTTGGGGTACAGGCGGGATACTCATCCCAACCCACTCAACCTCCACTTGACCACCTCCTACACACAATAAAATTGTCCTTCCATCCTCTCACCTACACCAGCCACCCCATCCATCCGAACAGGGACTCTGCAAGACATTAATGATTCTCTCTCTTCCCCGGAACACTGCTTCACTGCCCTAAACCAACCAAGACTTCCTCGAGGCCCATCTCCCCTGCTGGAACTCATGACTCAACCTACACCCCTTAACCAACACTCAGACCTGGTTATGGTTTGGATGAGATATCTTTCTAATTGTACCGTCTCTCATATGAACTCCATGAACTGAAAGCCCTCTCAATTGAGCGCCTACCCATGCACAGTCCTCTCACTTCCCTAGGAAGGTTGCCTATAGTCCCCGCTAGCGCAGTCCCCTGCCTCGTCCAACACTCTTTGCACCCTATCTCTAAAACCCTACCCCTCCCAAATGCTCGATCCCGCCCTAGAATAATGCAGGTCAATCTTGCAACCAGAGATATAGAGGAGCTACTCACCTCTTATTCTATCAATTTAGACACCGCCAAGATCCCTCTGGAGTAAATGAAAGCCATTCACGCAAACCCGCACAGGGAATCCTCACACAACCTCAGAGTAGTAAATAGTGACAACCTCAAGAGAGTAAACATCACGCAGACTCAAACCGCACACACGACGGTATGTCTGAAATGTGTACTTCTCAACTGCAGATCAGCCAGTAAACATGCCTCTGATATCTTTGACCTCATCCAAAACAATGACCTAGATATCATCATCCTCACGGAATCCTAGCTTAATCCCTCTTCAACCCCTATCCTAGACATCCTAGTTCCTCCGAGTCATGATGTAATCTGTCTTGACAGATCTAAGAAGCAGGGAGGTGGCCTAGATTGTATACACCAAAACACACTATCAGTTTCCCACTCAGAGACCACCCCTCCAGCCTCCAGTTAAAACCTTTGCCTCAACACTGAAAGTACTCACCTACCGGTTTGCAAACTTCATACGTTCTACCACCCCCGGGAGACAATCTCTCCTTCATTGAACAAATAATGGAAATCATCTCTTGCAATGTCGACTTCTCAGTGTCACAAATCTTACTCGGTGATTTCAACCTTCACTGGTCTAACCCTAACTAGGCGACAACCTGCCTAAAATCTTTCTTATTGGATCACGAGATGACCCAATTCTGTGACCGGCTAACTCATAACAAAGGAGAAATTCTTGACCTCATCATATCTAAAGGAAACACCATCACACTGGATGACATTACCCCGTGTGATTGGTCCGACCATTACATCATCTCCTTCCGCATTACCAGGGATGTGGTACTGAGGAAGGATCAGCCGAAGAAACTAAGTAATGGAAAAGGGACCTCAGAAATATCAACTCGGAAGATCTAACAACCCACTGTAAATTCGCCTTGTTTTCACAAACCAACATGACAGATGTTCTTGATCTCACTGAATTCTATAACTCGACTGTCTCTAATATCATGGATTCCACAGCACCATTACAACAAAAAAATGCCTCTTCCAAAATCTCTAAAGCTTGGTTCAACAACAATCTAAATTCGGAACGGCGCAACTTAAGGGCAGCCGAACGATCCTTGAGATCCAAACCCTCCTCGGAGCATTTAAAAGTCCTTAGATCGGTAAGGAGTTCATCTAATAAAAAATCAAGAATGTTAAAGGCTGGTTGTTTCAGATCCCAACTTAATCAAGCTTCAAACCGACCCAAGAAACTATTTGAAATTGTTAAACAACAATCGGTGAAAGCACCCAACCACCTTGACCCAGGAGACGCCTCTCCTTCATGCGACGACCTGGCTGCTTTCTTTAAAGAGAAAACAAAACTCATCAGTACTGACCTTGAATCCAAGAAGGCTCTTCTGTCAGCATCCAAGACTGCATCTCTTCCAGCTTACTATGAGAGGCTCGATCCACTTAGTCTTAGCACCAAGACCAATGCTTCATGGGGTACTTTTACTTCCCTCAGCGAAAGAGACATCTAAAAAACCCTTCTTAGTATCAACGCTTCTAATCACTTCAACGATCCGCTGCCACCAAACTTATTCAAAGAAATCAAGTATGCCTTCATCACCCTGTGGACAAAGATCGTCAAAGCTTCATTGTCACAAGGCACGATCCTGAATGACTAAAAGCAGCTCAGGTTACACCCATTCTAAAAAATACTAATGAAGACAGATCTGATTTCAACAACTTCCGCCTGATCTCCAACATCCCCACTCTGGCTAAGCTCCTTGAAAAATTTGTGCAATCGCAACTCTGCGATCCCTTAGAGGACTTCCAACTCCTGGATCAACATCAATCCGGTTTTCGGAGTGGTCACAGCAGGGAATCGGCGCTCACTCTCCTTATTGATGACATGTTAAAAATGCTAGACCAAAACGATTCCTGCCTCCTAATCCTCCTTGACCTTTCTTCTGCGTTTGACACTGTTAATCACAACATCCTGTTATCCATTCTTGAGCACAGGATGGGCATTTCTGGTCTGGCATTGCAATGGTTCTCGTCATTCCTGCATAACAGATCCCAAAGAATCAAGGTGAATCAATCCTTATCCCAGCCTTCCACAGTTTCCATGGGGTCCCACAAGGGTCTGCCTTATCTCCCATATTTTTTAACATATTCATGGAACCTTTAGCAAATGCACTAAATTCCACAAACACTCTTTTCCACATATATGCGGATGACACGCAACTTTTCCTGAAAATCACCTCCTCCGAAAATTTCACGACACTCAACTCTACCCTGACGAATACTCAAAACTGGCTAACTGAGAATCACCTTTTACTCATCACTTTCAAAACTGAATTTCTTCTCATAACACCGCCTAATCACATCCCCAAGATAGACCGCTGGATGAAACTCCTCACAGCCTTCAACTGCTCTCCTCATATTATTGACTCAGCCAAATCTCTCTGAATCACCCTAGACACGCACCTGAATATGAAGAATCATATTAGTAAGGTATGCAAGGGTACTAACCACCAATTGAGGTTACTTAGGAATCTCAAACCATTCCTTCCACAAGATGACCTCAAGCAGGTGGTGCAATCGCTGGTTTTGCCAAGGCTAGACTATGGCAGTGCTCCACTCTGTGGCCTCCCCAAATATACCCTTGCACCTCTAAGGGCTCATCACATTTCCCCATCCCTAAAATCCGTAAATTGGTTGCCATTTGAAGGGGGAACAACCTTTACAACGCAACTTTTACAACGCACTACCGTTACAACGAAACTGTTACAACGCGAGTGCATTGACAACGCAGGACATTACAACACAAGTCTTTACATCGACTTGCACTAGATGGCGTGCTAACATTAAAAATAGTGTAGTTTACTATCCCAACACCTTCCCTACTGTTACGTGGACTGGAGTTGGAATAGTAAATTACACTTTTTTGATGTTAGCACGCCATCTAGTGCAAGTCGATGTAAAGACTTGCGTTGTAATGTCCTGCCAAACTGCAAAGTCTGCAGAATATATCTGCATGGCTAATTTGTAACCTTACCACTCAGTCTTCTTCTGCCCCTATCCTAAAAAAACAGCATTGGCTGTCTATTTGGAAAGGGGCAGTTTTACAACCTATGCTGCCTGACGCATAAGGCATTAAACAAGGCTCTTCCTGTCTATCTTCACTCAAGACTCCGCCACTATCAACCCTCAAGACTGTTAAGGTCCACAAATAAAGCTCTCTTGCCGATCCCTTGCATACGCTGCTGTGGATTTGGTAGCATATCTTTCTTGTATTTAGCCCATTTTCATATGTGCACTTGCCCCAATTTTACAAATTTTAGGAAAATGTTAAAACTTGTTCGTTCTAAAGTACACTAGTTCTAAACATCCCAGCGCCGAGATACTCCTTCGGGATAACGTAACATAACATTACTTGATTTGGCCGGGCCCCAGGGGGGGGCGGTCGCCGGGGCTTAAATCAGCCTGGGGAGGTGGGCCACGCATGCCTGTCTTTTCCGACTATAATACAAAATAAAGCCCCCGAGCCCTGGCCCACCTGGGGGGAATGTATAAAACAAGTACAGGAGACCGCACTTTTTTTATCTTGTCACAAATTTGCAGATCCACTGCGATTTTGAGGCAAAATTGAAAAAAAGAAACCTTTTTGGGACCCCACCACCAGGCCTAGGGGGTCAAGGTAATCCTACCTTGTCTCCTTCTGTATTTTGTTGTTCTCTTTCTTGGGACTCGGACAAGTCTGAGTCCCAAGATGGGTGCCAACACTTTCTGGTTGAAGTGTTGGCAGCCAATCAGATCTCACCATGAGATCTGTAGGATCCATGGAGGATTTGCTTCTTTATGTCAGGTTCGGGTGCCGGCAATTACGCTATCTGCGCACTGCGTCGGCGAAGCCCTGGGTGGAACTACATTACCCAGGGTGCTTCAAGGACGCGCTGTGCGTAGGGCAGCGTCAACACCGGAAGCAGGAATAAGAACCCTGGACGCCGGCCCTCGCAGCCAATTATTCGTCCAAGATCCATGGAAGCCGAAGGACGCCTCTTGCTGCAGGTCCGGTAGGCGGTAAGAGTATCTGAGAGACAACGGCAGTACCCGCCGTTTCAAGGCATTCGGAGGAACTCCTGGTGGCATTTGACTCCCCCGTTGGTGGAGACCTGTATCTAACACGGTCTCGTGCGGGGGAGCGTAGGTGCCCGTAGAGGCGCTTGGGCTGCCTAGTTTCACCCTGTTGGCGGAAACCGCGTACGGTTTCATGCAGGGTGATCGTAGCGCCCGCGATTGTTTCATTGCCGAAGGTAACAAGGAGTGTATGAGCGCAGAGTGAAACAGTGTGTTAACATTCTTATTACCATTACGACCTTGATGATTCCCGGAGTGTGTGTGCGTGAGTACTAACGGAGCTGAACCGTGAACCAGAGATACTTGCCAGGCATAATACTCAGAGGGATACTCAGAGGGGAATGAACCCTACGAGACATTGATGTAAGCTCTATGGTGAGCCACCGTGGAGACATTCTTGAGCCTATTCCATTACTTCTCCCCGGCATCTCCATAGAGTGGAAATAACCCAGTGCGTCAATCACTAAAACTGCAGTGTGTGTGTGTGTGCAGTGTGTAACACACCTTACACTGGGTGCAGGAATAATAGCCAACAGAGAAGGAACGTCTTGCCTATTACAATTTCCTCTCTTGCTAATACCAAACCAAGACAACGATAGTAGACAGCTGGCGGCAAGATTGTACATGCTCTGTCTTTTGCCTTGTTGCTTGTGTTTGTCTTTGTCTTTTCTATCTTTTATTTACAGTACACAGGAGGGCGTGGCAAGAACGAAAGGAACAGATATAGACAAGGCTGGACCTGAATCGGAGCACACAGGACTGTGTGTCAATGTAGTAGTCTAGTGACGCCTTACTCGTTCTCCTCCTGTGTTCTGGGTTGCTCTTCTTTTCTTTTGCAGGTAGGAAAGGGGCCTAAAGAGGGGGTGCAAGGGGGCTAGTTAACAGCGCTAGATAAAGGGATGGTAGAACCCACGCTGATGGTGTCTCATTGTTTCTCCCACAGGTCTCCCTCCCAGCAGTCCCTACCCTTTCCTCCCCCCGCTCAATTGCCCCAAAAGTCTGTGTGTCTCCAAGTGAGCCAGACTTGGGCCAATTCAGAGGTGGGCCCCAATTGAGCAGCGCCACAGCCCAGAGGATACAGGACTCGACACAGCCCCGAGGATACAGAACACGAGAGCACGACACTTTAGATATGTATAAATCTTTTTTCTTTAATAACTCCAAAACTACTGAACGGATTTACACCAGACCACAAAAGCCTCTTCCTAGACCAAGAGCTAGCTTTCTGCCAAAGTTGGTGTAATTCCGTCCAGCGGTTCGGGCTGTACTCGTGTCAAAAATCCCTATGAGAAATTGTGTGGGAAAAATGCATTTTGGGACCCCCATTTTTCTCAGCCCCCGCCTGATGGATGAAACTTTGAAGACAGCAGCTGGCAGAGGATAAATCTACACTCTTGAATATAAGGACAATGGAGAATGAACAAACATTAGAGGAATTGAGGAATATGGAAATAGATTTTCCTGCTTTATGTCGAGCTACCTCCGATGTGAAATCACTTATATCAATCCCAGTATGTACCCCCTGCATTAACAATTCCTCAGCCACAATCAAGGCCTTATAAAGCACTTGAAATTTCGCCGCCTGCTGCTTTTGATTATATAACCCGTAGCTCAAGACTTCTCCCCTAAAGGCGGCCTTGAAGGCATCCCAAACAAACCCAGGTTGAGTGCTTTCTCGATTCATATTGAAGAAATTGGTAATCCATTCCTTCATTTGTTCTACAAATTGCTGATCAAATAGTAACTTCCGATCAAAAGAAAACAGCCTAGGCTTCCTGACAGATAGAGAACAATTTATGGATATAACAACTGGGCCATGATCTGATGTGATTCTTGGATATACCTGAATAGATGCTTGATTCAGAATAGATTGGGGGACAAAAAAATATTCCAATCTGACTAACTTCTGGTGAGGCGATGAGTAAAAAGTATATCCAAACTCTGCCCCCCGCAGAAAGGACCAAGCATCTACTAAACCATGTGCCTGCACTACTGATTGTATAGCTTTAAAAACACGCGGTTTTCTACCACTATACTTAGTAGTCTCTTTAAAATCATTTAATGTCAAATTTATATTAAAGTCCCCACAGAGAATCAAGGGCATAGGCCAAGTCGATAGCTCAACATTCAAGAAGTCTAAAACAGAATCTTCATCAATGTTAGACCCATATACTCCACAAATCGTACATGTCATACCACCTACGACACATTCTGCAATTGCCCACCGACCCAGTGCATCAGTTAAAATCCTACCGGTAGTGCTTATATGATTTTTAGCCAGTATTGCAACCCCTCTAACTGTACAAGTGTATTTAGTACAGGCGATTAAAGCAAATCCCACCTCTTCCAACAATCGCCGCTTAGCCCATACTATATGGGTCTCCTGGAGACATATTATATCGCAACATAGCAGCCTCAACTCCTGTGCCACCCGACGTCTTTTATCTAAAGAATTTAGGCCCCTAACATTCAACGTACCAATCCTAATACCCCTATCAGCCATTAAATAGGACATACGCTTCTATCACTTGCCATAGAAACTGAATTAAACTTAGAAAAGAATCAAACAAAAAGCATGTGTCAATACTGCACTCATGTATTATTTTCAATTTTCTCCCCCAAAACCCCCCTCTGAACAACCCACCCCCCACCCAGCGAACCCTCCACCCCTTCCCGCCCAACCCCCACCACCAACCACGGGGACTGAGGATCCTGTCCTCTGTGATGGAAAAAATGGTTGCAAAAAACCCACCCTGCCCCCCCCCCCTAAACAGCATCCTTAACAAGACACTTTTTTGTGATTACACCAGCTTTTTTTTTTTTTTTCTTCTCATTTTTTTTGTATCCCCCTCTTTTCCCTTTTTAGCTGTCTCAGAATAAAAAATAAGAAAAATAATACACCACCCTAACTAATAGGTCAGAGGTACTTTTCCAGCTACTAATAATTATGGAACCGACTAAGCCAGTACTAAGTACCTTCAGCCCATACATAAATATCAGTTACAATACATTACCCTTTGATCTTAATCGCACTTAAGTACCAATTTGTAACGTAACTATACCATATTGAACGATACCCCCCTAGACTGGACAGCCTATCATTACACTTTCATATCCTGCACTCAAATCAATGGTGATCCTGCACAAAAGATCAAAAAAATTCTATTACCCTTACTACACATACAAAATGAGAAATAGGACCACACAGAGAAAAAAAAAAAAGGGGGATTACTTCATCCAATCCGAAAGGAAGGAGAGACTGTCTGATTCTACCTTGACTCTTATTAATTCGGCTCTTCTTCTTATCTTCCATCATCTTTCAAATGGCCATTTAAACAGTGTAGTATAGAAAGTTCATTATACTTTCTCAAAAGATTTCAAAAAATCTTGTGCCATAGTCTCGGAAGTGAAATAACGAGTATGTTTATTATGTATAACTCTTAGCTTGGCAGGATTGAGAAGAAAAGCCATCGCACCCTTAGACTGAAATAATGGAATCATTTGGCGCAATCGCCATCTTAGCTGAACAGTATCTGGACTGAAATCGGGGCGAACAAAAAACTCACACCCAATACCCTTTCGTCTCCTATCCGGGCGAGTTAGGTCATATACTGCTTCACGAAGTAGGTAATTATTGATACAAATAAGAATGGCCCTAGGGAACTTGTTAGTATCCGATCTTGAATCGCCTTTTCTTTTACGTAGTACAAAAGGATATCTATGTGCTCGCACTATCTCCTTGTCCCAATTCCAATCCTGGAGTTCCGGGAAAGCCTCCTTGAACATAGCCACAATAAATTTCCGTGGATCCTGCCCTTCTTTTGATTCTTCCACACCCAGTACTCGGAGATTATTACGTCTGGATCGGTTTTATAAATCCGACAATTTCCAATCCACATCTTGTTTTGTCTTTACCAACGACTCAAAGTCTGATTGTTGTCTAATCAAGGTATCTTCAGTTCCAGAGATCCGCTCCTCTACCAATGCAACTCTTGTATTGATTTCTGTTGATGTTTTCACCAGTCTTCTTACTGAATTCTGCAATTTGCAAACTGCCCCCTGCATGCGAAGATTCTCAGACTTTGTCTCCGCACGGTGATCCATTATGCTCTTATAAATTAGTTCCAAAGTTACAGGGGAACCTGTGTTCATGCCATCGGTTACATCCATATTAACTGATAGTCGCAATTCTTCAGATACAGATGCAGAAGCAGAATCCTTACTGGCTGAAATCTCCCATCTGGGTTGAATAATCCCACCAGAGAGTACATTGGAAGGGTGTTCAACGGGATCTTGTAGTTTTTTCACCGTTTCATGATTAAATGACTGCTCTATCCCAAATTCCTCCTCATTGGCCCAGTCACCTGTAGTGCTAAGCCCCTCTACTTCATCATCAGTTTCCGTTTCCTTATCACTTTCATCATTATCCAGTTCCGATACTGCAGACAGGTCCGACATGGAGTAAAACTTGCCATCTGATCCAACATCAACCTCAGCGCCTTTATCTGCCGGTATCACCAAATTTGGAACTGAACCTAAAGCTGGATCGTCGGCCCCATGAGTTTGAGTTTGAGTTTGAGTATCAGGCAGCCTATGCTGCACAGGACTTACATTCTGCGCCAAACAATGAGTATGTAGTGTTGTTCGATCAATATTTGTATTGCCTTTATTTGTTAAGCGCTTACTAAAAATAGCTGGGACCACTCGATCTTTGAAACAAGGCTCTGATTGCTTATGATTCTTCTTCAGCGTCTGAGAAGCAGAGTCAGCGCTTGTTGAAGCTCCACGACTAAATGCTGCCGCCTGTGTAGAATTAGACCCAACAGTAGCGCAATCTAAATCAGAAACATTGGCAGAACCATTTGCAAATCTCACAGTAGTGGTATCCGCTGTAGTTGCCGTAGCCGCCACCACAACTCCCCCACGAGTTTTTGTACCTCTACCTCTTGCCATACTGATATGGATCACAGTAGGATGTCTATGCAGCCGAAGGTGGATACTCCGCTGCCAAACCACACCACCTCTTGCTGCAAATAGGTAATATCTTGCACCCTTTCTTTTTTTTTTTTTTACAATTACCGTTTTTTTTCTTTATTATCCACCTTTATCGCTCAGGCCGCAACACAACAGTGACCGTGCCTCACAGATATCCAAATGTAGCTCTCCGTATGGAGCAAACTGTGTCTCAGCAACACTGTCGAGTAGTCAAAGAATACACCAGACAACCGCAAAAAAGCCGATACCAGCTAATCTCCGTCTCTGTATTTTCCCAGCAAGTCCATATGCAGCCGCGGCGTTTATCAGTAATCCGTGTCCAATTGCAGCATCATTCAAAATCACCTGAACAAGCGCCTCCACCACATCAGCCACATCAATCGCCGCCGCCAGCACTTCTCACCCGGCGGTTCTCCTTCAGAGCTTCAAATTCACCTGGAGCCCACCGAAACGTAAAGTTACAAGGGAAGAACACAAGCTTCTCCGGCCAACTGCAAATTCATCCTCCAGCCGGTTGCAGCTTACAGGTAGGTGCCGACAGGGGAGAGTCGCCGGGAGTGAGAGAGCAACCACTCACACAGCCACGTTAGCGGCCGCCATCTTGCCCCGTTACCTCATGCGATTAATACCTCATGCGATTAATCTTCATTGGTCTCAGGAAGCTGCGAAAAAGTTCTTGATTAAACGACAATTGCAATATGAGTATGGGGAGGCAAGTGGCAGGTGCCTCGTCCAAAAACTTAGAGCAAGAACGGCCGCTCAAAAAATTGATAATATTGTAGATCAGAATGGAGCCTTGGTTGAGGGTGCAAGTGGTATTTTAGAAGTGTTTAGACAATTTTATAGTAGCCTTTACCAAGGCGAGGTTTATGATGACAACAAAGCTTGTAATCTCCTCCGGCAATATTGTATATCAGAGCTTTCTCATAAGGAGGCAGCAAGATTAGATGCTCCAATTACACTTGAGGAATTAGAAACAGCAGTGAACGGGTTGGCTAAAGGCAAGGCTGCAGGCCCAGATAAACTACCACTGGAAGTGTATACAAGTTTTTTTAGTGTATTGAAATTCGATCTGCTAGCTACAATCACTGCGGCCCAGAAGCAGGGTGCCCCCAAGTCTTGGGACGAAGCCGGGATTGTTGTGTTCCATAAAAAGGATAAGCCGAAATATCTGCCTGGCTCTTATCGCCCCATATCACTTTTAAATGCAGATGGGAACATTTACTCGAAGATATTGGCCGCTCGGCTGGCATCAGTTATTACCCCATTAGTGTCTAATATTCAACATGGATTTATTCCGCACCGGGGTACGACTAATCACGTTAATTGGGTAATTACACTTTTTGACTACGCTAATGTATCAGGGGAAGCGTTATCTTTAATCTTATTAGATGCTGAGAAGGCCTTCGACCGAGTCTCATGGAGTTTTTTATGGGAAGTATTGAAGTTACGGGGCTTTGGCCAGGAGTTCATAGCCTCGTTGCAGACTTTATATCGTCAACCTGTGGCCCGAATCTGCACCATGGGACTCGAGTCGGAGGCAGTTCAGATTCAACGCGGTACTAGGCAGGGGTGCCCATGCTCCCCTTTACTTTTTTCTTTATACATCGATCCGTTTTTAAAGATGCTTGAGTCAAGTATTAAGATACAGCCAATAAACATTCAGATTTATCAGTTTAAGGTCCTTGCGTACGCGGACGATGTAGCTATTGTTTCGCCAAGACCGACGGCCGCAATGCAGGAAATAGAATACTTAGCTTCTGAATTTGGTGCAGCCTCCGGATACAAGTTGAACGCAGCCAAGACTCAGATCTTGTGTACTAACTCACCGAACTACTCTGACCCGAGGGTTTATGAAGAGGTTACCTACTTGGGTGTGAAGATTAGAGCCTTAGCAACCTATCTCGTTAAGACAAACTGGGATGGTATTATGTCTGGTGTACAGAAACAATTAGATCGAGCCGAATGCTTACACCTCTCTCTTGTAGGAAGATGTAATCTACTTAAAATGATGATTTTGCCTAAAATCCTGTATTTTTTTAGATGTTTGCCTTTAGAAATTTCTCATACAAGTTTAATGCAATTACAATCCATCTGTATGCGTTTTCTATGGTCTAGGGGAAAGGCCCGCCGTGCTATGAGATATATGGTTTTACCTCGGTTGGTAGGAGGCTGGTCGGTACCGGATTTTACCTTGTACTATTATGCATGTATGATACAAAGAATGAATATATTACTTACAGGTGTGGGACCTTTAGATAAGGTGGAGTGTCCATCTATCTATGAGATGCTATTGGGTGTTAAAGCAAAGAACTGTCTGTTTTTAAATTTGGATTGGAGCTATTACAAGCGTACTAGATTCAAGGTTCTAGGGGCAGCTTATAAAGTGTGGAAAGCCGTCAGGAAAATGTATCAGTTTGGGAAAATCTCTTGGTATACACCATTAGCTGCTACAAATTTTATTCCAACGGTGTTTTGGGACCGGGTGGTTTATAATTGGAGAATAAAAGGCATACGGATTGTGGGAGACCTATACTCTATAGAGGGTCTTAAATCATTTGATCAACTTTGTGAGCACTATCAGTTACCTAGGGAAGACTTCTACAAGTACCTACAAATCAGACAGTATTTAATGCAGGTGCGTGGCAATAGCTCACCTAACCCCTTGTTGGAAGAAAATCGGAAAACTGTAAGATTAGGCACTTTATATAGTTTAATGCTTAGCACTAAGTCGGATGGTTTAGTAGAGCAGAATCGAAAATGGGGGATCAGATTAGGAAGATCTGATATAAATTTAGTGGTTTCTATTAGATTGGTAATCCAACTATTCCTATCTGCCAAACTGTCAGCTCAACATTTTAAGTCACTTTTCAATTTATACTATACCCCAGATAAAGTCTCAAATTGGAGTGGGGTTCATACAGGGGAATGCTTCCGATGTGGGCATCTTCCTGCAGATGATATACATATTTTTTTTCTTGTTCTACTTTGGCTACACTTTTGCACCAGGTGCAGCAGTTTTTAACAAAAATTCTTGGTGTTCCTATACAATTAACAGCTGTTCAGATTTTGTTGGGGGTGGAAATGGGAATTGTGGCAGAAGGGATACCAAAGAAGCAGATTTTTCTAATATTCCTTGCTACTGCAGTTTTTAGGTTAAGTATAGCCTCGTATTGGCTCCAGAAGAAACCGCCCACATTTGAGGCATGGCGTGCACAGTTTTATCATGTTTACAATATGGAGTATAGTCTATATGCTATTAAAGGCCATCGTAAAAAGAAGTTGGGATGTCAAATTTGGGGCTCAGTTAAGCAATACTTGTCTTTGGATCTCTGAATATTAACTCCGTTTAGTGTCTATAATTTTGTTGAGGTTTTCTTTGTTTAGGAAGTGCTGGTATTCACTTTAATCGTATATCATGCAGTTATTAAATACGCTATTTGTTCACTAATGATTCTATAGTTATGGTTTATTTGTATAATTATGCTGTATATTGACTATTTGGAATCAACTGACTCATGTATTTTCAATAAAAAAATTAAAAAAAAAAAGGAAATAGATTTTCCTTCATTGGGGGCAAGACAAAGGGGAAAAACCTAAATCATTCTATTAACCAAACCTCCTACCAGGAAATAAAATTGACATGTTTCATGAGGCAGTAATCCAAGATATCTACAATATTCAAAATAACAATTATGGGAACAACCTCACCCCCGAAGAATGATCAGCTTTAAAACAGCTATAAGAAGATACCTCAATAGAAATAAAATCTGCGGACAATAGGGGAAACATTGCTAATTTGAATAAATAAGATTATATCAAGGAGGCTAACAGGCAACTCTCGGATTGCAAATGCTACAGGTGTTTGAATGTCAATCCAACTAAACACATTCAAAATAGACTTACATTGAAACTAAGGAATTGGGCGGATAGAAATCTGTTAGATGAATAAAAGTGGAAATATCTAACCACGGAACATCCAGTAACAGCTACAATACACTTCCGCCCCAAAATTCATAAAAACAGCAGAAATCCACCCGGAACACCTATTGTCTCTTCAAAAGGGTCAATTTTGAAACCAATTTCTAATTACATAGATCATTTTCTTCACCTTTCATCAAAGATCTTAACTCCTACCTAAAAGACACTTAGAATGTATTGATAAAACTTGCTGGCATACCATGGCAATCTACATATAAACTCGTAACGATGGACGTGATATCACTCTACACCAGCCACAATTTTGTCTGATGTTCGACAGGTTTGAAAGCCTGCAATATTTTTTGGGCAAAAGGAACATCCAATATTATGAACACAATGAAATGTTATTAGAGATGAAATCCATGTGTATAGACAACAATGTTTTTATGTTTAATATGGAGATTCTTAAACAATTGCGGGGAACTGCCATGGGATTTTCCTTCTCACCAAACTATGCAAACCTAATAATGTGCTGGTGGGAACGGAAATTTGAGTGGTTACCAGAACATGACAGATACACTGGAAAAATAATAATGTGGCTACATTTTATAGACAATCTCTTTTTAATTTGGAATGAAACAGCAGAAGAATTTGAGGAATATTTTAAAATTCTTAATAATAATTCAGAAAATCTTAAATTAAAGTATGAAATAAGTCCCAACAGAATAAACTTTTTAGACACAGAAGTTTTTGTACATGACAACACTTTACAAACAACATTATACAGGAAGGAGACAGCAACAAATACTATTTTGCACTCAGAAAGCTTCCACCAGAAAAATCTCAAGTGGAGCATCCATAATAGGACGTTTTTCAGAAACCACAGAAATTGTTCATTAGATGATGAATTTGCATAGTAAGGAATGACTAATGAGATTCAGCAATAGAACATACCCTAACAAGGGATCACTGAAGGTCTTCGGCGAGCTAAATCAAGAAAAAGAACACTATTTTTACATTAACCAAAAAGGATAGAAAGTGGTCAAAAGGAAATCATTATACTTTACACAACATTTTGTGCGAAAACAAATTATCAAAAATTCTGAAAAAACGTTGGGGCATTTTAGGACTCGAATCCACGGTTGCTCAAATTGTAGGAAATCATCCCTACATCACAAATAGAAGAGCATCAAACCAGAGAGACAAGCTTACACACAGCCATTTTAAAAAGAACAAGAAAAAAATGGTTAAAACCTGAAGGTTTTTGGTCATGCAAAAAATGCACATCTTGCAAAATCGCACGGAACAAAAAGCAAATCAAATTGGACAATGGCGCAATGTGGATAATAAGACAACACATAAATTGCAAAAGTATGTTTGTAATATACATAATTGAAAGTCTGTGCAAGAATAAATACGTGGGGAGTACCTAATGTGGAACACATAAGAGCCACAACCAATAGAGATCGGAGGAATGCAGTTGCTAAGCAGATGGAGGAATATCATAATAGTAACTGGGAAGAACTTAAATTTTACGCAATAGAACAAATTGCGATGCCGGAAAGAGACCGGGAAAAAATTCTAAGACAAAAGGAATCTAGATACATCTTATTATTCATGACTTTGAATCCGAAGAGCCTTCATCAAAAGAACTTTATGCACATTTGTAACTAAAGAGGGAACCAATAATATTAAATGGAATCAGTCATCTGGTATGTTGGAGGATTTTTTTGCCAAATGAAATAAAAAAAACAAAAAATTTCAAAAGATAAAACATCATTGGAACTAGAGGAAACCAATCAATGATGCCTGGCACACATAAGAATTCAAAGCCTACCCACCAATGGGACAACATTTCAAAAGGAAATGAGGAAGGATATAGAAAAGGGATACAAACGGTGGTTGGGCATCTAAAAGATCAAATCCCACTGGAGGACAAAAATCATTTTCACAGATAAATAAACAACAAGGGGCCGATTCACAGAACTAACTTAAGACAAAATCCTAAAGTTACTACTTTTGGTATTCGCAGAAGTTAGGATTTTGTCTTAAGTTTGTCTTAAAACAGACTTAAGACAGACTTAGGACAAAATCCTAACTTAAGTCTTTCTTAAGTCTGTCTTAAGTCTGTCTTAAGTCTGTCTTAAGTTTGTCTTAAGACAGACTTAAGACAAAATCCTAACTTTTGTGAATACCAAAAGTAGTAAGTTTAGGATTTTGTCTTAAGTTTGTTCTGTGAATCGGGCCCCAACTGTATAATAAAGCAACACTCTAGCTCCTAATGAGCAGAATATCAAAAAGACAAACGAAAGGTTAAACTGCACGAGGAACTCTCAATAGGAAAAATGAAAAAAGAATGATAAACTTTAAAAAGTATGGTTTTGCACAGAAATTCAAAAATTGCATGTATGCTTCATGAGAACTTCAATAAAAAGTAATCAAATCCTCTTTTGTATGTTGCACTAAGCATGTTTAGCATAATCGTTTTATCGCACTTTATAGCAAAATTTGCACAAAGGCACTTAGTCACTTGAAGCATTTGTTAAATTCCCTAAAGCTTCATTGACTACATGTTCCAGCATGCTTTGCAAGAAATATCAATTATGTCATTGTAAGGGTGAATAAATGCAACACAGGAATAATGGGAGGCAACCTGTGATCAAGGTCTGAGATAAGACCGAAACGGGTTGGGTGTTTTTGTACTTCAAAAGAAATTAGCAAAGTGAAACTTTTCCGAGAGTGCGTCCCATCTTTCTGGTGCCGCGGTGATAGGTTTGGTTCATGTAAACCCTCGAGGTCCTGCCGGGGGAGACACTCAGCGCCAACACGAAGAGCGCCATGAGCCCAGCTGGGACCAAATCGGCGTGGGGATATATATGTATGTATACACACAAATATATTCTCCCACATCTCCTACCATATGTATGCAGACAATACTCTACATGAAAATCACCTATCCCGATGTCATAAAAATCCTCAGCTACACCTTGACTAAAACAGAACACTGCCTGACTCACAACCACCTGAATCTTAATGTCCTTAAAACAGAATTCCTTCTGATCTCTCCGTCCAGTAACGCCCCCAGGATCAACGACTGGCCCCCACTGATAACTGCCCTGAGCTGTACCCACACATCATCAGCTCAGCGAAATAACTAGGAATAATCTTGGACAATGACCTCTCCATGCAAAAGCACATCAGTGCTGCCACCGGAGGAGCAAACTATCAGGGAAACAGTGGGAACACAGCGGTCTAAACCACAAGTGTTCCGACTCCGCAAGCGAAACCATGCTTGCCTTAACCACGCATGTGCGTGGTTAGGGCAATGCACGGTCTAGCTGCTGGTTGCATTGGACGGAAGGAGGAAGACCTCGCAGGGAGAAATCCAAGGTGAGGTAAGTGGGGCTGGTTGGCCGGGTTGGGGTGAGTTATGTGGGCTGTTGAGGGGGTCTGGTATTTTGTGAGTTGGGGTAGCTCTGTGGGCTGGGAGTGGCTCGGGGTACTTTTGTGGTCTCGGTGGGTCAGGGTACTTTTGTGGGCTGGAGATCGGGGGTAGTTTTGTGGGATGAGGTGGGTCAGGGTACTTTTGTGGGCTGGGGGGTCGGGGTAGCTTTGTGGGCTGGTGGGTGGGTCGGGTTGTTTTGAGGGCTGGTGGGTGGGTCGGGTTGTTTTTTGGGGTGGGGCAAGGGTAGTTTTGTGGGCTGTGTCGGGGTAGTTTTCTGGGCTGGGGTTCAGGTGGGGATAGTTTTCTGGGCTGGGGGTTTGGGGCTAGCCTGCAGGGCTGGGGGGCTTGGAGGTAGTTGTGTTGTAATATGTGGGGTAATTAGCAGTGTATGGCAAGGGTGCGAGTTATAGTTAGTTACCTTTGAGTTCATAATGTTACTAAACATTTCGCCCACCTATAAAGTTACTTTAACCTTTGTATTTTTTGTAAATTTCGAGTTTTTTTTAACATAAAGTAATATTTCATTATCATGCTTAAACCCAACCACGGCATGCAGACAACCCTACAGTGCTCAGAGGGTTAATCACAAGGCCACACCCACACTGTGCAGGGTCTTCAGTAGTGCACGGCGGAGGGTTGGCTACAGGGACTGACCTGCGGCCTGCCCCTGTGGCCAGCCCCCCATGTAGCCAACCCCACTCTGTGAATGGCCTTTGGTTGGGCAGCATGGGAGGTTGGCCACGAGGTGTGGCCTGTGGCCAGGCCCTGTGGCCAATCCACCCCAAAGGCTGTCAACACCACACTGCACATGGCCTTTGGCCCCCTCCCAGAAGATATTATTGCCCTGGGGATCCCATCCTCCAGGGCCATATATATTTTAAAGGAGATGGAGGCCGCTGGCCCTTCTCCCTGAGCCTTATTAGGCCTTATGGACCAAACTCTAGAGGGCCACTTCTTAAAATAAAGGGAAGGGGGGGCACATGGCCCCGCTCCCCAAGCTTTATTAGGCCCTGGGGACTCCATCCCCCAGGGCTGTTTTTTTTATTAAAGTGGAGGGTAGGGCTCATATCGGCCCCTCTCTGACCCTTCTTAGGCCATTGGAACACTGCCCCCATGCCCACTATTTAAGATAAAGGTGAGAGGGGCCACATGGTACCCTTCCCCATATCTTTAGCCCTGAGATGGGGACCCAATCCCCAGGGCTGTCATTACTTAAAAGTGGGTGACCTGGTTCCCACCCACGGCACCCCCCCATATACACGTTGGGGGATGCAGGGGGTGCCCTGCGGCTCCAGCCAGCTCCCTGCATCCACTGGGAGCTGACAATGCTCCCGCCCGGAGGGAGCAGCTCCTAATGCTTCACCCTCCGGGTGAGAGCAAAATTTTGATCTGATTCCTGCCTGCATCAGTGCCGGTTGGGAGCAGGCTTTGTGTTTGCTCCTGTTTTGCAGGAATTTAGAAAATGCTCCCGCAAATCTGGAGCAAACACAGGTTTCCCTGCCCACGCTATGTCCCGGGGGTAGGCTCCCCGGGACATAACTAGTGAGGCGACCCCGCGGGATGGGGTCCATGGGGCCATTGATAACTCAGGGAGAGGTCAGGGCAACCCCCCCTTCCTTTTCAAAAGTTTAGCAGCCCAGTGGGATGAAGTCCCTGGGGCCTTAAGAGGCTTGGGAAGGTTGTGCTGCCCCCGCCCTTTTAAAATTATGTTGGGCTCCGGTAGATGGGAACACCAGAGCCAATGGAGGGGGGCTGCGTGCCCCAACACCCCTAAATAAGATGTCAGGCCCAGGGGGATAGGGTCCCCAGGGATTAAATCGACCTGGCGAGGGGGGCCATGCGCACCCTACCTCCCCCAAAAAATAATCCCCTTATCTGCATGGCCGTGCCCATCCCAAAATTTTTATATTGTTATTTTCCAGCAGATTCCTTGATCTTCCATGAATTTCTGGCAAGATTTTTTTTTAAAAAACATTTTTGGCCCTTTGAGACCCCCCAACGCAAGGCCTAGAGGGTCAGGGTATTCCTACCCTGCCCCCTTATTAAGCACTTCCTGGTTGAGGTGGTGACAGGGAATCAGATCTCAGATTGAGCTCTGTCAGAATCCGCAGAGGCCCGTGTTCCTAGTATTGATTGCTCAAAAACTACTGAATGGATTTACACCAAAATACAAACAGCACCCTTTCTGGACCAATAATTTTGCTTTCTGCCAAATATGGTGTAAATCTGTTCAGCGATTTAGGCAAAACTTATGGGGAAAATGCATTTTGGGACCCCCTTTTTCTCAGCCCTTGTTTGATGGACCACCTTGAAACTTTCCATGTGCAAACTAGTAAAAAATTAGCACTTTTTTGGATGTTTTGTGGAGATTTGTCAAACAGCGCCAAAGTTATGAGCAACACATAAAATGCATTTCCTCTGGAAACACAATTAAACTATAACCACTGTGTAAGATTATATATATACACACACACACACACACACACGCACGCACGCGCATACACACACACATATTCATCTGTAAATAGATGTGGAGTTACGAATAGTAAATGTACTCTTCCCTACATATGCCTACCTTTACAATATGGTGGTAGTTCAGAAGTTCATATTCTGAAGTGCATCTTGTTGCAGGAGGATATTAATGACCTTGACAGTGAGGCCTACAACCATGGAGGCATAATCATCAAAGGTGCCTGCAATCTAAAGCTCTCTTTTGTTTATGAAATATCATTCACCGATAGCTGAGAATATCACTTTCCACCTCATCCAATTTCTTTTTTGCGAGATCGGTTCCTTTGGTCTGCAGCGTAATTCACTTTACAGGGGTGCATTAAAGTTCACTCTGGCTCCTTGTTCCCAACACAATGACGTGTGGCTATCTTAATGCATATTAGAACCATTAAAGCTCGTTATAAAATCTAAAATGTCAAGGGCAACACTTTATTTTGTGAAACCGAAAAGGCATTTTATTGACAAAGGGCGCAATAACTCTTATCTTCCATTAGTGTCAGCGATATTCAAGTTCCAGTTAACATTTATGTTAATTAATTCACTGATTGAACATATAACTCAATAATGTAGAGGAATTTTGCTTCCAGAACATTAATTGCGATCCTGCTTACACCTAATTTTTCGAATACCAAGCACTGGAGTTTTAAAGTGTAGGCTCTGGTATTATAGTCAAAAGCACTGCAAGTTAATACACATGTAGTTTTACCATTTTCTTTTTGGGAGGGGATGTACAGAGATTGACTAGATTAACAGTGTTATTTATTAGCATTATTAACACCCATTCTACCTCGAATGGCACAATCAAGTTTTAGCTCAGTTGGCGAAGGCTGAGATATCTGACTCCTTTACACACAATTATTCATATTTGAGGCTTGTTTGGAAGAAGCGTGCTACTAGTATTGTAGGGAATTGCCAAGGGTCTCTTGTGGGTCCAGAGGGCTTCACAAAAGGCGTTTTGTGTGGTGGCCATGCAGGAGATAGAGTGAAGTATGGTGTGTTCCACCATGTTATCACAGGGGCCAGTGTGGTGCAGTCCTTGAAGATATGCCTGATGAAGGCCCCATGGAGAGAAAGTGATAAAAGCAAGTAGCCAAATAGGGCCTGTGGCAGAGCTGAGTGACTCGAGAGCGCTGAGCCTGTAGCCTGGAAGTGTGGCGGGACAATGCAGATAATGCAAAAGTGAAAACGATGCTGATACATGCACGGTGGCATATCAGTGGGCAAGTGCAGAGGCGAGCCAGCTTTTCCCTGTATATAGTTAAGTCTTATACATTGAAAAAGGTTTAGTGTTACTCTGCCAATACTTTCATTTGGCCTATAGACACTTTCCAGCCACAAGCAGGGTTGATGGGGCACTGGCTCTCAACTTGTCTCATTCAATTAGTGTCTTCTACTAAGGAAAATCTGCTCCAACTCGAAAATGCTATTAAACTACATTGGCCTACTCAGGGCAACAATTAGGGGGCATTTAAAAATAAGGACAAATATTAAGTGAAGGAAATTAGTCTTTTCTGAATGATCAGTTCAGATTTTTTACTTTCTTCTATGCCCTACTTTTTCTAGCATTAGATCCGTGCACTGTGACACTGCTATTCAGTTGCACAGTGAATGTTCTATTTTCCCTTCAAATTATACTGCAAAATTGGTTAACTCCAATTGGTTTAGCAGTGCACCAAGGCCAATGTAAATGTGTGCAGAAATTGCACAAGTGGCATGGAATTAAATGAGGGCTGCAGTGGATATTTACATCACCCACCTATATGACAAAAACATAGGGCATCATGGACCACTATTGTACTCTGACAGGAAAACATGCCTATCAAACAAACAAAAGTTGATGAGAGGAATACTTAAAAAAAATCTAAACAATTAGCAACTGTTCAAGGTAGCTTTCCAACCAATCCTTTTTATCCAATATGCCACTCTAGACAGAGGCCCACCTTATGCAAATCACTACTAACCCTGCTATGCATGGGATCAGTCCATTCCAAACTTCCAGAAAAACCCCTTCCAGAAGGAAACACAAGCAACCCCACTCCGATTTTGGCCTTTCTGGGACATAACAGCAGGATATAGCTTGGATTTACTGGCACAGCAAGAAAAGGACTCATGGTTGGGCAAAATTGCCATACAGAAAAAACTATTTTATATAACAGCTAAGTCATCCCTAAAACATACCTTGTGAGCCCCAGGGCTGAGTTCTTAATACATAAAAATGTGATTACTACACACTAGACTAGTGTGCACCCACAGTGAACAAATGTTCAAAAGCGGTTCTCATAGTGTAGGTAAAGCTCCATGTTTTAATATCTCCACATGGGAAAATGCTAGCATGATGATGAACAGTTATTTTGTATTTAATTTCAAAAATCTAATTCAATGATGAAAGTATGACTTTTCTAATTATAAGAAAATGCACTTTGTGCTGCTTAAGAGAAAACTAGTTTAGAACTGTTTTGCCCCTCAGCCCTGCTACAGGAGTTTAATACACAACCTTGACTTTCTGCTAAACAATTCTGCCCAGGAGAACGATGGCTAGGACTCTAAGCCCAGACAGGTAAGGGTGTTGTCAACAAGTAGGCACCTAGCAGGAATCACCCATATAGGCAGGGACATGAACATTTGGCACAAAAAAGCAGCCTTTAGTTCTTCCTTTGACTTGGAGATGCCAAACGGGGAAAACAGGAACTGCTATGTTAATCTTCAGAGCCACCTTAAGCCTTCTGTCAGATCTGTCCAATGAATTCTCTTCAGGATCGGAATGATGCACAAAGGAGTCCACCTCCTGTTAGCCCTGACTCTGAGAATAATCAAACACAGAGCGAAGGGAGAGCAGGCGAGGGAAAAGGGTATTTGGGAAGAGGAACAGCAGGGAGTTTGACATTTGTAAGAACAAAGAAACACGCATTAACTCTGGATATAATACTACTCTCATGTAAGTCTCACTAGTGCCACTATATATACCTTTGGGAAAACAGGCAGATCCTGCTTCCTGAATTCCACCTCAAACGCCACGACCTAACACACCTGATGGCTAGCTAAAACCTGTAAGCACAAAGAAACAGAAAAGATCATACACTTCCGTTCTACTATAACCTCCACATAACAAAGATAGCAAGAGAGAGAGAGAGATATTCACTAACCATACATACCTCACACAAAAGAGTAAATTAAATCATTGTTAGGAGGACACAAAATAATTAGGAAAGTAATGTAAGGACTTCTTGGTTACAAGGAATGAACCTATTAACAGTCAGAGTCTCGTACTTCTTCCCTGGTCTTCACGCTCACATTGAACGCTAATTCACAGAAGCAATAGTATTCCCCCAAGGTATAGCAGCACAAAGGACTAGCAGTTAGAGGAATATGATAATCAAACAGTCATAGGGAAAACAACTTGGCGAAAGAAAAAAATGGACTCTTCCTTACAAGGATGCTTGCTTATGCTTTCTGTTTTAGCACAACTGGAAATGTTTGGCGCTCCCCACTCTCCAGAGAGAGAGCACCGTAATATTAGAATAAGAGCATCTTGCTCCTTTCAAGGTTCTAAAAAACCGCTTTCAGTTTCTGCGTCACCATGCAAGAAATGAAGCGGTAAATACAAGGACAATTGAAATGAAAATGAACAGCCCTCCAAGTCTGTTTCTGTAGGCAGAAAAGAACCCTGTGGCGCAATAACAACAATCCACTCACCGTTATTGTCTTAGCAGAAAAGGTCACTTTATTAAGACAGGTAAAACAGATATTTTTCCTTAAGCAAAGCCTAGAACAAACATTGTCATATAAAAAACCCCTTTTAACATTATGCTTCAACCAAAAATCCCCAAAAACATTTTATCATAATAAACCCAAATAGTGCCAACAAAACTTGCAGAAATACACCCCATGTAATGCACAAAACCATCATTTCCTTTCCCCTCCTTTGTTTATTGACCTCTTTCTCCCCTCTCCCCCACCCCAGAGGGATGGATAAGCCCGCTCCAGACTATCCAAACCCCCCCAAAAATGCCTACTAACAAAGAACGACTTTAGAAGGAAAAAACTGCTACCTATCCTACAGTGACGTCATTTTTTTAAATTGTTTTTTACATGTACATATAACTAGGGTGGGTGGGTGGCTGGGTCAACAAAAGCTAACCGCTAAATCCCTTCAAAAGGGTCCTCCGGCCAAAACCCTGCCTATATAATACCTACCTGCAAGTACCGCCCCTCTACCTACCTACACCTATTGCGCCGCGTGGATTGTTCCACCGTACGAAAAACCCCAGGGGGACACCGGCTAGCGCCATGTTCCCCCTGGGTCCCCATTGTTCCGGGAACCGGAACCAAACATAAATGAAAGAGCGGCCCGCTCCGCTCAGGATATTCTCCTTCCTTACCTCAGGAAGAAGAAACACTAGGCAAGTAAGTGGCGAAGACCGCTCTCACCCAGGAAACTGGCTCGGCAAACTCAGAGCCCTCACACACCGGAATGACAGGAAACACTCTACACTCTCCAACACCGGATACACAATTACGCATTGGGAATCCTTGTGCGTCATTGGTTTTTAAACCCATGAGCCTCCAGCAGGTGACCCCATGGGAGATGTAGTCTTCCTCAAGTTATCGTGCTGGGAAGGCGCCGGGGGCCCGCTATTCCTGACACCTTCTGACTCCAGTCCCAGCATGAGAGAAAACCAGTTCTGGCTGTGACAGAGGGGAGGACCACTCATCTCAAAAGGGGAGTGACAAGGAGCAGGACCTCAGCTCCACCAGGTTTGAACCATCTTGTTTTATGGCTCCTGAGAAAGTTTGCAGTAAACCAAGAAAGGAAGTGCTGAAAAGTGCAAGAAAGTAGCCAGGATTGGGTGAATGGAATTTCCAGTCATTGGCAAGTACCTAGGATAAAACTGCCACCACACCACAACAGAACATTACTGTACCTGAGAACAAGCTGGAAGAACACAGGATACTATATTAATGCTGTGGAAAGTAGACTGATTGACTCCAGACACCTGCTGACCTCCCTGTTACTGGAACTGCTTTTACTGCATCAAGTGGTTGGTCTCCTCTGTCTGCTACATGGACAAAACATGCAGAAGGGAATGTTGCTATAAAGAAGACTAAGCGAGTTGACCACTTAGGACTGGACCCTGTAAAGTCCCTGACTGGAGAGAGACCTGCTGACTGGAAGCCTGTTTAAGGACCAGGGGGCTGAAGGAGCGACCTTAAGGATCACTCTCCAAGTATCAAGAAGCTTTTGGAACATTTGTTTGTAGCAACAAGCAGGAGCAGAGTGGCCTGTCTCTCCATGGAGCTGTGACTGAAGTCATCCAAAACAGGGCCAAGAAGATGTCAAGCACTGAAGTGTACCAGTGTGGAAGGCTCCTGACTCTGCACCTGATCTCGCGGTCTCTAGGAGGCAAAACAGTTTGCTTGTAACTTTTCTTGTTTACAAATTTGGTGTAAGAGCAGCCTCAGTGGCTGTTTTTGGGTAATGCACATAGACTGAAAATGACCTTTCGATTTCCATTGTTCCTACTCGCATTTTGCCCATTTTGCCTTACAAATCCATATCTCTGGGTCCCTTATCTGATTTTAACCATTTTTGTGTCTTTTTGCTGTGCAGTTTCTCTAGTCTTCCACATTAATGGTGGCACTTTATTGTATTGTAGTTTACTTTACAAGTAATGCCACTGCTTGACTATAATACGCATTATGCTAGGGAATTGTCAGTTGCTTGTGCCACAAGTCTGAGCAAACAGATGTTTTCAGACTTAAGCAATATGTGTTTATTAAGTTGGTGAGGGAACCCTCTTCTCAATTTAATACCCCACTTTTAAGAGAGTATTTTATCTCAGAACTTTGTTTCCTCTCAATATTGTTTGTGTTCATTGCCAGTGTAACAATGAGCCTGATAGGTGTGGATTGATTTTCCCATATTAATAGTTAAATAAGATTGCTTCACACTGCTTGTAAATGTGGGGTCCTGGCTTCTGTACAGAGTATATGGTTGAAAGGGCGCTGTTTGTAGTTGGGCCTCCAAAGGACAAGTTGGGTGAGGTGCATGAACATTAAATAACATAGTGAAAGCATGGAACACCTAACTTTGCTGCACTTAAGCATAGGGTGCAGCAGAAAAAAAGAGTGAGAATGGACGCTGCTATGCATTCAGATACTTATCAACTATAAGGGGGACACTATGAAATGCAGAACCTGCTGTTGGTATGTATCAGTGGAGTCCATTAGGGGATTTGGTGGCCAATTAGTAGCATCGAAAACACCAACCCACTAGGGCACATTTAAGCCTCCAAAGGAGTACCTTATGGGGGACACACGAGTCACAGAGGACTGCCTCGTTGTACCCAATGTTAAGCCACTCAAGGAGTGCTATAATGAGCATATCAAAGAGTGAAAAGGGCATTTCAGGTATCTGCCAACTTTAGTGGACAATATCATATGTAGGTATAGCTTGTGGGTCCACTCGGTTTATAATGACCGGTTAGTAGCAACAAAAAATACAATCCATTGGTGCACAGCTTAGCCACCAGCAGGAATGCAATATGGAGTCCACCCAGATGCCACAGAGGGCCAGCTCATTGGATACTGTTAAGCCATAGTATAAAGTGCTTTATGGAGTTCTGTATTGAGCCCTCCCAAGTGTGACAGAGAACCGACCTAAAGGAGGTAGAGTAACAATCTAATATTAAATGGAGTTTACCCAGAAGCAACAAAGAAAAATCTCAGTGGAGGCACTGGTAAGCAACAAAGGGACAACTATATGAAGTCCACCCAGGACAAAAACTGGCATATTGGAGGCACCCAGAAGCTAGAGGAGTGAGCGTAGGAAGCCAGAGGTTCATGTCCAAGGCCATTGGACCATCAAGCCATAACAGGGAAGACACCACAGGGATATAGATGACTGTTGACTTCCCGCAAGCTCTCCATGGGTCACCATGAATACTTTACCCAACTGGTGGGAAAGACATTACTATTTCGTTGAAATATTGGAGCTGTGTTTGCATTGTGCGCGAGTTGAGTCTGGCATGAATAGAAGAACCTGCAGATGCTTGTGTTCCCACATTGTAGTAACTGTGTCAGATTTATGATAGAATATTCCAGCAAGAACTGGAGAGTTAGAGTTTCAGAGGAGCTGCCTAGTGAGTTTGACATGTTGCTGGCTTAGGTCCTGCATCACCAAGGGAGATGAATCTCTGCTCAACTGTTAGTAGCTATGCACAAGCAGCAGGTAATCCGCAGAGAAGTGTGTGTTAAGTTCTAGTAGTGCCAACAATTTTAGTATTAAATCTGTTTTTATTGACAGAACATAATCCATATAACAAAAGCGGGATGCCTGCAACCCAGCGGGCCGGCAAGCTGTACTTTGGCCGTACTAGCAAGGCAACGATCAGAATAGGGTATCTCAAAGTTAAACACAGCAAGCTGCCTACAACCCATCCGGGCCGGCCGCGTCTAAAGGGTGTACATTAACTGCTAGGTAGTGCCATGGGCGAGCAGTTCTGTCAGTAAACGAGCAATGAGTCCAAGGCAATATGAATGCGACGTACTGAGGTCCGTAGGCTCCAAGTAGTGTTCTCAATTTAAACAATGAACATAACCTAAAAATAATATAGAAACAATAAGAAACAAACACAACCCCATCCTTCCCACACCCCCTCTCCTCAGTGAGCATAGAAAGAAAAAGGGGAAGGAGTATGTCAGATCTTGTGCCCTGGATGCTGCCGTGGGTCCCATACATTGAGGGGGGGAAAGGAAGCTGGGGAGGCGCACTTTCAAGGGGTGGGGGCATGGACATCCGGAACCAATTTCAGGATACGGAGATATTGTGGGCAGGTCAATTCTCGGAATTCTGTGGAGGGGATATTTAAGAAAGGGGCCCATGTTTTGGCATAGTCGTCACCCTTCCCTGCTGCTACCATTGAGAGTCTTTCCATTGCTAAAAGATTCCACAGTTGGTGTAGCCAGTGTGTATGATCTGGTATTTTGTCTGATTTCCACCTTGTTAATATTACCCTATGTGCAGCATTCAGAGCAAGCGCCATCTGCCGCCCTCTAGTCGAGCGCAGGGGAAAGGTTATCACGTTTGGGAGACCTAAAGGGTATAAGCAGGGAGCCGGGGTATGAAGGTGTTCAAAGCTGAGTCAATGTCATCTAGTATCTGTTCCCAGTTGCGGGTTAGTTTTGGCCAGTGCCAGAGTAAATGAAGAAGAGTCCCAGGGTTGCCGCACCCTCTCCAGCAGAGGCCGTCGCACTGGGATTGCCATTTGGATAATCTAACAGGGGTGTAGTACCAATATGTAGCAATCTTAAAAGCTCTTTCTGTGTGGCTCGAGGAATACGTGGTGTGGTGTGCCCTATAGAAAATGTCCTCCCACTCTTTATCAGTCAACGTGAGCCCCAGTTCCGTTTCCCAGCGTTTCTGCCCTGCAGTGTGGGCCTTCTGGAGGCCTGTAGTAAGGAAGGAGTAGATCTCAGAGGTAAGGCTTTTATCATCTTTTTTGTTAATTACCCATTTCTCAAATGGGTTCATGGGTCGGAAAGCCAGGTGACGTGTTCCTGCTCCAGGGACCCAGTGTATCATCTGGGAGTGCAAATAAATGTCAGTAGCGGGCTTGTATTTGTCGGAGGGCGTGGGGTGGGGACTCTAATGGCAATGTTTTGGAACAGATATAGGGCACGGGGTAAGACGTTCATTTTAATCGCGGATAATCGCGGACAATCTCCCACCCACGTCAGGGGCAGGCGATGCCAGCGATGGAGGTCCGCACGAGTCTGGGATAAGAGAGCTGAGTAATTCGCCTCTGCAGTGGCCTTCAGATTCCTGTGGAGGATCATGCCAAGGTACGAGATCCCCCCGAAACCCAGTCAGAGGTGAAGCGTTGTCGGAGTGCCTCTTCCGTGGGTTGGCTGGTGGTAAGATTGAGCACTTGGGATTTCTGCACATTAATCTTAAAGCCAGGAAACTGACTGAATGTCTGAAGGTCCTGCATGATGGCTAGTAGAGAGGGTAGAGGGTGTGTAACGGAAAAGATAATGTCGTCTGCATATAGGCTAATGAGGTGACAGTCAAGGCCAAAGGGGATGCCCCGTGCCAGGGGGTTGTCCCGGTGCCAACAATTTTAAAGTCAAGAAAACAACACAATAACACTCCCAAACCAATTTAGGAAAATAGAGAAAAATTTTGTGAGCAAAAATACACAAAGATCTATAAAATAGGCTAAAGGGAACCTCGAATATGATTTTATGAAGTTTTAAGGAACAAAGTGGCTAGAAAAGTAAAGTACCATTGAAAAACTCTTTGTGGTGGAGTAGGACCTGGATGTGATTTCAAATGAACACTATGGAGCGGAGGTAAGATACATCAAGCAGATTGTCCCAGTCAAATATTTTACCTTCAGACATAGGGCCTGTGCTATTGTTTGGCGGGGGCCCGCTGTCAGTCAGGGTGGGAGAGGATATTATGTCTGCTATTCAAACGGACTATCACCTGCCATATTGTGAGTTCACTGTCACCCCTGCAGTGCCTAAATAGGAGCTGCAGCACTTCACGCTACAGCATCGACAGCCCACAATGACCGCTAACACGAAGGTCCAGCAATGACCATCCGTGATGCAGGATCTTCAAACAACAGTGACGACCATCTGAGATGCCCGGCCCGCTATTTGCGCTACTGCATCGACCATCCACAATGCTCTCCCTACTCCTCGCAGCCTCCTCCATCGCGAACAAAACTCTTACTAGACTTTAGAAGGTGATAAACCGGTTCCCTGTATCCGGCCCGTGCTCCATTGTACTTGTCCTGAACTTGTGACTTTCTCCCAGTCTTACACGACCAGATGACCACGAGTGGCTCTTCGTGGTTTTAGTTGCTAGACTTACCTTAAACCTTTGAAATTGTATATCTACGGTTCTACTGGTTGTGGTTGATAATAGCAGGAGTCTTGGGGGCTAACTGAGCATTGGGAGACTAAACCGAGCCTTGACGGTGGCCCCGCTCCGCACCTGTGGCTCTTCCATGGTGACTGCCTCCCCATCCCCTCTATGTATCTGCGCTCTGCACCACCAAAGGAGGACATCTGATCTCCTCCACACCCTTCACTCACAGTTATTCACGGTTGGCGCTTCCCCTATTCAGCACTTCAGAGAGGGGTTTGAGGCGGCTTGTACACACACGCACAGTTCACTTACCAAATCTGGGTCCTGGGCCTGCACGTGCCTCCTGGGAAGGTAACGCTACTATTATTGCTATGTGTTACGCTTGAGGCAGGGACCTCACCCGAGCAGTAGAAGGCAGGCAGCCGAGGCTCAAAATTTAAATATTTTACGCACAAATCGATACCCGTGTAGACCCCGCCCTAAGAAATAAGTGCCAGTGCTAAGCACCGGAAAGCACCGGCGCAAATTAAGCACTGTTGTCCGCAGTGGATATCTGTGCATGTCCCCATGATAAGGAGTTGTAATACAATGCTAGAGGCAAATTCTTTGTAACATTGATACGGTGAGGATGTGTATTTCCAGACCTTCACTGAAGATTTGGAGGAATTGTAGGTTTTTGAATAATGTAGAATATCCCACTGAGAGGTGGTTTATCTCACTCAGGGGTTGTAAGCATGGATGTAAGGCTGTATGCCATTGTGTCTATATCAGGAATGTCTGTAGTGTACTTTACCACATTATGGAGGACTGTCCATAGGGCCTGGCAAAAAGGTGTGTTTTCAGTGTTAAATGCATTCTTCTCAACTTAAAATTGCAAGTCATGTGATGTATTTAAGAGGGCAATCCCATTAAGGAAAATAAAGTACCACCTGTTTTTGAAGGGTGTTCACATTTTAAAGGGGAGGTGAGCACACGTCTAGAGAGGCATTTTTTTGTTAGGTGGGTGAATGCCAGTAAAACGTGGGTAACATCCACCAAATGTGAGTGACTTGACAAATATGATATGTATCCAGCATGTGGTCAAATGTTATTTCCTTATCACATGACTAGTGAAAGAAAGTTGGCTACAGGTATTGTGTGGAAGATCAACTCACACAGAAAGTAAGGGGTAGGAAGACTTTGTCCCACTTCGACCTCCTGCAACAACTATATAACCACAATATAGAAGAGGGACTGTGTACACAGGGGTGTTAAAACTGCCCTCACACACAGCGAACTGTGTCATGCTTCATCATAGGGCTGCTAACACACCTCCGCACAGACCAATGCTGGAGGTGGAGTAATAGGGAGGGGGAACACAATACGAAAAATAAGTGACAGTAATATGGGATCACAAGTGAACATAGGTGCAGAGACAGTGATTAAAACTGGGCACAGGGAGTCCTTATTACAATTTTGATATTGGGTACCCTGTTCAGAGTAAAAATGGTCACACCAGGACCAGTGGATGGTGGTACGGAGAACTTATAATGAGTTACCAACCCCTCCACTCTGCAATACCGTCGACATGTTTCAGCCGGCAAAGTGTAATACCCCGGCTTTCATCTGGACTCACTGGGAAATTATCCCATGGGTACTATCCCTACCTCCTTTGATCCAGAGGTGAAGGGAAGACCCCCTTCTGAGTAACTGCTCAGAAAAATTGTGGTACAGCGCCTTGCTCTCCAAGGGGATTCTGTAACCGAATCAATAAAAACATGTGTGAATTGAAAAGTGCTGTGCCCTCTGTGCAGAAAATAGTAACAACTGAAGTGGTGTGCACCCCCCATAAGAACAGCAAAATATCAAAGGCGTAATAACACCAGCTTAGGTCAAAGTAGAGCGATAAAGCGCCCGGCTGTGTGTATACATTTATAATGACATCCCAGAGAGTGTGCGCATATAGCACATGTAAATAACAAAGGTAATACCAATATTACTGTAAACAAATCAGGCATCGTTGCCAGGAGACCCCAAATCTCTCAGGGAGAACCTATTGGTGGGTGATCCCATATTACTGTCACTTATTTGTTGTGTTGCCTTCCCCCTCCCTATTGCTCCATCTTCAGCGTTGGTCTGCGTGGTGGTGTGTTAGCAGCCCTATGATGAAGCATGACACAGTTTGCTGTGTGTGAGGGCAGTTTTAACACCCCTGTGTGATTCCCCCACTTTTGTTTACAGCTATCCGAATACACAGTCCCTCTTCTATATTGTGGTTATATAGTGTGGAAGATGCCATCAGTGATGTAATCAATCATGTGAAAGTGAAAGTGAAATTGATACTTGTATAGCGCACGACTCACCCGCAAGGGTCTCAAGGCGCTTGTAAGAATACCGCTGTGGAACCCATCCTGGCTTTCCCTGTGAGGTGTCCACTCCTGGGCACCACCAAGGTGGAGGCCAGGCATCCTTAGCGTTGTGGGGGCCGTTGTGGAGATTAAGCAAGCTATTGCCCAGAGTTGCAGAGTGGGATTCCATGATTGGAATGGCACCGAGGCGAGAATTATCAGGTCCGTGGAATTTTTGAGCCCAAGACCCGCCGAGGCATGGAATTGAACCCTTGTCCCGGGCAAGACCTCTGCATCAGGGTCTGCCGCTCTAATCATTGAGCCACACTTCTCCACTCCATGTAATATCAGATGTCATCCGTGATGTCATTTAAAATGTCATGAATGATGTAATATATGAAGTCATAAGCAGAGCATGTTGGGGTGCAATTTACAGTTACACAGTAAACTATAATCAGGGCCACTGAGATGCGATTTGCAGCTGCTATGTTTTTGCATAATTGTTATGTTATGTTATGTTATGTTATGTTAAAATGGTATTTATAGAGCGCACGGCTACTCAAAAAGAGTGTCCCGGCGCTTTTATTTAAGGTAAACTACAAAATGGTAACACAGCATATTAAAAGAGAGAAAAAAGTAACACAATCAAAAGGAGAAGCAACCAACAAAGCAGGACCTACTGAATAAACAGCCAGGATTTAAGATCCTTTCTAAAGGCAAGTAAGCTAGTAGCTCCCCGCAATTTGAGAGGCAGAGAGTTCCACAACTGTGGCGCCAGTAGACCAAAGGAACGACCTCCCAAGCGCACTCTCCTTACTCGCGGGACGGAAGCCAAAAACAGATGTTCTGATCTCAGAGAACGCGCCGGTCGATAGAAGGCAATTCTCTTTTGGAGATACATAGCTCCCGTCGCATGGAGAGCCTTAAATGTCAGGGTCAGAGCCTTAAAGGCGATCCGCTTGCGGATTGGAAGCCAGTGCAGGGTCTGGAGCAAGCCCGCAGCACTGACACGTCTGTTCAGGCCAAAAATCGCTCTCGCCGCAGCATTCTGCACAATTTGAAGCCGCTGTAGCAGGTAGTCTGGCAGGCCCAGGTACAGAACGTTGGAATAGTCTAACCTGGAACCTATCAGAGCCTGCACAGTCAGCCTCCTGTGCTCCTCCGATATAAGGGGAAGAAACCTCCGTAACATCCTCAGGAGGCCGAAGCAAATGCCCGACACCCCCAAGATCTGAGACTTCATAGTCAACCCATTGTCCATCTTAACCCCCAAGTTCTTAGCCAATTGGGATGAGCAAATAGGGGGGAACATATTGGCAGGCCACCAAGCCTGCCCGTCTGGCTCCGTGTCGCACCCAAAGAAAAGTACCTCGGACTTATCGGAATTGCACTTGAGGCTGTTCAGTTGGAACCATTGAAACACAGCCCCAAGGCAATCCCGGATACTCTTCCCATCAAAGTCTCCTCCTCTCTTACAAGAGAAGAGGAGCTGGGTGTCGTCTGCATAGGATACGATCCGGGCCCCAAACGACTCCGCCAACGCCGCCAGAGGGGTCATGAAGATATTAAAAAGGGTCGGGCTCAAGATAGAGCCCTGAGGGACCCCGACTCCCAGAGGCGGCATCTCGGCGGAATCAGGCGAGGCCCAGACCGTTTGCCGGCGGCCCGTTAGGAAGGAGGAAAACCAACTAAGCACCGTCCCCCGCAGTCCAATCTCATAGAGTCTTAGGAGAAGACCATCATGGGGGACGGTGTCAAAAGCCGCCGACAAATCCAGCATCACCAGCATGACTTTGCCCCCAGTGTCCAGAACCCCTTTAATGGTTTCTGAGACCTCGAGGAGCGCAGTCTCCGTACTAAGATTTGGACGGAAACCCGACTGAGTGGCATGCAAAATCTCATTCGACTCTAGAAAGTTGGACAGCACCGTCTGCACGTGCTTTTCAACAACTTTCGTAAGAGCCGGCAGCAGGGAAATAGGCCGATAGTTGACTGGGGCCTTTGGATCCAGACCAGGCTTTTTGAGCAGCGGGATGACCATTGCTTGCTTCCAAGCCTGCGGAACCACTCCCTGACTCAGCGAGAGATTCAGTAACGGGTTAGCCAATGGGTTGACCACCTCGGCCAGTTTTGCCAAAATCTTAGCAGGGCATGGGTCCAAGGGCGAGCCCGATTTCAAATTGCCCAGAAGTGCTAAAGAGGCGGGCGCAGATAAGGGAGGAAATATGTCCAGCGTCAAACCTGGCAAAGCAGAGGACGATCGAATAGCCCCAGAATTAAATCGCTCCACGGAAACAGTTGATTGGAAAGAATCCTGTATGAGTTGGATCTTGCTAGTAAAGAAACTAGCGAGATCAGAGGCCCAAGAATCAGAGGGTCTCTCCTCAGAGATGTTAGTCCGTGGGGAAATAAATTCTTTAACTATAGAAAAGATCTCCTTACAGGAGTTTGAGGCAGCCTCTATCCTCCCTGCCAGGTAGGCTTTCTTACTCAGGCGGATATCCCGGTGGTACTCCTTAACCACGCTCTTATAAGTCAACTTAGCATCCGAGTCATATTTTACTCGCCAGGCTCTTTCAGCTACCTTGCATTGCTGCCGCCTAGCCGACAATGCTACGGAAAACCAAGGGGCGGAAACTCGTTTGGAAGTAAGACGAGGAGCCAGTTCCGGGGCCAAATCGTTAAGCCTGTCAGAAAGCCATACTTGTAAGGACTCCAGATCCTTCGACAGGTCGCCAGAAAGAGGGCAAGGGTGATCCAGGGCCGCCTGAGCCAGCATCTCAGGGGTCACTCGATGGTACGCCCTATGGGTACGACCATGCTGCTGAAGGGCGGCACTAGCCAATTTACCTGTGCCTTTGATCAAAAATTTAGCCAGCAGATGGTCTGACCACAGTACCGGGATAATTTCTAAGACCTCCAAAGAGGAAGTCGAGAAAACCTGGTCCAGAGTGTGCCCCTTAGCATGCGTCGGCCCCTGCAAATAAGGGAGTAAACCCAGCGGTGCCATAGCCTCAGAGAGTTTAATAGCAACCGCATCGGATGGATCATCCATCCGGAAATTGAAATCTCCGGCCACGATGCAATGTTCTGCTTTCAAGGCCAGTCCCAAAAGAACGGAGTCAAGATCTTCAAAAAAAGTCGCAGGTGGGCCAGGTGGTCTGTAGACCAATAGTCCCTTGACTGATTGATGCGGAGCCAGAGCGATGGAAAAGGCGAGGGACTCCGAGCCACGAATATCCTCTACTGGCAAGATAGTACAAACCAAGCCTTTCTTCACCACCAGTGCCACTCCACCGCCCCTACCCTTCGCTCTGTCCTTCCTGAAAACGTTATAATCAGGTGGAATTGCCATGACGACGTCAGGGTTCGAGAGTTCTCCCCACCATGTCTCGGTCAACATAAGACACAGTGGTTTAGCCGTGTCAAGAAGCTCGTAAATATCTTGTGCATGTCTGCATGCCGATCTGGTGTTTAGTAGCATGCAGAGAAAACCCACATTGGCGATATTATTTCCGTGGAGACACGACAGAGCACGGGAGGGACGCCATCCGCAACCAGGGCAGATGGACTTACCCCGATGACGTCCAGGGAAGACAGTGCAGCAGCCACTAGAGGCAGTGAGGAGAGCACGAAGCTCCCCCGCCGTATAACACAGCATGCGAAGACCTGTATGACACACGCTGGATGGCCGAGCCTGTCCCCCGCCCCGAGCGTTTCCGAGACGCTGACGAGCGCAGACGGGCAGGACTCTGGCTTGACTCAGGCGCGAGTCAAGCGCTACCGCTGCGCGCCAATGCGAGCTTTAAATAGGCAATGAGGCGGTACAGCGGCGCTGGAGCGCTAACCCCCGAACCCCGGATGTACCAATAGCCCACTCCAAGATGGCGGCGGCGCGTCACGTGACCCCGTGAGCCCGGACCCGCAAAGTGCGGTGCTGATAAACTTTTATGGTGCGAGAAAGGGCCAGGGGGGGGGCGCAGCTTTCGTAAAAACAGGGACACACAACAGAAATGAAAATGAATGCAAAACAGGGAGGTTTAAAAATTGCCTAAGCAAGCCACAAAAATGCGCTAAGCGCGAAACCCTAACGCAACGTGGTAGTCACCTTTACAAGGCTGACCCACCTGCCCACTCACCTTAAATAGGCAATGAGGCGGTACAGCGGCGCTGGAGCGCTAACCCCCGAACCCCGGATGTACCAATAGCCCACTCCAAGATGGCGGCGGCGCGTCACGTGACCCCGTGAGCCCGGACCCGCAAAGTGCGGTGCTGATAAACTTTTATGGTGCGAGAAAGGGCCGGGGGGGGCGCAGCTTTCGTAAAAGCAGGGACGCACAACAGAAATGAAAATGAATGCAAAACAGGGAGGTTTAAAAATTGCCTAAGCAAGCCACGAAAATGCGCTAAGCGCGAAACCCTAACGCAACGTGGTAGTCACCTTTACAAGCTTAATTCTAGCACATCTAGCACATTTGCTACATAATTCATCATCTGCTGCATAATCTGTAGATTGTAACAAAAAAATTGTTTACATCTCAAACTGATCAAACATGACTAAATATGCGGGGACACATGTTGCTGTCTAGTGGAAGGCCCTTTGAAATGTTGCCTGCTTACCTTTTAGTTGCTGTATTTGGATGTCAAACTATTACTAATGAGGTGAAACCTTTTTCCAGATAGTGTTAACATGAGTAAGAATGACAAAATAATGAGGTAACACTAACAGAAAATATGCAGCACTATGCTGCATAATTTGCTTTTTCTTGCCACATAATTTAGTCCGCCCTGCAGCATACGTTGGTCTTTTTGTGCCGCAGAATGCTAGTGGCCCTAACAATAAATTCAGAATATCAATGTCTTTTGTTTTATTAAACTTTACATTTTTTATCTCATTTCCGCACCTAAAGTCATTATAGCTTTTTTTTCAGTGAATTTCCAGGGTTTTTATAACGTCACTTTAACTACACAGACACACATACACAGTCATTTAAACATTTAAGCATACTATAAATTAAACAATACTATGGTATATGCAAAGAGGGCGTGGTCTTCGGAATCTCTCAGTTTCTCCTGTTCGCTTCATACCAATTTCTTCTGCAATCTCTCAGTTGGTTAGTTATGAGTTAGTTCTGAGTTGTTGCCTCATATCTTTCTGAAATACTCCATCTGCATATCTCACACCTTGCCCACAGAGGGGTAATAATCGCTATATACGTGTTCAGATACAATACAATACAATGACTGGTCCCGAACTGAGAGAACAGTGTCACTTGTCAGGACACAAGGAGGGGGGACAGGAACCCCCCCCCCCCCCCGCCAAGGCCCGTAGAGTGAGAGAGACTACTGCCAAAACTGCGGGAAAATAGCTTTTCTTTTGTATTGGCGAGCATTTAAAAACGTATTTGTAAATACAGAGCAGTTTGGTCATTTCACCAAATTCCAAGGAGTAGTCAGTAACATCTCATGCCCTTTGCCACCACCAACATCACAGGAAGTGGTTGCTCCTCGCAGAAATGTCCTCAATCAAACTTTGGTGACGCCAAGTTTTGTTTGTTTGTAAATCATCTTTACTAAACATTGGAAGCTACATTACAGTGAGTAATAATATGAACAAACCCCAGTTACAGAAAGCAGCACTAACCGAAGGCGTTTCTACTTTGAAAGGATCAGTGGTTAAATTATTGGTGCAAAACAACAGCCAGAACTGACCCGAATATACTTAAAGCTAAATGTGCATCACAAGTAGGCAAAGCAGACTCTTGATAAAATCCCATCACACACGCTTAAGCACTCCCTGATGAGTCACACACAAAGAAGGTAAAGTACAGATGGCAACTCGTTGGAAGACTGCCCTTTACGTGAAATCAGTAATTAGTATAAAAATGGTAATTAGTATACAGAGTCGGGCGCGTTGCCAGGCATGTGCAGTGTGGGCTGCTGCGCATGTCTCCCAGGTAACGGAGTACCATCACCTCAGCGCGTCTGCTCCACTGCCCACGAGGCCCTTAGCTTCCGGGTGCGAGTTCCCATGATGCGTAGCGCGTCGATGCCCAGGCAGACTCTGGAATAGGAGGCCCCAGGGAGCGCGCAGCCAACACATTATAACACAACCCACAAAGGACAATAAACTGAAAAGCATTCTCCTTGCCTCATTGTCACCCCGACCATTCTTCCTCGTCTCAGTCCTTATCCAGGAGATGGTACCCATCCACCTCTAAGGACTGGCTTCCACTTTCCTTTTTAACTCCTCGCAAGTGAGGGAGTACAAGAGGGTTACACACCCACAGACGTTCCTGCGTACTCTGTCAAAAAGGAACACAATTGTAGACTTGTTCTTGGAGACCTTCATTGTGGGCACTGTGAACCCAAGGCCTCTTGGAATAACGGGATTTTGGGGCACTCCTTTTACTACCAGGGTTTTGCAGTTTACCTTCATTCGCCTGTCCGCTAATTATTATGTATCTGCCGTTAAATTGGTCGGTGTAACTGTGCATACAACATGCATTCTGCTATGATCTTCAATGAATCTGCTTCTGCACAGGGGGTTTGTTTCTTTTTCCTTCCTGTCGGCCCTTGGACAGCAAATACTTTGCCCATCTTTGAGTTGGAGAGCTCTTCTAAAGAAAACCATCATTTGTTTGTACTTCTGATTAGTATTAGCAGCGCCTTCTTTGGTTCCTCCCGGCCTGCCAACTATGGGCAAGATGTACAATGTGCATTGACAAAGCCTGCCGTGCCATTCACAAAATCACACGGTTAGAAACCGCAAAAAACCTGCTTACAATGTACAATCGTCTCTTCACGAGTCAAGAAAATATTTGTGACTTTTAAAATAAAGTTTGTGACAAACTAGTGAAAGAGTAGTGTGAAAGGGGGGGACCCCCTTCCTATTTGCGGGTCTCAAAGTTATGTTTCAATGGTTTAAGACCACAATTACAGTCTCAAACCACTTATATGCTACCAGCACCCAAGTGGAGGTAGTAAATGAGTTGCAAAGGAGAAGCAGTCTCCATGGGACATCTTCCCATTTGTGACTCGTGGGGTAGCTTCAGGGAGCAGCCAGTGGTCCAGGTGACCACTGCATGCTCCCCCCGATGTCTTCCCAGCATATCATCATTTTTTTAAAGCAGCATAAGTCCTTTCAAGTCACAAGGTTATTTTTTTTTAAATGTTGACATCATTGGAATGTGAATGCGGAGATACAGATCTGCTGTCCCTTGAAGGCCTCCATCCCTATGTTTGCAGCCATTCTTAGAGGAAACTGCTTCCTACCTTATTAACATTCATGAGGCAGGTGATTTTGCAACACTCTATGAATATATTCTTTGCGATGTGACTGAATAGCACACAAGTCACATCCTAAAATGCTGGGCAGGTGGCAAAAGGTAGATGTGCAAATTACACGCACTATTTGCCACTTGCTCAACAATCCATCAGTCCCTAGATGACTGAGGCCGGCTACACACAATGCACTATTGCCCCTTCCAGTGAGATACTAGTGTTTTTGGTACGGGCACAGTGACTTCTTTTCTTCCTCCCTGCATTCTTATAGGAGACCTAAGGGGGACGCACAGTTCCACTACTGCTCCCTCCAGTGAGATACTAGTGTGTTAAGGAAAGGCATGCCCTCTTGCTTGTCCCCTCACTAGGTCTCTTTTGGTCACTCTTAACTGTCTCTCCCATTACTCTCAATAATATGAGGTGACCGTAAGGCATCATCTAGTGCTATATAAGCTGCTTACTCAATAAAATGTATCAAACTATTACAATGTACTGCAAGATTAGATGCAATTGCACTGATTAGCGTGTGATACCTGAGGTATGGCCTACTGACACTGGCTCTAGCAGCTTTCTTCTGAGTTTCAATATCAATGTGAAAATAAATAATTGTTTAAGTAATTAAATATAACAATTATTTATGCAAAAGCTTCAAAGTACTGCAGCAGGAAGCAAGAAGAGACTGATACAGTTGATCTCTTGAGGCACCTCAGGATTACTAAAGCGATGCTTCAGATTATCTTGAAGTAGGTATTAATCTGGGGATGCAGTTCACCCCTGTTGTATCTTCCCGCATTCTTGTTAGTGTGTTGCATCATGGCTCTGAAAACGCCCCACCAATGCTCCCCATTCCACGTTGTCTTTGCACAGCCACGTGACACAGTCATTGCTGCTTGTGCTCCACACCAGGCCAAAGGAGCAACGTGGGCCGCAGGGAAGGTGCGAGCTGGGCGGCACCCCTCAGAGTGTTTCCTGGTGAAGAAAGAGCGAGGCAGGGCCAGAAGGAGGAGCCCCAGCCGAGCATGGCCTTGAATGGCTGCGCTGACCAGCAAGGAGAGCACTGGATCGCAAGGATCCAAAATTAGGGACAAGATGCGACTTGACCTGGGTGTGCGACCTGCTTAGGATGACTAAGCAGTTTGCAAACGAGATGAGGGGCTCCACTCTTACCAATACAACTCCATGACAGGAACCCATCTGGGAAGCGAACTGTGCCAATACCTGGTGGCTGGGCCACAGCGCTCTGTTCATATGTGGGAAGGCTGGACTGTTGCAAACAGAGAGGGATGGGGATTCAAATCATTCCTCTTCCCCAAAATCACCGAACTGTAGCCACCTTCAAGGTTGATCGCACTGGCAACATATGGGCAGAGGGGCCCGCTTGCCTGGTGAGACCTTGAGATATGATATATATGTTTAGAGTTATGCAATAAACTCATTTCTGAGTTGGAGGCTCTGTTTAAGACTCTTTTTGCCAGTATTTTGGTCAATGGATTGAGCATGGGACTAGACAAGGGTGTCCGTTATCTTCTATATTATTGTTTTTGCCATTAAATATTCTATGTGGTGCCTATGTCAAGGCACTGGGATTGTCTCCTTCACCTGTAATGGACATTTTGGTACACTTGGCCCATATGCTTATGTTTTAATCACATGTATATCTGATCCTATCCAGACAGATCCACGTGTACAGGACCTAACTGTACAAACTCTGAATAGGCGTGACTAGAACTAAGTCTGGAACCTAGAGTGCAAATCGATTAAGATCTCACTAAGTTTACATTCTTTGGGATTAACACAGTCAACACCAATGACTCCATAACTCCAGTGAAATAAGTCAGTGGTATGGAGAATGTCACCATACTGCTTACAACTGTGGCAGTCCCTTGCTATTATTGGCTGAATAAATCTTGTGAAAATGTCTGTCTTGGCAATGTATACGTTTTTGTTCAAGGCCATCCCACTCTATTAAAAAAATCGGTTCTACTTTTGATAATCAAAACCTGCCAAATCGGCCATTCCTAACGCCCACAGTTTGAATAGTAAGGGTACAGGGGCTGTGATGCTAGTCTATCCTGGAAGAGTCTTAGCAGAGCAGTTACCTCGGGAGTTGGGGGAGGGGTATCTTGCCCCTTCCAAATATACAAGTTTACTTTTGGACCAATCACACTAAGACATTTAGGTTTGTGATTGGATCTGTCGCTCATCCGAAGCAATCAAATATTTTCTCTGCAATGGTTTTACCCGTGATGTTACGTTTGCGGCATCAATGGCCCATGACCTCCAAAACCTGGCGAGGCGTCACTAACGTGCCTCACCCTTGCGCTGAACTTGCCTTATTTCAATCAACAGCGGCCACTTGTGAGACCGGGGAAGTCCTTGAACCGTGCACTCTCGTGCTTACTTTAGTTCTAACGTCTGGTATGTTCTATTCGTAATACTTTCTTTTGTTATCCTTTTTGATTGTGTTTTTCTGGAAATTATTGCAACTACGCACTTGCTGAATATGCCAATAAAAATGCTTCCACCTTCCATCATAAACAGTCAGTCACAGCTAATGAAGGCGCCGGAAATTTAGGCTGGACTGTATGCTGTAGAACAAAAAAAACGAGAGCCCATGTCTACTTTTGGTAGATGCGTCTTACTCCTGACGTAGGTGTGACTCATGCATGAATTTCCAGGAGTACGACACATTTAATATTGGGAAGAAAATGCTTTGCGAGTCCGGCCCCGATTATCTCGTTTTCTCGCCTTATCGTGAGGTCGAAAGGGTTCGGTGAATCTCATTCCTGCTCAAGGCCCTCGCCTCACAGGGTGTCCCTGTGCTGTACTTTCCCCTTCTCATCAGCACGAACCATGACCCGCAGAGACCCGCAAGGCTCAACAAGAATTGTGCTCACCTGCCTCTGCACTGCTGTCCCCTCATTCTTCCGCTTCGGCCAGACAACAATCCATCGTCGCCTCCCTCCAAGAAAGAGCACACACATTTCACACTTGTGAAAAATACAAGGGGATTTCTCCTGAGTCGGGAACACCTCCAATACCCCCAGAGCCCTTCCCGCTCCCCTCTCAAAGCTGTTGTCTGCAGCATTCAACCGCCTGGCAAACAGAATTCATTAAAAACGCATTTGTTTTCCGGCAACAGCAGATTTGTGATTAATTTTCAGTTCCAGGGGTTATTTAATGGTACAGATTCCCGCTGTCATTTCGTATTCTCCTCTGAGCACTTGATGGATGGGTCCCATTGGCAGACTGTCCCCAGACGGCCACCGTCCTGTCACAAGACAGCTAAAACTCTTGTTGATGAAGCTGCTCGTTTGGGGCCTGGAGATCCAGGGCCGCGGCGCCAAGAGGAAACGTGCTGGTCTCTACCTTAAACGGCGCGGAGACGGGGCTGCATTTTCAGTGCCCTGCTCTGCCTGGTCCCAGAGCTATGACATGAGCCCAGCTCTCACGTGCTCCGAATCCTTCGGGAAAACACACAATTTAAGACCTCCATGCCCAGAGCTACAATCAGGGCACACAAGTCCTACAAAAATAAGTAGGGGGACTAACGAAGTTAGGCAGTATGCAGTTGACATCATTGAGCGTGACATCACAGTGTGTGACATCGCAGCATCACAGGAAGTGGCATCACAACCCATGACCTCACAAGAAGTGATATCAGATCCAACTACTGATTGATTTAGCTTGATCAGCGTCCTTGTGCTGTCAAACCACTGCTCAGGCTGTGTTTCAGCCTACCTGAAATCCGCACGACCAGGGAGAGACTCTTGGTTTCTATCTCACCGGAGGGAGGGACTGCGAGGACCAGCCTGCACAGCGCATTCATCACCATCGGCGCAGCTGGGGCCTCTTCCCGCCACTCCCTGCAATAACGCGGTAACGACTCGCGGCCCCCGCTTCGCGGGAGCCGCTCGTAGATATAAATTGCCGCCCCTGCCTTTGAACTTTGGTGCTTTGATCCACAGCCTACCTGAAATCCGCACGACCAGGGAGAGACTCTTGGTTTCCATCTCACCGGAGGGAGGGACTGCGAGGACCAGCCTGCACAGCGCATTCATCACCATCGGCGCAGCTGGGGCCTCTTCCCGCCCACTTCCTTGTTCGACATTTTCTATTAGTTTTGGCTGCTTCATTCGCGCTAGCGGAACGCGCGCGGAACGAAGCTCGGGACGAAGACCGGGCAAAGAGCGGGCCGTTTGAGGCCGTTCGAGTACGGGAGAGGCAGGGCCTGGGCCTCCCCACTTGGATCACACCTGCTCATCCATCTGCGTTGCTGAGACATGAACATGACCTCAAGAGAAACGAGGAGCAGAACTACACTGGCCGCTGGTACAGCAAAAGGTACTTTGGATACGTACTTTGCCAAAGCGGGCTCACTTCTTGTTGACAAAATTACCATCTTAGAAAGGCGAATATCCCAAGAAATTGACTGGGTCAGGAGATCCTCTTTAGGCCCCCTTGCACAAGCCATCACGCCAGAACAAACCTCTGTTCGTATATCATCTGACAATGGGGGGGGTAATTGGCATGCCGCACCTACTTGACCATAACAGTTCTACTATAACTGCCACTGATTGTGATATTTCCGCCCATTCAGAGTCTAGCATTTTACCTCTCCCTTCTACTAGGCCCCCTCCACCTCCAACCACTGCCAAGGTGATTGTTTCTAACACTGACGCAACTACCGAGAGAGCTCGGCAGATTGTGCAACCACAGCAGGGGGAAAGGCAGGGAGCTATCCCCAAAAGAAAAAAACGGGTCCAAACTACAGGGGGAGGCAAGCCGAAAACGCCAAAGTATAATTCCAAAAGCGAGGGTAAACAACAGGTCCTAGTTAATAAGGGGTTGATTTCTCCCAGGAAAAAAGGGTATTATCCACCCAAACCCTGGCCCAGATGCCCCCTAGTTCTAATACCATATCAAGGGAAGAGGCCTTCACCCTTTTGGATGTTCGTATTCTCCTGGGGGAAATTTTTAATCCCTTAGAAGAGCGCATAGCCAAGATGGAAACATACTTATCGAACATCCAAAAGGGGATCACACATCTAGTAGGGGCCAAGCATACATCCAGTGTACCCACTAGTGGAGGGTTGCCTAATAGGGGTAGCGAGTCTACATCTGCACCTCTACTCAAGGAAGGGCTCCCCCCACCTCAGCTCACCCAAACACAACAAATTTCGTCGACCACCTCAGAAACTATAAAATCACAAATTCCATCATGTGTAAATGTAATTTCCCAAGAGGAGTTGGATGAGTCTATAGTAGGGGCAAATGGAAATGGCACACAACACAGGATAGTCAACTTGCCACCGGAGGCTATCCCGTACACAGTAATCTTAACAGGCATTCCTGAATTAAAACCATCCACTAGAGAACCAGTGGAGGCCCTAAAAAACAAGGTGATTTATTGGCTTTCCAACAACAGACCCCTCCCAGAAGGAAAACCCAGTGAGGTTCTCATGGTGAGAAGAGTCCCATGGTTAGGCAACACCAGGAAATCCACCCATGGTGATTGTGTTGTGATTAACTTTAGGGACCCTGCCACTGTTTCGTACATATGTAATTGGCCACATCATACCAGCAGGTCGCCCATTCAATCTCTGCCCCTATCATTCTTTTATCCCTCGATAGGGCCTGAGCAGGAAGAGGAAGGGTAGGAACCAGTGCCTAGGAGAGGAAGAGGAAGTAGATGGCGGCCAACTGAAAGGAAAGATTACCCTACTTTCAGAATTCCGCTGTATGATTATTTTCCCACATATAATAGGTTCAGCTATCTTGATATGGTGGATTGACTGAATGAGATAGGGGTTGAGGAGGACCTGGGTTACAATAGGTTCTTGATACATAATGAACGACCAGCTATCCCCACACAGAGAGAACCTTCTGAGCAGAAACCAAAATATGGGGAAGCTAGTGCAGGGATTCCTAACCTCCTACTAAATACATCTTTGGCGATGAATGACCAAGGTGGCTTGACTGACTGCAATCCCTCCATGGAGATGCAACTTGATGACGTTGTACCCCCTACCCCCCAAACAGAGAGGATTAATCCGTCTTCTCTCAAAATTTTATCATGGAATGTGGCGGGCTTGGTTAATAAACTGAACTGCCCGTCCTGGAGTTCTTTTATTGAGGGTTACGACATATGCTTGTTTCAAGAAACCTGGGCGAGGGAAGATTTTACCCGCACAGGTTTTGCTGCATTTTCCATACACGCAAAATGGGGAGGTAGAGGTCGTCCCTCGGGAGGCCTTGCAGTCTGGGTGGCCACTGACCTGGGATGTAGGGCCGCTGTCTTCCCACTGAATATGGAGGATATCCTAGCTGTTCTACTGGAATGGCCAAATTCACATAGCCTTCTGGTGTTAAATGTCTATTCTAGGCCAGTTAACATCACACAAGAGTCACGCACTATTGAGGAGCTTGCGCTTGCCCTAAACGTAATCCCAGAGGGTACCCCTTATCTAATAGGTGGCGACTTGAATTGCCACTTTGAGCCGCTACTAGGTACATTGGATGGTTTGGCTCAAGACGAGGATCTTGCCTGGTCCATACCTCCATCGCAAGTACCGGCCCCAAGAGTTTGGTCCCCCCTGGCTCTGCAAATAACATCACTTACTCTGAAGCATGGTCTTCGGGCCTGCAACGGAAGGTTAAAATCCGATATTCCCCCAAGATGCACATTCAATAGAGAGGGTAGGGAGTCAAGACTAGATTATATCCTGGTCCCATTGTCTTCGTGGTCCCTTGTTAGAGATTTCCGGGTATTACCGAGAGAAGACAGCGACCATAACGCGCTGGAACTAGAATATGACCATCCTGGTCTGGAGTCCTGGGGGAAGAGGAGGGACGTATCAGAGGTGGGGTTATCCCTCTCGAGTAATAGACGCAGAGTAAAGTGGGAGAAACTAGCTGCCAAACCAGGGAGGATATCTAAGCTGTACACCCAACTGATTCCTATATTTGAAATGGTCCAGGCCCTAAAGGTGCAAGGCAGCACCCAGGGTACATATAACCAGTTGGGGCAACTACATGCTGATTTTATCAAATCTGCATCCGAAATCCTTACTATCACGTCCAAAAGGATCAATGGACCTGCTCCCGGTCCACCCTGGTATAATACTGCCTGTCGGAACGCCAAAACCGGTCTTCTGACTTCAATCAAGGCAGGGAAGGGATGCGTGGAAATAAGGGCCAGGAGAACGATCTATAAAACCCTGACCACTAATGCCAAAAGTGAGTGGGAACACCAAAAATGGGAGATACTTACTATCTCCCTGGCATGTGGGGATTCGCGCAAATTTTGGCGCTGCGCGAACACAGGTTCTGAGGAGTTGGCCTCTGCAATAGAGCCCAATATCTCTGCTAAGACTTGGCAGAATCATTTCCAGTCCCTCTACAAGTTACCCGATGAGGCCAGAATAGAATCCATCCAGACGGCTAGCAATATTTCGAAGGGGTTGCTGTTTACATTAAAGGAGGTGCGAGCGGCTATTGCAGGGCTGGCATCAGGCAAGGCGCCAGGTTTGGATGGCCTGCCCGGCGATCTATTTAAACAAGAACCAGATGTTTGGGCACCCTATTTCATGCTTTTATTTAATTCCATTCTGGGGGGCATGGAGTTGCCAGATACTTGGCTGGGAGCAGAGATTGTTCCTATATTTAAAAAGGGTTCGCCTCTGCTCCCAGCCAACTACAGACCTATTAGCCTCATCGATGTCCCCCAGAAGTTATTCGGCAGACTTATCCTCAATCGTTTACAAGATTGGATAGAGGAATGCGGAATCCTGAGTACATACCAAGCTGGTTTTAGAAGAAGAATCTCTACTATTGACCAGATCTTCCGCTTAAATGTTATACATTGGAAGACTGTGTTAATTGAGGGCGGCAGCCTATACACGGTTTTCGTGGATTTGCGTGCCGCATTCGACTTAGTGCCTAGGGACAAACTGTGGGCTGTCCTATCGGACGTTGGTGCACCGGCCGATATCCTATCAATTCTGAGAAGATTACACCAGGGAAATTTTGCCAGGGTCAGATGTGGAAGAGGAGGAACCCTCTCGGATGGTTTCCCCGTTGACAGGGGGGTTAGGCAGGGTTGTGTGCTCGCGCCGACTCTTTTCTGCCTCTTTGTCAACGGGGTGATTAATCACCTTAATGGGTTGAACAATACGGATGCCCCCAGGTTGGATGGCAGCAGGGACCCCGCTATTTTGTTTGCGGATGACACCCTGCTGCTCTCCAAATCCCCCATGGGCATACAGCGGGTCCTGGACGGATTTGCGGATTTTTGCGTGATGCGTGGATTGGAGATTAATGCTTCTAAAACTAAGTACATGATCTTCAATCCGCCTTCATCTACACGTGCAAGTCCTGTTTTAGTGCCCTCTAGATTAGAGAGGGTCTACACATTCGAATATCTGGGACTAACGATTAACCAGACCATGACTTGGGACTCACATCGAACCAAGGCAAACCTTAAATTGACCCAGTTGACAGGTGGCATATCAAGGATGTCACGAGGACTGACCTATAGGCCATTTTCTCCTCGCCTCCAAATTTACAGAATTCAGGCGAAGGGGGCAGTGTCCTATGGAGGTGAATTATGGGGGCATATTGCCACCCAGAAATTGCAGGTCACGAAGAATAACTTCCTAAGGCAATTGACAGGTCTTCCGTCCAGTACCCCACTCCTCCCACTGAGACTTGATTTAGGTCTCAGACCCATTACAGAGGAGTTGGGTCTTAAACCCATTATTTACTGGCGCAAACTATGGTGCACGCCGGAATTGGCCAACTACAGAGCAGAGCTCCAGGAGATCATGCGCCTTGCCAAACCTGCACAAATTCCTTGGCTCAGATATATTAAGCAAACATGCGAATCCTTAGGAAGATCGGATCTGTGGTTTGATCCTGGAAATTCATGTCCCAGAATCTTACGTAAATCCATCGCTAAGGCTTACTATGAGCATCATCTACGCGCCCTAATTGAGAGTGTAAGGGAGAGGCCCCTATCGAAAAATTTTCTGGGGTTTAAAGACTCATACCAATTGGAACTTGCATTTGATAATATAGGCCCTTCGCTAACAAGGAAGCTTTACATGCAATGGCGGTATAGCACCCTCCCCCTTAGAGCGCATACTGATCGCTGGACACACTCCCAGTTTACACCGCGATGTCCAGCTTGCGCTCATCCAAGTGAGACTGATTTGCATGTTGTATTATTCTGCCCACTTTATCGAAGAGCAAGGAACTATTGGCTTGTCCCACTCCTTAAAAACTTGGGTTGTAGACGGCACCTTCCAGCATTTATGATTTTAAAAAAAGATTTGTCGGCCGCAACTGTATTTGCGGTTGCAAAATTTTTAACAGCTATGTGGTTCCGTCGCAATCACTGTATTAAGTCAATATCAGTTGAATGAATTTGTTTGTAAATTACATGTAACTGATTTACAATTGATCTGTTTTTTTCTACTTATGTGTGAATTTTTTGATGTGTAATTCTTTTATGGTCCTAGTGACCGAAATAAAGATAAAGATTGATTGATTGATTGATATCAGATCTTAGCACCTCCCACAATATATATTTAGCAGATCTATCATCATGAGTACATTTAATAGCATTAGGAGATTCAACAAATGAGATTTTGCACCAGAGTTGTACCAAAAAGGTAGCACATCCCTGGTGCAAAACCTGGGCCTCAACTCACATTTATTTTTTTATAAAGTGTGCCACAAAGAAATTGGCAACAAGGAGAAACGACGCAGTAAATCTGTTCTGCTTAATTGGGTACAAAGTCTTCTTTTTAAAACCTCTTATGGGGTTGAGGCACTTGCCACAGAGATCTTGGTATGCCCAGTAAATCTCATTGAATAATAATGGTAAGAAAACTCTGGAGGTTAACACATTTGCTGGCGAGATCTGCGTTTTGTCTAGCCCCAGTTTTGAATCAAAGTAGCATAGGGGGTTAAAATGTCTCCTGCAAAACACATCTAACATGCAGATGACAGATTTTATGTAGCTAGGTAAGTGAGTTACTGCTTTTAACACAGAGACCATTTTGTTACCTGTAGTTCATAAATTGTAATCCTTCTGATATAGCACAGTGAGCTATGAAGGACATGAGACTCCTACACCTTGTAACCCTCACTGTCTTATGTAACACACGCTGTACTTGATGTATACACATATGATTTATTGTCAATCTATAATGAGTGACTGTGAAGTAATGTGCTCGGACACCCTGCATTGGGAAGGTTAGCGCTATAAAAGAAATAAAACAAAATAGTGATGTGTAAATTGTTATTTGTGTAAATACTGGAACAGATCATCTGACAATATTACAGTGCATGTTCATCTCTTATATACAGGGTCTAAAACAAGTCAAAAACATGCCTCTCTTAAGTACTTGAGAAGTAATGACATGCTGTTTGGCTTTGTTTCCCCTCCATTGCATTTGAATCCAGGTGTGAGGCTCCAGATAGGTCTCAGCCATGATACCCGAACAAAAGGAGGCTGAATGGCCCCTTAACTTCGCCTTCGTTTACTCTGGGGTACAAAAAATTGGCGTAAATGCTTTCTTTTCCCCCTCACCGACACGACACTGCCCTTTCCCACAGAACATCCGATAAAATGGGCCACGGGACCGACCAAGTATCTTGGCATCTGGCTGAGCAGAGACATGGAAGAACTTTAGAAAGCAAACTTTGGTAAAACTATGGAGTGGCTTGAAACCAAGGTACTGGTGTGGAAAAATCTTCTACTCTCCTTGGCCGGCCGAGTCGCGAAAGCCAAAATGAATGTTTTGCCTACATTTCTATACCTGTTTTTAAATTCCCGATACCACTCACCTCCTACTTTTTTAAAAGACTACGCTCCTACGTGATCACCCTGCTCTGGGCCGGCCGACAACCCCTCATATTGCCAGACATACTTAAGTGAATATTGGAATTTAATGCCCATGGCCAGTAGGCCACATGATATTTGGGCTCCCCTGGTCTCATACCTCCAACAAGCAGCTGGTTCTGAGGAACCCCCCAGCTACGCCTTGAGCCCCGCGCCCCTGGTCACGGACGAAACCCTAGACAGAGACAGTTCTACTAATGCATGACAGAGTGATACCATGCCTCATGCATAAGCCTGCGAAAATGACTGTTTACATGCAATGATCCATGCATTGTTTATGTGCCGATGAAACGTTAATATCTGCCGGAATCTAGTTGTCAAACTGTATAACTGGATGCATAATTGTACCATGCTTTAATTTCAATAAAAGTTGTTAAAAAAAATTGCCTTTGTTTTGGGCCCAGCTGCAATCAAATATAACAAAGCCCCCTCTCCCCCTGCTACGTCACTGCTTGGAAAGGAGAGCAGACGACGTGCAGTCACTATTGAATGTGTCCCAGTGTCCGAAAATTACACCGGGACTAGGTCATCATATTTCAGTGGGGCCCAACTTCTTGGCAGGGTGGACAGTGGAGCAGCGCAATTTTAGCTCCACCCTTACACGTCACGGAAGCACAATATACATGCACTTGGCACCATATACTTGGTGTGCCTAACTTTATTAAGGACATGTGAGGTATTCAAATGTATTACTGAAATGCTTTCACTTTAGAACACAAGAGAGTCATAAAAGTCTGTTCATTAATGTTTAGCCTAGCCATGAATACATATTTACACTTATGTCCCAAGTTATGTTGCATTTATTTGAAAGTTCTTTACATATGTAACCATGACTCATTTACCTAAGTTCCATTTATATTGTTGCATTTATTCTGAAATTACACATGCACATAATTTACACATGTAGTGAAAGTGCACATTGTAGTGTTTAACCCCTTCAGCGCGGCGCGGATTACCGCGCTGTGCTGAAGGTTCAGTGCGCGGGCGGGGCCATGACGGAGCTGTTCCGTCATGCGTACAGCGCAACCGGCGCGCATGACGGAACCGCTCCGTCACTTGCATCGAAGGGGTTAACAAAGCTAATTCGACTAGGCCAGAATTTCGAAATGCTTTTTTTTGTTTTTTGTTTACATGATCTCTCCTGTGCAGATGCGGTTTCAAGGCTTCATTAGCTAGAGAAAGGAGTATTATGTATAAGTGATAGCGAGGCCTGGGAGAGAAAGTTTTGGCAGGGATGTTCAGCCAATTCATTGCGTATCAGGAACGGTGTGATACCCAAGGTCGCTGTGAGTATCCAGGTTTCGTGGGATGAGAAAATCTGGAGATGATGCCATTACAGTGGGAAGTTCACTACCACCACCATTGGTTCCTGGAGGGGTGGTGTGAGGTCTGGGTGATGAGGATGTATCTGTGTGTTTTAATTAATGTATGCACTGTTAGAGTTCAGAGCAGATCCCTTTGCACTTTGAGAGGTACAAACCTCTCTGTTTGCCCTATTCTTGCGAGTGTAAAGCTATATGCTGAACACTTGTTCCCTTTAGAGGATTTCTACTGAAATCTTCACTAAGCTGACACCTTCCTGCACTTTTAAATTTGCTAGCTGACCTTTCTTGATGACCTTTCATAGATAGATTTAAGATTTAGGTTAAACTATTTAGAACTATTCATGTTTAGGAAGGAGGAGCAAAGTTTTTCAGAGGAACACTGAACTGTATTCTTTTGTATCTGAATTATTCTCACTGCAGTCTTTCTTGGCCTGCTATTGTCAAGCCAGAACCCGCATCGGCGCATTAATATACTTGTAATGCTTCACATTCATAATACGTTCTTATTCTGCTTATTCACTGAATTGATTATTGTGTAATAAACCCACTTAACTTTAGTTACCTATTACTGGTCCTTATTGTGTGGTCAGATGGGCTATCCAAACTTCAAATTCTTTTTTTATTGCAATCCTCTTCGCCTCGCAGTCAAAAACAAAGATCTATTGGTTGGAAATGGAAACCGTGTTCCAATGCTCCATCAGAAGCGTCTACCCTGTGAGCATAGTAGATGGACACTGTCTACCAACATGTACCCCTGACTTGTGCCCTGGCTTGACTTATACGTGGGTCAGCTGCAAACACTGTTTGCTTCCTGTAGTGAGCTTTATGGGTTCCACTGAACACACCACAGACACGAGTGCATCACTGAACTGGCAGGGCTGTATTTCTTCTTCCCCTGGCCCGGTGTAATGATGTGTGCATGTGTGTCGTGTGTTACATGTGCGCTGGGTGGCAAACTATATTCCTCCTCAACGTATCAACAGGCTTCATCCAACAGTAACAAGCTATCATAAAAGTCCAAGCTTTGCGATAGGCAGGGTACGATGCTATAAAGCCCTGCCTGTCATTCCGTGGGTACATCCTCACATACCAGTGTTGCGGCATTGGTGGTTTGGAGTGTCATGTTTTCTGGATTTTTGAGCGAATCAGGTACTAATGATTGCACCAAGATTCGTTCCAAGCTACTCTCGTTCCACGGTTCTCCACCTTTGTCTGGAGAAGTGACAAGTGGTGGCTCATCTGGTGATGTTTCTGCTTACCACTTTTTGAAGAAGGTGATTGTTCGGGTAATTGTGTCAGGTTTTCATTTTGCTGTGATCTTGGTACCTTTCTTGGCGATGACTGTTGAGAGGTGTCTTTCGAATGACATGCAGAATTTTCCACCACATTGTCAGTTTTGAACTAGTTCTTTATCATCTATGTGGATATTAGTATGCAGTGATCACCTCTTACTTTTGGCAGCATAATTGTTTTCGTGCCTTTGTTGCTGGCCACATGGAGTGTAACGGTCCAGGAGACCATATGTCAGCGCTGGTATTGACATCATTCACAGCTGTTCAGAATAATACAGCTGCGGGGATCATTTCCTGTTACAGAGGGGTGTGCATCAATAGGAAAGTGGGAACTGTAAGATGGCCAGCTCACTTCCCTTCTTCTGCTCCAGGCAGATGTGGATTGCCTTGTTGAGGGTCCTCATGAGGTGGTCTACCGCCCTGTTGGCTTGAGGCCATCTATGAATTATTTTCTTGTGGCTAATTCCAAGGAACTGGAGGCAGAGCCTAAAGTCAGCAACCTGAAACGCTGGGCTATCTATCGTCTGTCTTTGAAGGGGTCTAACCTGATACCTTCCACCGAGAACACATATCCATATAACTTCAAGCTAGAATAACTAGGCTAGCTAGATGTGAATCTCTTTGATTCAGGAGCTGGGATATTTCCAAAGGCATCCGTTGCATGGGAATGGTACTGGTTCAGGAAGAAGACAGCAGATTATGTCATAAAGTGCTGAATAGCCATTTTTATTCAATTGTATGGCGTTTCCTTATTCTAAAAACATATTTAAGGGTAAAAATGAAGTCTCATAAAACAGCCTCACAATGTCTTCGTCTTCTTTCTTCATAAGTTTCTTCCTACGTTCATGGATCTTGTTGTGCATCCTGTTGGGCTTTCTCCGCTAGCCACTTCACTACAGATATAAAGGTAAGTATGAGTCTTTGGTTTCCTAAAAATAAATTTAAAAAAAATAAAAAAAAATCTAGTTTTTCCTTATTTTTGAAAATCCGATTTGTAAATGTACTGTCCTTTTCCTTTCTAACTGCCCATCTGGAAACCCTCTCTTAACAGGTTATAGTGCGGATTGGAATATGACTGGGTCTATTCAACATTCTTGAATCTCTTCCAGTCCTCTCAAGTCCCAGTGCACTTCCAGATAGATTTTGATTCCAATTGTCAATCATATACCCATGTAGCACAACACCTGTTAGATTTCAACTTTTTAATCTGTTCCTCTCACTGTATCCATTCAAGTGGTACCGTGTCCAATGAAACCGCCTTTCGTTTGGGAATGAAATACATTTAAAAAAACCTATATCCAAAATACTAAGGTAAAACTGATGGTAGAAACCCCAAGTGTAAGGAGGAGATATATTATTCTGAAGTAGGCACTATGCACCAGTCTCCTGTAGGTGGTGGGACTGCAGGGGCTATAGGTGGAGGGTGGCGTCCGCCAATCCTCTTGTCAGATGTTTGCTACTTCCATGGCTACCCAATCCGCTCTGGACCAGCTCTCGGGTTCCAAACTCTTGTCACTGGTCCATCTCCCTTGGTACTCGTGGCTCTTGTGGGCTTGTTTCTTCGCAGCTCGTCAGTCTGGGTCTTTGGGCTCCTGGATTCTCCTGCGAATGCCAGACTGCTCACTCCTTGGCACTTTCAAACTTGAATAGCCACCTCCTTGTTCCTTTCTGATCTTTCATCTAGTTTCATGCCCCTTTCTCTGTGTCCATCTTCCCTTTCCATCTTCCTTTCCCTTCTGACTGTTAGTTTTTCTTGTCTCTTTTTCTTCTCTTATTCCTTTCTCTCTTTCAAAACTCTCTTCTCCTCCTGTGGATGTGTCCTGTCAACTGTGACAGAGGTAACAAATCCCTGTTAGTTGTGCCGGTAAGTGTAGTCACTTTGTGTTACACATCTCCTCCCCTAGAATTTAATGTTGTGGAAGAATACTGATTTGAAATCCATAGAAATAAGCATACCCTTGTACTTTCAATTTTCCTTGAATAATCTGGAATTTGTAGGGATGTAATGAAAAGAACCATTTATGGACTTGAACATTATTTCTCTTATTTTGGGCTGGGAAATAGAGAGCAATGATCAGTTTATAGGATACATTCTCTGCCATGAAAAAATATCATAATGTCTCTATAGCCCACTTGGTACCTAAGCATTCTTTCTCTGTTATGGCATACTTTCTTTAATCTGGGAAACAGGTTTTCCCTCTTCCTCTTTAGTTAGCTGGTACAAAAAATCCCATAGTTCCACATCAAGACATCTGACTGCGGAATGAAAGGTTTTCTTAAGTCGGCAGACAGTGAAATAGATTTGGAAGATATAATATTTTTCTAGTTCCTCAAAAGCCTACTTAACCCTCTGACTAAGCGATTGTATTTGTCTGGTATTACTCCCCTCCTTTAATACGCCTGTCAAAGGTCCTGCAATTTGTGACATTTGTGAAAATTGTGGGATAAACCTTCAGTAGTATATATAATACACAATGAGGCTGAGGAAGGATCTAAGATCACAGGGTTTCTGTGTGGCTATTACTTTCTCACTTCTTGAGTTTAATGCCTCCTTCTCCCAGCAGATAGTGTAGATATTTTCTGAGGTGGTAATATTCTTGGCTTTGCCTGACTGTTCAATTAATTAATCTATGTTGGGAAGTGGGTGGGAATCAAATTTTAAATTGTAAAGGATTTGATAACCCCTAGGGTTAACATTTTCTCCTCCTCCTCTTGTAGAGCCAATGGTCTGCAGCTGGATATCTGATATGGATTTTACTTCACTACAGAATATAGTGGTGAACTAAATGGGTCATTCCAGGAGTCTCTGAGAAAATGTTTCTAAAGTGTGTTAACAATGCTACGATCTCCTCTTTTACTTTTGAAACAGGATAACCCCAGCTTCTGCTTTGTCTAATATAGATTTGGAGGACTTTAGGTTATTAACTATAGCAGCGGAAGATGGGGACCTTTCCCATTTTTTGGGATGATTAATGTTGGACCTGGCCCTTTTTGTAGGGCTATCCCCAAACATTTTGCCTTCTTCCTCCTATTTTTCTGACTTTCATTTTGTTGGCTTTAGGACTCTGGGCACTTTACCACAGCTAATCAGTGCTCAAGTGCATGTGCTCTCGCCTTAAAACATGGTATGATTGGTTTACACCTGTTTGGCATATATAATTTACTTGTAAGTCCCTTGTATAGTGGTATTCTTTTTAAGCAGGGCCTGTAACTTAAATGATGGGCCTGCAGCGCTGCTTGTGCCACCCAGAGAAGTGGCCTTTCAAATATGTCTCAGGTCTGCCACTGCAGGGCCTACGTGCGCAGTTTACTGCTACATTGACTTGGCATTTAAAACTACTTGCCAAGCCTTAAACTCCACTTTTACTATAAATATGTCGCCCCCAAGTTAGGCCCTAGGTAGCCCCATGGATAGGGTACTGTGTAGGTAAAAGATAGGACATATGCCTTTATTGTGTGGCATGTCCTGGTAGTGACAAACAGCCTCATTTGTTCCTCACTACTGTGAGGCCTACTGCTCTGATAAGCTAGCATTGGGATTTCCCTTATACATGTTTAGGTGGTAATTCCTGATCTGAAAGGAGTAGCGTTGCCATGTTTGGAATAGTGGTGATAAATCCTGCTTACTGGTGTAGGTGGATTTTACATTATTATTTTGGAAATGCCACTTTTAGAAAGTGGGCATTTCTATGTGCCTATAACTCTGTGTGCATTGCAGCCTGTCTCCAATCTACAATCTGGGCCTGATTGACAGCTACACTTTGTGCATACTGTCCAGACAGCAATCATATAGGGAGGGCTAGGTGTGACAGGGTTGCTTCTCCATCCATCTGCATACTGATAGTCTTCCTGGGCTGGGAGAGAGGGAGGCAGGGTGCACTTGCATTTGTAAAGGTTGTGTCCTGCACTCATATGAACGGCTGATTTACCCCCCTACTGATGTCTGGAGCCAGGGCTGGGTTGCAATGGGGTGTGCTACACTTGACATGGTTCCTTTGAAGTCACCCCTTACATCAGACATTTTTCAGTATAAGAACAGGGGCTCAGACCCCATTGTTTTAAAGCACCTTTTAGAACTGGGACTGAACCTCTGTTAGAAGGATTAATGCCCTCCACAAAGAACTCATCTGGACTGCTCTTCTGCTGTTGTCCTGCTTCCTGCTACATGCTCGGTGGCCTAAACAACTCACTGGATTGCTTTTCTGCTTGTTGCCTTGCTGCCAGTTGGTCCCTGACTTTGAGTGCACTCAGGCCTGCAGGATTGCCAGGAGGAGCTGCGATTATCTGTCTCTATTGTGCTGTCCTGACTGCCCCTTTGTGCCCCCCATGTGCTTCCCAGGAGCCCCAGCATGTGGGGTCAGCTTTGTACTACTCCTGGCTTTCTCTGCACTAGCACGTACTGGAGGCTTTGTGCTAATCCACTTTCCCCAAGTGAGCTGTTGCTGGGAAAGTGCGTGTGCAGAGCTTTCCTCTTTACAAGAGAAGTGTGGCTCAATGGTTAGAGCGGCAGACCCTGATGCAGAGGTCTGGCCTGGGACCAGGGTTCAATTCCCGCCTCGGCGGGTCTTGGGCTCAATTTCCTCGGACCTGTTAATTCTCGCCTTGATGCCTATTCTAATCATGGGTCCCACACTGCAACTCTGGGCAATAGCTTGCTTAATCTCCACAACGGCCCCAACAGCGCTGGGATGCCTGGCTTCACCTTGGGGGTGCCCAGGAGTGGACATTTCACAGGGAAAAGCCAGGAAGGGTTCCACAGCGGTATGAGTACAGCGCCAGGACACCCTAGGGTAACAGTGCGCTATACAAGTACAACACATTTACATTTACAAAGGGCATCCTGACCAGCGTGGGTCGAAAGTTTTCTCCTTCTGAAGACCAAGCATCCATTCCAGCACATAATCACTTGGAACCTTTGTGGATAGCTGCATGGCCCCAGGCAATGGAGCTGCAATGTGCAGACTCCAGAGGGAGCTCCTATCCTGAGGCACCATCCCATTGCACTCTGCAGAGTTGTAAACTGTCAAAACCCCCCTCAGTGTGACCACCCTCGCAGTAATGAGGGCGCAGGGCTTGCCAGCTGCTATACGGAGGGAACTCTAGATTATGAAGAATAAGCGGGCCCTGCTGCCGAAGTCCGCTGACATTTGTTGCCCAAGCATGAGGTTGGCTGTCACCTCAGAAGTTATGGCTGGTCCACTGCCCGACACCTGCCAGATGCTGAACTCCATCCAGTGGCCCCAACTATCCCTGTGGGGATCTTTAGTAGGCTGTTCTCAACCCCCTCAGTGGAGCCCCCTTTTTCTGAGGGAGAGGATATCCCCCGTTGCTGCCTGCAGTAGGAAGTGGGGACTGCCTTAATCCCCCCCAGGCATCCGGAGACTGGGAATTGCCTGCCCTAAGGAGGCCTGTTCCCCCCAGACCTGCAGGGGGTAAGTTGGGCCCCGGTGGAGTCTCACACTCGTTCCGCATTCCCCTCACCAATGGCCCATGCCGTGAAGAGAGAAGGGCTGCCCCAGGGGTATTGTGCTTCGCCTACCTTCGGGGAGGGAAACCTTGACGGAGGCCCCCCAAAGAGGTGAGGCACCTCCACTAGAACTTGCTGCACTGGGGAAATTCATTGGAAGTTTTTTTTATTTTTTTAAAAACATTTTTATTGAGTACTGCACATTGTAAACATGTGTACACAGTCGATAGTATGGTTTTGGTTACATTTTCAAGATTAAGTTAACATCAATCTTACATGTATTCTAAAGCCAAGCATATATTGAGTGAACCCACTCTGCATAAAGTGCAACAAGAGTCATAGTATATATATACGGAATGTATACTTGCATACTGAATAATGACCCAATTATGAACATCTGGTCACAGTACTCCTTTAAACTCCCACCTAAGACATCCCACCCATACCACCCCCCAAACTGAACAAGTAAACCATTTGCCGCTATAGTGACAATACACTCAGCTGATGTCCTCAGGACTGGTGATTGTCAGGTCTGAGATCCTCAGGGAAGGGTGCACAAGGAGGAGGGGGGGGGGAAGAGGGGAAGGGGATGAAAAGAGGTCCCGAATGGGAGGAAGGCCGTCAAGGCCAGAGGGTACAGAGCAGGAGATCAGGGAAGGGAAGGGAATTGGAGGCAGGAGGGTAGTGTGAGCATTGGCATCATACCCTTAGTAGCCAAACATCTGTATCATTGTCATGCACCGCAATCTGTGATTCTTCCAGGTCATCCTCCCCGGCAGCCTTAAATAGTTCCACTAGGTGCGCCCAATCCAGAAAAATCGGCCTTTTCTGCAGTCCCCTGTATTCCTTGCGGTGTAAAGCCTCCCTCTCAGCAATCGCCCATCTGACCACCTCCTCGCGCCAAGCGCCCTCACTGGGCGCTGAAGTAGACTTCCAGCGCTGCGTGATCATACGCTTAGCTAGCATCAAAGCCAAGCCTACAAAGCGGCGCAGCAATTTTGCCATCCTAGGGAGGGGGAAAAGTCCCAAGAGACAGGCCTCAACTGTGTCCCATGGTGTACGCTCTGTCAGCACCCCCAGACCCTGGACAACCTCCGACCAAAACCCCCGCAGTACCGGACAATACCATATCATATGGAGAAAATCAGCTTCAGGCGCCCCACATCGCGGACATGCCGAGGATGTAGCAGGAAACATCTTTCATATCGTTGCCGGGGCAAGGTATGCTTTCTGTAATATAAATAATTGAATCATCTTTAGGCGACAATTAATAGAGACTCGCCGGGGGTGCTCTAGCATTTGAGCCCATTCCCTGTCCTCCAGTTCCCACCCCAGTATCAAGTCCCACTTCTGCCTAAGATGCAGTAATGGAATATGTGAATGTTCCCTCAACCCTCAATAGAAGTGTCGGCCGTGCCCCATAATGTGCAGCGATTTTAGCAGTTGAAAAGTTGGGGGTTCTCTCTGATCTATGTACCAATAAGTCCGAATGAAGCGCATAACCGCAGCATGAGTGAGAAACAAGGTTTCCGGAACTGAATAAGTACGTGCAAACTCGTCATGGGGCATCAAGTGGCCCTCTAAAAAGAGATCTCCGACTGTCCCCACCCCCTCCCGCGTCCACCACTGAATTTGATTCATCGAAATTATTCCGCACCTAGTAGGCAGCCCACAGATCGGGATGTTCGGGGCATACGGAAATGGCAACTTTGCCTGTCGTCTAGCCTGCTTCCAATAATGTAACGCAACTTGTAGCAAATAAGGAGGATCACTGAGCTTTTGTGCACCCGGGCATAACTGAGATTGAAGGGTTCCACGTTTCAAATAGTCCAGGGAGTACCCAATTTCAAATAAGTTCTTACCCGCTAACCAATATGCCATCCACTGTAATTGTCCCACTATACAATAAGTTTTAAAATCAGGCGCCCCCATGCCCCCTGCAGCACTAGAGAGTTGCAACTTAGTCAGCGCCAATCTACGTCTACCCGTCCCCCATATTAAGGAAGATAACAGTGCGTCAAGTGTTTTAAAAATCCAGGCCGGGAGAAAAACCGGCAAATTCACAAAATAGTAAAGGAGGCGGGGCAACATAACCATTTTCGACACCGCCAAGCGGCCCGCCGTCGTCAAGGGCAATGTATTCCAAAAGGCGATCTGAGAGCGCAGCGAATTATTGGTGCGCACTACATTATCATCTATGGTATCGGCATTGGATCTATATATATGAATTCCCAAATATTTAAAAGTGACAGGTTCAACTCTAAATTGCATCTGACCAAATTGCAAAAGGGGATAAGGATAAGTATTATAGAAAGAGAAGGCGACCGATTTAGAGGCGTTAAGACACAGGCCAGAACTTTCCCCAAAACTAGAAAATACAGCAGCTATCTTGCGCTTATAGGCATCAAAATCCCGGAAATACAACAGCATATCATCTGCGTATAATGATACAGAGTGTAACAACCCGCGCAAGGAGATGCCACACGGGACCATGACCTGACGCAGATATTGCGCAAGAGGCTCGAGGGCTAATTCGAAGAGAATGGGGGATAGGGGGCAACCTTGGTGCGTACCCCCGAAAATTGCATAAGAGGGGGAGATGGTCAAACCCGTTTTAGCGCGCGCTGTAGGGCTAGTATACAACAATTTAATCCATGTACAATAAGATTGAGGGAAGCCAAATTTAGATAATACTGCCAGCATGTACGGCCAGCTTAGGGTATCAAAGGCTTGACGCACGTCTAAAGACAAGCAACCGGCAAGAGGTGAAGTGTCGGACGCTGCGTGCAGTAGGGCATGGAGCCGGCGGATATTCAAAGAGGTGCTGCGTTGGGGTATGAATCCACATTGATCCGTATGGATCAACCGAGGAAGAAGAGGGAGGAGCCGCGACGCCAAAATCTTACTAAGTATCTTGTCAGTTTTAAGATTAGAAAGCGGCCTGTAAGAGAGAAGGTCAGTTAGTGCCTTATCAGGTTTTAATAAGGACGTGACTATTGCCTCCCTAGCGGTGGGGGGCAGGACACCGTCTTCCAAGGAGGAAGTGTAAAGTTGCAACAGCCTAGGGATCAGCACATCAGCAAAAGTTGAATAAAACTCCACAGGGAGGCCGTCGGAGCCCGGTGTTTTGTTACGGGCCAATGCCTTTATCGCCACCCGGATCTCTGCAATTGTAATCGGAGCTGCCAATTCCTTAGCGATCGAATCAGAAACTGTGGGAAGTTGGACCCTGGTCAAAAAGGAGAGTGTGGGAGCCGAGACATCCAAGCTTGGGGCGGTATATAACTGAGCATAATAGTCCCGAAAAGCAGGATTGATCTCAGACTGAGAGGTGACTAAGGTGGTATGGATTGTATTGATAGCTAAAATGGGAGTAGGACTCACCGTAGGTTGGATCAGTCTCGCCAATAATGTACCTGCCCTTTCCGCCTCGGAATGTGTGCGCAGCGTATAGGCATTACAATTTATCACACGTAAGCGTTCTAGCAATTCAGCATACTTAATTCTAGCGGACTGTAGTGGCTCCACGCCATCGGCGCTCCTCTGAGCCGCTACTTCCAAAGCCTGTAAGTCCCCCTATAGGGCCGTTATGTCCCTGATCGTCTCCCTACGCGACCCCGCCAAAGTCCCCATGGCGACCCGCGGACCGTCACTTTGAAGGCCTCCCACTCAATAGATCTGGACGAGGCAGTACGCTCATTCTCCACAAAATATGTTTCAATAGCTGTTGACAATGCGGCCCGATACACCTGGTCCTCTAACTGCAGAGGTTGCATTCTCCACGTCGGAATAGGAGCCGGAGGACGGCCCCAAGTCAACAATAACTCTATGGAATTATGGTAAGATATAGTCTTGCCCAGGTACTCACAGTGTGTAATAGAAGAGGATAAGTCCGGGGAGCAAAGAAAGTAATCCAAACGTGTGTGTAACTTGTGAGGGTAAGAGTAAAAGGAATATTCCCTCATGTTCGTATGCAAGGCCCTCCACACGTCCAATAAATCCAAGCCTTGTGCCCAACGTGTTAAGGCCACGGCCTGCGCCCTCGCCGTAGTGTTAAACAAAGGGGGATGGGAACGGTCCAGACATACATCAAACACTGCATTCAAGTCTCCACCCAAGAGCCATGGGAAATGGGACCAGCCAGCAAGCGCTCGGGAGACCCATGTTAAAAACGCTCCTTGATCTGTGTTCGGAGCATAGAGGGACCCCAGCACCACCTGCCTACCATCCAATGTGCCCAGCAGGAGGACAAACTGGCCCTGGTCGTCAATTTTGCTCTCAGTAAGGGAAAAGGGGATTCCCGCCCGTATCCAGATGGCAGCCCCCATAGAAAAGGCAGAGTATGCAGTGGCATAGAATTGACCCCGCCATCGCCTGTGTAGTTTCATAGTTTCGGAGGGAACCAGATGCATCTCTTGAAAGCATATTATGTGTGCTTGTCAACGATGTAATTGCGCAGCTATTCTGTGCCGTTCAGCAATAGACCCCATACCCCAAACGTTCCATGAGACCAAAGTATAAGGATTAACAGCAGGCATCACCAAAAATAATGGAAAATCCCCCCGGATCCCAACCCCACCCATCCCCCCACCACCTCCCCCTCAACCTACAGGCCATGCGGCATAGTTACAAAAAACTCAACAGTGTCCCAATGCTGGGTCCAACGCCCAAACTTCATTCGACCAAACTGTGAAAACAAGGGTAACATGCTTCACATTCAACAAATGTTAACGCCTGTTAATGGAGCTGGTAGGCGGGCGAGTGGTGCGGAAGGTCGAGGCAGTATGGAGTGCCCTTCGCCTGCCCTCTATCACCTGTTGACAAATCAGGGGACTGGAGGCAGAACTTTGAGTAAGAAGCCCCTTTTTACGCCTCCGAAGGGGGTGCTGTGTCTTTGGCAGCGAGGAGTCCATTCGTCTCATTGGTTGGACATCGGGGAACGTCTTGTCGAGCCAGTCCCACGCACTGTCAGGAGTATCAAAAAACAGGGAGCGTTGATTGTAAAGGATTTTCAGTTTTCCCGGAAACAATAAGGCAAACGACAGACCCGCTGCCCGAGCTCGCGCCTTCACCTCCATAAAGGAAAATCTTCTGCGCTGCACCGACAGGGTGTAATCCGGGAATATGGAAATTTTGCGTTATCAATCTGCAGCTGACCATTGTCCCTCGCCGCCTGCAGTAGGTGATCCCGGTCCCTAAAATTCTGAATCCTGGCCAAGATGGGGCGAGGGTTAGCGCCTGGAATTGGTCGACGTGTAGGGACACGATGTGCCCGTTCGACTGTGAAATGAGCCGATAATCCGACCGGGGCCACGCTAGACTTTAACCAGTTTTCTATGTATACCGTGGGTGTGAAGCCTTCCGTTCCCTCTGGCAGGCCTGCTATTCGGAGATTACTCTGGCAGGCCCGGCCTTCCGCGTCATCAGCCCGGGCCAGGAGGGAGTCGATCTGTTGGCGCATATGGGTTAGTTGTTCCTCATGGGCTTGCACTTGAGGCACCACACCGTCCAACCTCTGCTCAGCTGTTTTAACCTTCTTAACAAGCTTCTTATGATCATCTTTCAATAAGCTTAGATCCACTGAGATTATGTCCAGTTGCGCTTCCATCACAGAGCGAGAATCACGGATCTCCCGCAAGATCATGTCCAGTTTGTCCTCTGCAGCTTTAGCGCCTACATGGCCCTCCGTCTTATGAGAAAGGGCGGAGGAATGGCCCGAAGGCGGAGAGAGAGAACCCGCTCTCCCCGACCGTGTAGACGCCCTGGGCTTTCCCCTGCCCATGGCCGGCGGTGTTGTGGAGCAATGCAGCAAACACTTGGCTACAGCGATTGAATCTCAGAGACTCTGGCGCATCTGCAGCCAGGGAGGCAACGGAGAAGAGCCACGTCAGATAGCAAGTACCCACCACTAACCGGCGGCACAAGTCAGCGGCCCCGGATGCCACACAACCAAGCACAGTAGCAATCTGGAGCATCCAGGTGGAACAAGGCAGCCGACACCCAGTGCAGCAGTGGACTCCCCCAACTCAATGAGAAAGGATCGGAGGAAAGGGCTGTGATAGAGCGTTCTGCGGCTCCAGGGGTGCAAGGCCCCAGTAGTCCAAGCAGTCCACCGTGCAGTCCGGCGCTCCACCTGCCACCACACCAAGAGGGGCCACGAGATGTAGCTGTGCACTCGGCGAGGCAGCAACCCCAGCACAGCGCCGATCAGCACAGGACCAGCCAGAAATCCGCCACCGACACGTGGCATGTAAGGGCTCCCACAAGCAAGAGCAGGCCGCCCCACCCCAGCCAACTAGTGGAAGGTATCAGGAGCACACCAAACAGACTCTTTATCCCGAGTCTAGCCAGTCCACCATACAGCCCGGAGATCCCAAGGCGTCACCAGGTGCAGAGCGCTGCGCATATAGGCCCGTGTCCAATATCAGCGCTCACCTTGATGTTGCGGGGAATCAGGGAGCACCAGTCCAGCTCCCCAGCCTTCTCACAGTCCAATAAGGCAATGCAGGCACAGTAGGGGACCCTCCACCAAGTCGTGGTGCGAAGTGGTCCCGCGTCTAATAGGGCCCCGGCGGGCAGCGATTCACCAGCTGACCGGTGCGCCGCATTCACCCCCCCGGCGGCAGCAACGATCTGGAGTGTACCATCAATCCCAGGCAGTGCACAGGCGGAATCAAGCACCAGCAGTGAGGGTGCAGAGGCCCCGGGGCCGGGGACCAAAGTTGTCACCGCGGCCGAGATCGGGCGCTCACAGCCCAGCCAGCCCCCAGGGCAGTCCGCGGCTTCAATTCCCCAGTAGGCCTCTGGAAAGGCCGGGAAGCGCCACCGTCCATAAACCCACTCCGCAAGGGTCACAGGCTTCCGCTGTGCAGTGTCGAGGCAGCCCGACAGTGAAGACAATTCAGCAGCCCTGAAAGTGCCGTCAGACAGCTAGGGAATATCGGATAAGGAAACTGATTCAAGGCCCAGGCCAGGAGCTCGTTGCTTAAGCGACCACCATCGTGGGCTGCAGACCACGCCCCCCAAATTCATTGTAAGTTACCGTATAGCATATCAGGTGTTCTGGTGACCTACGCATTGTGACAATTTTCCTTAAAACGTGGGATAGGAGAGCAGATGCAGTGCGCCTATGTGATCCCTGAAATGGTGGGAGATTTACCTTACATGTTTTGCATTACCTGCCAAGGGTCTTTGATCCTCTAGGTGACTTTCATGTCTTTATTTCTTAACTTCTTGAATTTTATGCCCTTATATAATGATGCTTATTGTTTTTGATGCTTTGCATTACCAGGATAACCCATGCTATATCAGTGATTATATGATATTCACAGTGTTTTTGATTCATGTCGTTTTTGTTCTGAGTGTTATTTAAAATATATACCGTATTTCTACATAATACTGTGTGGAGTTTCTTTTGTGGTGTATTTATTGTGTTACTGGGGTGAGTGTGTTGCGCAAATACTTTACACATTGCCTCTGGGGATAAGCCTGACTGCTCTGTGCCAAGCTAACAGGGGGTGAGCACTGGTTATCTTTGGGGTGTAACTTACTTGCTCTGACTATTTCTAACAATTAACATGAACACTCTTGTTAGCCTTTCTTCTTTTCAGAGAGTTCTAATTTTAAAATCACCTGAATAATAATGTCCACTTATCTGTACATTCCTTGTCAGCGAGCTGTTACAGGATAACCTAGTCCCCTGGGTAGATCTTTAAAAGGTTCTTTTACAATTATAATAGCATTCTTGTTTGTCTTTAGTGTTCTCCTGATGTAATGTACCAGCTGTTGTAATGCCCCTACTCTATTTCTTGTTGCGCTGCATATTCTGACAACCAAGCCCTCCTTGGTCACCTCTAGGAGTGTGCGTGGTTTCTCCCTAAAAGAAGCCCAAAATGAGAATACCCCAAGCTGGTTTGTACTTAACAATGGACGGAGAACTTGGCTAATGCTTCAAAGGGCAGTGTGAGAGTGGCATTATAACACTGCACTAGCCCATTCATTAGAGGATGGTAAGCTGATGCTTTGATCTGTTTTACTCCCAATTATTCAAAGATTGGAGTCATGAGTTTCGTATAAACGAGATTCTGTGGTCTAAAAGTAGCTCCTTCAGGAATCTTGAATGAGTGAAATTGTCATTTTTAAAAAAAAAAGAACTTTATTTTCCAAACAAAAATGTCAATCATTGCTGTAGTTATTTGAGCAATTCCTATTTGTCTTAATGGAACAGCCTCGGGGGTATCTGGATACAGAATCAATGAGGACAAGTACATACTTATCTCCATTGCTGGTGGAGAACAATGGACCAACCAAGTTCATTCCAGCTCACTGATAGGGCATATCTATGATTGGCAAGGTTTTTAGTAGGGCTTTAGGAGGTTTGTATGGGCTGTTAAGTATGGCACACAGTGCTATACAGAGCACTCCCTGCAGTACTTTTTAATTTGGGGAAACATCCCATGCCAATGAAAAACTGTCCTGCAACACATTTTTCTCTTTTTCCTTGTCCAAAATGGTCCCGCACTTAATGTTATATGCAAGGAACAATATAAGTTCCATGTTCTATATGGAACAACACATATGATTGGGTGGTTTCCTTGTTTTCATCGATCTCTTTTGAACAGGGGTATATCTTCCTATGTGAAAAGTTCTTGACGTCCTTCTGGAACTTCTGTTAAAGACACCTGAAATTTAGAGAGGGTTTTATTTACCTCCTTTAGTGTATTTTTTTTAAAGCTGCACCGTTAATTGTGTCTTTAGTGAATTCTCACTGGTTTTTATTTTATCAATCAATCAATTAGGATTTATAAAGCGCGGCAAATCACTTGACATGGTATCCAGGCTCTTGTAGTCCACGGAGGCTTATTCGAACAGTCAGGTCTTGAGGGCCATTCGGAATTCTGGAAGTAAGGTGATGGTCCGGAGGTGCGTGGGAGGCTGATCCAGGTCTTTTCTGTGATGTGGGAGAAGGAGCGTCCTCCACTTCTGCTTCGGTAGTTGAGGAGAGTATGGGCAAGTGAAAGGGAGTCTTCTCGATGGCTGGTGGAAGTTCAGGCGGCGGTTAATGCAGGTGGGTCCTTGGTTGTGTAGAGCCTTTTAATTAACGAAATACCTGATAGTCTTTTCGGGGTCTTAATGATCAAGACCAGTTAGTCCCTGATACATTTTCAAGCAATAAGTGACCAATCCCCCTGGATTACTTTATCACCTAGAATGATCCGTGGTTCCTCAATCAATAATAACATTCTGGGGGCTACGTTTTCATGGAGGTACTCTGTCATAGCCCCATGAAGAATATTTTTCCCGTAAGTTTTTTTTTTTAACTTACTCAGCGAGCCTCAGTCATTAATCTATGACACGATCTTTAGTGGGCTGAAATATATTGGTTGGAAAGATGAGCAAGACATAATATCTTTGCTCATTCACTATGACCTATTAATCCTGCCCAGTGTATCCTCCTAATAAAGAGCTATCTTTTGGATTAACACAGAGGACGGTTTATAACTCACTCTGGATCCCTTGCCTAGCCATAACAAATTATGTGGATCACCCTCATCTTGAAGTCGAGCCCACCTTGGTGGTATTATCCGACCATTGTGGGACGGATTCACCTATAATGAAACATGCCACAATAATGTGTTTGAGGACTTTCCATCCATTTGTCTTATGATGCTCTCGTTAGGACTGTGACACTTTTGATTTAGTGCTTTTTCCACTAGCATACATTTTGCTCGCAACTTGAATCTAACCAAGCATTTATGTTATTTCCATTGACTTGTAATGGCAATAGTAAGAACTCAAGCTCTACCTTTTATAACATATTGATTTGCCAATGAGGCCAATGTCCATGGGCTCTTCCTCTTTAATAGTTGTTACAATGCAGGGGATATGCCCCTACTCCCTGCATTTGAAGCATTTGGGACTGGTAGTACTTGGAAATACAGCTCTGCCAGTTGATGGACTTATTGGTGTCTCAATTTAAGTGGCTACCACAGCTGGATCTGATGTAATCAGTTTTCCCGCTGACATGTTGTGCACTGGAATATGCAGTGGCCATCTTAACAGTAGTTGACAAGCATAGATTATTTTGTTGTCTGACCCAGCATTGTAGGCGGAAGGGTCAAGCGTTTTAAAATTGCTCTAAGCAGACTTTTCTAAGATTTCGTCTTTGTTCAAAGTCTAAGGCTTTCACCACTTTTAATTCTTCATAAGGAGTGTCTTGGCTAGGTTGGCAGTCTGATAAGTCTCCTGGGTGTCACCTTCAAATAAGGGACCAGGGTGCCACTCCAATCAGTCAGGAGGCCAGTTGATTGATTGGGCTAGCCTCTTTAAATTTATGAAAAAATAATCTGGGTACTCCCCTCTGTGGAATTTATGTACCACAACAAAATGTATTTGAGTATTTGCTGTGGTTTGAAAAAGGACTTCTGGCAACATTCAAGGCAGAGGTCTGTGTCAAATTATATTGGCTAATTTTTCAGTATGGGGACTTTTACTGTTTGTTGCAAAGTGTCCTGATGTTACTGTGCAGACTGCATACACCTGTGGCTCTTAAACGTTTGACTTCTAAGGACCCCCACTTAATCATTATTGGGACACCCACTGAATCATTATTGTAATCCAGGGCCCCCACGGAGTAATTGCTGGAAACCCAGAACCCCCGGCTTAGGCATTTTCGATGATTTGAACCCCAAAACAATACACAGGGGCCACTCATCATTCATACTGTATTCTGTATAAAATTGCACTGCTCCATGAATCAATCTGAGGATACTAACTCTCTTTTTAGCCTCCAATTTCAAATTCCTTCACATTTACATAAAGTTTAAAAAAAAATCAATTGTACATTTTGCTTATTTAGTTAAATACCATTCATCAATCTGTTAATATTATTTATTTTCTAAGCAGTTGCGGACCCCCTGAGTAGACTTCACAGACCCTCAGGGGACCCTGCACCAGAGGTTAAGAAACACTGGTCACTCAAGCTTCTTTTGGAGTTTCATAAAACAGTCCCACAGCGTCTGTCTTCTTTCTTCACATGTTTCTGTCCATGCCGTGAATTTCATTGCACGTCCTGTTGGGCTTTCTCAGAAAGCCACTCAACTACATCATCCCTTTGAATATATGAAGGTGAGTATGAGACTCTGGTCTCCCAAAAACAAGCCAAAGAGAGAACAAACGTATAGTAACTGAGTCTTTTCCTTTTTGCCACAACCCAATTTGCAAATGCACTTTTTCTCTGTCCTTTTCCTTTCTAACTTGGCTGCCCTGGGAACCCTCTCTTAATGAGTTATTAGTGGGAATAGAATATGACCTATGTCCAGTCAACATTTTTGAATCCCTCCCAGTCCTCTCAAGCCCCTACTCGCTTATATAGTGGCGTTTCCCAAACCTCTGCTGATAGCCATTTAGCAGAATACTCCTGTCAGATGGCAGCCCTTTCAGGGTTTCCATTCAATGTCTTCAATTAGCCCACTATGTCCCATGAGGTCTTTTGTAAACAAAGTAAGGCATTTGTGGGTAATCAGTCCAGTAGTTAGCTAGTAGTGTAGATTATAAGAACAGGTTTATTCAGTCCCAATTACATCAGTTCTAGGTAACTAGCAAGATAGTAAGTATACCCCACCGAGAGCAGCCCCCACTTATTCCAATTGACACTCATACAAACCATGCACCCATGAATATTCTATTACATCACATACACATTGGTTGAGCAGCAGGAAACTAAGAGAACAGGATAAAACGTATCTCCTCCCTTCAGAGAAGCAATGGAAAAGGACAAGAAGGTGGTTGGAAAAAATATGGGGAAAATACACACACAATACATCCTGTAAATATATGCATCACACCTTAAATTGTAAAGGAAGATCACATTACATAAATTATTCCTACAGATCACACTCGAGATATCTTCTGTTCCCACAAGAGAACAACTGAGATATAGTTGGCAGGATACATCTTATAAATATATACCCCCTCATCAAATTGTAAAGAAAATCACATTATACAAATTATTCATGCAGATCCCACTTTATATATTTTCTGTACAAAACCAGGGAACACCTGCGATATATGTAGCAGGACTAAGGGAATATATGACGTTACAACGCATAACATTACAACACGGACTTCACAGATCTTGGCCATAGAGCATTCGAATTGCCATCTATTGACTGAAGTAAGTGAAAGTTTACCTGGAATCACATTTAATTTGTACCGAAATAATCCCACAACCTAAATTAAATTTTAGTGTTGTAATAAATTCACAGATTTTGGATACAGAGATACAGCAATCAAATTGCAATCTATTGTCAGTTGTAAGTGAAAGTTTAACACTAATCACATTTAATTTGAAGCAAAATAATCCCCAACCTAAAATTAATTTTAGTTTTCTAATAAATGTACAGACTTTGGACATAGACATACAGCAGATGAATTTGAAAAAATTACCTGAATAAAAACCTCTGTAAGTTTACGCTAAGCTATTTCTTTTAGGATTTTTTAAAAATAGTTTTTTAAATCTGTTAACTCGGGGAAGATGCTGGTCAGTACTGGGTGTGGGGGATTAATATTCCAACTCCGCCAGGTACTTGTCTCAGAGAAGGTGCTGGTCAGTGGTAGGAGGCAAAATTGCTATTCTAACTCCACCGGCTGCTTGCCTCAGGGAGGGTGGTTAGTGTTGGGAGGCAAAATTACTATTCAAATTCCATTGGGTGCTTGCCTCAGGGAATGTGCTGGTCAGTGGTGGGATTCAAAATTCCTATTCTAACTCGACCAGGTGCTTGCCTCAGGAATGGTGCTGGTCAGTGGAAGGGGGCAAAATTACTATTCTAACTCTGCCGGGTGCTTGCCTCACAGAAGGTGCTGGCCAGTAGTGGGATGCAAAATTCCTATTTTAACTCCACCGGTTGCTTGCCCCAGGGAAGGTGCTGGTAGGTGGTGGGGGGGGAGGGGAATTACTGTTCTAACTCCACCAGGTGCTTGCCTCAGGGATGGTTCCTAGTCAGTGCTGGGAGGGGGGCAAAATTGCTATTCTAACTCTGCCATATGTTTGCCTCAGGGAAGTTGCTGGACAGTGTTGGGGGGGCAAAATGTATATTCTAACTGTGCCGTGTGCTTCCCTCACGGAAGGGACAGGACAGTGGTGGGGGAAAAGTGCTATTCTAACTTCATAGTGGGCTTGACTCAGGAAAGTACTGATCAGTTGTTGCTTTATGAAAATGTCATCAATTAACAGTGGAACAATGTCATTATATGTCAGGAACCCCTTATCCGATGTCAGTAATTGTTTGAGAGGAGCTCTCTCCCCACCACTAAGAAGGCCTTGGGTTAAATACCTTTACACTAAAGGAAGACTTTATCCTTGTTGGAGATCTTCCCTATGTACTGTTCTGCGCCAGTTAAGCAGATCTGCTTATTAAGGGAATGACTCGATCGCAACCACTTCCTGTAGCGGTTGGCGGTCTAGTTGTTTTTTTCACTCAAGACATTCCGGAGCTGTCATTGTGTCTGCGCGAGTTTCGCGTGACGCACTTCAACTGAAATCCAATTCTGAGAGGAACGTTTTTTTCAGCGCTCTTTCGCCTCGTCAGGAATTCCTCATATTAGCATAGTGCGCGTCAGACTCCTTTTGTTAAGGGAAGTACAGAGAACTTGTTTCTTGTTATTTAGTGAATATTTGTTTCTCGTTGTTAAATTCCCTCGACAGAGAAAAGGCTGCAAAACGTTGATGACAGACTTCGTGGGGTAATTCTTCAAAAGAGTCATCTCGTCAAATTCCACAGAATCATCGGATTCCTGAAGCCTGGCTACGTGAAGGAGGTGTTTTGCTAAACGAACAAAGGGAGCCGCATCTGTGAAGAGAAGTTGACTCCCGCTTTCCAAGTAAGACTGTTTATTTTTTGTTTGCATTTTGTTCAGCATTGTCGAGTCAAAGGAGCAGCAGTGTAGTTAAAAGAATAACTGTAATTCGGAGACTTGGAGATTCAACTCTTTTCAGATTAAGACTGAAGGAATTGCAGGATTTATTTTGCCATACTGACAAAAGAGAAAAACTGAAGAGTTTAATTCTTAAGAACAAAAAAGTGATGGTTAACTACTGAACTTTTCTCTTGGGCCATCAGCAAGTACAGATAGGATGGCAACTTCTCTAACCAAATAAGGAAGAAACTTTCCATTCAATTTTTAGAGGTTGTTAATTCTAACAGTCAATCAAATACCACAATAACACAGACAAAACCGATATTCTAGAGAGAAGCTAGTCTCTGGTCTTGAACAGGTAACGTCTAAGATAAAACTGAGATAAAGAGCAAATTGTAGATAAGAATTAAAGTGTGAGAGCAGAAAAAATAATGTCCCTTCTATTTTGCAGGGAACTCCAAGATTCCAAAAAGAGTTTCTGAAGAAGAAGTAGTGGCCGAGCAGTCTCTCTTGTTTTGTCTTCCACTTCCCCTTTCCCCCCTTGCTGAAGCCAGAGACAGTTGTCTTCACCTGTCGCTGGTTTCGGTGGAGAGGATTTGGGGTAAGATCATCTGCTCCTGAGGAGGTCGAGTTGCGTAGTTTGACATTATACTTTATTAACAAGTTCAGTAAAATAACCATAAAAAAAATACAAACAAAAACCATCAGCTTGACTTCAAACCATAATCACCTGCTCAACAAGCAGAAGACCTTGAGATGTAAAATAATTGAAAAACCTAATATTACAGCCAAAACTAACAAAAACATTTCTCTTTAGTATGTTGAGAGGGACAGGCGAAAGAAAAAACGAGGAGGCCAAAGTCGGGGCTCAATGATGCTAGGATTCATTTTGGTTAACAAGAACAGAGGCAGTATAAGCGGGGATGGGATCTTCCTCGTCTCCTTGTAGCCGTGGCTGCTGTCTTTCTACACCTCCGGTCGTTCTTCTTGAAGTCCCAACCTCTTAATTGCGGAATTTAGACCTCCTCCTGGGCAGCATGACTGAGAACATTGATTTGAAGACTTTAACCTCCATATTAGAGAATATGCAGAAACAGTTAGATAGTACGTTGGAGGAAAATAGATCCTTGCGAGAGGAGGTTAGAAGATTGAGTCAAGAGTCCATGCAAACCCGACAGAAGTTAGATGATTATGTAGCCTCAGGTTCGCTTTTTAGGGGAATCCATGGTTCCTCTGCAGCCCCCTCCCCTTCGGATAACTCCACTCAGGTCATTCATGCCATTTCCCCAACCATCCCTTTGGCCCCCCCAGAAAGATATGGAGGGGACCCTCAAAAGGCGCAAATATTTTTAACCCAGTGCTCCTTGCACTTCTTGTGTAGGCCAGTGATTTTTGCTGAAGATCAGTCCAAGGTGGCTTTTATACTGTCGTACCTTACAGGAGATGCAGCTGCATGGTCTATGTCCCTGGTCACTAGAAATGATCCGTTATCATTCAATTTTGAAGAATTTAAGGTAGAATTTGCACGGATATTTAATCGTCGTTCCGCTTCTCAAGCAGTAGATAATGAGCTTCTAGATCTCAAGCAAGGAAATCGTGATTTAGTTTGATATTTGGCTCATTTCAACAAATTGATCATCGAGACAAATTGGCCAGAAGAAAAGAGAGGAGCAATCTTCTACAGAGGTTTTAAAGACGAATTGAAAGATGCATTGGCACAAATCCCACACAGACCGACTGAGGTGTCAGAGCTCATTGACTTAGTTTTACAGATTGATCATAGGTTAGGAGAACGTCGCAATGAGAAGAAAAAAGATTTTAGAATGCCACCTCCTCGTTTTGATAGAATCAGAACAGAAGTGCATAAGACGTCTGAGAATTTGACTTCAGAAGAGCCAATGCAAATAGGTTCCGTTCGAGGACCTTTGACAAAGGAGGAAAGAGAACGTCGAAGGATGGAACATTTGTACTTATATTGTGGATTGTCTGGTCACTTTATAAAAAAGTGCCCTAAGAAACCCAAATCAGTGCAGCCGTTAAAAGGTCGGCTTCACCCGTAGAAGAAACTGCACGGGTGGAAGCAGAATCAAAGTCAGTTCCAGTCTCTCAAAAAATCGCCAACACCTTCCAATCAGCAGCTACTCACTTGGTGGTCTCATTCACTGTGAAATTTCGTGAGACTGAAGTTCATGGAGTTTGTGTAATGATTGATTCAGGAGCTACGGGAAACTTCTGTGACATCAAGTATGCTCGGCAAATTGGAATTAGATTTGTAGACAAGAGATTCGCGGAAGCAATCAGAGCAGTTGATAGCACCAATTTATCTTCAGGACCTATAACTCATGAAACCGAGACAGTCGTGTTAACTGGTTTGAATGGCCATACAGAGTTCATCAAGTTTAACTTAATTGATGCGCCTCAGTTTCAATTAATCCTTGGTCTCCCATGGTTAACTGAACACAATTCGCACATTGATTGGAATAAGAGATCTGTGGTAATGGATTCCTCATTCTGCAAGGAAAATTGTTTTGGAAAACAACCAAAAATGAGTGGGGAATCTCCTGCGAGGAGTTTAGCTCAATATCCCGTTGAGATCTGTACCGTGGAAACGAAGGAAATTCCTATTGAGTATCAGGACTTATCATCAGTCTTTGATAAAAAGGAAGCAGAAAGGCTCCCTCCTCATCGCCCATACGACTGCAAAATTGAGATAGAGCCTGGAGCTATTCTGCCTTGCAGTCGAATTTATGCTCTCACAGAAACTGAAAATAAATATCTCAAGACATATTTGGACCAACATCTGGCTAATGGTTTTATACGCCCCTCCCAATCCCCAGTTTCCTCTCCTTTATTTTTTGCACCCAAGAAGGATGGAGATCTCCACACTTGCATAGACTTTAGAGCCCTCAATCAAGTAACAACTAAAAAACGCTACCCTCTTTCTTTAATTTCAGCCTTACTGGACCAGGTTAAAAACGCTAAGATCTATACTAAGCTGGACCTGCGTGGAGCATATCATTTGATTCGGGTAGCTCCTGGGCATGAATGGAAGACCGCGTTCAGAACCCGTTATGGTTTGTTTGAATACCAAGTAATGCCATACAGGTTGTGCAATGCTCCGGCTGCGTTCCAGCATTCTGTGAATGATGTTCTTGGAGAATTTCTTGACAGAATCGCAGTCGTTTATATTGATGACATTTTGATTTTCTCCGAAAGTGTGGAAGAGCACGTTTCTCATGTCCGATCTGTGTTGTCAAAACTGTTAGAGAATCATCTCTACGTCAAACTGGAAAAATGCACCTTTCATGTGGAAGAAGTCGAGTTTCTGGGATTTGTGCTATCTCCGGAAGGAGTGAGCATGGATACAGCTAAGGTTAGAGCAGTTCAAGAATGGCCTTCCCCTAGAAGCGTAAAAGAAGTTCAGAGCTTTATTGAATTTTCTAATTTCTACCGAAGGTTTATCCCAGACTTTTCACACAAGGTGAGTCCAATTACTAGTCTTCTAAAAAAAAGGGGTCAAATTTGTTTGGAACAGTGTTGCGGAAGAGGCCTTTCAACTCTTAAAAAGAACCTTTACGCAGGCCCCCATTTTGTTGCATCCAAGAACAGAAGAGCCTTTTTATGTCGAGGCCGATGCATCAGATGTGGCAATAGGCGCCATTCTTTCTCAATGCCACAAAAATACAGGTCAATTTCATCCTGTGGCCTATTATTCTAGAAAATTGACTTCTCCCGAATGTAACTACTCCATTGCAGATAAAGAGCTGTTAGCGGTGAATAGTGCGTTTCTGGAATGGTGCCATTATCTGATGGGAGCAAGACACAAGGTCACTGTGTTCACCGACCACCGAAATTTATAATTTCTCAAATCAGCCCGGACCCTCACTGCTAGACAATTGCGTTGGTCATTGTTCTTTGCAGATTTCGATTTTGTAATAACCTTTCGACCCGGCTCAAGTAACGTCAAGGCAGACGCATTGTCTCGGATAAATTCAAATTCCTTGGATTCTAAGACTGAGTCGCAGGCTATAATTCCAGAAGAAAAGATTGTTTCAACAATAAGTAACTTAGGGCCTCATGTAGGTAGCTAAATACCGGTCGGTAACGGCCGAAATTCGGTAAATATCCCGTTACCGACCGGTATTTAGGCATTTGAGATGTAGGAGGCATGATTTAAGGATTCGGTAATTTACCGAATCGGTAAGGGATCGGTAAAATACCGAATCGGTAAAATACAGATTCGGTAAATTACCGAATCCTTAAATCATATGTAGGGAGCACTCAAGTGAGTGAATTTCAGTAGTAAGGATTCGGTATTTAACACCAACTACAGGTTGATGTTAAATAACGAATACCTTTCAAAAAGCTAAATTTGGCTGCTTTAAAAGTGCCATGTGGCAGACATACATGCCCTTAGGGCATGTATGTGCGCCACATGTGCACACATGCACGAATCAGGGGTGCAACAGGGTGTCAATGTGACACCCTGCCACCCATGATTATGCTTCCCCTATTACCGATTCGGTATTTACCGAATCGGTAATAGTAAATGGCTTCCCATTCATTCCTATGGGCCTCCAGGCCCATGAGAATGAATGGGAAGGGATGCATTATTACTGATTCGGTAAATACCTATTCATAAATACCGATATTTACCGAATCGGTAATAATTACCGATTGTTTACCTACATACTATTTACTGATTCATAAATACCGAATCGGTAAAATTCGGTATTTATGAATCGGTAAATAGTATGTTACCTACATATGGCCCTTAGACTTTCCAACAGAAGTTAAGAAAAAGATGACAGATCAAGAAATTAGCCAATGGGTCCAAGATGCTGAGGGGAGACAACTTAAGAATGGCCTTCCCTACTACGAGAATCAATTGTATCTTCCAACAAAGGAGCTCCAAGAAAGGCCATGAAATCTTGCCATGATGACATCTTAGCTGGACATAAAGGTGCACAAAAGACAATAGATTTGGTGGAAAGAAATTTTTGGTGGCCAGGACTTAGGCAGCAGGTACGGCAGTATGTCTCCACTTGTGAACGGTGTTTAAAAGGGAAATCAGATCGCCAAGCCCCACAAGGTTTGTTGATGCCAATGCCAACACCCCCTTATCCTTGGCACACGGTCTCAATTGATCTGATTGTTGATCTTCCTCCCAGCTAGGGATATAACACAATCCTAGTCATGGTCGACACCTTTACTAAGATGGCACAGTTTGTTCCCTTTAAAAATATTCCTCAGGCTCCACAATTGGTTCAATTGTTTTCTCAACACATAGTGAGACTGCATGGGGTCCCAAAGATTTTGGTTTCAGATCGAGGCTCTCAATTTGTCTTGCATTTTTGGAGCGCTTTCACCAAAAGATTAGGGATAGATGCTCGTTATTCTACTAGTTTCCATCCTGAGACAGATGGACAAACTGAGAGGGTCAACCAAGATCTAGAACAGTATCTTCGGTTGTACTTACTGGGACAAATGGTGGATTGGTCTGAATTGGTTTGGGCAGCAGAATTTGCTTATAATAATGCAAAACAATCATCTACTGGCTACTCCCCCTTTTACTTAAACAATGGTAGAAACCCAAGTCTGATTTTAGGAAAAGAAGAGGGTTCAGTACCTGCAGTGGAAGAGCTGGTTAGAGAGGTGCAGAGTACCTTAACACATGCAAAAGAAAATTTGATTAAGGCAAAACATTCTTACAAATTCCAAGCTGATAAAAAAAGACGAATAATCCTATCTTTAACTCAGGTGATAGGGTGTGGCTTTCTACAAAAAATCTGAAAATGAAAGAGAATCGCAAGTTCCAACCTCGTTACATTGGTCCATTTAAGGTGAACAAGATGATAAATCCAGTAACAGTTAAACTCCATCTACCCTCATACTTAAAGGTTCATCCAACATTCCATGTTTCATTGCTTAAAAAGAATCCTCCCAATATGAGATTACACTCTTCACCCACGCCAATCTTAGTAAACTCTGCAGAAGAGTTTGAGGTTCATAGGATTTTAGACTCAACAATCAGGAGAGGCAAATTGTATTATTTGATTGACTGGAAGAATTGTGGCCCAGAAGAACGATCTTGGGAGCTCTTTTCTAATGTGCATGCTCCAAGACTTGTGCGAGAATTTCACCAAGCTAATCCAACTAAACCTCGGATGGGAGGAAGCTCTTTGGTGGGGGGTACTGTCAGGAACCCCTTATCCGATGTCAGTAATTGTTTGAGAGGAGCTCTCTCCCAACCACTAAGAATGTCAAGATCGAGCCTCGCAGGGTCCGGAAGCGCCGAGCAATGGTCCACCTCCTGATATCACCAACACCCCAGGTATACCCGAGGGCACAGGGTGTTCGAGGGATCAGGCGAGGGACGGGGATAAGGGAGGAGCAGCAAGGGATTTGCAAGGATCTGAAACGACAAAGACACTGTATAAACAAGGAACCGTTACCATGGACCACCCTCAGTAATTCTCACTAAGGGAAGAGCGTACCTGTACTGAAGGATGGGAATTCCTCAAGTATTGCCAAGCCTTGTGTACTTCTGGTTCACCATCTATAATACACAACTAGGTAAATACAGATTCCACCAAGCGCTCCGTAACACTATCAATCATATCCTGCGACTGCCATACCTACCCCCCCCGTATCAATAGTCTCAAATGAAGTAAAGAACCAGCAAGGTATCAGCAAGTGTCTCCTTCTCAGAAATCCCTGTGCAACTAATAAATGAAACTCAAAACGTGCTCAACCCAGAATTATGAGTTGAAGCGCTGGTGTAGGAGCGGTTGAATGTCACCTCCTCCCTACATGAATCAAAGGAGTCTCGTAATCCCTTAGATCAAAATGAACCGACTTTTCCCAGTGTCGTGTGAGCCCAAGCGTGGTTAGAAATCACCACTGCTCCCAGGCTAACACGGATCTTGGGGCACCCTGACACGGTACCGCAGATAGGGTTCCACACGTTCCGCGTTACGCCCCCGGACCTCTTCAGCTCGTTCCGTCACGAGCAGTGCTAAGATTGGCCCCAGCTCCGGAAACGGCAAGGCGCAGCTCCAACAATTACGCCGCTGCCCTCCGCTCTAAGAGCCCAAGTTCAAAGCCCCCCTACCTACAGAAGGTGTGTTCCAGCGTCGGAGATCCGCTCCCTCTCAGCGTGGAGACTGTCCCTGGACGAGGCAACTGCTACCAGGAAAGGCGGGGAACTCCTCTCACCCAGCTGGACGAGAATCGATGCGACGGAAAACAAAATTACGCACGCCGACGCCCACGCGCCGGCGTCTGAAGTACTTCCTTAGCCCATAGGCTTCTGGGTAGTGTAGTTCCGGTTACGTAGGCGCCGCTACGCTACAATCCTGACAGTATGTCCCCCCCCTAGCGCCTCCTAGGGCCAGGCTTCGAGGGGTGCCTTTGGTGGAAAGCTCGAACAGCTGCAGGGGCATGAATGTTGTGCTCTGGTTCCCAGGAGTCGTCTTCAGCAGTGTACCCCTTCCAGGAGACCAGATACCAGAGAGCTCCTCTCCTCCATTTGGAGTCCCTTATGCTCTTCACCTCGTATTCCAGGGTTCCGTCTCTCCATACTGGTGGAGGCGCGCGACGTCGCGCCACTAGAGCTGGTTTCAAAAGACTGCAATGAAACACCGGATGTATCCGGAGAGAGCTGGGCAACTTCAGTTTGTATGCCACTGGATTGATCTGTTTCACCACGGTATATGGACCGATGTACCGGGGGTGAAACACACTTCGGAACTTGAATCGAATGTTCTTGGTGGATAGCCACACCCTGTCTCCCACTCGATATGTAGGTCCGTCCATTCGATGCCGGTCTTCCCACTTTTTATACGTTTGTTTGGCCTTTCGTAGATGCTTCTGTACCTTCCTGTGCACACCATGTAGCAACCTGACGTGTTCTAGAACTGCGGGGTGCGAAGCAACTTCCTTTGGTATGCTCACAGGCAGTATGCGGGCATCAGAGCCGTAATTTGCCCTAAATGGAGAAACTCCTATGGAACTATGCCAGGCGTTGTTATACGCTAGTTCCGCCATCCATAACAGGGATACCCATGAGTCCTGAGCTTCCTTCGCATAACATCGGAGGTACTTTTTCAGGGATTGGTTCAGTCTTTCGGTCTGTCCATCGGTTTGGGGATGGAAGCTGGTAGACAGTGAAGACTCGATGTGCAAAGCTTGACACCAGGTTTTCCAGAATCTTGCTACAAACTGGGGTCCCCTGTCGGATATGATGACTTCTGGAACTCCATGTAAACGAATGACGTTACTCAACAGCAAGTGAGCTGTTTGTCCTGCAGTAGGGAGATTCGAACAAGGGACGAAGTGCCCCATTTTCGTAAGGCTGTCCACCACTACCATTATAGCCGAGTGCCCTTGTTCCAGCGGGAGCCCTGTGACGAAATCCAGACTGATGCTCTCCCAGGGTCTTTGTGGTGTGGGCATGGGTATGAGTTTTCCTTTTGCACGTGACGTGACGTGTTTGGCTCTGGCGCAGTCTTCACACTTGAGCACCCATAACTGGACATCAGCAGCCAAAGTACTCCACCAGAAATGCCGTCTTACCAGACGAGTGGTCTTGAGGATTCCGGGATGGCCCGCCAGTGGAGACACATGACACCAGGTGAACGCTTTTCTCTGTAAGATCTTTGTAGGCAGATAAAGTTTGTGGTCAACAAAGGGAAGTCCTTGCTGCACTGCTCTTCTGTCTTCAAGCTTAGCCCAATCCTCCCATGTACCTCCCGGTGTGGAGTGCCGTACTTGATCTAGAAAGTCATCCGCTTTGATGGCGCATAACACCTTAGAGGGTTCGATAATAGCTCCCATGGCCTGCTGTTCGTCAACCTCCCCTCTTGCTTCCAACCTGGACAAGGAGTCTGCTTTGCGATTGTCGGCCCCTGGGCGGAACGTGATGACGAAGTTATATTCAGCAAAGAAGAGCATCCACCTCATTTGGCGTTGGGATAGGTGCCTGGCCGTCTTCATGTACTGAAGGTTTCTATGATCCGAATAGACCGTGACCGGATAACTTGCTCCCCAGAGATAGTGTCTCCATTCCTGAAACACCTTTTTAATCGCCAGGAGTTCTTTTTCTGCCACCGTGTAGTTTTTCTCCGCTGGAGACAACTTGTTGGACATATAGGCGACAGGATGGAGCTGACCCGTGCATGAATCCCTCTGTGATAGGATAGCCCCGATTGCTTCATCCGAGGCATCGGCTTCCACAACAAACGGTTGTTCGGTCTTAGGATGAGCGAGTACTGGAGCAGTGGTGAACGCCCTCTTTAAGTACAAAAAGGCACTATCAGCCTCCCTCGACCATTCAAATGCAGCCCCTTTCCTGAGCAACCTGGACAGGGGAACCGCTACTTGCGAAAAATGCAGGATAAACCTGCGATAGTAATTCGCAAAGCCTAAGAAGCACTGAACCTCCCTCACGTTCTTTGGGACCGGCCAGTCCTGTACTGCTTTCACCTTTCGGTCAGACATCTGTAACCCCGCGGGGCTCAGCATCACTCCCAGAAACTCCACCTCTCTCACCCCAAACTCACATTTACTCAGTTTGCAAAACAGGTGGTGCTCAAGTAGCCTTTGTAACACGTTAGACACATGGAATTTGTGAGAGGTAGTGGTGTTGGAGTAAATCAAGATATCATCTATGTAGACGACCACATATATGTCCACAAAGTCCTTCAAGACATCGTTCAGGAAATACTGAAATGCCGCCGGGGCGTTACACAGCCCGAACGGCATCACAGTATATTCGTATAACCCGTAACGAGTCTTGAAGGCCGTTTTCCACTCATCCCCTGAGCGAACCCGCACCAAGTGGTACGCTCCTCTGAGGTCCAATCTGGTGTATATATGGGCGTCTCTTACTTGGTCAAGCAACACTGAGATTAGGGGTAGAGGGTATCTGTTTCTCACCGTGTTTTTATTCAACATGCGATAGTCTACACAGGCTCTTAAATCCCCGTTAGCTTTTGATATAAAAAATAGGGGAGAGGCCGCCGGTGATCTGGATGGACGGATAAACCCTATTTCCAGGTAGTGATCCAGATAGGCCCGTAAGTGCGCTGTTTCTGAAACGGACAAAGCATAGACTCTGCATGCCGGAATAGTGGCCCCTTCCACCAAGTCTATGCGACAATCGTATTCCCTGTGAGGGGGCAACTGTTCTGCCTCCACCTCACTGAACACGTCCTCGTACTCCTGGAATTCTAGCGGTAGTTCCACTAACTTTTCTGCTGCCGTTGCCACTACATAAGGACGCGATAGAGCCGCCGCCTGCGAGGGCTCGTCCGGGTCCCAATGCTTCTCACACTCCCTTGAAGGGAATTCCAATGTCTTGGTTCTCCAATTGATGGTAGGGTTATGATGTCTCAGCCAAGGCATTCCCAAAATGACTTCATATTGGGGGGCATCTATGATGTTTAGCCTCAGCTCCTCCACATGTCTGCCTTGGTTCACCGTCACAGACAAGCGTACTGTTTCTGTCTGTTCTGTGATGAGCCCTGACTTTAGGGGTTTTCCGTCTACCGCTACAACTTCTTCTGGGGTTTCCCTCCTCACTCTCTTTAAAGTGAGTCGCGTCACTAACCCATTGTCTATAAAATTCCCTGTTGCTCCGGAATCAAGCATCGCCAGTACCGGGTGAACGCGACTGTTGCATTCCAGGCTCATAGGGAGCACTATGTGCGACTCCGTGTCCCGTGTCTCTGTAGTGGACAGGGAGGGAATTTTCCACATTTTTTCTGTCTCTACCCCCTTTTCCCCTTCCCCTAATGGGCTCGTCAGGGACACAGCCACTTGCTTATTCTTCCCCCAAGTATTGGAGGTCTTTGGTTTAGCGGGGCATTCTCGGACGTAATGACCCTTCTTCCCGCAATACATACATAGACCTTGTGTTCTACGGGTTTCTCTCTCCTCTTTTGTTAAGGGCGCTCTCAAGGCCCCGATTTCCATGGGTTCTATTCCTGTTTCAGAAGTTCCCCCCTTCCGAGGGGTTTTCTCCCACCGGATAGAACTTCCCCCTCTTCTCTTCTCTCCCCCTCTCTCTGACATTCGGCCGTCCAGTCGTAGAGTTAGGTTAATCATGTCGGTACACGTAGTGGGTTGAGGGTCTATTTGGGCCACTACGTCCTTCAATTCCTCCCTCAGTCCCTGATAGTATAAGGACATTCTTTTTTCTTCAGGCCAGGATGTTTCGGCCACCAACCTGTTAAAAGTTGTCAGATAGGTTACCAAGTCCGATTTGCCCTGCTTTAACTCCAACAATTCTTTGTCGGCGCTAAATGTCGTGGCCCTGCGATCGAACACCCTCTCAAATTCGGCCTTAAAGGCCGGCCAGTCTGATAAGACTGCATCGTTGTTCCTCACTAGAGGGACTGCCCAGTTAGCTGCGTCCCCCACTAAATATGAAATAGCAAATGCCACCCTCGAATGATGATTGGGGAAAGACGCGGGTTTGCACGAGAAGTACAACATGATTTGCGTTAGAAACACCTGCACTTTCAAGGGGTCCCCTGCGTATCTTTCGGGGCTCGCCAAAGGAATGGGCGGGGGCACCGTAACCTGAATTTGAGAGGCCATCGAAGCAACGTCAAAGGGGTTTCGGGACATTCTTTCTACTTTGTCTCTCAGAGCCGCGGTTTCAGCCTTAGAGGCTGCCAGTTCCTGTTGAACTGCCACCAAGGCTTGTAGGACATCTTCCATGGAGGCCATGGCTCAACGCAACCGGACCGGGCGAGGCACTACTTCGTGGGTGCGTAATTCTGTCAAGATCGAGCCTCGCAGGGTCCGGAAGCGCCGAGCAATGGTCCACCTCCTGATATCACCAACACCCCAGGTATACCCGAGGGCACAGGGTGTTCGAGGGATCAGGCGAGGGACGGGGATAAGGGAGGAGCAGCAAGGGATTTGCAAGGATCTGAAACGACAAAGACACTGTATAAACAAGGAACCGTTACCATGGACCACCCTCAGTAATTCTCACTAAGGGAAGAGCGTACCTGTACTGAAGGATGGGAATTCCTCAAGTACTGCCAAGCCTTGTGTACTTCTGGTTCACCATCTATAATACACAACTAGGTAAATACAGATTCCACCAAGCGCTCCGTAACACTATCAATCATATCCTGCGACTGCCATACCTACCCCCCCCGTATCAATAGTCTCAAATGAAGTAAAGAACCAGCAAGGTATCAGCAAGTGTCTCCTTCTCAGAAATCCCTGTGCAACTAATAAATGAAACTCAAAACGTGCTCAACCCAGAATTATGAGTTGAAGCGCTGGTGTAGGAGCGGTTGAATGTCACCTCCTCCCTACATGAATCAAAGGAGTCTCGTAATCCCTTAGATCAAAATGAACCGACTTTTCCCAGTGTCGTGTGAGCCCAAGCGTGGTTAGAAATCACCACTGCTCCCAGGCTAACACGGATCTTGGGGCACCCTGACACGGTACCGCAGATAGGGTTCCACACGTTCCGCGTTACGCCCCCGGACCTCTTCAGCTCGTTCCGTCACGACCAGTGCTAAGATTGGCCCCAGCTCCGGAAACGGCAAGGCGCAGCTCCAACAATTACGCCGCTGCCCTCCGCTCTAAGAGCCCAAGTTCAAAGCCCCCCTACCTACAGAAGGTGTGTTCCAGCGTCGGAGATCCGCTCCCTCTCAGCGTGGAGACTGTCCCTGGACGAGGCAACTGCTTCCAGGAAAGGCGGGGAACTCCTCTCACCCAGCTGGACGAGAATCGATGCGACGGAAAACAAAATTACGCACGCCGACGCCCACGCGCCGGCGTCTGAAGTACTTCCTTAGCCCATAGGCTTCTGGGTAGTGTAGTTCCGGTTACGTAGGCGCCGCTACGCTACAATCCTGACAAAGAAGGCCTTGGGTTAAATACCTTTACACTAAAGGAAGACTTCATCCTTGTTGGAGATCTTCCCTATGTACTGTTCTGCGCCAGTTAAGCAGATCTGCTTATTAAGGGAATGACTCGATCGCAACCACTTCCTGTAGCGGTTGGCGGTCTAGTTGTTTTTTTCACTCAAGACATTCCGGAGCTGTCATTGCGTCTGCGCGAGTTTCGCGCGACGCACTTCAACTGAAATCCAATTCTGAGAGGAACGTTTTTTTCAGCGCTCTTTCGTCTCGTCAGGAATTCCTCATATTAGCATAGTGCGCGTCAGACTCCTTTTGTTAAGGGAAGTACAGAGAACTTGTTCCTTGTTATTTAGTGAATATTTGTTTACTCGTTGTTAAATTCCCTCGACAGAGAAAAGGCTGCAAAACGTTGATGACATACTTCGTGGGGTAATTCTTCAAAAGAGTCATCTCGTCAAATTCCACAGAATCATCGGATTCCTGAAGCCTGGCTACGTGAAGGAGGTGTCATACTGACAAAAGAGAAAAACTGAAGAGTTTAATTCTTAAGAACAAAAAAGTGATGGTTAACTACTGAACTTTTCTCTTGGGCCATCAGCAAGTACAGATAGGATGGCAACTTCTCTAACCAAATAAGGAAGAAACTTTCCATTACATTTTTAGAGGTTGTTAATTCTAACAGTCAATCAAATACCACAATAACACAGACAAAACAGATATTCTAGAGAGAAGCTAGTCTCTGGTCTTGAACAGGTAACGTCTAAGATAAAACTGAGAGAAAGAGTAAATTGTAGATAAGAATTAAAGTGTGAGAGCAGAAAAAATAATGTTGCTTGTATTTTGCAGGGAACTCCAAGATTCCAAAAAGAGTTTCTGAAGAAGAAGTAGTGGCCGAGCAGTCTCTCTTGTTTTGTCTTCCACTTCCCCTTTCCCCCTTGCTGAAGCCAGAGACAGTTGTCTTCACCTGTCGCTGGTTTCGGTGGAGAGGATTTGGGGTAAGATCATCTGCTCCTGAGGAGGTCGAGTTGCGTAGTTTGACATTATACTTTATTAACAAGTTCAGTAAAATAACCATAAAAAAATACAAACAAAAACCATCAGCTTGACTTCAAACCATAATCACCTGCTCAACAAGCAGAAGACCTTGAGATGTAAAATAATTGAAAAACCTAATATTACAGCCAAAACTAACAAAAACATTTCTCTTTAGTATGTGTGAGAGGGACGGGCGAAAGAAAAAACGAGGAGGCCAAAGTCGGGGCTCAATGATGCTAGGATTCATTTTGGTTAACAAGAACAGAGGCAGTATAAGCGGGGATGGGATCTTCCTTGTCTCCTTGTAGCCGTGGCTGCTGTCTTTCTACACCTCCGGTCGTTCTTCTTTTGGTGGTTGTCCCAGGAGGCTCACGAAGGAGAGGAAAAAAACAGAAAGGGGCGGTAAGTCAACCTACTCCTTGACAAGGCAGGTAGGATAGAACCCTTCACCTCTCCCACTGGTCGGTAGGCATGCAGACTCCAAAAAGGGAAAAACAAAAACAAAAGGGAAAGTGAGCCAATGTTTGGTCTCGTGACCTTTGAATATAAGAGTCTTTTGGGAACGCTTTCTGCGTTAGTAGGGGTTTTACGTGAAGTATTTCACTGCAGAGTAGGTCGGTGACAGAGTGTGAGGGGTCGGGCACTGTGCAGGAAAACGGTGAGGACAGCAATATCTACAGTGATCCCTCAGTGATTCCCCGTTCCCAGTTTCTCTCCCTTTACTCCCTCCCTTCACTCCCACCCAAATCACATACCACGTCAGCCGCAACTCTCCTGAGTTGCGGCGGCTCTTCAGCGTCCTCCAGGGGTTTCCACCACTCATCCGACTAGACTTCCGGAGCTCCACCTTCATCAGGGTCTGGAAGGCCGAGGCTTTCCGTGATCTCCTCTTCATCACTCACGGGTCTCTTCTCTCCTTAAGGCTCTCGTAGCGCAGCGCCTTCGTTCTCCTGCTTCTTCTCTTCCAGGCTCAGCGCGCCTTCCGGGATTTCAGGGACCTCCATAAGGGGCTGAGGCCCGCCTCTCATGTTTTCCATTGGTCGAACACTCCTAGCTGGGCAACACGGTCCTGTACACAAGAGGTAGTAGGTAGAGATTATACTTGCTTCCCTGGCCTCCTTGGACGCTCGTTTGCATCTACCACGTTTGGATGATATGACGATAGGGGCTGCTTCTCGGAGTCCCTGTCATCCCTCTCACAGTATCCAAACAGCAAGACAAACAGCAAACTGTTTAACCCCTTTGATGCCAGGCCTTCCCCCGTGCCACACACTTCTTTGACTGTTTGGAGTAGTTCGAGCTTAGGCACCCATAAATGTGTCAAAATACTGCTAAATTTGTTTTTTTGGGGGGGAGGAGTAAAAGTGTTGCAGAAGAAAGTGTCTGGTTTCTTCCCTGCAAACGTTATCAATGAAGGGTTTGTGGTGCTAAGATTACCATTTTCCCAGCTTTCAGGTATTGGCAGATGTTTGTGAGAAAACCAAAATGTTCTACACAGCGTTGGCATTTTACTGGGACATAGTCTATTTTTCATATTTTTTGTGCTTTCATCCTCCTTCCAGTTAGTGATAGAAATGGGTGTGAACCCAATAATGGATCCCAAAAAGCTATACACTTCTGAAAAGTAGACAAAATTTTGAATTCAGCAAGGGGTTGTTTGTGTATATACTTTAAGGATTTCCTATGGAAAGTATCAGTTGAAATAAAAACATATTGAAATGTAGTTGAAAAAACAGCTTTTTATGTCTAGATATACACCTTAACATCTTCTAGCTATGGTAGATTTTTTAAAGCTATATACCGTTACATCCGTGGGACCCTTCTAGTTGCGGGGTTATATGGGGTTTGTAGGTTCACCAAGATGCAGAGGTACCCAAAGGCAATAACTGATTGCACCTTGCAATGTTTTTTCATTGAGTACCGGGTATGCAGTAATTAATTTGGGAAAATATAAAGAGTGAAAAATCGGAATCAAGGAAACCTATCTATTTCTGAAATTGGAACAAGATGTTGAGTTTATAAGCAGTGGTTATTTGGGAATCTCTAAATTTGTGGATATTCATATTAGCATGTGAATTAGAGGGTATTGTTCAAAATTACTTCTTTTTTACACACGGTCTTACATTTGGAAGGCAGAAATGCATAGAAAGACAAATAATAATAACACACTTGTTCTACAATGTTATGTTTCTCTAAGTCTCCTGATACAAATGGTACCGCACTTGTGTGGGTAGGCTTAGTGCCCGTGACAGGGAACGGCCCAAACCTCATCATGTACACATCACATTTTTCCAGTGAAAACTAACTTCTTTTTGCAATGTGCCTAGCTGTAGATTTTGGGCCTTAGCTCAGCCGGCACCTAGGGAAACCTAGCAAACCTGTACATTTTTGAAAACTAGACACCCAGGTGAATCCAGGATCTGTTACCCAAAATCCCTTGCAAACCTCAAACTTTGTCCAAAAAAAACATTTTCCTCATATTTCTGTGATGGAAAGTGCTGGAATCTTCAGTGAGAAACAAACTTCTACCCACCAAGCATTCCCCCAAGTCTCTCAATAAAAATGGTACCTCACTTGTGAGGGTAAGCTTAGTGCCCGCAACAGGAAACTGCCCAAAACGCAACGTGGACAGTGAAAACTGCTTCTTTTTTCTCAATGTGCCTGGCTGTGGAATTTGGGCCCTAGCTCAGCCGGCACCTAGGAAAACCTAGCAAACCTGTACATGTTTGAAAACTCGACACCCAGAGGAATCCAGGATGGGTTAACCTGTGTGGCTCTCTCCAGGTTCTGTCACCCAGAATTCCTTGTACACTTCATACTTTGTAAAAAAAAAAAAAAACATTTTCCCCACATTTATGTAATGGAAAGTTCTGGAATCTGTGGGAAACCACAAACTGGCACCCACCCAATATTGCCCCTATCTGAACCCCTGGAGGGGCAGAGAGACTGTTGCTAATTTTTGGGAGGGGTGGGATCATTATAGTGATCATTTGGGGCAGCCCCACCCCATAGCATTACAAAAAAAAATCCCTGGTGTGTGCTTTCTGCCCTCCTGCGTTGTCAGATTGGGGGCTACTGCCCCCATCTGCCTCTCAGGGGGAGCAGAAAGACTCACTATTATTAATATGGGGGAGCAAAAGCCCTGCCCAGGGGGCTGTGCCACTCTCCATGGTGTCTAGTGGGTGTCTAGTGGGTGGATCCCTGCGTGGGGATAAATACCTCAGGAGGTTGGGGAAGCTCTTCCCCAATTTCAAGGCCTAAAAAAAAGGAAACTCCTCTGCTGAAAATAGTGGAGGGATTATGTGTTGGGGTGCACAGGACGTAACAGTTATGTCCATGGCACACCAGCGCTGCAGTCATGGACGTAACAGTTACGTCCATGGCACCGACCCGGTTAAAATAAATAATGGCAAAAACAGACTGACCTAACAATCAGTTTGAAAACCTCAGTTAATGTCAACTTTTCCTTTCAGACCTACCCAACAACACTCAGAAGGGAGAAAACCAAGTCAGCCTACATTTCTAACTGACACTAACACCTATTCAATCTTACCTGCCTGTTTTGCAATTAAGTTAAAAAAATGAAATTGGCCTTTTTTCAAAATATTTTTCCAAAGTAAAGGAATGTCTGGTTTCTTACCTGGAGTTGTTTTCTTTCTTCAACTCTTGGTGATTCATACACAACCACACTTCGCGAGTCTTGTGCATTCCAAGAATCCAAAAATGCAAATCCATAATCCACAAAGCAATCCAAATCCCGTTGTAAACTATCAAAGAAGACACAGTTTGGCATAGCCATATTTTCCAGCAAAATCACTGCTGCTAAATTTACTGTGTAATCTAAAAAACACCACAATCCCCCCAAAAACCCTGAAAAAGTAAGGGTTTTTGGAAAAAATGCAACAACAAAGCCATTGATGCAATCCACTGTCCATGTGATTTAAATGCATCCATAATTTTGCAAACGATTCACAAAATGGAAAATTCCAAAGTTCCTCATGCTACAAAAATCCTGCATAAAGCAAAAATCCATAAAAATCATTCCAAAATGTTCTCAAAATCCAATAGGCGAACCAAGGCATCCATTTTGTCCAAACTTCCACGTGTTCTGACTGTCATGAATACAGTATGCTTTGTTTAAAAAAAAGTGTTGCAAAAACATTTCGAATATAAATATTGCATTCTTTACACTTTAGTTTTAAAGAAATCCTAATCTGTCTTTGAACGTCTTTTTATTAAACCAAAAGTGTTATAAAGTATGCCACCCACAATATCTGTTTAAATAAAATTTGTCCTACCTTGCTTCCGATCTTGACCACGACGCTCCACCGACTATAGAAACAGATGCACAACAGTGAACATCAACTCTGAAAGTAAAAAGGACTGTTTCTCCCATTGAATGCAATGGAAAAGCATGGGAAAGCACTTACAATAAATGTTTTAAAAATGTTATTGCATTGTTTTGAACCTTTTAAAAAAATTATATTGTAACCTATTTCTGTTAATTTATTTCATATTTTTAATCCACTGTCATATATTTTAAAAAATAAATACATTTTATTATATTTATATTTTATGTCTCCTATTAACTGCTCTCAATGTAGCAATAACAACTCTCCTTCTCATAGCATGGGTCGAGCCTGGCATAAGGTTCACCCCCTCGAATTTAAAAAACTACTGACACCGAGCTAGATGCTAACTCTGATCCTAACCTAGATGCTTCTACTCATTCCACCTGGATAAGTTCTGCAGTTGGAAAAGTAGCTCTTGAAATAATCTTTTCTAACAAAAGGAAAAATCCTTCTGAACCATGGTTCACAGACAAATTAAGGAATAAGAAACTGCTCTAATGGAAATTAGAAAGGAAGTGGAGAGTTAAATATGATTCTCAAAACAAAAAAATATATTCTCTAGCTATTACAGATTATAAAATCTTAATTAAAGAAGAGAAGACTGAGGCCCTCATAAGTCAGCGATTCTGACACCCTAATTTGTATGTGCGGTCGGAAACATCCATTTTGCAATGGGAGCTTGTTCAGCGAGTTGAAACTGCCCGCAGCACGAGCTCCCATTGGAAAATGGAAGTTTGTAGACATCCCTGTGTCGTGTGGCAGGCACCTTAGGGAGCCTGCCACACAGTGCAGGGATGTTGAGTGTCCCCCAGGAACATATGCGGACGGCCAGGGGGGAAAGGCGGCCCTGCTAAGTGCCCCCAAAGTCAGTTTTCCACAGCCAATCCATATCAGAGAGGCCGACATGGATTGGCTGTCGGAAACCAACATCCTAATCCCGACGGCGGAGCCGAGCCTGGCTTAGCCGTCATTGAAGGGATTACTATTCCGCTCCTGCTCCGAAAGGCTCACAGTGGAAGAGGAGCGGAATCCCCTTGCAGTTTTCCTTTTGACCGCTGTAATCAAAGTACGGCGGGCAGAGGGAAAACTCAGAATGCCAGGCAGAGAGTCCAACATCCAAATCTGGCCCTTAGTACTTCTCTGACAAAATCTCACAATCAAAAAATTCCACTAAGGAATTATTTGCCACGGTTAAAAGTCTGGCAAAAGTACCAGAGCCCACTTTAACAACCTCTTTGGCTAGGTTATTCCAGTTGTTGGCTACGTTCTTCCAGTCAGAAGTAGAAGAGGTCTCTAATACATTTAATGGCAATTTGCGTAACAACAGAGAACCGGCCACAATCCTATATACCCCTTCTACTAATAGTTGGCTGGAGACCTTTGCTCCCTTGGACTTGGAAAAGGTAAACATTATTTCTGGCCACCAAATCAGGCTCACTTCTTGATCCCTGTCTGCCTAAGATAATTCACCTTGTCCCAGACATTGTCAGCGAATCACTGAGGGAAATATTTAACGAGATCCTGAGATTGGGACTCTTTCCGGCTAAGTGAAAATGGCATCAATCATGCCACTGATAAACAAACCTAACATGGGCTCCCTTGGAGCCCAGTAGTTACAGGCCCATCTCCAGGCTGCCATTTCCATCGAAAGTCTTGGAGAAGGCCCTTTCCATGGAACTCACTTCCTTTATTAATGCTAACAAACTTCTGGACCCCAATCAATTTGGCTTTCAGAAAACCCATAGTGCAGAGACCGCCTTAATAGCTGCCACAGAAGATCTACAATCAATTCTAGATGGAGGAGGGTAGGCAGCCCTAATCCTATTGGACCTATCAGCAGCCTTCAACACGGTTGATCATCATATTCTAATCAATCGACTTTCTGATGGTGGAATTAAGGGAAAGGCCATTAAAGTCCTACAATCTTTCCTATCAGACAGGGATCAACATGTGGCATTAGGCCAATTCTCCTCAGTTAGCTTTAAGCTTCTGTGCTGGGTTCTTCAAGGCTCAGCATTGAGCCCCATTTTGTTGAATCTTTGCGTTGCTTGACTTGCATGGCTCATTTGTTCTTATGGCTTTTCAAACATATCCCATGCCGACGACACACAGATTAGCGTCTCAGTGAATAGCAATTTGAAAGAGACAACAGATCGCATTAATGGGTGTAAGATCCAGATTAACAACTTTTGTGTTGGGTTGCTCAAGGCTCAGCATTGAGCCCCACTTTGTTTCATCTTTACATAGGAGGACTTGCACGGCTTATTTGTTCTTATGGCTTTTCAACCATATCTTATACCGATGACACTCAGATTAGCGTCTCTGTGTCTAGCAATTTGAAACAGACAACGGATCGTTTTAATATGTGTATGACCCAGATTAACAACTGGATGCAGTTTAACTGTTTAAAACTAAACTCTGGTAAAACAAAAGTTCTTCTTCTGGAAAACAGCACCTCTTTTTGGTCACTTTTGTGGGGCCCAAGGATATGAGTAAGCTACCCTCACTTTCAAACAAAGTACGCAACTTGGGCATTATTGTTGATAATAAGCTGACCTTTAGAGATCAAATCAATGCTCTGGTATCATCTGTCTTCTTTTTACTGACGCTGATCAAAAGGATCTGCCCATTTATTCCATCTGATCTTCAGAAGACAGAGGTGATTACCTTGGTTTTATCCAAAGTTGATTAAGAAAATGCACTATTTTTTAAAATTAAAAAAAAAGTTTGCAGAAGTTACAAATGCTACAAAATGCATCGCCGCAAATTCTTCTAGGCATCCATAAATACCAATCTCAAGGCCTAGCAACACTGCATTGGCTATCAGTTGAGAAAAGGATCATGTTTAAATCCCTGTGCATTGCTTTCAAAGCATTATATAACATTGGTCCAGATTACTTAAAACACCGCATTACGTGGTATGCTCAATCGAGAAATCTGTGTTCAAACATGGCCAAACTGGTAGTGATCCCCAGAAAGAAAATAGCCTCCTTGGGGAGGGAAGCTTCATTGCAGCAACAGCTGAACTATGGAACTCGCTTCCTATCTCACTAAAACTCAGCCCTAACCTATGGTCCTTCAGGAAAGTATTAAAAATCTTTCTTTTTAGCATGTAATGCAGTTAAGGCATCTTTCCGTATCCTACTATACAGAAGCAGCGCCAAAACACCTATGATAATCAAGCGCTTTACAAAATTTTAAATCAAATCAAATTATTTCAATAAAAATAAATGTTGTTTTAGTACCAAATATTATTTTTATATTTACTGTATATTTTAAAAGTTATTTGCACATACATATATCAATGCTTACCTATTTTTATACATTTTCTCATTTCTTTTAATTTTTACAATAATTAATACCCATGTTTTAAAAATGGTACCTGTGTATTAATACACAACCTCACCCAAAACCCCTATTTCCATAACATCCAGTGCTTTAATATTTTTTTAACTCATAAAATTAATATTAATAATTACAATAAATGAATGCCCACTTATTACAATGATTACCTGGGTATTAATACACTCTCCCACCCAAAACTTCTATTTCCCTCATATCCGTGCCAGAGGGTGAGTGTTACACCCTCATAAGTATTGTTTTTATGATATGTAAATTTTCCAAATTATTGTTAAGTACTCAAATTAATACCCTGGTATTAAAATTATTACCTAATTATTAATACACTCCCCCACCCAAAACCCCTATTTCCCTAACATCCTGTTCCAGAGGGTCAGTGTTACACCCTAAAAAGTATTGGTTAGAATTGTTTTTAAAATAACTAAAATGAACATTACATTTAAAATAAATTAATACACAGGTATTAATATCAATACTTGGATATTAATACATTCCCCACCAAAAACACCTATTTCCCTCAAATCCCATGCCTGAGGGCAGGTGTTACACCCTCATAGGTATTGTTTTTGTTGCATTTTAATTATTACAAATACTCTAAATTTGGTAAGTAAATTAATACCTAGGTATTAAAATTAATACTTGCCTAGTAATACGACCCTCACCCAAATACCCTATTTCCCTCACGTCCGGTAGCAGAGGGTGGATGTTACACCCGCAAAAGAATTGTATTTTAATTAGAAAATGTAATTAAAAAAATAAAAACACATTGATACTCAGGCAGTACAATTAATACCTGGGTATTAATACACTCCCCCACCCAAAACCCCTATTTCTCTTACATCCCATGCCAGAGGGTGGGTTTTAAACCCTCAAGAGTATTTTTTTTAATCCTTGTTTTAATTATGAATGCATCTTTTAATACATTAGATTTAACAATACTAAGCAACAAAAAAAAAACTTGAAAGAAAATCAATAACATAGCTTACCTATACAACTTACCAAAAAGTGCATTGTAATGGTATGTGTGGTAATACTTATGCGTTGTAAAGGCATGCAAGGCATACATTGTAATGGTTGTTTCCCGCACCAAGAAACTAACCCACTATCGCACATACTGCAGGAAAAAGGAAATGATAACCTCCCACTACTGCATGTATTCCAGGACAAAGTAACCAACACACTCCCCCTACTGCAAACCTTACAGGACACCACTATTGCAACTATGCAGGACAAAGAAAGTGATCCTCTCCCACTACTGCACATATGCAGGACAAAGGCACTAATGCCCTCCCACTACTACATACTTTGCCGGACAAAAGAAGTGATGCTCTCCCAATACTGCACATCTTGCAGGACCAAGGAACTAACACACGCCCACTACTGCACATCTTGCAAGACAAAAGAAATTACGCTCTCCCACTGCTGCACATATTTCAGGACCAAGGAACTAACTCACTCCAACTACTGCACACCTTGCAGGACAAAAGAACAAATCTCTCCCCCACTGCACATACTGCAGGACAAAGGAACTTAAACTCTTGCACTACTGCATATCTTGCAGGACATCACAAATGCACACCTTGCAGGACACAGGAACTATGCACTCTCACTTCTTCATACCTTGCAGGACATGGAAACTAATCTTCTCCCATTACTGCACAGCTTGCAGGACAAAGGAACTCACTCTTCCACTACTGACAAGACAAGGAACTGACACACTCCCCCTATTGCACAATATGGGTATCTCTCAACCAAAGATATTCCCATTAACAAGAAATCTACGCACTGGGTATAAGGGAATTATGCAATGGATATATATCAACCCACATGCCACACATGGTCTCACATCAGACCCAACCCAACAGACTCCCAGACATAGGAAACTACACCATGTAACACAAAACATAATACATACTCCATACTACATATGAGACATACACACAACAAAAGTGCAACACTCACCCAACACTGACTCATATGCAACAACACTACCACAGACAGCAGCCAACTAAGCATGGTAAACAATAAATGAAACAAAAGCTTCAAGACAAAATGCATAGGCATGGAGTTGTAATGATAGTTAGGGCCTAATTATGATGTCGGTAAGAGTTGCCTCCGACTGACCCAGCTTCAGGGAAGGAACCTCCTGGCCATAGGTTGGCAGTTCAGACAACCCCTTTAGTATGGGATCGCACATAGTGCGGTCGCAAACGTCTATGTTTCAACGGGAGCTTGTGCGGCGGTCTGAAAACACCCGCAGCACAAGATCCCATTGAAAAATGGAAGTTTGCAAACATCCCTGCACAGTTGCAGGGATGTTTAGGGAGGGTCATAGGTGCCCCCCAGGCCCAAATGCGGAGGGCCAGGGGGGAAGGGGGCCCTGCTAGGGGCCCCCAAAGTCAGTTTCTGACAGCTAATCCATGTCGGAAACGCCAACATGGACTGGCTGTCGGAAACCGACATTGTGATACAGACGGTGGAAATAACGTCCTTAAGGGATTATGGTGCAGTTCTGACTGACAGACGGGCTCCTTGAGCCCGTCGGAACCAAATCGGGGTCCCCCACTGGTTTAATCTCTGACTGCCATCATCCTAAGGCGGAGGTCGAAGTGTAAACCTACAATGTCAGTCGGAAAGCCTCATACCAGCGGTTGGAGGCTTTTAGAGCGACATTATAATTAGTCCCTAATTCTGGATGTGACAACAGCTCCCAACAACTGTCCAATAGTTTGGTGAGCGACCTCTCTCCCGAGCCAGTGACTACACAACATGAGTATTCGAATAACTCCAAAGCTCCTGACACAATGTATCACAAAGGAGGAATCTGTATTCCATCATCCAGTCAGGTGCTTATACACTGCCAGGGATTCCCTCCAGGAGTCACATTAACGCGATGAGCTCACAGTTGTATTAAAAATTTGGAATGTAGAGACACTCACCATGATGTCTCACAGCCAAGTGGGGCGTATGCCAACCACGCCAGCAAGACCAGGCTTGTAATTACACTGAGCACGCACAAGTCGCAGCACAATGACACAGGGACGCAACGCAGCCAATCCTAAATGGCTGATGCATACGCGCCAGCTCTGCGTGAATGCACTGAACTCCCACTGCCTTCAATGATGTCACAGCGGTTCCTTCAAGATAGCCGCAGCTTCAGCGGTTTTGCTGGCGGAGGCGGTTGTTATGGGAAATAACAACCACAGATAGATGCTGCTGCTTGTGCCCTCCTGAGCCTGCAGCTGTCAGCTTGAGTCCCGCTGCTCGTGGACTCCTACCTAGCAGCTCCACCTCTGAGAAGCCACGGCAGACCAACGCGTAGCAGCGTGAATGGTCCTTATGACCCACGGTGGTTGCCACAAGCAAGTCTTTTTAAGATTTGAATGTCCACAACATTGTTCTCTCACTTGCGCCTAACACCAGCAAAGCTGACCCAACTCCCAGCCAAACTCTCCCCGGGGCCCGACTTATGCCCCAAATGCCTTAATTTTAAATGCACGTAGAGGGCAGCTCGCTCTCACATAATGCTGCGGGTTAAGGTTTCATGACATCCTTCCTTACCCCAGCCAAAGCCCACATAGAATGGTGAAACACCAATCGTACCTTCAAAACACATGCTGCTGGCTAATTGTAAGTGCACCTCCAATTCAATGCTGCTGGTTGGTCTTAAAATAAATGCTGCCAGTTCACTTCAAATGACCTCTGTAACTGTAGTCAACAACACGATCAATGCATACCTTCAACCAACTTTTCCAAACTCAAGATGACTGCTGGCTGTCTGACTTCAAGCCACACAGATCAAATACCAAAACTTCAATTCTGTAGGCTGTCTGTTGTAATAGACACCAGTGGAGCATCCAGGGTGTTGCTCATGCTTCTCTTCAAACTCCAACTAGTTTCTCTTTGATTCTTGAGCAATATCTTAGCTCCTTACATGTGGTTGTTTTTCTCAATCGTCACCTCTTTTGTAAATAAAGTAAGGCCTTTGTAGGTAGGCCTTTGTAGCCAGTCGTGCAGAATATAAGAACAGGTTTATTCAGTCTCAGTTATATCAGTTCCAGGAAACTAGTAAGATGGTAAGTATGCCCCACCCGGAACAGCATCCTGCTGGTCAGCCCCACCCATTCCAACTGACACTCATACAAACCGTGCACTCATGGACATTCTATGACATTATATACACACTGGCTGAGCAGCAGGGAACTATGAGATAACATGATACAACAAAGTCTTTCTTCATTTTCAGGAAGGGCATAAATATATTTTTTTTTAAACCACTAGAATAAAACCTATAGTGAAGTAGAAACATAAAGTTCTAGCAAGAGAAAATAACATTCCATTGAAAAGCGCTATGCATCAGTCTTCTGTCTGATCCGCACACCTCCCCCAAGCCATGGCAGGACTGCAGGATCTACGGGTGGTGGGTTGGAGTCCACCAATCCTCTTGTCAGGTCTCCCCACTTCCTTATAGTTATCTGATCATCTACAAACAGGCTCTCTGGTTCAAAAAGTCTCATTGCTGGTCCTCTCCAACTCTTTTGGTGCTTGTGGTTCCTGCGGACTCGTTTCCCACAGTTCGGCAATCTGGCTCTAGAATTTCTCTGTGTATGTCAGAACTTTATTCTCTGGTGTTTTTATACATGTGTCCCCACAGGGAAAGAGCCGTTACAACGGATGCGTTACAACGCATGTTTTTACCACGCATGCAGCACAAATGGCTTGTTGCTGGGGGCATAAGATGTTGAATTCAACTCAAACACCTTCCCTACTGTTGCACAAACTGGAGTTGGAATAGTAAATTATACTATTCCAACATCCATCGCACTCCCAAAAATCAATTTGAAGTAAAAATGTGCGTTATAACGGCATGCGGGGTAGAAGCATGCATTGTAACGTCATACAACCGTCCTCACACCTATATTCTTGTCTCCCTTCTATTTTTATGTCCCTTTCTCTTTGTTTGTCTTCCCTGTCTATATTCTTTTTCCTTCTTTTCCCCCTTAGTCTTTCTTCTCTTTCTCCACTTAATCCTTCCTCTCTTCTAAAACTCTCTTCTCCCCTAGGTGTTTCTTGACAGCCAGGACAAAGGTGGTGAATCCTTGATTGGCTGTGCTACTAAGTACAGTCCCTCAGTGTTGCAGTATCCTTAAAAGAAAAAAAATCAGAATTACTGGCTGCATTTCTGTGTATATTTTGATGTAGAAACCATTGTATACATTACAAGAAAGTAGCAGAAATTAATCTAGGGTAAGAATAAAAATCAAGTCACATGAAACTCTACTTGGTGGTGATCAATGTTCTCCATTTGTATGTACTCCAATGAAAACAGGCATTCCCTGGCACTGGGACCATGGAGAAGTGTTGTTTGGTTTAGTGGAATGATGTCAGGAATGTTCTTAAAATGTAAAAAAATTTAAGTTAATCAACCCCGTGTCGAGTGCAAATTAAGCTGCCTACAGAGTGCCATTAATGTACCGATTTGTCAAGTCAAAGGGAGGTACAATAATTACCACCACATTGTCCCAACAACGTTGCTATAAATATGATACTTGGCAAAAGCATACCACTGGAAAAGTAAATCCGCTATCTGGAAAAAGAGCTGGAAGATCTACAATTATATAATGAGGGTAGTCTTTGAATTGAACTGAATTGAAGTTGCATTTTTTAGCACTTACTGCCCCTGGTGAGGCATTGAAGCACTTTACGAGGAGCAGAACTCTACACTAAAACGCAAAGTAAGTGGTTAGTCCAGTGGTTGTTGGTTTTTGGGATGAGTCTTGTGCTGTAAAGGAAACAATTCATTGTTTTTACTTCAGTTGCTTTGTGGTGCAATAATGAGTTAGATGTTATCATTAGTGGGGGCTGTGTGAGAAGCAAATGGTTGATGCAATTGATAGATACATGATTAAGTTGCAGGGATATGTTTTCAAAGAGAGAGATTAAGGCAGACAGGCATGTGACAAAGTAGTCCATATACTCAGGAGGCATGCAGAAGGTGAAAAAGAAGGAGAGGATCATTCAAAAGAAATAAAGGAGGGAAAAATTCAAAGTTTAAGTCAAGGTAAATTTTGAATGCAGAGTTAAATAAAGCTAGAGGGAAGATGTTTTTTAGAGATTGCATGCAAGCTGTAGGTGTAAACCTGTAGAAAGAAACAACAGACTACCAGCTGCAAGACCCAACTGCAGTTTTCAATTTTGCTCTGAATATATGCGACACTTTAACTTTCAAAAAAGTGGCAGGCATGTGTTGTGTTGCACCAAGTAACATCAGTGCTTGTTGAGCGATCCCTTTACAAGCGACAAAGTGTGACAACTAAGAACATTGCAGCACCTGTAATTACCATTTGTCAACACCACTGAGAAAGCTAAGGTCTAAAGCTGTTCAAGGCATGTGATATTATTTCTAGCTCCTGTGCACACCTGCCCACTGTCCACAGGCAATCAACACTTGCAAACCAGAATAGACTCCTTCATGTGCCTACTACAGTTGAACATTCTATACTATCAAGCAGTGTTACAGTTTATGTAGGGTGTGAAATGATTTGCATACACTAATCTAATAAAATATCTTACAAAATGAACCTCTTAAACATCACCAAATTAAAATATACCAAGGCAGTTGATAAACACATAGCAGCAATCATCTGTAAATGCAGTACATTTTCATCTAACCCATTAATTACCTGGTTTGGATGTGCACCAGGCATTACAGGTTGGACCTATCTCTGCCCACTGCCTGAAGAGAACCAGGCCCCACAGAACAGACACCATGGTCTGCAGAATGGATGTGTCTGAGATCATGGCGACCTTCCAGTATCCACCTTGGTACAAATACTTTTGACAATAGACATAGACTGGGAAACCTCTTTGATACATCAGAGAAAGGGTTAACTCTTCCCCAGAGTTCCTGGAGGATCTCATCTATTTCAGAAATAAAATGCCCAGTAACCCCAATCCATTAGTTCATTATGAGATTTGAATGATATATGCTATATGTTAATCCAGAAACAAATCCCAGGTGGATTCCAAAATGTTGCTGAGTGAGTGTTTCACAGGGGGGCCAGAAATATATATATATATATATTTTTTTTTTACGGAGTTTTATATAGCGCAAACTTGACTCGGTATCGGGTATCAGAGCGCTTTACATAGGTAGCTACTTTCCTCTTTGGGGGTCACACTAGCAGCACAATCACTGCAAGAGTGAAGATGCCTTTGAATAACTGAAATAGAATGTAATCATATATCAGGGAACCAACATTGTATGCATGTTTATATGTATGTGTGCAGTCGTGGCTCAAACGTAAGGTGTGAAAAAATGGAGAACAGTGAAATATTTTGGTATTTCGCAACTTAATGAATAGCAAATCAACTTTCCTATATCTGTTGTGCAGCTGCTGCCTCATTGTGGTGGCCTCCAAGTGTTGGAGCAGGGACTTTAGGTAGAAACAAATTATGAGAACTATTTGGTGACAGATAATAACTTGCTTTATGCAATGCTTAATGTTATAGTTTAGCCCTTCCTGAGCATGGTACAGCAGCTGTAACTATTACCAAACGTAACAGTACTCAACTTATCAAACTTATGTAGATGAAAGGCAGCATTAGCCCTGCAAGATTTTAACCTGTGAACTGCAGGTCAGACACAGGTGTTTATAGTGAGTGCTTAACTCACTGAACCCTCTTGCCTAGATGATGCCTCGGATGTCACAGAGATGCACAGTTAAACGCAGATTCTCTTCTAACCGAGCTATCCGCACCACTGGAGTTTTGAGGTAAATGGCACCTGTTTTTAGCAGGTAAAATAGTGTAGGCAAAATTATTATTTTGTCCATTGATTATGGCAAATCCGGGTGATTCCTAACTTGAATACAAAGCCATGTTTCCGCACTGTGGATGGGATTCTTTGCCAGGGCTGTTTTCAATTATTATTCCTTGGTGTTGTTCTCAAGACATCTGATGATGCATAAGGAAGAGATACCGCGATGCACCAGTGTTCGCCATCTGCAGCTGTTCCAGTGGCTGGAGGTAAAGGCCCTGACCATCCTCTGCTCCCCATGGAATGTTATGCATTTTGGTTGCTCCAAAAAAGCTATATTTACATTGTTTCGTTCCCAAACATGAATTGGAAATGTACGAGTGCAAATGTGGTTTTAGGGACGGTGTGCAGTAGGCAACAGGTGTGCCTACAGGCTAAACTGGGACCGAAGCAGGGCACGAGTCGGGGGTACACGCGGGTGGATGGCATCCACCCACTTTTTTCACAGGGTGAACGCCGTTCAACCTGCCAAGAATTTTGGCCCCACGGAATAATGTGCTGAACTCGTCCCAGTGTAATTTCCAAACACGGGGACACTTTTAGCAGCGCCTGCACATTGCTTTCCATCTGCAACTAGCAACAATGTGCAAGCGGGGACGAGGCTTTCTTATTTAAGACACCCGCTGGCCCCATAACAAAGGCTGAATTTGAGGGGTCATTAGGCCTCCGTTTGTTCGAGTCTCTTGGCTGGGAGTAGTCAGAAGCCTCACACCTGATGCGAATGAAGCGGAGGGAAACAAAGGCTCACACCTTGTTAGCTCTTCACACATACTTCAGAGAGGCAGCTTTTCACTTTAATCATTCAGTCCCTGTTTAGGAGATATGCATGCACTGTAAGATGAGTTGGTCTTTGCCAGTATTTACACAAAGCAAATTGCATTTATATAGAGCTTTTTCCCTTGAGGAAGCGTTGAAATTATTTAAGTACCACTATTTTTTCTTGTATAGCCCTACTCATTCCAATGCAGGGTGCGCGAGCGCTTTACATCAACAGGTGCATATTACATGTACAATAAATTATATAAGTTTGTAAATTAATGTATAGGATGTGTTACATAAAACTGGGGGATTGCAAGATGTAGAAGTCACATATCAACTTCCATAGCTCGCTGTGCTATTATCCTCGCAATGCGCTCAAATGTACACATGATAGACCTGCTAAACATAGATGTGAGAGCTTTAGATCTGATGTCACTTCTTGTGATGCCACTTCCTGTAAAGTTGTGGCTTGTGATGCCACTTTCTATGATGTTGATTCCTGTGATGCCATGTGTGATGTTGTGCGCTGTGATGTCGTGCGGCATGATATCATGCGCCGTCATGTCGCACGCCCTGATGTCACTTGCATACTGCCAAACTAGGTCAGTCCCCCCCACTTCTTTTTTTAGGACTTGTGCCCTGAACCGAAGCAAGCAATGTTCATGCAGAGTGAATGACAGAACTGAATGGGATGATTTATTAATGAGCATCAAAATAAGTGGGCTAAAGTTGAAAAAATTCTCTTAATATAATGTTAAATATTTGTCAATCAGAGAATGTCAAACTTAAATTTTACTGCGTACAAACGGATGATTCTTCTGCTGGACAGTCCTGTACCAGGACCAAAGATGCAATGTATGCATGAAATACATTGTCAAGTAAAGATTAATTTACTACAAATTTAAGAAAAGAAGCAGTTGTTTCCTTAATCGTGTATATGGTTTGGTTTCAAATTAGCCCAAAAGCATTTATTCCTGTGGCTCATAAGAAATTATTTCAGGCTCATTTTGTTGGCCCATTTCTTGTACTGAAAGAAAAGGGCTTAAAATCCTAGCTAAAGAGCTTCAACTCCTCAGGCTTTGGAGAATCCATTCCCTCTCCCACATCTCTTTATTGAATGCAGCTAGCACAAATACACATAGCATAAGAAGTGAGACCGCAACTTGCAAGCATGTTAGAATTTTTTTTCATATTAAAAAATTTTGGATTGTCGAATCTGTAAGGGATATACAGGACATGTAGTGTTTGGAAGGGATATGGCCCAGTGCACCGGTGTTAGACCTGTTTATTAGTACTCGCCTAGCGACGCAGCGCAAGCGTTGCTCGCTTGCGAGATCTATTGTCGTCGATTTTGCTTCCGAAGGTGGATAGGAGATGTGCACGCACCCAGACAGGAGATGTGCACGTGTATGGTGTGCAGGCATGGCATGCTTACGTCAGCTGCTTCCATTTACCAGCTTGTGAACGGACAGTGCAAAGGGCAAATCATCCAAAAATGTGGTGTTGTGTGAGCAGCGAAATAAAGGCAGATGGGCAAAAAAAAATGTCATGCTAGAGAAGAGATATAAACAATACTTTAAATTACATGCCTCTCCTTCTCTTAATATACGAATTACTGTAGCTGGCTCGAGATGGCGGAAATCACTTACAATCGAGACGCACATACATTATATAGATCTCCAGGGCTGGCGTGTGGCTCCTATAACAAATGTAATATGCTAATTGCGCAGTTCAGTTGATACAGCCTTGTCAAACAAAATGACATATAAGTGCTTTGACGCCTCGTTATAGGTAGTAAGCGCTATATAAATGCAATTACAATACAATATAGGAACATAAGTGTGCAGGGACCTACTAGGTGGCATTGAGTCACGGCAGGGATGTATTTAACCCATTGTTGCTCGGACTCCATAGGGGAAGTTAATCCCTCCACAGCTGGGTCCTGTCTGGGCACTAGAGGGGCTTGGAGCTTCTTACCTCTTTAATGGCTCTGGTTAATTGCTCAAGGACAGGCAGCCTATCACTTACAGATTGCCACAGAGAGTTGCACTCACAAACTGGCAGACGAGGCAGGCACGTGCCCACCGCCGGGTGTGCCCACTGCGCCCCATGAAGCTTGCGACTTTTTTTTTCTGTTTTGTTTATGTTTTCCTCTTGCAGAGCACAAAAGGCTAGGAAATGATGGCCGTAGATATATTTGTTCTGCATTATCCTTCGGCCATGTTGTAACTCCTTGGTTTTCCCTTGTTGCATTGTGCGTTTTTTGCAAACTTTTTATGAGCACACAATACATGTTATGATGTAACAGACAATTTAGTATATTTAGAACAGAGAAGTTCAACAGGATATAGTTAGGGTAAAAAGTTTGTTAGTAATAATGCAGAATGGCAAAAGCGCTGAAAAAAATAAAAACCTTTTTTGCTTAAAGAAGGATTCAAGCCATCAAATATATTATAAAGATCACTTCCCTTGTAAAAAGTAACAAACAATCTAAAGGATTGAGATGCATTGATGCTCAAGGCAACACCAGTGTTCTCTGTTATTTCTTAGTGGGGTGGAAATATAATAGTGAAATTGGATTTTGTTTCTAGCGCTTTCTCATTTAATATTAGATAGAATTGGTATGCATTTGTGAACAATCCTTAATTTGACTTACTGCTTTTGTGCTAGATATGTACAATGCTCGATGATAATTTATAAATCTCTCGCGAGGGCCAAGAACCCAAAGGGCACACCTAAAAATGCAGTGTTCTTTGTGGTAGCCGGGTGCATCGTACACACCTCAGGGTGGTAATAATGTGTGATATTGGCAAGGACGTGCTGTTGCACAATATTCCCCTTCAACCCCCCCCCCCAATCCCCCCAACAAGGAGCTATGCCAGACACCCATTGAAAACAAGCATTTGCAATGCAGTAGGTCTCGCATTTACTCGAGTTTAAGCTATTGGCATTGTAAATGGCAATGCCTTTTATTTATGTATTAAAAAACCAAATCATAAAAAAGGCATTGTCATTTACAATGCCAATAGCTCAAACTTACATAAATGCGAGACCTATTGCATTGCAAATGCTAGTTTAGGGAGCAGCTGATTGAAGATCACGCAGCTCAGCTGATACGGTAGGTTGGTAAACCTGGCGTAGAAGTAATGAGAAAACCTCAGTTCTGGTAGACTTGGGCAGTGTAAATAGTGAATCTTGCTATTTTCACCTATACCACAGTTCTTACATAGGGAGGAGCGGTGTAGTGTGGCTGTCTGATATGGATGAGACCTTCAAGATACCCCTTAGGTTAGATGTAGTCATAGAGTTCCAAGCCAATACAGTTTCAGTGCGTCTCACCACACCTACACATAACCTATGTCCTAAAGTGGGTGCCCTAGCTCAAAACAAAGTCATTACTCACATCATTAAAAAGAGGAGACCCAGAAAGCATCGAGACCTCAGTAGCTTCTTGCAGAAGGGTCTAGAGCAAGTGGTACATCATCAGCAGCTTATGTGTCAGCAACACCCTCAAATTACTCACATGGCACTAAAAAGTTAATACAGCAGTCAATAAGAATTGCCAAAGCCAATAGGTCTCACCTTTTTGACCAACATTGGCAAAAAGCAGAAGTGCAAAAAAAGGCACAATGACACACCTGCAACTTGTGTTCGTGCCACTCTACAGGCGTGCAAATGCGTAATAACTAATTAACATGCGTACATAATTATGCTACCACCTTTTTCTCTCTCTTTTTTTTAATCTATCGATCTAAGATGGTGGAGAACCCTTGGATTGGTAAAAAAATAATCATTGTATGTGCAGAAAATAGCATTATAATATTAAGAGGAGCCAGGCCTGGTAGCGAATGGCTTGTAACAGACCCTCCAGAAACTAAAAATCAAAAAAACACATTTAAAGCACTTTGAGAGGTGGTTGAGCAACAGAAAGAGTGAGTTGGGGAAGCAGTTATCAGGATGCAACAGGGAGTGGGCAAGAGCAACGGAGCAACAAAGGTAATTGAGGCTGGGCTGACTAGGGAAAGCAATGGACGAGCTTGGGTGGGTTTATGAGGGAGCAACACGGAGCAGGCATGGTGGCGGGGTTTTTATAGGCGATGGAGCAGCACGCGTTGGAGAGAGCTAGAAAACACATGCACTCTTATGGAATGCTTTTTTTAAAAAAATTTGAGCATTGGAAGGATACAAGAAAGCTAGTCAAAAGGATGGTAAAGAGATTATTCTACAGGGGAGGTACAAGCAAAAGAAGAGAAAGGCGAGCCATCAAATAAGAAGAAAGCAAATTAGAGTGACTATAAAGCCAACCAACGGTAATCAATGATTGGGATCCAAGCCCAATGTGAGTTTTTGGTATTGCCCACAATATGTCATTCACAATCAGAGAGCTAAAAGCTTTCCTGCAGAGCAGAACCAAAACGAAAATAAACAGTAAGGAACCAAAAATATAGTAACTTAACTGCAATATTAATACTATAAGGAAATCACAGAACAGCACATTCTACAAACTGTACTTTGCCAGACTGCCATATGGTTGAGGGATAACTGTTCAAAGAAAACAGTGAAAACCTCTTTATTATCTAATGGCCACAGCTGTCAAGTACAGTTGCTTTCATAAAGAAAAATACATAATGTCCCCTAGTTCTTACACCTCTCTCTTTTTCTCATGAAGTAATCAGGTGCTTAACTACAAACCAAGGAAACAGGTTAAAAAGAGGCATTGGGTTCGATGACAGTCCACTTTTATAACAACACAGAACACTGAAAGGTTCTGCCCTACACATCTTGCTGGGAGTTGTAGTAAAAGCAGTGATTTAACTGTTCCTAGAAAATAATAAACTACAGGCATACTCCTAAAATGAAACCTCTTGTTTCTTCTACAGTTAATAGTCTGCAAAGATGCCCAATTTAGCCTCCAAAGACCTCATTTAACATTTGAAGATCATTGAAATTTAAAGGTAACTTTGTCCAAAGTTGAATCCCCTCTGTGGCATTTTAGGGAGCTGACCACAGTGAAGGCAAGGAAGCAGGAGTACCCAGAACCAGTTAGGCTCTTTATTGTGGAGCAGCGTTAGACTGGCCTAAAGTATTTTCCTGAGACAGGCCGGTCACTCTCAAAGGCGGGCGGGTGGGCCTAGTCTAATCCAATCTGTCAGGTACTCTGCCACAGGACAGGACCACTGGTGCTTCAGAGGATGTGACCTGCTGGAAATCGGCTAACAGGAAGGGGCTGACAGAAATAAAAATACCCTTAGAGGAACTGAACAAGAAATCAGGAACAAGACATTGTTTAATTTACCAACAGGGCAAACTAAAATCATGCTGCTGTGGGGTACTTTCTCTAACTTTCCTCAGAGTTTCCTTAAAACAAAGCATAGAGAAGAAATGAAATAACAGGAATAATTAAATGGCTCGATTGTTTTCCCACCTGTTTTACTCCCAGACAAAATTCTATTGCTAAAACGTATAAATCAATCGGTTAAACAAATTAGCTAAACCCAATTAAAGCTGTACAGGTTTGGCATTTTCAGAAGCCGTACAGGTTTTGCTGACTTCTTTAAAATGCTTGCGTATTAAAGGGATAAATCAATTTCAAATTTAAATCAGCCTTTGGGTGTATTTTGTCCTTATCTGCAAAAGCAAAAATATCCTTGGCATAGAACACCTCTGTAAGTTTGAAACACATGCATTGGGAACATATTGCGCCTCGCTTTTCATTTGAAAGAAGTGTAAGGGAGGCGGTAGTAAGTGAGAATTTTATCAGCCTAAATACAGAAACTAAACCCGGGGAACCAAACAGATGGCATATGTCTGTAAGCCTCCAAAACAAGACTTGGTTCGTGCACCAGCCCCTCGGCATCAGCCACCCCTGAGAGGAAAGCATGGGGCATGAAACTCCTAAGGGACAGTCACATTTAGGGAAGGGAAATTCACACCTTTCGTTTTTGTTCGATGCTCCTGATAACACAGTTCTCTTACCCTCGATTTTACCATGAACAGATTCTTGGCTCATTAAATTTTAGTAGTGTTTTATGCATAGCGACTTTTATTAAATATAGATCCTAGTAATAAGAGCATGGATTGTTAGTTAAAGGGATGCCGAGCTATGCATAAAACATTACTAAAATATGATGTGACCAGAAGCTGTTATGTGGTGATGAACGTCCCCAGCCTAGTGAGCCAGTTGTCCCGCGCCCGCCATTTTCACTTTGTTGCATTAGTTCGTTTATTCTGTTTTCTTTATGACTGGGTTTGAGTGGCCCATAAACCAAGTAACCCCCTACACCAGTCCATATAATGTATTTTGGGAGCCGGAACATTATGTTGTACTAGGGCAGAAACCTGGTGGGCTGGAATTGTGAATTGTAAAGCTGAACCATCCTATTGGAAGTTAGCTGCTGCTCAGCAGCAAAGGACTATGGGTATTGCAGCCCATTGACACAGCCTGCGTGTATTCTGTCAGGATGATGAACTTTGAATCGAGGGTTGCCGCCTTTCTCAAAGCTAAGACTGAGCCTGGTGCCTGGCTGAAGCTCTGCTGGCTTGCCACGCTTCTGCTGACCTTGCTTAAGTGGAAGCTCCCCAGCGAGAGCCTGGAGTTCACAGATGCTGCCCCGGAGCCCCAAGACGCCCTTACTCTCCCTCAGCAGAGAAGGGAAGAGAGCTACCTAAGGTCAACCTATCGCTGCAGGTAAACTGAGTGGTAACTCCACCTGGCAAGCACACTCTCTCCGTATTCAATCCTGTTTAACATTGATGAAACCCACAGACCTTCTTCCTTTCAAGTATTCACTAGCCTCCATCTGGAGTAGCACTGAACACAGTCCCATCATCACCCTCAGATGCCTGGGGCCAGACAGTGTGTTGTTGGGCCGCACTTGTGGGTCCCCAGACCCTGCCTGGCTCTGCAGATGGCCAGTGTTCACCTGACTCATCTCCTGGCTAAATCAATACCTTGACGAAGGTCCTGTATGGTCCTTGTCAACGCCCTTTAACCTTGTGGGCTTACAATCCCAGTTTCCCTTTGGGGTCAGAACCCTCTGTCCTTGTCCAGGACAGAAAGCTGTCCCTGTAGAATGTGTGACCAGTGCCCCAATGTTGCTTGCATCCGTGGGTTGCAGGACATCTAAATTCTAAGGTACTGTGAATCATTTGACCCTAAACCAGGCGACAAAGCAAGTCTCCTGAGTGACTAACTTTACAATGAGCAAAATTAGAATATTGGCATTGATGTACAAATTTTCCCCTACTAGGTTGCTTTTATTCTAATGGGCTTGGCTCATAATCGTTCAAAGGCTCACATACAGCTTATGATCAAAAAGAGCATAATATAAATTATAATTTTTGGTGAGAGGATCATGATGGGATTGTAAGAAGCATAGACGCTGTGATCCTTGTAGTAATTGCCAACTGCTTATACTGAAGGTAATTTGGCTACCGATTGTTGTTACTTTGTATTCACTCTTGATACTCTAAGTTTATCTAACTGATTACTGTGTCTAGTTTTAGGGACTTGGTGAAACACATTAGAGAGATGTTGGGTTTTCAGGAGAAGCAACTGCTGGAGGATGAATTCCACTCACAATAAAGAACCTCTGCAGCATATGACTTACCTTTCATTAGGCCATTGAAGGGGTCTTTTTAAAAGAATGAAAGGACATTGACAACACCGGTTTTCCATGTTTCCTGGCAATGAAATATGTACGTCAGTCATTCGAGGAGAAGTTTCCACAGCAGCCTAAAGTTAATTCAGTCTTGGCCAGTATGGTTTCATCTTCATCTTTGGCCTCTCAAGAGGTGTCTTTGGCAGTTGTTGTTGGTAAGTAAGTGGAATTCTCATTAAAGAGGGCATATGCTGCTTCTATTTTTTTCAATTCGAACAGCTACCTATGCAACTTAGTGTTCTCAAACATTGCTAAAGGATTTCCAGCTTTTGACCTAGGTTGCTCCCCCCTCCGCTGCAACTCCACCTGCGCTCTCTGAGTGTCTTGTGCCCTCGTTTCCTCTGTGCCCCGCTGCCCCTCTTTGCTTCTGTTTCCCCGTTCTTGTGTGCCCCGCTGCCCATCTTATTTTCTGTTTCCCCGTTCCTGTGTGCCCCGCTGCCCATTTTACTTTTCTTTCTCCGCTCTTGTGTGCCCCGCTGCCCATCTTACTTTCTGTGTCCCCGTTTTTGTGTGCCCCGCTGCCCATCTTACTTTCTGTGTCCCCATTCTTGTGTGCCCCGCTGCCCATCTTACTTTCTGTGTCCCCATTCTTGTGTGCCCCGCTGCCCATCTTACTTATGTTTCCCCGTTCTTGTGTGCCCCGCTGCCCATTTTTGCCTTCCGTGCCCCCTGTTGTGCCCCTCTCGCCGCTCCCGTTCCCGCCGCTGCCTCCCCTGCGGCCCCGCCCCTGCGCCCATTCGCTGCCCCCTGCTACCCGCCTCCCGCCTCTCATCTGCTCCTCCGTCCCACCACCCCTTAAAATGGCGGCCGCTGCGTGGCCGCACATAAGGCAAGCCCGTCTGCGCCTGTCTGCGCCTGGACCGCACCCAGCGGTCCCTTTGCCTGCCAGAACTGCAGCTTCTCCTGCATCGAAGACACAGAGACACGCGCCACGGCAGAACACAACCAGCTCCGATGCATCCTGATCAACACCCGCTCCGCACGCAAACACGCAGTTGAGCTCTGGGACCTACTTGACACCGCATCACCAGACGTCGCCTTCCTGACCGAGACCTGGATGAACAAAGCCTCCTCTCCAGACATCGCCATAGCCATCCCAGACGATACAAGATCACCCGCAGAGACCGCACCAACGGAGGAGGAATCGCCATCGTCCACAAGAAGACCATCAGAGTCTCAACAAACACCGCCGAGACTCTCAGCATTGCCGAACACATGCACTTCCAGATCCACACAGACCACAAGACCACCCTAAGAGGCACCCTCATATACAGACCACCCGGACCCCGACCACAATTCTGCGAAGCCATCGCCGACTTCATCAGCACGCACGTACTGACCTCCACCGACTACATCCTCCTCGGAGACCTGAACCTCCATCTGGAGAACAACAACGACAGCAACTCCTCCACCCTGATAGACAACCTCGCCAACCTCGGACTGGAACAGCTCGTCATGACGCCGACCCACATTGCCAGACACACGCTCGACGCCATCTTCTCCTCAAGCCGCTACGTCTCCTTCAGCCACGTCTCCGAACCCACCTGGACCGACCACCACTGCATCCACTTCACCTTTCGGAAACCCGTCGCACATCACTGCACCCTACAGATCCCCCGTCACTGCTGGGGCAAAATCACTGAAGTACAACTACAAACAAACCTCGCACTCAACCCACCAACCAACCCCTCCAACCCCGACGATGGTGCGCGCTCCCTCAGACGATGGATGGACGACTGCGCCAACACCTTAGCCCCGCTGAAAAAACAAACCCTCAAACACACCAGCAAGAGAGTCAACTGGTTCACCCCGGAACTCCTAGCGTCAAAGTGCACCTGCCAGAAGTTGGAGAACATATGGCACAGCGAGAAGTCGCCGGGCAGCCGCGCAGTCCACAAAGACGCCATCCGCAACCACCACCATCTCATCAGGACCGCCAAGAGGACCTCCTTCAAAGACCGCCTCGATAACAACGCACACAACAGCAAAGAGCTCTTCAATGTCATGAAGGAACTCTCCAACCCCAGCTCCAACGCCAACGTCATCACGTCGTCGCAAGCCCTGTGCGACTCCCTCGCCACCTTCTTCCACCGCAAGATCACCGACATCCACGATAGCTTCAACCCCCGGACGACCCTAACAAGCCCCAACATGCCGGAACCACCACACCCCACCGACCACGACCCCCTGACAACCTGGGCCAACGTGAGCATCGAAGACACAGTCAAGACCATGGTCACAATCCACTCCGGTTTGCCGTCTGACCCTTTTTCACACCACATCTTCAACAAAGCCGGCAGCTCCATTGCACCCCACCTGCGCAACATCAACCACCTCTCCTTCGATACCGCAACCTTCCCTGAGAGCTGGAAACACGCCGAGATCAACGCCCTACTGAAGAATCCCAAGGCGAACCCAAGCGAACTCAAAAACTTCTGGTCCATCGCCCTGCTTCCGTTCCCAGCTAAGGTCATCGAGAAGATAGTCAACATCCAGCTCACCTGCTACCTCGAAGACAACAGCATCTTGAACCCCTCCCACTCAGGATTCCGCAGCAACTACGGCACCGAGATCGCCCTCAATGCCGCCACAGACGACATGAGGATCCTGCTGGACAACGGCGAGACGGCGGCCCTCATCCTTCTGGACCTCTCCGCCGCCTTTGACACCGTCTGCCACCGCACACTACGCACACGACTCCACGACGCAGGGATCCGAGACAAGGCCCTGGACTGGACCTCCTCCTTCCTCTCCGGCAGAACACAGAGAGTCCGCCTCCCCCCGTTCCGATCCAAAGCATCCAAAATCATCAGCGGCATCCCGCAGGGACCCTCCCTCAGCCCGACGCTGTTCAGCGTCTACATGGCGCCTCTCACACGCATCGCCCGACATCACGACCTCACCGCCAAATCCAACCTCCAACAGGGAATGAAGGCCATCGCCAACTGGATGAAGGATAGCCGCCTTAAGCTGAACACAGACAAGACTGAGATCCTCATCCTCGGGCCCAACCCTTCAGCATGGGACGACTCCTGGTGGCCCGCGTCACTGGGGACACCCCCCCCGCACCCACCAACCACGCACGCAACCTGGGAGTCATCCTCAACTCGAAACTCACCATGACCAAACAAGTCAACGCTGTCTCCTCCACCTGCTTCAACACCCTCCGTATGCTCCGCAAGATCTACAGATGGATCCCGAGAGACACAAGGAAAACAGTCACCCAGGCCCTAGTCAGCAGCAGACTCGACTACGGAAACGCCCTCTACGCCAGAGCCCCGACCAAGCTCATCAACAGACTGCAAAGAATCCAGAATGCCTCTGCACGCCTGATCCTTGACGTCCCGCGCCGCAACCACATCACCTCCCACCTGACGAACCTGCACTGGCTCCCTGTCGACAAAAGAATTGACCCTGTGCCCAATGGGAACAGTCCGGCCCGAACTGACAGGCCGGGTCCTCCCTGGACTGGAAACAAGCATTCTGGGACCGGTTTCGTGGTTTCACCCCTCATCAGCCAGGACAGCTTGACACCAGTGGCATGGAGAGCACGAGACCCACGTCTGGGCATACCCGTCCCACTCGGGGTGAAAAATGCAAAAACAATAATTGCTGGACAGAATGCAGAACAATGTCATACATTCACCCCAGTACAGAGATCTGGGCCTTAATCCATCGTTTTTTTGCTCACCATGCCATTCGAAACCGGTCCTTGGATGCTTGTTTCCGGTCCATGGAGTACCTGGCTTGGCAGTTCGGGCTGGACTGTTCCCATGAGGCACAGGGTCAATACTGATTTGCATATGGCCAGGTATAAACTGGGGTGGCATGGTGAGCAAAAGAATGATGGATTTAACCCAGATCTCTTGACTGGGGGTGAATGTTTTGATTTGTTCTGCATTCCGTCCATCAAATGTGTGTCTTTTGCTTTCTCGCCCAAGTGCGCTGGGTATGCCCAGACGTGGGTCCTGGGCTCACTGTGCCACTGGAATCAAGCTATCCTGGCTGATGAGGGGTGAAACCTCGAAACCGGTCCTAAGAGGCTTGTTTCCGGTCCAGGGAGGACCTGGATTGGCAGTTCGGGCTGGACTGTTCCCATGAGGCACAGGGTCAAGACTGATTTGCATATGGCCAGATCTAAACCGGGTGGCATGATGAGAAAAAGAATGATGGATTTAACCCAGATCTCTTGAATTGGGGTGAATGTTTTGATTTGTTCTGCATTCCATCCATCAATTGTGTGTCTTTTGCTTTCTCATCCTAAGTGCGCCGGGTATGCCCAGACGTGGGTCCCGGACTCACTGTGCCACTGGATTCAAGCTATACTGGCTGATGAGGGGTGAAACCTCGAAACCGGTCCTAGGATGTTTGTTTCCGGTCCAGGGAGGACCTGGCTTGGCAGTTCGGCCTGGACTGTTCCCATGAGGCACAGGTCAAGACTGATTTGCATATGGCCAGGTCTAAACTGGGGTGGCATGGTGAGTAAAAGAATGATGGATTTAACCCATATTTCTTGACTGGGGGTGAATTTTTTGATTTGTTCTGCATTCCGTCCATCAATTGTGTGTCTTATGCTTTAAGAACAGAAGGACACTACTTTTAGCCAATATGGAAATTTTGGTACAGTTTTTGTCAGACGCCTCATTTGACTTTCTATGGTCTTCTGCTACTGCTGCTGCTGCTGGAGCTTCTATTGCTGCTTGTCACCATCAGTGGCTTAAATTGTGAAAACTAGATAAATCCCAAAAAGCCCTTTTTCTACGACTTCTTTTTACAGGGGATAAGAGGTTTTCACTCAGTTGGAGGATTTGGGTAAAGAAGGCTGCTAAGGAGAAAGAGATTCCTCAAACTTATCATCCTTACCAAAGGAAAAAAACTTTTATTTCTAAAGAAATACAATCGGGCTCTTCGGAGTAAACAGCCCTTTTGTGGCAGGGCTCTGGGTTGGGGAGCCGCTGCAGTTGGAAAATCCTGAATGCAGCTGCGGTCCCAACAGCAGTTTCAAGCAAATAAATCAATGACGATTGATGACAATCAATCTGATATGGTGGGAGGAAGAATAGCCCGCTTCTTTCCAAACTGGCAAAACATAATTTCGGGAAAATGGATGCTCAACATTGTCCAGAGTAGTTATCAAATGGTTTCCCACACTCCTCCTGTTGAACTATTCTTTGTCCAGACACAATTGACAAATAATCATCTGAAACCTCAGGCAATTCATATGGGAGTACAGAACCTGCTTCAGAAGGGAGCAATAATTACAGTTCCTCCACACCAACATTGGCAAGGGTTTTATTCCACTCTCTTTTTGGTGCCAAAACCAGACAGAATTTTCCGACCCATCCTGGATTTGAAAAACTTCAATGTAATTGTGGCATCTTCTTTTTCCAAGGCTTAGGAAGATGTTCAAAAGACCAGTCAATTGCTGTCATCTCTGAGAGTGATTCTGAACCAAGAGAAATTGAATCTACTCCCAGGACATTATAGACAATTAATCGGGGCTTTGTTCTATTGAGAGAAGGTGAGCATTTTCCCGCCAGAAGACAGGATGGAGTTTCTCCAGTCTAAACTCCTTCACTTGTTGCAGCAGACAACAGCTACAGCCAGGCAATGGTTACAACTCCTGGATCTCGTGTTGGTTTGTATAGCAGTTTTTTCTTAAACACGTCTTCACCTCAAACCAATGTAGGGCATGTTCTAGGTGTCTGGTCTCCATCTTCCCTAGATTACAATGTTCTAATCCAGATTACACCCGTCATCATTCTAGATCTCCAGTGGTGGCTGTCACAGCAGAACCTTCTTCAAGGGACTCATATGTCAGATCCCCTTCCCTGAACATTATAGCAGATGCCATTCAATAGGGTGTGGGGGGCGATGACCCTAGGCTCCCAGGAGGTACAAGGGAAACGGATGGAGTTAGAAAGCCTCAATTCCTGGAATTGGAGGGAGTAAGCTGCAATGGGAAGACATTTTTTAGCTTTTGCGAAAGTCCTAATGAGGCAACCTGTCTTAGTCAGGACAGACAACCAGGTGGCAAAGGCATATATAAACAGACAGGGGGAACAATGCATCTGGTTCTTGCTTCTCTGGCCCAGGAAATCCTAACTTGGCCAGAGAAGAATCTGTACTCGATCAAAGCAGTATACATTCCAGGGTCATCCAATGCCCAGGCGGACAGTCTCAGCCAGAATATTCCATAATCCATAGAATTCTATCTCTCTTGCCAGGCTATCCAGCCAGTGATAAAGGAGTTTCGTCTTCCTGTTCTGGACGTCTTTGCATCCCCAGCAAATTCTTTCCTCAGTTTATTCTACACAGAGACTCTCTGCCTCAGGCCTGGGCACAGATGCTTTGACTCTCCTGTGGACAAAGCAGGACATACCCTTGACGGGATCTTTACCAACAGTAACCACATTAGGATTACGTCTATTCTCTTTGTACCATGGTCGGACCATAACGCTATCTTTTTTAACTTGCAACTGAACAACCTTGTAAATCAGCGTAGAAATTACATGCCTCCCGAAATAACCCGTCCTTGGAAAAAGCTTGAATCTAACGCCTTAGCCAAAACACTGGCCAGAAACCCCCCGAACTTTGAATGTGGAAATAGCAAGGACTGGGCAACTAACTTCAGCAATTGGATCACTGAGGCAGTCAATGAACTGGTCCCAATGGAAGCAAAAAAAAAACGAAAACGGTCTGCCACCGCTCACTGGTACACGGCAGAGGTGAAAGCAATCAAGATTAAATGTCGACGAGTGGAGCGGATAAGGCGCTCAGACTACAATCAGGAAAACAAACTGGAATACATAAAAGTCCTACAGGAGTATAAACAAATAATTGTACAGGCCAAAGCTACCTATTTTACAGATAAAATTCAAAACTCCTCTAACTCTTCCAGGGAACTATTCAAAACTGTAGCCCATTTAGTCAAAAGCCCCCGGGACACAGTCTTCAGTCCAGATCAGAGCTTTGTTACTGGAATTGCCACTTTTTTTCAAACTAAAGTACAAATGGTATATGATGATCTCAGCACCATGGTATCCGACATATCCACCAGTGATGTCGGACAGTCCACTCCGACCACCTCCTGCTTCTCTAGTTTTTTTTTACTAGAGAAGAAGCAAGTATCCAATCTACTCATTCAGATGAAATCTGGCTCCCCCTTGGATCCCTGCCCCCCCTATGTACTGCATTCGATCCCTGACAGCATCGCAAATGTCCTGACTTCCCTGCTTAATAAAATTATTCATCAAGGTGAATTCCCCAAAAGCTGGAAGATGGCCTGCATCAGACCTATTCTTAAGAAGGACACCCTTGATCCCTCTGAACCCAAACACTACCGTCCCATTTCCTGCCTGCCCCTACCCGCTAAAATCCTGGAAAAAGCCATGAATCAGGAAATTATGAGACATGTGGATGAAAAGAAGCTGCTGGATCCGTCACAGCACGGTTTTAGACCCCTTCATTCCACTGAATCAGCTCTTATCATGGCCACCGAAAAAATACGTAAGACCATGGACGAGGGTGGTCGGTCGGCCCTGATATTATTGGACCTCACGGCGGCCTTCGACACTGTAAACCACTCTGTCCTGCTAAAAAGACTAACCACCCTAGGATTCACCGGCACTGCTCTGGCCCTTATCACCTCTTTTCTGGGCGCCCGAACTCACCAAGTGATCTGGAATGAATTGCAATCTACAGAATTTTCCCTTCCGGGTGGGGTCCCGCAAGGATCGGCATTGTCGCCTACATTATTCAACCTATATGTCACCCCTTTAGCAGCCTTGATCAGATCCTATGACCTACAACTGGTGTCTTACGCCGATGACACTCAAATCATAGTGTCAATTTCACAGTCAATCGAAGCCACCGCGGAGCGCTTTAGAAACTGCCTTACCGGGGTGAAGAACTGGATGAGCCACAATTTTCTTAGACTGAACACGGATAAAACCGAAATCATAGAGTTCGGTCATAAACCATCTATCTGGAGTGATCTATGGTGGCCTCCCGAAGCAGGATCCTGCCCTCTCCCTGTAGACAAGGTCAGGAACCTTGGTTTCCTATTAGATAAAGATCTTTCGTGTAAAGCCCAGGTCAATCAGGTGACATCGACCTGTTTCTACAGTATCAAGGTGCTCAGAAAAGTTTTACCCTACATCCCGATCATGTTAAGAAAGACGGTGATGGGAGCCCTTGTAATGTCCCAGATTGATTACTGTAACTCCCTCTATTTGGGAACAGGAGAAAAACAACTGTCCAAACTGCAGGCAATCCAGAATGCGGCGGCCAGGGCGCTGCTGAACCTCCCCAAACGCCACCCCACATCTAAAGCCATTCGGGAGCTTCACTGGCTCCCGGTCAGGCGCCGTATTCAATTCAAGGCTCTTTGCTTGGTACATAGGTCCCTACATGGTAAGGGACCCGACGATTTCACCAATCTACTGCCCCGCTATGTTCCCTCTCGAACGCTGAGGTCAGCCAATCATGACCTAGTCTGCCAGCCCAGAATAAACAGAGCCCGATGGGGAGGAAAGTCATTCTCCTACCAGGCGGCTAAAATATGGAACTCGCTACCCCCAGTATTACGCGCCCAAAAATCTAAAATGAGCTTCAGGAAGGGCCTAAAGACCTGGCTTTTTACCCAAACTTAACTGCTCCACTGCTTTCTTTCTCCTCTGTATCTCACAGCGCCAAGACGCCGCGGCATTCGTGCGCTTTATGAGCATTTCAGTCAGTCAGTCAAAGGAACTGCTGTAAGCCTTTCCTCCTTTTGCTCTCCCCCAGAGGCTGCTTCACGGGATTTGGAGGGAGTCAGACACAGTTCTTCTTATGATTCCATTCTGTTCACGATGCCCATGGGTTCCCATTCTGATGCAGCTGGCTCTTGAACCCTTTCTTCACCTTCCTTTCTCTGAGTCCTCTTCAATTCCCAGATCTAACTTTACCTCAAATCCAGCAAATTCATTTGACGGCTTGGAAGTTGAGAAGCCTCGGTTACAAGACCTAGGCTGCTCTAGAGCAGTAGCATGTGGTATCCAATCAGCAAATGAAGAGTCCACGCTTAAATCTTATGCAAAGCACTGGAAAAACATTTCTTCCTGGTGCTCAGTAATGGGTCTAGATTCTGTGTCAGGGGATCCTTTTATCTTGGACTTTCTTAGGGATGGGTTTGTTAAAGGCCTACCTCCTTCCACCTTGGCCTCCCAGTGGGCAGCCTTTAAATCTTGTAGAGGGTCTATGGGAAATCTCGTAGATATTCTCCCTCTAGTTCACAAGCTTCTTAAAAGTTACGGAGTGAAAACACCTATGAAGTGCCATCCTCTGCCTTCCTGGGATCTTTCGTGGTTTTGGAAGCGTTACAGAAAGAACCTTTAGAGCCATTAGAATAAGCAGACCCGCCTTGGTTATCTGCAAAAGTTGCTTTTTTATTGGCTATTACTTCTGCTAGGAGGTTGTGTGAGTTGTCAGCCCTTATATTTACTTACCCATACTTAAAATTGTTTCTGGACAAAGTTGTGTTACGCAATCAAAACACAGGTAGGGCCAGAGGATATGTAAAGGCCTGCATGGATTTACTCCCCTAATCAATAACCAAAACCACAAACAAACTCCTGAATCTACAGGAGGATGAGCAGGAAAGAATGCTGGTGGAGTGTCTCTGTTAAAGGATAGTTTCCCTCACCCACTCAAAGGTTTCATGCATAACCTCCTTGCATTATGAACCAAGTAGTAATGTGGGCTAATGTAGGAGGAGCCCAGGGATGTTTTTCGAGGAGAGAGGTATACTAATTACTTTAGATTACCTAAGTGTGGTGAGGGGTGCAGAGCAAAAAGTGAAAAAGTGAAAGCATGGGATCAAACTATCTCCAGAGTACACAATAGACTTTATTGTGGAGTCCCAGAACTAGGATTAAAAACCAAGCTAGAACAGGAGGGAATTCAACCTGCCATAGAGGGAAAAATAGGTCGACATGTTTCAGCCTAGTATCCCCGACAGAGGTGTGGCGGCCTTCTTTAGGACCTTATATAGAAGCTTCTTCAAGGTTACATGCAAGAAAGAATTATGCATAATTTCTGTGAAACAAACAGGTTATTATATACAGAACCAGTGGTCAGAGTGGAAGTCCACATATTCAAGGATCCACTGGTAGTTTACCTGAAACAAACAACATTATGGTGACTGATAGTATGGTAGCCTAATCTAGTTCTGGGATCCAACACAAGTCCTGCAACTAAAACATTTTGGAACAAATGCTTAAGTGTGTCTTACTAAAGATTATTTAAGTTGATGTTGTTATGAAACATGTTCTTTCTTTCAGGTGAACTACCAGCGGATCGCTTGAATATGAGAAGCCTGGGTGTGAGGGTGTCTGACAAAAATGTGCTAGTTGCTTGGCCTTTAGTAGCTCACAATGATTTTCATTGATCACTGTAGCTCTCGTTACAGAAAAGGTTGGAGACCCCTGTATTAACCATTCTGGCTGGGCGTTCCATCTTATTGAAATTGCTACAACTTTAAGTATTAAACGGATCCGTCATAACACATTCTTTGAACAAGGCCGTGACTGCCCACCCATACCAGCTACCCCAATAGAGAAGGAGAATTTGTATGCCAAATGCTCTTCTCAGACCAAATACCCAACATTTTCCTGGTTGATAGGGAATACATACAGTTTCAAATTTGCTATTTCTAAGTGGTCCTTACACCTGGACAAATCCACAGAAAATGCATCACAAGGTCCACTTATGAAGATCCCTACCTATGTCTTTTGGCAACCATTATGTGATTGCTGGATGGTTAAGGTACTGTTGGAAGAAACATTTCCTAGCTTTGTGGCACACCATTCTATGTTCTGAGCATATGTTTTCTTACTTCCATAGTGGCTTGTACGCTTTATAATGGCGTAGTGCATTCTTCTGTGCAATCATCTGAGCAGTTGGGTGTTACTAACTGATATAGGACTTTAACACTTTGTTTAGTGAGATTGAATTATTTCTGTAGTGTGTTTAGGGGAAGTAAAATAGTAATGTTATCATTGGAAGTTAGGAGACATCTCCATTCCCATTCTGGATAACTCATTCTCCAAGAAAATAACATTAGGAAAGGCTATTTTGATATCTTGAAGTTCATTTTATATCCTGCAAATGCCAAGGCAGTAACTGTTTTTGCTGTTTGGGCGAGGTGTTCATATAACATGTCATTTGCAATGCATACATCATCTACATATGAGACCATGTAAGGATCTTTTTCTGAGGTATTTCGTTTCCTAGTGGCTGGTCAAGCTACCATCTTCAATTGACAATGAGCCTTCCCTTCTCTACCCCACTTCTCCTTGTACTCCTCTATTCCACTTTAGTCACTTTGATCATTCTTTCTGTGTTCAGAAAGTCTGTCTGTGCATCTGCTATCGCCGTGATCCTGTGGTATTGGGAATATTGATCATTAGAATACTTAAATTCCTATGATGCCTCATTAAATAACCTGTTTTATAGTCCCGATTACATTGCAATCTCAGTCACATGTTGAGAGATCCAACCCAGATTTTAAAGACATTCTTATTTGTTTTCTTTTTCTCCTGCCGCTTCTCTCTAATGATTTCCTTTATTTCAGACTTTTGCAGAATTGAGGTTTTTGCAGACACCTTCTGAGCTATCTTTGTGCACGTAAGTATAAAGTGGAGATATTTTCTTAAGTAGTTCTGCCTACTTTTGGTCTCAAGACACTGTGGATCGATTCTGGTTTATGGACACAAGAGCTTTGTTGCTCCTTATATTACTTAATATCTCAAAAAGAATGTTGAAGTTCCCAATTAACTTCAGCTCCAAACCTAAAGCAGGGAAAGCCCTGTGTTTCTCATGTATGTTTTGTAATACTTCTGGCAGTACAGCTATTGTAGAGGTACCGTATGCATTATTGTATACACCGGTAAACACACTACCTTGTGTGGCAGATTTATGCTCTCTTGCTGTGAGGCACATGGTCATAATGTTGTGTTTCTCTTGAGTGGTAGAGTGTGGGCTCACTGCATCCAGCTGCTGTGTTTTGCGTGCTACCCAGAAGGAAATTCTTCCCTCTTGGTCAGGCATATTCCCATCACCATATTTATTATTGGTGAATCAATAGCTTGAATAGATGCAGTCGGGGGTCATTGAAAAGGGTTCCTGTGCCCATTGTTTGTAGGATGTACTGTTTTTTTTTTTTTACAAATTGTATTGAGTTTTGTTGTAAATACGGTATCAAGCAAGTTTATTATGTCGTAGTACATTTCAGAATATTACATTGGGAATATTCTAACATACATTATTAAGTGACATATAATGTTGAAAGCAATGTGTATTCTTGAGCATGCAATAGACAGCATGTCTGCGATCGGTAAAAAACATGCCCGGGAACTGTCATCTGTCCTTTCAATAGAGCCTGTATCGGATATTATAAAACTCTGTTGATTCATACCATTAATAACAAAACAGCCCCCGACCCCCCTTAACTAACGGGGTAATCACTGTGACAGCCAGTTGTGGAAGGAGCTGCAGGGAGATGTCTTCTTATTTCTGATTCTTATATTGAGTGGGCGTCAATTTTGAGGTGCAGGAATGTTGTGAGGTGGACGGGTATTCAGTGAAAAAATCTTGCTGTCTTTGTCCCTTCCCTCCCCTCGGCTGCTCCTCTCTGTTGTGTGTGTGTCGCATTGTAGAGCCAATTTGCGGGAGTTGCTACATGGATATTCTCTGCATGCCTGTGGGGTTTAGTCATGTCCAGAGCTTTGAAAGATCCCAATAGTGTATCCCAAGACAAAGCGATGGATATTTTGCGTAATATCCGTCTTTGCTCCCTTCGTATTGCCCTGCTTTCTGCCAGCCCCCAGTGTTCTACCTCCTCTCTCCAGGTTTGCACTGTGGGTGGTCCTGCTGATTTCCAAAGTCTTGTAATAAGGCGTTTCGCTAGTATGAGCGCTAGGTCTGCAACCCTCGCTTGCTCTTTGTATCCCTTGGGGCGTGGATAAAGACCTAATGTGCAGCTTTCCGTTGTTGTCCATGTATGTCCATCTACCACCTCCTGCAGTGAGTGTGCTATCTGTGTCCAGTAGGCAGACAAGGCGGGGCATGACCACAGCATATGGAGGAAATCAGTGTCTTGATCTACACAACTAGGGCAGTTCGCTGTCACCGTGGGAAACATCACATGCAATCGGTGCGGTGTGAGGTATGCTCTCTGATTAATCATGTACTGTATAAATATGAAGCGGGGGTTGCGGGAGACCACCTTAGGGTATGCGAAAAGGGATGACCTGTCTTTATCTGTGAGGACTTTACCCATGTCCACATGCCTTTTAGCTCACAGCCTTCCTAAGGATGGGGATATATGCACCCTTATACCCTGGTATAACCATTTTGTTAAGTGTCGACCAGTGCCCATTAAATGTATCAAGTGAGCTAACTTGTGTGTTAGTGGTTCTAGTCCCTCAGGAGCCCATACCCGTCTGACATATCGTATTATGCTGGCATGTAACAAAAACAGTGTATTAGTGAGGTCTTGTTCGTAAACGAAATCCGTGTGTGTCAGCAGGGAGTCTTCCCCGAATAGCGCTTCGACAGTAGTCACTCTGTCTCGCTCCCATTCAGAGAGCCGGTGCCCCGTTAGTACTCCTGCTGGGGCATGAAGCCCCAGCAGCAGAATGTTTGGTGCATACGGTATGGTGGACGCTGTATATTTCAATTCCTGCTTCCAGTAGGTAAGTGCCTCTCTCAGTAATGATGGATTTGTGGGTAGGTCAGTCGTCCCAGGACACAGTAGAGTATTTAGTGCGTCTCGTGTAATCATGTTAGGGGTGTATGCTATTTCTTGTAGATTGTGCACCGCCAACCAATAGGCAAGCCATTGTAATTGGCTCGCCATACAGTAGGCCCTGAATTCAGGGGCTCCCATACCTCCCTAGTGTGCTGGCAGTTGGAGCTTCGGTAAACTTACTTGGCTCCTCCCCGTGCCCGAAATGAGTTCTACTAATATTTTATTCAATAATTTAAGAATTACAGATGGGATCACTATTGGGAGGGTGGTAAAATAATATAGGACCTGTGGCAGCATAACCATTTTCACTATGGCCAGGTGCCCTGCCACTGACAACGGGAGTGATATCCACATCGTGTTCTGGGATTGTAGGGAAGTAATTACCCTCTGTACGTTCCCATACAAAGTGTCCTGTGGAGTTCTGTATAATTTAACTACTAAATATTTGAAGGTGCCTGGGGCCACTGTCAGCTCTTCTCCCCCAAAGTTGAATGTTGTGGGTACAGAGTTCTCCCTAAAGGGGAATGTGAGCAATTTATCAAAGTTAATGGCTAGGCCAGAGATCCTGTGAAACTGGGTAAACATTTGTGCAATTGAACTAACATAGAGTATAATATCATGGGCGTACAGGGATAGGGCATGTGTTGTCTGCCCCAGCAGGATTCCTCACTTAGCGACATCACTGTGCAGTGATTGTGCTAGGGGTTCTAATGCCAGTATAAATAATATGGGGGACAATGGACACGGATGTACTGTCTATGCTTCCTGTAGACACGAGTTAACTACTGTAACATTGCTGGAGTGCATCCTATATCCTGTTGATCCCAACGTTTCAGGTTGGCCCCTATGGCACCAATCTGACATGTCTAATGACATCTGGTAGCTCACCTTGAAATCATGGTTTATGTTCAAAGTATATCCGTGGTATTTTCACCAGTAAATTGCTTCCTGTGTGTGAGGTTAATATAATCCGAGATTCTTTTTCTATTGGAAAGAATAATGAAATGTTTTTCTAACACGTATAACTGACAATTTGTGGCCAGCAGCCTATTACAAGGTAATCATGGTTAATGACACACGCCACATCTAACATACATGGATACATTGGACAAGGTGATGCACACAGGGATCTAGTCAAAATGTTGGCCCAAAATACTGCAAATGTTCACTGTATTCAATTAGAGAGAATACATACTAAGTATGTTTCAGTGGTACCTTACACTATATAGATTACGGTTGGATTAAGAGTTTGGCAGACAGTTGCTCGGTCACAAACGTGACTGATATCCTGTCCGCCATATTAGAAGTACCATAGGATATAATGCACTTGTAATACTGTGGACAGGATATCCATCACGTTTGTGACAGAGTAACCCACACGCCAAACTTTAAACCAGGCAAGAAGTGCAATTTTTTCAACTGCACACTGGGTCAGACCAGGCACAATTCTCCTCTCCCTTGTCCTTTGGGAGTAGCCACCTGTTTCCACTATTTCATTTTATTGTGCGATTTTGAAAAGAGCTCAGTCCATGTGTGAACTCCATAGGTGCCTTGTCTATGCTACCCTACTTGCCTGCTCCTCGTTGTAGGTACGTCCTATGTTTCCACTTAGATCTCAGTGCCATTCTGATCATATTCATTTTTCTTTAGCTCAAAATACTTTATTTACGTTTTTTGAGTAACAACATGGCAAAAAAAAAAAATCTGACATCAATGTATAATCACCATAAAGAGACAATATAAGGAAGGAAGGAGACAAAGTATAAAAAAATGTACAAAATGGCAAAAAAATGCTAAACAATGTCAGAATATGTTACTCATCAAATCACCTAAAGGAGTCAACCTGAGAGGATGACACAAAAACGTTGATTATTTCCTTTCTTTCTACAATTAATCCAATCCTACTATGTATAATAATCAAGGTCATGGGATCGAAGTAGTAATAGATTAAACCCCCAAAGCTAATAAAGTATCAATTAATTTACATTCAGTTTTCTATATTTGAAAAAAATCTAACTTTTTAACTAGGAAGTAACATGTGGATACAATAAATCTTCTTTTATATCAATACATTTACATAGTGTATCTCATACCAAACTCCAAAAATTAGAAAATGTTTTGGAATGTAAAATGATATGAGCTACTGTGAATATTTCTGGATTAAACTTCAAACATTCAGAGTATTTAAGGATTTTGACTTTAAAAACGTAATGCTTCATCTTAATGTACATTTCCGACTTTAATACCGCTGTGCTTAATGCAAGGGTTTTATTTACTCACTACACCCATGCCACTATGTTCTCAGAACAGTTTTCACAGCATTGATACATTTTCTGGAATCTTTCCAGAATATAGCCCAAGGTTTGGATTCTTTAGACCAGGCTTTTCCAACGAATAGCTCATGAGCTACTGGTAGCTCTCCACCTTCCTTAGAGTAGCTCTCCTGTGTGCAGCCCAGCCTACTATATAAAACGCTTTTACCTGATTGAATTAATATATGTATGCCAAAATTGAGAGTGTGTATTTGTAGATGAAAATATGCATAGTTTCCGATCTTACTAGCTGATGTTTCGAGAAAAATGGCTCAATGTTCAAAACATATGTAAAGCTGATATTTGAGTGATAAACCATGTGCGTTGGGCAGACGTATTACTAATATCATAACCTTGGTTCAGAGACATTGCCGCTACTGCTGCTATGCAATACCCGTGTTGAGGCATTCGAAATTGAGAAAGCCCTTTTCACATTACTGCTGGCAATACTGCCTGGTGTACTGAGGTGATTCCTGGTAGTAATCCTGCATATGGTGGCCACTAATGTAATCTTATCTGCTGTGGTCACTATTACAAATCTAATATTATTACTAGCGCTGGATGATTTTTATTGAACATAAGTAGCTCTTGTTACAGAATAGGTTGGAGACTCCTGCATTAAACCAAACAATTCACAAACTATATCCTTCAGCCAATATGTGCTCGGTTTTCAGGACATTTTCAAGACTTTTAATCCTACTGTAATATTTTTTTTCTTGCAAAACTGGGTTCCGGCTATTAGACTGTATTTAGTAAAATTCCCTTTCATGTTTACATTTCAATTTGGCGACTTTTATCCAAGTGCTGCTTACATGCACAATTACGGCCACTAGACCCAGATTGTACATTTAAATTTTCAGAATGATACTTATCGTGCACAACTGTGGTTATCTAGTGGTGTGCAACAGACTGATGGTGTATTTGTATGATTTTTACAAAATGTTTTGGGACTTCAGTCTTAGCATCTGTAGGCAAATAGATGTATTTGAGTAGTTAGCACCCACTGATTATGGAGCAAACATTGGTCATATTGTTACACGAGGGAGTACATTTGGGAGTGTTCTCTAAGAATGTTTTGTCTGAATAGCCATACGCAAATGGCATTTCTGAAAGACAACCAAGGAAGGACAATATTTTGGAGTTTTATAGTGCACTGATTATTCAGACTGTCAGATACAGAAACATTTATTAGGAAGGGAGCAAGGGGAAGAAGGAGTTAAAGACCCCTTTTCATGTGGCAGTTCCGTTATGAGAGTCTAAATAATTAAGTACTCAAGAGTTTTCTGAAGCTCATGTGGTTGGGTTTGGCTCTCACAGCCATAGCATCCCAAGTTTTTTGTCCAATGTTTCATCCATGTGGCCAAGCATTCCTGCAACAGGTTGGCAGCCCACGAGTGAGGGCTCATAGCTTGAGTGTTACTTGGGGCTATTTTCCATATGACCTTTTTTCTCAGAAGTATTAGTGGATATTGAAGAGAACTTTGCATTTGAACCTGGCTTTGGCCGACAAAGGGTTTACAGCCAGGTTTCATGTGCTCACGTTTACTACGGTTAGGGCATCTTCTGGCTTCTTGGCTTTGTAGCTTTTGTAACTGGCGATAAGCGTTTTGGGGAGGTGAGTGTAGATGGTGTTGCAGTAGTTAAGGCAAGACATGATTAGGGTTCTTCTCACATTGTGATCCGATTTGAGTCATGGAAGGATTTTCTGGTGCAGAGAGCACTAGCGGTGAATCTCTTTGACCACTGCATTGACTTGTAAATTGAAGAACATTTCCTAGTTGAAAAGTATCCAGAGGATACTGGCTTTCGGAGTGGTGGATGGGGGTAAAATCAAAGGGTAGTGAGGCAGGTTCGCTTTCTTCCATTATGATGATCTGCGGTTTAGTCCCTATCATCCACAGGAAGCTTTTCTTTTAGTGAAAGATATGGTCCAGAAATGTGGTTATGTTGGTAGAATTGTTTAAGTTATCTTGCTGGGAATGGATTTTCGTTTCCGCACCAAAAACAGTCAACTCGCATCAAGCAACATGCATCAGGTAAGAAGAAGCAAAATACCTAGAACTTAAACAAAAAGAAAACAATAGAAAGACCCAAAGCCAACGTTCTCTACCCGGCTGTAAAAAATAATTATATACTACACAACCAGGTTTTCATGGCCTTTCTGAAGTGCAGGTGCATAAAAGTTTTTCCAATGTAGTAGGAAGAGTATTCGATAATTTTGCCGCCGCAAGCACTGATAAGGCCCGCCCGTTGAGGCTAGCTTGCTGAAATTTGGGAATTCGAATAAAAAGCATCCAGAGATCAAAGGTACGTATTCAGGATTTAGAAATGCAACCTTTTCTTTGGGTAGAATGGGCCAGAATTAGGTATGGCGTGATGGAAAATGCACAGAGACTTAAAAGTAATCCTTTTACCAACCGGAAGCCAATGTAGCATACACAGTGCAGAAGAGGATGAGGCATGCCAAGGCAAACCAAGATCTAGCTTGGCTTTCATATTTTTAAAACGCTAAAGCTTGTGTAACACACCTGGTGAGGCACCCATGAAAACAGAGTTGCAGCAGTCAAGATGGCTAAGAATAGTCACCTGAATGACTATCCAGCGAGCTGAAGCAGGTAGGAGTGGTACAGTTTTCCTTAGAACCCTCCAGAAGAGGAAACAGGAAGATGTAAGATAATTTTCTTGCCTTACCAACATCAGGTTCTTTACAGACTGGACTGGAGAGGGGAATTAGACCAAGTTGGAGGCCAAAAGGGTGAGTGGTAAGAGAGTGCTTTCATTTTACCATCTAGGCGAAGCCTCTCATAGTCTCTAGAAGTTTGAAGGAGGTACATGCATTTCACAGAGAAGGTGGGTAGTGGTGAGTTGGGGGTGGATATGGGAATGTATCTGGGGTGGTAGGGGTTAGGGTTGGCTATCTCATGGTGGATGTTGAAGATCTCCATAGAGTTGTTTGTGTCAAGAATTCCTGTCATGCGAAGGGAGGAAAACGGTAACCAGCGTAAACGGACTACATCTCCCAGGATGCTTAGCGGTTGAGAGGTTATGTAAACAGGAGAGCTGTTACATAACTCAAGGAAAACACGCCCTTATGTAAACAGGAGAGCTGTTACATAACTCAAGGGAAAACACGCCCTTATGTAAACAGGAGAGCTGTTACATAACTCAAGGGAAAACACGCCCTTATGTAAACAGGAGAGCTGTTACATAACTCAAGGAAAACACGCCCTATAAAGGGAGGAACCGGGAGGTACAAGGCTGTCGGATATTGTGTTTACACCGACGTACCTGCTTCGTGAAGAGCAGTGTTCCGGAGTGGTGCTCCAGTAAGGCAAGAACGGAGGTAGGTCGAGTCGTTACTCCCTGGGCCGTGTCTTGCCCCATCGTCACCTGTGAAGGACCCGGAAGCTCTACCGGTCAACCATTGAGCTTCGCTTTTTGACTCGGCTGAGTCAAAGCGCAGAGGCGCTTTTGCTGGTTGGAGTCGTAACTCCCAGCCCGACCAGAGATACAGGGACTGCCAGCTGTAACGCACACCAGGAGGTGTTTGCCGCGTTACAGACTCGGAAGTCCACAGGATCGATCGAGCGGCTGCTCTCGGTTCAGTCTTCTTGCTTTTGATTGGGGTATCGGTGACGCATCACCAGGAGGTGACTCCGCGTCCCGGTGCAGTCTGAGGAAGAGGTTGAGCGGCTGCTCCCTTCAGGTAGAGACCCCGGCTGGGTGTTTCCCTGACTCCTCGATTCTCCCCAACACTCGTCGTGCCCCTCACAGCCTACCGATTGGCATTGTCGGCCATTTCATTTCTGCCCTCTGTTGGCATACGCCGGGATCGGCGTATATGCAGAGGACGGTTAGGACCATCCGTGCTGTGGGCTGGTAACGTACTTAGCCTGGAGGATTCCAGTGACTATAACCTTTGTTTATTCGTTGTATTGTTTTTGCCTTCATTAAAATAACTAACCCTTCACAAGTGGTTGCGTCCTCATTATCGTGTCTGTTAAACGATCCTGAGACGTTCAGGGCGTTACAGTTTGAAACTTGCTAATGCATTTTGCAAGGTGGGTCATTTTGGCTCTGCTTGATTGTCTTATGATAGCCTTTTGGCAGCTTCGATGTCCTGAGAGAGGGTTTTCCAGGAGAAGGAATCTGAATACGAAATTAATGCTATTCTTACAATTTACAGCAAGAGAGTGTAGAGCAAGCTTCTCCAACGAGTAGCTCATGAGCTACTGCTAGCTCTCCAGCTGTCTATAAGTAGGTCTCCTGTGTACAGGCCAGGTTGAATAAACATATATATGCCAAATTTCAAAACACAAAGTGTGTATTTCCAGAACTTATTAGCTGATGTATGCATTTTCAAAATATATTCAAAGCAAATTTTTCAGCAATACTTCATGAAGCATTGGGGAGACTTAATACTAATATTGTAATGTTTCTGCATGGGGCATTGCAGCTATAGCTGTTATGTATTACCCACAAAAAGACATTTAACAGTAACAAAGTCTTCTTTACATTACTGCTTGCAACCATGCCTGATGAACTGAGGTGATCACTGCTAGTAACCTTGCAAATGGTGGCCACTATTGTAAGCTTGTTTGATGTTGTCACTATTATAAAACTAATCATATTAGTAGCTTGGGTTGATTTTAATTGTTTATAGGTAGCTCTTGTTACAGAAAAGGTTTAGGACTCCTGCTCTAGACCCACTGGCAGCGCAGACTTAGTCAACATATCATCATAAGACAGACAGCCTAGTGGACTGTAATCCATGCAACACACTGAGTATTACATGAGAAAGGTGCTTCTTAGGCAACAACCTGTGCTGCCAAACTCGGAAAAGTATTTGTGGATTCCCTATCTCCTTTCACTATGAATAGATACACTCAAAGAATTCACACTAGGAGTATACAAAACTAGTGCACACAATATGAATGGTGGCTACTAAAAATTATCTAGATAGTGGTAACAACATTGGTAAAGAGGCAGGAAAAACAAAATATTTTGTAACATTTTCACAGAAATTCAGATTTTCTCTGCATCATCTCTCATAATCAACCCTTTCTGTCTAACTAAGCTACTTATAGCACCAACAAAAGAGAATGTGTAAGTTTTTTAGCTGGCCTTGTCTCACCCACATACCTCAGTGGAACAACAAAAGGATTGTTCCAATTCAAAAGACAGATGCTGTTTCTGCCCTTGCTCTCAGCAGCTATGGTGTCTCAAGGAAGAGCAATGAGCCAGTCTGGAGCTGACTGTGCCTTCCTTTTATCCTTCAGAAAAGGAAAAGGTGTTTACAACTTTCTTTTGCTTGACTCTCAGCTTGCTTTCTCCTGGAAGTGAAGAATCTCCTCTCCCCACATAATGTTATAATGCAGCGCTTATAATCTAATTAAACTTTGTTAAAACATCAGTCAATATAGGAGCCTTTCACCTACTTATGTTCCTGTGAAACCTTGTTTACTGTTTAGAAAACCTAACTGGAAAAACCAAGATATAGATTATACTGAAACAAACATTGAACAATATATTCAAGCACACTAAATTATCAATCTGCAATGAAACCATCATTAAACCATACTGACTATTATGCTTTTATAATGAAAATAACTTGCATCTGAATAAATGACTAGATGAAATGCAAAATAGGAAAAATATATAGATTACATCAGCATCATGGTGAGTGATTTAAAAGGGTAGATCAAAAGCATTGCAGTTCTATTAATCTCAGCTAAGTAAGCACCACCAACAAACTATGTCTCCTTTTTTTATGAGGAAAGCAAAAGTTATAAAACATGGGCCTAAAACTGAGAGGAAGAGGCAAAGTAAATACATGTGTTCACTCATAGCTCTCCAAATGTCCTGGTTCAGAAGGTACTGCAAGCAATCAGACCTTGTACTAGATTCATACTTTCAGGCAACCTTTTGCTGATCTTGCATAATAGCTCAAATGACAGGTTTTAGTGTATTCACGTCTACTTCTTGAATGTGAAAATGCTACTGCTTGCAAGCAAAAAAAATGGTGATGCTAGTCCCACATTTACTCAAAAGGTAAGGGATATCAACTGGCTAAATGAAATGGAATATTTTGATTTCCTTACTCCATCTCTCTTTTTACTCATCCCAAACCTCATTTTACTATTATGATCTCCCAAAGAACACTTTCTAAACTCTTCTCTCTTTTATCCCTCCATTATCCTATTCCACCTCTAATCCTTTTTGGGTTCCGGAGTAGCATGCTACTCACCGAAAAGCACTTCAACGCCTCATCAGGGGAAATAAGCACTATATAAATACAATTACAATTTACTAAACGCTTCATCCTTAAAATTCAGTGTAAATCTAACGCTGAACCTTATCTGCAAGAAATTGGTTTTGGGCAACAGAAATTTTGAATGTGTCTTAATGTTGATGAAAGTTACTGCAATGTTATTAACCACAAACATATAGAACAAATATGTTTAAAACACAAAGTTTTATACACATAGATCTCATCTCTGTGCATAAAATGGGATTTACATGTTAGAACTGGCCTCCAAGCTGATGTATACTTACTCATATGGAATTGTCTGTGTATTTGTGAACTCTTGTGCACAAATCACATCTAGAGCATGGGAAAGGGGAGACTTAGGGAGTTGCTGGAGGTAGCAACACTTATGAAGTCAAACCTTTGTGGTTATTCAGGAAACAATAGCATATTTCCAAAAATGAAACATCCCAGAAAGATACTCTATAAAGACAGTTGTAAGTGTGCTTCGAAGTTGGTTTGAATGAAAAACTGCCTCTCAATATTACAAGTTAATGTAATAGAAGGGGTTGCTACATAGAGAAAAATATTGGGTATAGAGTGCATTTTACATTAAAAGCTATCAGTTTCGCTGTATACGTCTTTGATATTTTTGAATTTCAAAGGAAGAGTAAATGCCAGAACAGGCATATGTATTTCTATGCTCCTAAATAGTTTTGGTCTTTTGTGAATGTGGCCACCTGTAACTATATCACGAATGAACTAAATGCATTGCATAACTGTGCTATGTATATCTCCACATACATTTTGCAGTAAGTATAGGCGGGACATGGCGGAGTACCTGGAAAATCAATCAATCAATCAATAATTTGTAAAGCGCACTACATACCTGTGAGGGTTTCAAGGCGCTGGGGGAGGGATGCTGCTGCTATTGGTCAAAGAGCCAGGTCTTGAGTTGTCTCCTGAAGGTCAGCAAGTCTTTGGTCTGTCGCAGGTAGAGGGGGAGGGTGTTCCAGGTCCTGGCGGCTTGATGGGAGAAGGATCTGCCTCCGGACGTTGTTCTCCGGATGCGTGGGACTGTGGCCAGGGCGTGGTCAGCGGAGCGGAGTTTTCTGTTGGGTACGTAGAAGGAGAGCCGACTGTTGAGATAGGCTGGGCCGGTTTTGTGGAGAGCCTTGTGTGCGTGGATCAGGAGCTTGAAGGAGATTCTTTTGTCGACTGGGAGCCAGTGCAGGTTCCTCAGGTGGGGGGTGATGTGGTCGCGGCGCGGGATGTCAAGGATCAGGCGTGCAGAGGCGTTCTGGAGTCTCTGTAGTCTGTTGATGAGCTTGTATGAGGCTCCGGCGTAGAGGGCGTTTCCGTAGTCGAGTCTGCTGCTGACTAGGGCCTGGGTGACTGTTTTCCTCGTGTTTGTCGGGATCCATCTGTAGATCTTGCGGAGCATGCGGAGGGTGTTGAAGCAGGTGGAGGAGACTGCGTTGACTTGTTTGGTCATGGAGAGTTTCGAGTCGAGGATGACTCCCAGGTTGCGTGCGTGGTCGGTGGGTGCCGGGTGGGATCCCAGTGACGTGGGCCACCAGGAGTCGTCCCAAGCGGAGGGGTTGGACCTGAGGATGAGGATTTCCGTCTTGTCTGTGTTCAGTTTGAGGCAGCTGTCCTCCATCCAGTCTGCGATGGCCTTCATTCCCAGGTGGAGGTTGGATTTGGCAGTGAGGGGGTCCTTGGTGAGGGAGAGGATCAGCTGAGTGTCGTCGGCGTAGGAGATTATGTTGAGGTCGTGTTGTCGGGCGATGCGTGCTAGTGGGGCCATGTAGACGTTGAACAGCGTCGGGCTGAGGGAGGATCCTTGAGGGACGTCGCAGATGATCTTAGAGGCATTGGATCGGAACGGGGGGAGGCGGACTCTCTGAGTTCTGCCGGAGAGGAAGGAGGAGGTCCAGTCCAGGGCCTTCTCTTGGATCCCGGCGTCGTGGAGGCGTCTGCGTAGAGTGCGGTGGCAGACGGGGTCGAAGGCGGCAGAGAGGTCCAGGAGGACGAGGGCTGCCGTCTCGCCGTTGTCTAGCAGGATCCTGATGTCGTCTGTGGCGGCGATGAGGGCGGTCTCGGTGCTGTGGTTGCTGCGGAATCCTGATTGGGAGGGGTCCAGGATGTTGTTGTTTTCGAGGTGACGGGTGAGCTGGGTGTTTACTATCTTCTCGATGACCTTAGCTGGAAACGGAAGCAGGGAGATGGGCCGGAAGTTCTTGAGGTCGCTCGGATCCGCCTTGGGTTTCTTCAGTAGAGCGTTGATCTCTGCGTGCTTCCAATTCTCAGGGAAGGTGGCGGTCTCGAAGGAGAGTACTTACTAGTAGGGGCTTTGGGAAAATTGAAAGAGGGGTTTAGGGAGAGACATGCTAATTCAAACCCACCCACAAACCAAGAAGGCCCTTTGCTATTCACAAACTACACTCCTAAAGTTGCTAAAGCCCTAAAGGTGCCAAAACAGGAACACATGTACTCCAGCCTTGCCTTGTAGTACATCAAGCACCATGGTCCCACACAGGTACTGCAACACATTAGTGTAGAAAGCAATGGAGGAGGGAATTTAACAAACAAACCCTTAGGAATTAATGTTAGATTTATTAAATTATTTTGACATTCAAAATATATATAATGTGCGGAAAGCTTTCTTTTCCCATACTAGAAAGCAGCAGCACTCTGGAAAATGCTGCTAAAGTGCGCTTGCCATGAAATTGCTTTAAATAAAGCATTTTAGCAATGTTTTCCAGAATGCATCTTCTTTCTGGGATTGAATAATAATTCTTCTGCATTTTGTATTCACCGACCTCGCAGTGTCTGTGACCTCTACTGCATGCACCCTCCCCTCCTTAGGTGCCCAACGGCACCCTCACATTATGCTCTGTACCTCTGTGTGTGTGTGTATGTGTGTATATATATATATATATATATTCACTGAAAAAACCATAGGTTTCACACATGTTATAGTTAGCGGAAATTTTACTGATAAAAAACCAATGAAATTCCCCCGTTATAGTTAGTGCAGGCAACTATAACTCACGCGACCGCAATCCTCTGCTGATGCTAATACTGTATTTAGACACTTATTTGCCCATGTCTTCTTCCATACATTTTTAGCTATACATATATTACAAATATTTTTTTTTCATAAAGACACATATGTCATCAGCAGAAGATTGCGGTCGCGTGAGTTATAGTTGCCTGCACTAACTATAACGGGGGAATTTCATTGGTTTTTTATCAGTAAAATTTCCGCTAACTATAACATGTGTGAAACCTATGGTTTTTTCAGTGAATTTGCAAGGTTTTTTAAATGCTAATTCCTAACTATAACGTGTGTGAAACCTATGGTTTTTTCAGTGAATTTGTACGTTTTTTTAAATGCTAAGTTACTTTACGCCATTCGTGGCGTGCGCGCCCACTTAACGCAGTTCGTTCCGTGCGCGCACGGTACGCTTCGCAAACCGCGCGCGCACAGTGAGCACGCGGCGCGCCAACTTTACGCAGTTAGTGCCGTGCACGCACGGTGGGCACGCGGTGCGCTACGCGCACCGCGTGCCCACGTTACGCTAGATGGGCCATGTACGCACGATGCGCTTCGCGCACCGTGCGCACATGGAGGACAAATGATGCACTTCGTTTTGAAAGGTAATATTTTAATTTTTCGTATATTTTATAAGCCATGCACAAATGGTGCCCTTCGGGCACCATTTGCACACGGGGTGGAGAGAGTGTGGATAATTATTATTTTTTTTTATTTTTTTTTAAATATTTTAGTTTATCTCATCTCTAATAAGCCATGCACAATTGGTGCCCTGCGGGCAACAATTGCACACGGGGTGGAGAGAGTGTGGATAATTTTTTTTTTTTTTTTTATTTTTTACCGTACGCGTACGGTAAGCGTAATCGGCGAAATTACCGAAAAAATAAAAATTCCGTTTTTGGCCTTGGGGGATCTTGGGGACTCCCTCAACAGCCCCTTTACATGTTTTTGGGCTTTATATTTTAGAAATCACTCTCAGTGCGAGAGAGAAAATGGCGGCCGCCGCTTCCTGGTTTCGGCCGATTCGAATGTTTACTAAGATCTAAGAGCCAATCAGAATCGCGCTCGCGCACGCCACCGTACGCGTACGGTAAGCGTACCGTAAGCGCACCGTAAGCTGGCTCAGATATATATATTGATTTAAAGGCTATTTTCTCAGAATCTACTGAACAGATTTACACCAAACCTACAAAAGGCACTTCCTTGACCTGAGGACTACCTCTCTGCCAAATTTCTAGTAATTCTGTTCAGCCGTTCGGGCTGTAGCCCTGTCTAAAGGTCCTATGGAAAAATGCATGGCAAAAACGCGTTTTGGGACCCCCCTTTTATCTCAGCCCCCGCTTGACGAATCCCCCCGAGACTTTCAGGGTAGGAGCGGAGCGTAGCGCCCCACCTATTTTGAAAAATTCGCGAGGATTCGTCGACCGGCGCCAAAGTTATTCAAAATAGAATGTTGCGGATTTCCTATGGAAATGTGGTCCTAACTATAACTACCTACTGGCGACCGCCAGTAGGTAATATAAAAAAATGTTAAAGTGACGTCACAGTTATGAATTGTAATAATATTTTACTAGTCATTCAAGAAAACTTTAGAAATTCACTAACAAAAACAAGAGGGAAAGAGACATTATAGTTAGCTGAAAATGTCAGTTAAAACATACTGTTTTGAACAAACAAAACATCTCAAATTCACCACTTATAGTTAGCTCAAGTAAGTATAACTTGTGCCCTAAAGTAACTTTAACCCCTTCAGTGCCCATGACGAGATAGTCTCGTCATGGAGCGCAGTTGCGCTGTGCCCATGACGAGACTATCTCGTCATGAACCCCGCCCGCTAATGAAACGCCCGGCACAGGGCGTGGAAAGGGCGGGGCACTCAAGGGGTTAACTCGCGCCCACGCCATACACAGTGTTGTCATTTCAGATGTTTCTATGATGTTCTCAATGATGTCATACAAGATGTCATAAGTGATGTAATATGTTAGGTAAAATTAGCAGTGCATGGTGAATGCCTTAGCTCCTTCAAGGATAGTTTAGAGTTATCGCTAAGCAGCAGCCAAGAAAAAAGGGCGGTCCCAAAAACTATTTCCCCATGGAAAATATTGAACAGCGATACACTGAAAACGACTGAGTGGAATGACACCAATTCTGGAAGAAAGTAAGATTTGATCCAGAAAGTGTGCTGTCTGTGATTTGATGTAAATCCATTCAGTAGTTTTTGAGAAATTGAAGTTAAAATACTTTGTATGTCTGAACAGTTGGGTTTGCACCCTCACCATGCACTGCTTATGAGCTTACAACACTCATGACATGTTCAGTGAAATCATTGATAACATTACTGATGAAAAAAGAACTGACATAATTGGCGACAAACCATGCATGGCGAAGGTGTGAGTTGTATACTTACTTGAAATAACCACTACTGTTGAATTTCAGTGGTTTTTAAATGTTACATTTAAACTGTCATTTTCACCTAACTATAACATTACTTTAACCTTCGTATTTTTGGGGAGAATTTCTGAGTTTTTTTAATGCAAAATAAGATATTATCACTATACTTAACGATAATGTAATTTTAACCTTGTTTATACTTCAGTGTATATATATATATATATATATATATATATATATATATATATATATATATATATATATATATATATATTCTTCCTCGTATTGCTCTTTCTGTCCCTCCACGCCCAAGGCAAGCAGGTCGTCCAATGACGGCGGAGCACGCCGACTTTTAATTTTTACAAATTAATAATTATGACGACCACCACGGGGCTAATCTTTCACCAGATCTGTTTTAATTTCGGTAACGCGTTTCGCCTGACACAGCAGGCTTGCTCACACATTAGGTAGTGGAATTTCGTCATGTATATACCATATGGGAATTCAGGTAGTACACACACAAAAGGGACTGCAATCCTAGTATCAGCAGGCACAAAATTGGCGGCCATTTTAAGCTAGTCAAATACATGTCCAGTACTCTGCTACTTGATTGTATTTCTAGGAAAAATCATATTTAGTCAACACAGTGTTTATCTCTAAGTATTATACTTGGTTTTCTATTGGCATAGTGCTTATCCAGACAGGCAATAACAACAGAGACAACGGACTATAATCCTCGTTTCAATGGTCACTAAATTGGCGGCCATTTTAAGCTAGTCAATTGCATGTTCAATACTTTGTTACATGATTGTATAATTTACAGAATTCATATTTCAAACAACAAAGTGCATCCAGTTATTCCTGAATATTTCTTCCTATTGTTGGTAATCCATCCTGTGTATCTCTGAATACTATTATTGGTATTCTATCGGCATAGTGCTTTTCCCAATAAATGATCAATATAAAATGAGAATTCAAAAAAATCAAAAAAATCAAAAACAATATTACAATTATTCATCAGTTATTCTCCACTGCATTAGACATAGTGTCTTATTGAAGCAAATTATGAATCTTGTTCATTAGTTATCCCATTACTTCAAGACGTGACATATTAACTATCCACCAGAAATTAATTAATTACGATCAACACCCTATAAAAACTGTATAAAGAAACATGATCTTTATATGTGCCACCTCATTCCCTTGTCATATTCACATATACAAAGTAGAACTTTAGAAATATTATTAGGAATATGTAGATTCTCTTATCTGCATTGTGATTGACTTTCGTTTGGCTATGGAAGAAAAGGGTAGTGTGGTAAATAAAATTCCTTTACCTGGACTTAATTTGATACAGAAACATAATAAAATAGCTCAGTAAAATGAGAGGCAGAATCCGTGGTATTAGAGGTTCGGAATGGGCTTTATTCCAGTGATCGATTATAATCGGTTGCTCCAAGTTCCATCACCACGGGGGTTCAGGAAGTGAAGTACATACTTTATTGACAAGAAGTGACTTTTATAGATCATACATTACAATGAGGCGAATGCAGTAGGCGTAACAATTGATAAGGAAAATGACGATTTATCTGCGTAACCAAAAATGGGTGTAATAAGGAGTAAAAAGGAACGTAATTGGTTATGATGTCACATATAGGTGGATCTATAAGATAATACTTGGCATAGATGCGCGCGCAGCAACATGACGTGTGATTGACGTGCAACTAGGGGGTGAAGGGGACTTGACATTTAGCTCTACATGTGGAGACGAAAAGTCTGGGGGGTCAAGTCAACCTAATCCTAAATCATATCTAACATCCTATGTTTAAAGAACTATGTTATCCACGAAAGAAGGACTCTCGGACAGAATCTATTCTATACTGACTGTGCGTGCGTGTACAAGCGTCTAAGTGTCTACACTAAATGCGAGGGGATAGGAATATTCCATGGTAACATGGCTATGAATTACTTGCATGAGGACAGAGAAGCCGGGCCTTTTGCTTGGTAACTGGAAGAATGTTTACTTAAACTACTAGGCAGGAATGCATCGGCTGAGGGAGAAGCAGATAATTCGAAGGTGAAATACAGTTCTTGGCAGAGAATAGGCTGATGTCAGGCTTCGTGAGCCGCGCAGAGAATGAGACAAAGTTCATGGTCACAAATGCAGGCTCAGACTGGAGCTTTCAGAGGCAGAAGGCAAGAAGAGTTTGATGACAGAATCAGGGCCTACTTGCCTGGACTGCAAAATGGAGTAACTGAGCCATATAAAGCCGGTGGCCTTTCATATTTAGGAATGGAATATCCGGCCTATTCATGGCGGATCTGACAGAGGACATGTTGACGGTGGACGCACATGTATTTGCGTCTTCATAACTGGAACTGGAGGAAACATACATGTACTTGTAACATGCACATAGAACCGTTGGGGTCCAAGATAGGGGACATAACTGACCAGAAAAATCCATATTTCCACATTCCCTCCTTGTCCCCTACTTGCCCGTCAAGAGATATCAATCTTCATTAATCCATTGATCTGTTCATATAGCATCATTTGTTCTTCTTTCTTCTTCCGTGACGAATGAAATCTTGGTGGTGGAATACACGATGTGGCACACAGGCCACAGATCGCTGGTCCACATTGTAGACATAGACAGCAACTGAATAGTATGAGAAGGCCAATACCTAGGAAAGATAGGACTCTCCATCCCCAGGCTGATATCACACTCCAAAACCAACCGGACCAAGTCCAAGTGCCTGGGTTCTGGTGTATCTGGTTTACAATCTTATGAAGGCGAGTTATGGCTTTATATACTGATGGCGAATTTTCTGGTATGAATACGCAGCAGCTTGATCCGATGACCCTACAAGCTCCGCCCCTATCAGCCAGGATGACGTCAAGGACAAGACGATTTTGAAGCACAACAATCCGCATAGCAGACTGCTCTTCTGTTAAATTGCCTAGGGCGGAAATAGTTTCATTCACTACTGCTTCAAGGGTTCTAGTTAATCTACGTATCAGTTTACTATTTGTAACAGTACCTATATAAGGAAAGAGACCTTTATTGAAATCTGTGTATTTTTCCCATGCTGTTTCAGTGTAATCGACAATTGGGAGATCTCTCCGCTCTCTGTTGTGTACTAAATGAATATTTCTGTAATAATCAGGAGGAGCTAGGAAAACAGGTGGCAAAAGGAATGCAATGTAGCAGGTACCATCCCAATCTAGAGGTAGACGCATATATGCAGTCTGACCACATATAAAGTAGGAGTGGCGATAAGCTCTAAATGAAGATTTGCCTTGATCACTGAATTCTACTATAGTAGTGCATTTACTATGGCCCATATGTATGGAACCAACCTTTCTTACACACAATTCACCCTTCGCTGGGAATACTGACATGGTGGGTAAGACTAGTTCAACTTCGGATACGACATTTAGAATCATGAGATTAGGTGTAAAATTACCTAATCCATATACTTCATTTTCTAGATCAGTTCCTGTTCTTTTGGGGCGACCCTCCTTGTCAGGGTAGCAGACCTTGAGTAAAACTAGGTTCAGGTTTCCCCATACCCAATGATCTTGGTAAACTGCTGTGTCTGAGTCTATGGAATTGATTAAACTAAACCATGCTCCACAGGAGCCATTATGTGTAAATGGGTGTGGAAAGAATGGCAGGACTCCTTCATAATTCTGATAGGGAGGGAGCCGACCACACACCCAACAATTAGTAGCATTACTAGTCTGATGGGAATGATGTAACATACTAATGAAAGTGTTATTGCGCAGCGCAAGTCTATAAGACAATTCATACGGCGGTAGGTCACTAAAAGAATGTTCTGCGGTAACATTGTAAACGTTTCTGGCAATAGGGTAATATATGTGCAACAATATACTTGCAGTAATTATTAAAAGACTTAAGGAAAACAATATTATTAATGTCACTATGCAATGGCTACGCAGTGATTTACAATACGCCTGTCGTTTCAACATTTTCCGCGACTGTCCATGATTCAGGTCTAGAGGATACATGTCAGAGACAAATTCAACCGCTTCACCTTGGAGAGGACTTAAACAATCAAATTGTCTGACGTTCTAGGCCTCAATTTTACTTTATAGAGTTCGGTTTTAGTCTTTTCAACCAAAGGAAGTTTTGAATCAGTCTGTGAGGGAGTGCAGGGCACAATGTCTATATCCGAGGATAGTCCATGAAATTTCTTGATATGACTTGAATGAATCCAGCCCTTGCGGCCCTCGATCTTCACGGCTGTCCTTGTAGTGAGCAGAACCAACTTGGGTGTCTTCCACCTGGGCTCCAGCTGAGTCTTTCGGTCGAAATTTCTCACAAATACGAGATCACCCGGAACTACGTCATGGGGTTTCACCTCAGTGTTGTCGGGAAAGGCTGCAGCTACCTGTGAACGACAAGATTGTAGTGCAGACATCAAGGAAGCCAAGTAATCTGTCAGCATATTACAGTCAACATCAGTTATCTTGCGTGGTATAGGCGTCCCCCACATATTTGGTGGTCTGCCAAAGATCACCTCATACGGGGATAGCCCTGTTCGAGAGTGCGCTACCATTCTCATGTAAAAGAGTGCAACTGGTAACGCTACTATCCAGTCGACACCTTTCTCTCTGCATATTTTGGACAATCTGATTTTCAGGATCTGGTTATGTCTTTCTACGAGACCTGCTGCCTCGGGGTGTCGGACACAGTGGAATTTCCACTGATATCCTAACAGAAGTGAAACATGTTTCATTAATTCGGATGAGAACGGCTGGCCGTTATCTGAGTAGACAACACGTGGTAAACCGTATCGTGGGAAGAATTCTCGAACTAACTGTTTGGCAGTAGTCGGGGTAGTGTAATCTGAAACCGGGTATGCCTCCGTCCAACGGGACAGAGCGCAGACAACTACGAGAACATATTTGAATCCTCGACATCGTTCCATCTGGATATAGTCCATCTGGAGGGCTTCAAAAGGGTGATTAGGAGGATGAAATCCACCCTGTTCTACGGGAACGCTTTTTCCTGGGTTGAACTGGCAACAGATCATACAGGTACGGACTTTTTGTTTGGCTGCTGCTCGTAAATGTTTATTGAACCAAATGTGTTGAATGCTGTCTAGCATAGCTTTTTCTCCTAGATGTGCTGGACTATGTATAGTGTTAATTATAACTTGGACCATTGAATCAGGAAGGAACCATACAGACTTTTCCTTCATCATCCATCCTTGGTCCGTTTGGATCCCTCCTAATTCAGTCCATTTCTTTATTTCGTCTGGTGTAGCATGTGTCTGTATGTCAATTACGTCAAGAGTAGGATCTTTAACTGTCATACACTGTGTCGGTGTCGGGACTATTGTCTTTATCATGTCGGGGGTTTGAGTTTGAGCAGTCTGTTTAGCTGTTCTGTCGGCTAGATCATTGCCTTGGGAAATGATATCAGTAACCTTCGTATGAGCCTTACATTTCATAATTGATATTGCAGTGGGTCGATGTATTGCATCTAATAAGGCATGAATGAGGGGTCCGTGCTGAATGTGGGCACCGTGGGAAGTTAAATAACCTCTCTCTCGCCACAGCACGCCGAAGTCATGTACAACTCCGAATGCATAACGTGAATCAGTGTATATGTTGACTTTTTTATTCGTGGCTTGAATACAGGCTTGTGTCAGAGCGATGAGCTCTGCGGCTTGAGCTGACAAAGTATTTATACGATTAGTTTCAATGACTTCAGTATCTGTGGTGACTGCGTAAGCAGCCACTAACTCTCCTGTACTTGTTCTCATACATGAACCATCTACATACAATGTCAGGTCTGGATCTGACAATGGGACATCGGTTAAGTCTTGTCTGGGTTTTGTCGTTATTGTAATAACTTCAATACAGTCATGAGCTAGTGGGTCTGTTCCGGTTACTGGCAAAAGTGTGGCAGGATTCAATGTGTTACAGCGTCTGATTTCTATATGTGGCTGAAACAATGTAAGTTCGTACCCTGTAAGTCGCGCTATAGTCAAGTGTTGTGTTTGCGTTCTATTTACAAGAACCTCTACTGCGTGTGGTACTTGAACTGTCAATGGATGTCCTAACACTATGGCATCGCTTTGTCTGATTGCTAAAGCTGTCGCTGCTACTGATTTTAGGCATGCAGGCAAAGCCTGAGCTACAGGATCTAATGTACTAGAAAAATAAGCACATGGTTTGTGTGCTCCTGCTTGTTCCTGTGTGAGTACTGACAAGGCAGTACCTTCGCGTTCTGTAACAAAGAGTGTAAACTGTTTTCTGTAACATGGTGTTGCTAAGACAGGTGCTTGACATAAAGCTTTCTTTAAGCTTTCAAAAGCTTGTGTATGTTCCTGAGTCCAAGGGAGAACAGTCGATGTGGCTGCCTCCTGTGTTGTCAACTGAATGAGTGGTTTTGCTAGAAATGCATACTGAGGGATCCACTGCCTACAATATGAAGTGAGGCCTATGAAAGCCCGCACCTCCTTTTGCGTCTTGGGTATTGGCATGTTAGCTATTAACTGAATGCGGTCCGGTGTAAGCTGCCTTCCCTCCTTGGACAGCGAGTGTCCAAGATAAATAACTCACTGGACACAGAATTGCAGCTTAGAAGGGGACACCTTGTGCCCCTTTTCGGCTAGAAATTTTAAAACTGTCAGTGATGCTTTTTCACATTCCGGTTCGCTTCTTGCGGTGATCAGCAGATCATCGACGTATTGGAGCAGAGCAGTGTTAACTGGCATGTGGATACTATCTAGTTCTCGTTTCAGTGCTTGGCTATAGATGCTGGGGCTTTCTGTAAATCCTTGAGGTGCGCGTGAGAATTTAAAGCTACGTCCATTTAAACTAAATCCGAACAAATATTGGCTCTCCGGATCTATTGGGACGCTGAAAAAAGCATTCTTGAGATCAATTACAGTAAAGAATGTTGCTTCGGAATCAATGGCTGTCAGTAATGACGAGATATCTGGGACCACAGGGAATTGTGGCACAATGCACTTGTTTAATTCGCGCAGATCAATAACCAATCGATATACTGGCGGGGCCTTTGGATCTGTTCGTTTAAGAATCGGAATTATCGGTGAATTACATACATTGGAGTCTGTTTCCACAACTACTCCTTGGGCAATGAGCTCGTCAATGATTTGTAGTAAAGCCACTACAGCATCTGGTGGTAACTTGTATTGTCGCATTCGTGGTAGCACCACTCCTGCCTTTAATGTGACTCGATATGGTGTAATATTCATGCAACCAACATCAGTAGGGCCTTGTGCCCATAGATGTGTAGGTAAAGTCTGCAGTCGGGGATCCATGTCTCTAGACACATAGTGACCTTTAAAATCACGTAAAAACAACCTTACTCCTTCCGGAGAACAACATATTATGGCTCCTAGAGCTTTCAATGTTTTTATTCCTAGCAAGTTTTCTGGACATGATTTAGTAAGCAATAAATCTGTAGTTCGGGTCAAAGGTCCTATCGTAAGTGGAAGAGGCTGTGATACTTCATTAACAATAGGTTTTCCTGAAAAACCAAGGGAAATATTCTGAGAGCCTGAGAGGGGTGCCCCTGGAACTTCACTACGTTTTATAGTTGTTCGACTTGCCCCTGTATCGAGTAAAAATTTCCTATCTTGGCCTAATAATTCACTATGTACATAAGGTCCTTCTTGATCTACAGGAATCTCGATAAGGGGTAAGTCAACTTCCCTCTCTAGGCTAGTTCATGCGTAACGCTGATACTCAGGATATTCATACTGGGCGGTCTGATACATTTGTCGTGTTGTTGTCTGTGTGGCAGCAACAGGCAACGGTGGTGCAGCTGGCACAAACTGTATTGGCTGTTGTGCGGCTGGCATGGCCTGGGCATGCTGCAGAGCTCCTTGTTCATTTTGATCTTGTCTTAGTGGCCGTGATCTTTCTTGTGTTTTACCTATGGCGATATTATGTTTTAAAACTGGACAGTCGTGTACGTAATGACCTGGCTTTTTACAATAATTGCATGTCCCTTTTACAGGTCCTGCTGAATCGGAATGTGTCATACCCTTTTTATGTCCTTCAGCTGGAACTGTCTGGGAAACTAGCATTTTCATTTTCGTGTCTTTCATGCGTCTGTGTTCATGTTCTTGTTCCTCTCTAATTCTATTGTGATGGTACTGTAACATTTGTAACATTTGTGATGGAGTGTTACCTTGCCAGGTACTCTCGAATTTTAATACTCTATTCTTTACTGGGGGCAGGGCATTTTCTACTAGTTTTGTTACAAACAGATGTGGGTATGATTCGCTACTTGCTTTTATGCCACTATTTATACCAAAACATTTTTCAAATCGGGCATAGTAATCACTAGTGTCTTCATCTTGCTTCTGTTTACAGGCTGAAATTGTACCCCAATCTTCCTTTTTCGTAGTTAATAAACGTGGCAGTACCTGTACTAATAAACTTGGTAGTGCTTTAGTTTTATCCCCAAGTCCTGCTCCTGCAGTTCGGGCCTTTTCTTCCGCTTCTAACACTGACCATTCTATCTTTTGGTCTCCTACCTCCCACTCTTTTTCCTTGAGTTTCTCATAAATGCCAGCAGGCATCAATACCTTTAATATTGTCATAATGTCGGGATAGGTATACTCTCCCATGAGTAACATGTCTTTAATTTCTCGGTGAAAACCCGCTGGATCTTTGTCATGACTGGGTACCACTTTCTTCATTTGTAACAATTCTATTTTTGATATGGGCGTATATACAAATACGCGCTTAAACTCGTTGTCCTCGCCCTTTATTGGGTGCACTTCTCGTAGGGGATTCTGTCTATCCATGTAATACGTGGTTCTTTCCTTGATGGGCAATGAGACACGCTCTGCGCATACAAAAAGAATATACTGCTTTCTTGATTCTAGAATTTCTTTAATTAATTTAGTACCTGCACCTCTCCATTTATTCATAAGCAATTCAGTCAATATGTCAGGTAAGGGACCAGGGTCCGAACGCTGACTCCGATATAGTATAATGAGTTGTTGAATCATATAAATCCCAACTAACCTCTGTTCATCTGGGGTGAGATTCAAAAATGTGCGTACTACTGTATCATCACTATATTTTCCGGGACTGTCCACCCAATGGACAGCTGCCCTGGCTAAATCTTGTTCATCCATAGAATCGAGAAAATGATAACCCCTTCGTTCTCGGAGTAGTTTGTCGGCGGTTTGGAACGAATGCTCGTTAGACCTTATATTAATTATAGGTATTTGGAAATTCCTGTTATTATCTGGACATATCGGACGTATCGAGTCAGTAAGACATCTATTACTATTACAAGATCTTCCTCTACCTACATAGGCTATGGTGTCCGACTGTCTCGCGGGCAGTCCTGACCCTTCTTCCTCGCTTTGTTCGAACTCGTCTACCTCTAATCTTTCTTCGTGTAGGCGTTCTATTTCTTTACGGATCTTTCGGCACATGGCTATTATACAATTTTTCTCATCATGTCTACCTTCTGATATATTCTGGCTCCATCTGGTAAGAATTTGCATTGCTTCCGGGTCTACCCCCGGTCGGTCTTGATTTCTGATCACACAATTTATGAGGAAACGTAACAGTTCCCCCTGTATCTCTACTTTCTGGTATTCCATAGCTCTGTTAATACATTCTGGATCTCGCCCTGTTTGGACAAAATGATATATTTTATCTAGATGCGCAGTCATTCCTGGTAACTTCCCTAAATACACTGCGGCTCGTCTGATACGCAATGATGCCAGGGTCATTTCGTCCTCTTTACCGGGCACAGGGTCATATCTACAATCTATAAGAAGTTCCTTAAGCGTACGGGCACTTATGAGTTTGGGTGTACGTGAATGTGCTGACTCTTGAAAAGTAAGTTTATTCATTCTGGGTGGCGTAGAAAAAATATTGGTAGCACCTCCCGTGGCCCCATCTGGGGTGTCGGGTGTGAAAGGATTCGTTGAACGTGACACAGCAACTACAGGTGTGGACACAGCTATAGAAGTAGCTGTAGGAGCGGATGCAGAAACAGATGTGCTTGCCGGAACTTGTGACTCGATTTGTTGCTGTAGGGATACGGGTACTGGATCTTGGCGTTGGATCTCCCTGGTATGCGGTCTATGTGGGGCGGAATTAGCATACTCGGGAGCTGCGTCATCTAAATATGAGGAAAGAAAAACATCTTCTGCGGTTCTAGGATGCCCCTTAGGATGTACCTTTATTGGGAACAATGGGGGCGGCAAGTCTTTCGGTATTTCTGGAGTAGCTTTAGGTAATCCTTCGGCCAGAAGGGGATACATACCATTCATAAGGGCATTTCTTTGCCTATCTACTTGTTCTGATTTCACTCGGATACCTTCCTCAATTAATGGATTCTCTCGAACTTTATTTGAACTCTCTTTATTCTTTTCTTCCTGTCTACGTGCTTTTTCTGTGCGTCTATGAGATTCTTTACGCCATAACTCAACGGCGTCTTTCTGTGACTGTCTGACTTTCCTTTTCCATAACTCTTCCTCGACTTTCATGATGCACTCTGCATCCCAGGTTCCCGCTGCGGGCCACCTCTGACTTTCTGGTAATCCCTTGGTGTAGTCTACCCATAAATCAAGAAATAATATAGCGTCTAAGCCATGTTTATGATACATGAAGTACCCTGGAGTGTCCCTAGGAGGAATAGGAACGGCTTCTTCGAGTACCCCTTTTCTTGTAGTGATCTGTCTTAGTTTCGAAAAGAACGGCATATTGGCAACTGATCCGATACTTAATCTTGAACACACTTAATACAAAAGCACAATAATGAACAACCATTCATACCACAATATGCAGGACGTTTTTAAACACATTAAACATTAAACATTAAACCTTTAACTGAAACAACAATGATGATCGTCTGCATAACTAATCACCAAGCATAATTCTTGACAATAACTAGATACTTCGGAAATACTTGATATACTGCTAAACAGTACAGATACACTGCTAAAACAGTGCAGACCGGATTTGTGTACCCAAACCCGTCTTGACCGGCACAACCTATGTGCACGTCAGAAATGCCTCCCCAGTAATGGTACTCACCGGGTAGCTTCGGAAACGGAAGGCCTCGGTAACTTGAACTTGGACCGGACTGGACTCGACTTCGAACTGGTGGGTCTCTGTATACCTCGGATCTTGCTCTCTCAGCTAGGCTCTGGTCGGGATACTTCGCACTTCTCACCGCCTCGTCTGGGTGTTGATCGCAGCCTCAGTCGCCCCCGCTTGACCGGAGGGAGATACAGGAAATCCTGCTGGTACGCGTTATTGTCCGTCCAGCTGTGGCAGGAGACCGGGCCTGCAACGCACCGCCGGCGCGTGAGATGAGAAAGTGTCCCTGTTCGGGCGCCATTCATGTGGTAAATAAAATTCCTTTACCTGGACTTAATTTGATACAGAAACATAATAAAATAGCTCAGTAAAATGAGAGGCAGAATCCGTGGTATTAGAGGTTCGGAATGGGCTTTATTCCAGTGATCGATTATAATCGGTTGCTCCAAGTTCCATCACCACGGGGGTTCAGGAAGTGAAGTACATACTTTATTGACAAGAAGTGACTTTTATAGATCATACATTACAATGAGGCGAATGCAGTAGGCGTAACAATTGATAAGGAAAATGACGATTTATCTGCGTAACCAAAAATGGGTGTAATAAGGAGTAAAAAGGAACGTAATTGGTTATGATGTCACATATAGGTGGATCTATAAGATAATACTTGGCATAGATGCGCGCGCAGCAACATGACGTGTGATTGACGTGCAACTAGGGGGTGAAGGGGACTTGACATTTAGCTCTACATGTGGAGACGAAAAGTCTGGGGGGTCAAGTCAACCTAATCCTAAATCATATCTAACATCCTATGTTTAAAGAACTATGTTATCCACGAAAGAAGGACTCTCGGACAGAATCTATTCTATACTGACTGTGCGTGCGTGTACAAGCGTCTAAGTGTCTACACTAAATGCGAGGGGATAGGAATATTCCATGGTAACAGGGCTATGAATTACTTGCATGAGGACAGAGAAGCCGGGCCTTTTGCTTGGTAACTGGAAGAATGTTTACTTAAACTACTAGGCAGGAATGCATCGGCTGAGGGGGAAGCAGATAATTCGAAGGTGAAATACAGTTCTTGGCAGAGAATAGGCTGATGTCAGGCTTCGTGAGCCGCGCAGAGAATGAGACAAAGTTCATGGTCACAAATGCAGGCTCAGACTGGAGCTTTCAGAGGCAGAAGGCAAGAAGAGTTTGATGACAGAATCAGGGCCTACTTGCCTGGACTGCAAAATGGAGTAACTGAGCCATATAAAGCCGGTGGCCTTTCATATTTAGGAATGGAATATCCGGCCTATTCATGGCGGATCTGACAGAGGACATGTTGACGGTGGACGCACATGTATTTGCGTCTTCATAACTGGAACTGGAGGAAACATACATGTACTTGTAACATGCACATAGAACCGTTGGGGTCCAAGATAGGGGACATAACTGACCAGAAAAATCCATATTTCCACAGTAGGGGGAAGAAAAACTCGATTCCCTTCTGGAGTCGGCCCCTTCCTTTCCTCCTAGAAATTAAGACAAAAATAAAAAACATTAGATTTTACTAGCAGTGATAGAATTATTCCCAATTAACTCTTCCACATAAACAATCATATTACAATTGATTCTACACAATATATACAACCAGATAGTTTTACTTGCAATTCTCTACACTTCTCATTACTCTCTTAAGTGAACATTCAGTTCCTCATCTTGGTTTAATCCTCTCGGGTGTTTGCTTTTCAAATTCACAATATGCCATAATTCCCTCTGTCTCAACTGCAGTTCCCTGTTCCCACCCCTTCTGTTTGTTTCTATTTGTTCTATTGCAAAAAATGATAGTAGGGAGTTATTGGACAGGTGATATTTTTCAAAGTGTCTTGCCACTGGATAGTGTGAGTCCCTATTATTTATTGCTCGCATGTGTTCCAATATTCTCTTTTTAACTGCCAGAGTAGTGCTCCCCACATATCTCAAATGACAAGGACATTCAAGAATATAAATAACATATGTACTTCCACATGTTAAAAATTGCTCAATATTCTTGACTGTTACAGGGGTATCATATTTTTTCCGCATGTGGCTGTGGCGACACGCCTTACAATGGCCACATGGAAAAAACCCTTTTAAGTTAAGACGTGTGTTGATTTGGGTTTTCGAGATATCTCCTTTCATCAAAATATCTTTTAGATTTCTACTTTTCCTGTATGTTATAAGTGGGCGTGCAGGTAAGTCATTCATAAGAGTAGGTTCGCTTTTCAGTGTGTTCCAATTTTTGTTCAAGATTTTAACAATATTGCTCGATTCTGCATTGAACGTCAAAATAACTCTGGGTTGATTTACCCTTCTTTTTCCCCATTAGTTTTTTCCAGAAGGGTTTCATCCCTGGAAATCTTTTTTACTTTTTCTTTCGCTCTTTCCAGTACCCATTGAGGATAGCCTCTTTCCTTAAATCTTTCCAACATGTTTTCTTGCTCAATACAGAAATCTTCCGTAGTGCTGCAGTTTCTCCTTGCTCTGAGCAGCTCCCCAAATGGTATGCTCCATTTCAGGGTTTCAGGGTGACTGCTCAGAGCATGGAGAAGACTGTTCCCAGCCGTATCTTTTCTATGTAGTTTGGTACAAATTTTGTTATGCCGGATCTCTACTACTACGTCAAGAAATTCAATAGCTACCGTACTGATGTTATATGTTAGTCTTAAGTTGTAGTTGTTAATATTCAAGTTCTCAATAAATATGGTAGCTGATTGTTCGTCTCCTTTCCATATAATAAAAAGGTTGTCAATGTACCTTAGCCATTTGACTATCTTTTTGTCTGTTCCCATGTGGTCCATGTTTCTTTGTACTTCCTCCTCCCATACCCCAAGGAACAGATTGGCAAAACTTGGGGCAAAACAAGTCCCCATTGCTGTGCCTAGGACTTGTTTGAACAGTTGATCATCAAATATGAAAATATTGTCCGTTAAACAAAATTTTATCATTTCCAAAAGTATCATAGTGTGATCTCTAAAACATATTTTTCTCTTTTTTAGGTAATGGTAGCAGCACTGTAAACCTAGTTCATGGTCTATTACTGAGTACAGAGAGTTTACATCCATTGTGATCAGTTGGTAGTCGTCCTCCCAAACAATGTCTTTTATTTTCCCTAAGAAATCCTTAGTATCTTTAGTATAGGAGGGAAGAGTTAAAACATATTCTCGTAGAAAATGATCCACATATTTCGATATGTGTTCTGATACACACCCAATTGAAGATACTATAGGTCTACCTGGAGGTATCGTGGCATTTTTGTGGATCTTGGGCAGTAGATAAAAACTGGGCATTTTGGGATAATCTTTTTTCAGATAACAAAATTCCTCCCATTGTAAAAGGCCTTGATCTTTCCATGTCGACAACATTGCCCAGATTTTGAGTATACTCTCATTGTACTCTTCCATATTGCTTTCCACATAGTATCTGATGTCCTTAAGTTGTTTAAGGGCTTCTTTAACATACATACTGCGATCCCACAGAACGATATTTCCTCCCTTGTCTGCAGGGCGGATCACTAAGTTATCATCCTCTGCTAATGATTTAACTAGTTCCCATTGTTTTTTTGAGAAATTTCTTCCAGGTTGCTTATATGAAGGTTTATTGATCTTCATTCGAAAATTAATAAGATCTTTCATTACTGTCTCGTGGAAAGCATCTATGTTGTCATGAGATGTTGTGGGATAGAATATAGACTTGGGTTTAAATCCAGTTCTTGCTGGACAGTCTGTAATAATTTCTTCTGTTTCAGCACTGGTCAGATAATCATCTGGATCATCATACAGGTCCACCAGAGTTGTTGATATATTGAGGTCACCTATATTAGTGTATGAGGTTTCATCTCTCCCTTGATTATTGTCATTGATTTCCTCTGGAGGTCTCAGCCATTTGTTGCTATGCCATTTCTTTAGCTTGAGCTTACGGATGAATTTGAAAATGTCAATTCCGGTTTCTGGGTAATTGAATTTACTTGTAGGGCAGAATGAGAGACCTAAACATAGTGTTCTTTTTTCTTCCATTGTCAATGGCCTGTACGATAAATTAACAATAGTTTTATTTACCATTTCGTCTTCCATTATTCCTGTTGTGTTGGACCAGTCTTCTTGTTTCCCATTGGTCTGTATCCACGTCCTCTTCCTCTTCTTGATCTTCTGTCGGATTCGCTGTCTTCTTCGCCAGTTTCTTCCCTGTTTCTTCCTCTTCCTCTGTTCGGTTGTCCTCGACCTCTCCCCCTTGCTTTTGGTGGTTGTACTGTCCTTGGAATTTGCCTCCCTATTCTCATGAGGCGGTATTCTTCTAAAAAATGTGTTTGTTGTCTTGATCCCGAAACTGATTCATTCACATTAATATTTGTGTTTGTTTCTTGCATGTCCCCCTCCGTATCACTGCTGGTTATGGAATCAGTTGCACTCCGGATCCCAGATACATCCTCTATTGTTGCACCTTGTGCGAGTTTCGCATACAAGTGGTCATATTTATGACTACACGTTAAGATTCTTCCGCTCTCGTAGTCACAACAGTCACGGTGCAGCTTACGTTGTTTCCCTGCTTTTATATCCTCTTCATACCGTTTCAATCTCCCTTTCAAATCAGTCATGAATGTATTAACAGCCTCCTGTTCTTTGTGTTTCATTATTTCCTCTTCCAACGTTTTCAATTCCTTCATTATTGTTTCTCGGTCTTCCCAGGCATATTTTATTAGAATCATCAGCATGTGTTTTGAACTTAATGCTGAATTTTCCGCCCATTCTTGGAGCATCAGAGGGTTTGGGGACTCGTAGCTGGGTGTAATATATATGCGGAGGCCTCTGGGAGATTGAAACGGTATGAAGAGGATATAAAAGCAAGGAAACAACGTAAGCTGCACCGTGACTGTTGTGACTACGAGAGCGGAAGAATCTTAACGTATAGTCATAAATATGACCACTTGTATGCGAAACTCGCACAAGGTGCAACAATAGAGGATGTATCTGGGATCCGGAGTGCAACTGATTCCATAACCAGCAGTGATACGGAGGGGGACATGCAAGAAACAAACACACATATTAATGTGAATGAATCAGTTTCGGGATCAAGACAACAAACACATTTTTTAGAAGAATACTGCCTCATGAGAACAGGGAGGCAAATTCCAAGGACAGTACAACCACCAAAAGCAAGGGGGAGAGGTCGAGGACAACCGAACAGAGGAAGAGGAAGAAACAGGGAAGAAACTGGCGAAGAAGACAGCGAATCCGACAGAAGATCAAGAAGAGGAAGAGGACGTGGATACAGACCAATGGGAAACAAGAAGACTGGTCCAACACAACAGGAATAATGGAAGACGAAATGGTAAATAAAACTATTGTTAATTTATCGTACAGGCCATTGACAATGGAAGAAAAAAGAACACTATGTTTAGGTCTCTCATTCTGCCCTACAAGTAAATTCAATTACCCAGAAACCGGAATTGACATTTTCAAATTCATCCGTAAGCTCAAGCTAAAGAAATGGCATAGCAACAAATGGCTGAGACCTCCAGAGGAAATCAATGACAATAATCAAGGGAGAGATGAAACCCCATACACTAATATAGGTGACCTCAATATATTAACAACTCTGGTGGACCTGTATGATGATCCAGATGATTATCTGACCAGTGCTGAAACAGAAGAAATTATTACAGACTGTCCAGCAAGAACTGGATTTAAACCCAAGTCTATATTCTATCCCACAACATCTCATGACAACATAGATGCTTTCCACGAGACAGTAATGAAAGATCTTATTAATTTTCGAATGAAGATCAATAAACCTTCATATAAACAACCTGGAAGAAATTTCTCAAAAAAACAATGGGAACTAGTTAAATCATTAGCAGAGGATGATAACTTAGTGATCCGCCCTGCAGACAAGGGAGGAAATATCGTTCTGTGGGATCGCAGTATGTATGTTAAAGAAGCCCTTAAACAACTTAAGGACATCAGATACTATGTGGAAAGCAAAATGGAAGAGTACAATGAGAGTATACTCAAAATCTGGGCAATGTTGTCGACATGGAAAGATCAAGGCCTTTTACAATGGGAGGAATTTTGTTATCTGAAAAAAGATTATCCCAAATTGCTCAGTTTTTATCTACTGCTTTTTATCTACTGCCCAAGATCCACAAAAATGCCACGATACCTCCAGGTAGACCTATAGTATCTTCAACTGGGTGTGTATCAAATCACATATCGAAATATGTGGATCATTTTCTACGAGAATATGTTTTAACTCTTCCCTCCTATACTAAAGATATTAAGGATTTCTTAGGGAAAATAAAAGACATTGTTTGGGAGGACGACTACCAACTGATCACAATGGATGTAAACTCTCTGTACTCAATAATAGACCATGAACTAGGTTTACAGTGCTGCTACCATTACCTAAAAAAGAGAAAAATATGTTTTAGAGATCACACTATGATACTTTTGGAAATGATAAAATTTTGTTTAACGAACAATATTTTCATATTTGATGGTCAAATGTTCAAACAAGTCCTAGGCACAGCAATGGGGACTTGTTTTGCCCCAAGTTTTGCCAATCTGTTCCTTGGGGTATGGGAGGAGGAAGTACAAAGAAACATGGACCACATGGGAACAGACAAAAAGATAGTCAAATGGCTAAGGTACATTGACGACCTTTTTATTATATGGAAAGGAGACGAACAATCAGCTAGCATATTTATTGAGAACTTGAATATTAACAACTACAACTTAAGACAACATATAACATCAGTACGGTAGCTATTGAATTTCTTGACGTAGTAGTAGAGATCCGGCATAACAAAATTTGTACCAAACTACATAGAAAAGATACGGCTGGGAACAGTCTTCTCCATGCTCTGAGCAGTCACCCTGAAACCCTGAAATGGAGCATACCATTTGGGGAGCTGCTCAGAGCAAGGAGAAACTGCAGCACTACGAAAGATTTCTGTATTGAGCAAGAAAACATGTTGGAAAGATTTAAGGAAAGAGGCTATCCTCAATGGGTACTGGAAAGAGCGAAAGAAAAAGTAAAAAAGATTTCCAGGGATGAAACCCTTCTGGAAAAAACTAATGGGGAAAAAGAAGGGGAAAATCAACCCAGAGTTATTTTGACGTTCAATGCAGAATCGGCAATATTGTTAAAATCTTGAACAAAAATTGGAACACACTGAAAAGCGAACCTACTCTTATGAATGACTTACCTGCACGCCCATTTATAACATACAGGAAAAGTAGAAATCTAAAGGATATTTTGATGAAAGGAGATATCTCGAAAACCCAAATCAACACACGTCTTAACTTAAAAGGGTTTTTTCCATGTGGCCATTGTAAGGCGTGTCGCCACAGCCACATGCGGAAAAAATATGATTCCCCTGTAACAGTCAAGATTATTGAGCAATTTTTAACATGTGGAAGTACATATGTTATTTATATTCTTGAATGTCCTTGTCATTTGAGATATGTGGGGAGCACTACTCTGGCAGTTAAAAAGAGAATATTGGAACACATGCGAGCAATAAATAATAGGGACTCACACTATCCAGTGGCAAGACACTTTGAAAAATATCACCTGTCCAATAACTCCCTACTATCATTTTTTGCAATAGAACAAATAGAAACAAACAGAAGGGGTGGGAACAGGGAACTGCAGCTGAGACAGAGGGAATCATGGCATATTGTGAATTTGCAAAGCAAACACCCGAGAGGATTAAACCAAGATGAGGAACTGAATGTTCACTTAAGAGAGTAATGAGAAGTGTAGAGAATTGCAAGTAAAACTATCTGGTTGTATATATTGTGTAGAATCAATTGTAATATGATTGTTTATGTGGAAGAGTTAATTGGGAATAATTCTATCACTGCTAGTAAAATCTAATGTTTTTTATTTTTGTCTTAATTTCTAGGAGGAAAGGAAGGGGCCGACTCCAGAAGGGAATCGAGTTTTTCTTCCCCCTACCCTTTTCTTCCATAGCATCAAACGAAAGTCAATCACAGTGCAGATAAGAGAATCTACATATTCCTAATAATATTTCTAAAGTTCTACTCTGTATATGTGAATATGACAAGGGAATGAGGTGGCACATATAAAGATCATGTTTCTTTATACAGTTTTTATAGGGTGTTGATCGTAATTAATTAATTTCTGGTGGATAGTAAATATGTCACGTCTTGAAGTAATGGGATAACTAATGAACAAGATTCATAATTTGCTTCAATAAGACACTATGTCTAATGCAGTGGAGAATAACTGATGAATAATTGTATATTTTTTTTATTTTTTTGAATTCTCATATTATATTGATCATTTATTGGGAAAAGCACTATGCCGATAGAATACCAATAATAGTATTCAGAGAGACACAGGATGGATTACCAACAATAGGAAGAAATATTCAGGAATAACTGGATGCACCTTGTTGTTTGAAATATGAATTCTGTAAATTATACAATCATGTAACAAAGCTCAGGTCAATAATATGGACCGCTATGCTCTGCAGAAGGGATCACCGAGTGGGTCGAGCCAGTCGCCAGATACCCAGAAGGAGGCCTCGCCCTTGGCCCCGGAGGTCTCGCTGCAGGATGTCATGGGCGCGCTTGAAGGGATGCAGACTTCGATTGGGAGGCAGTTTGATGCCCTGGCGCATAAGGTGGATGCCATCTTGGTGGATGTCAACCTGATCCGTGCGGACTTGGGCAAAACGAATGAACGGGTTAAAACCCTGGACCTCAAAACCACGGGCCTCGCCGATGATGTCGCGGAACTGCAGACCGAGGTTCGTAAGCTGAGGACCGACAGTGATCTCGCCGCCCGCAGGCTGGAGGACTTTGAGAGCCGGGCCAGGCGCAACAACGTGCGCGTTATCGGGGTCCCGGAGTCCTCGGATGAGGCTTCGGTTGACCTGCTCGTCGAGGACTTGGTGCTTAACCATCTGCAGCCTAAGGGTCTTGGAAAGTTCTTTGCGGTTGAAAGGGCCCATAGAGTGCCGGGTGGGAGGCCCAAGGTGGGAGCCCCACCGAGGCCGATCGTCGCCCGGCTCTTTCATTTTCGAGATCGGGACGCTATCCTGCAAGCATCGAGGGTGACGGGCCCGGTCCCCTTCCAGAACGCGTCGGTGAATTTCTATCCGGACTTCACCCAGCAGGTGCAGAGGCAGAGACAGGGCTTTCTGGGGGTGAAGAGGCGACTTCGGGAGAGGGATCTGAAGTATGCCATGCTCTTCCCTGCCAGACTACGTGTGGTGTACGAAGATCGGACATTCTTCTTTGAGTCTCCTGTTATGGCCGATGAATGGCTGGACGCTTTGCCTCGGCGGCGGACGGGAGAGGATACTGCCGTGGATGGGGACAGTGGCCGGGATGGGCAAGGCTGATCTCTTGGAGCCGGTCTGACTCGATTTGACTTTATTTGATGACTTGATTAGAGTGCAGTAAATGCGGAGGGTTGCGGGAGGACGAGGGGAGCTCTTTCCTCCCTTAGGGTGCTTTTTGTAGATGTTGGGTTTTGTAGGGCGACAGGCACACTGCAAGTTGGGGGGGCTTTGTAAGCTGCAGCAGGGGTGCAGGGTGGGGGGGATGGTTGGGATTTTGGGGTTGTTGTTGGGGGGTCTGTTTCTGCAAGGCGTAGTGATCATCTTCGGTATTGTCCCATGGTGGCTCTTCGGGGGGGGGGTGGGCCTCTTTGTGTTTGGGGATGGGGGGTAGAGGTTTAAGTGTTATTAGCTGGAATGTTAATGGTTTGGGGGATCGCATTAAGCGCGGGATAGTTTTGCAACACTTGAAACGGTCAATGCCAGATGTTGCCCTACTGCAGGAGACACACCTTATAGGTAACACGTGCTATGCTCTTAATAGGAAGGGTTATAAATTCATAGCTCACTCGGGATTCTCCTCCGGGTCTAGGGGTGTGGGCATCCTTGTCAGGGCCTCGCTGCCATTTGAGGTGGACTCCACCGTTGTTGACGATAGGGGGAGGTTTGTGGCGGTGGCGGGGAGGTGGGAAGGTAGAACTTTGGTTTTAGTTTCGGTTTATGTCCCTCCAGCCCTGCAGGCCTCCACGTTTGTGGATCTGGGTAGGGCCTTGCTGGATCTCCCGGGGGGTATGCTAGTGGTAGGGGGGGACTTCAATGCTGTCGGCTCTGGGCTGCTGGATAGGCACCCGCCCAGAGACACAGGGGGGGCTCAGAAGTGGCTTCCAGACTTCCTAGACACACTCGGCCTGATAGACTGCTGGAGGCTCCGACACCCCACACAGCGTCAATACACCTTCCACTCCGGGGCGCATGGTAGCCTCTCTAGGATTGATTATCTGCTTACTTTGGCTGTGCACGCCCCTTTGGTTTCTGAGGCCAGGCACATGGCACGTGGCATATCGGACCATTCGCCAGTGTGGGTCAGGTTGGATGTCGGCCGAGAGGGAGGGGGCAGGGTGGCTCCTATTAACCCCTGGTACTTTCGAGATTCCAAGATGCGCAGCGCACTGGTGAAGACAGTTGATAATTTTTTCAAGGATAATCAGGGGTCCGTGGACTCGGCAGTGTCGCTCTGGGAAGCATTTAAGACCGTTCTGCGAGGGGAGGCCCTCTCACTTGTAGTGGCGGCCAAGCGGCGGAGAGATGGCGAGGTTATGCAGGTGGAGGAGGAGATCATGGCTTTGGAGGGAGCGCTAGAGGAGGAGGTGACAGTGGCCTCACTGCATGAGCTGAGCTTGAAGCAAGCCGAGTATAAGGACCTTGTGACAAATGCCGCTAAGACCCTCAGTAGGGAGCAGCAGGGCCGCCTGTATGATGTTGGTGACAAGGCCGGGAAGCTCCTAGCTTGGCTGGATAAAAAAGAACGGGTTAATAGAGTAGTGCCGGAGCTGACGGGAGAGGGGGGAGAGGTGATTGTGGACCCTGAGGGGATTGTCCAGTCTTTCTCGGACTATTTCCGTAAGGTTTATGCCTCAGTGTCGGATAGGCCGCCCGGGGACTCGCGTGACCTCTTGCGGGATATCGCTCTGCCCTGTCTTTCTGATGTAGATAGAGATGATCTTGATGGAGACTTAACGGTCGATGAGGTGGCGGGAGCTATTCGCGCGCTGAACTCGGGCAAGGCCTCGGGCCCGAATGGCTTGCCGATTGACTTGTATAAATTGTTCCCGGATAGTGTAGCCCCTCACCTGCGCGCCATGTTTGTGGAGGCGCGGGAGAGTGGGACCCTCCCGTTGGACCAGAGGCTGGCGGCAATTGTTGTGATACATAAAGATGGTAAACCCCGAGATAAGTGTGCCTCATATAGGCCCATATCACTCCTCAACGCCGAGCCGAAGATCCTGGCTAAAATCCTGGCGGGCAGATTGCTCAGGGTACTTGGAGACTTGATTCACCCGGATCAATCCGGTTTTATTCCGCATCGCAACACCGCCTTGAACCTTCGGCGCCTTCATGGGGTGATCGCCAGGGCTGGCACGCTGCGAGAACCGGCGATTGTGGCGTCTCTTGATGCCACGATGGCCTTCGATACGGTGGAATGGGAGTATTTGTGGGCTGTGCTAGCCAAGTTCGGCTTTGGCCCTGGTTTTGTGAGCTGGGTGAGGTTGCTGTATGAGGGACCCCTTGCGAGTGTGGTGGTAAATGGCCGGGCATCGACTCCATTCCGGCTTGGGAGGGGGACTCGGCAGGGCTGCCCCCTGTCGCCTCTGTTGTTCGCCCTTGCCCTTGAGCCTCTGGCGGCGTGGATACGCTGGCACCCGGATATCCGTGGCCTTCGGTGGTCGCCCGAACACGAGGACCGCATTTCGCTATATGCTGATGACATCTTGTTGTATCTTGCCTCGCCCAAGAACTCACTCATAGTGGTCTGTGACGTTCTTACGTCCTTCAGTAGGAATTCGGGTCTCGTCATCAACTGGAGTAAATCGTATTTATACGTCCTGAGTGGTGAGGTTCCGCCGGTCCCGCGAACTTGTTCGATCCAGGTTGCTCAGCAAGGCTTCGTGTATCTGGGGATCTTTATCTCCATGGACCCCGCTTTGCGGTATGAGAGAAACCTGCTCCCCCCCCTGGCGCGCCTGCGGCGGGATGTTGAGGGCTGGCGGAGGCTGCCGCTCTCCCTCGTCGGGCGCGCTGCCTTGTTCAAAATGATGTCCCTTCCTCGGTTCCTCTACGCATTGCAAAATACTCTAGATTGGGTGCCGGCCAAGTATTTTCGGGAGGTCGAAAGCCTCCAACGGTCGTTGCTGTGGGATGGGCGACCGCGGATAGCGATTGCGAAATTGACGCTTCCATGGTATAACGGGGGTATCGCGCTTCCAGCCATCCAACGCTATTACTGGGCCACTCAGTTGTCCGCGATTAACCACGGTTTCTATGGCCCGGCCCTCAGCCCTGGTTATGCCATGGACAGATGGTTGTTGCGCGGTGGGAACTATCTTAGGGCGTTGTACTCGCGGTCCCTCGACTCATCCCTCACGGGGCCCACTGGGGTGGCGGTGCGTGTATGGAAGATGGCGACTGACTCTCTGGGCTGGAAGGATAGGCTCACCCTAGCTGCCCCGTTGTTTGAATCTGAAAGGTTGGGTAGGCTTTGGCATACGAAAGGGTTTGATAAATGGGACTTGATCGGCATCTCCAGGGTTGGAGATATGCTGATTAAGGGTAGGGTGAAGTCCTTTGAAGAGTTGCAGAAGGAGTATGAGTTGGGGGCGTCTGAGTTTTTCCGATATGTTCAGGTGCGTCATGCCCTGCGGTCAGTCCTTGTGGAGGGTGAGAAGGTGCCTGAGTCCTCTCCTTTGGAGGACCGGATCCTTGATGGCCATATGCCGGAGAGCACGATTTCGCTCATCTACAAGAAACTAATAAATGTTCGGGCTGATTTGCTACTGGGGCTGCGGGACCAGTGGACTAGGGACGGACTCGAGTTGGATGATGAGGACTGGCAGTCTGCTGTTTCCTCTCCTAAGGAGGTTGCGATCCCGTCGCGTCTGAGGCTGGTGCAGCTCAAAATCCTGCATCGAGTGTATGTGACGGGGCCGCGACTAGTTCATATGGGATTCTCTGAGGAAGGCCTATGTAGGAGGGGATGCGGTATGGTGGGTACTTTCCTACATATCATCTGGGAGTGTGGTGTCATCACGGAATTTTGGAGGCGAGTTCATGCGGTGATGGGGGAGGTGACGGGCATTGCTATGCAGCCGGAAGCGCGGTGTTGTCTCCTGAATGTCTGGGGGCCCACTGACCATGATGAGGCACAGACCCAGTGGGTGACCCTGGGTAACATGATTGCTAAGAGGGACATCGCGCGCTTGTGGGGTTCCGGGGGGCCCCCCACGTTAACTGCGTGGAAAGAAAATATGGACTGGAGTATGCTCAGGGAGAAGACAGTATATTGCGCCAGAGGCCGCCCTCGGAAGTGGCATGCCATCTGGGGGCGGTGGAATCAATACAGGGGGGGAATATGTCTTGCCCCTGATCTGGATCCCCCCGAGGAACAGCTTTCTTCTTGACCTTCTTTCCAGCTCAGTTGCAGATGTGATGGTTAATTGACTTCTTGGGCCTCTGCTTTTCCCCCCTTTTTCCTCTTATCATAGTACTCTGACAGTTAGACGATTGGGGTCCGGCTCCCCCTGAGGGGCTGTCACCGTGGGCATTCAGTGTTGTTGCCTTGCTGGGGTTTGTTGTGTGTTTGTAATTATTAAAACTGGAACCTTCTCACTGCTCCTTCAATGTACTGTGGACGATTCTCTATACTCTCCTAATGAAGCTGCCGAACCTCCGGGTTGTCGGCTGAATAGCTGTGTCCAGATTCTTGAAGAAATAAAGGTTTTAAAAAAAAATAAAAAAAAAAATAAAAATCATGTAACAAAGTATTGAACATGCAATTGACTAGCTTAAAATGGCCGCCAATTTAGTGACCATTGAAACGAGGATTATAGTCCGTTGTCTCTGTTGTTATTGCCTGTCTGGATAAGCACTATGCCAATAGAAAACCAAGTATAATACTTAGAGATAAACACTGTGTTGACTAAATATGATTTTTCTTAGAAATACAATCAAGTAGCAGAGTACTGGACATGTATTTGACTAGCTTAAAATGGCCGCCAATTTTGTGCCTACTAGGATTGCAGTCCCTTTTCTGTGTGTACTACCTGAATTCCCATATGGTATATACGTGACGAAATTCCACTACCTAATGTGTGAGCAAGCCTGCTGTGTCAGGCGAAACGCGTTACCGAAATTAAAACAGATCTGGTGAAAGATTAGCCCCGTGGTGGTCGTCATAATTATTCATTTGTAAAAAAAAAAAATATATATATATATATATATATATATGAAGAGAAAACGCCTTCAGGTAACCAAAATCCTTGGCAAAAGACGAAGCGTACCCAATGTACTTTTTGTGCCAGCGTTTATTTAGTGCCCAACACCAATGCCGCCATTACGCGTTTCAGCCCTCGTGGGGCCTTGATCACATGAAGAATGAATATATATATATATATATATATATATATATATATTCATTCACAAATACAAAATTTTAAGTATGTTATATTTACATGAATTTGTCAGTGACAACACTGTGAACTAAAAAAACACAGAAATTCACCAGTTATAATTAGGAGAGCTAACTATAACTTGCGCATCTGCCATGCACTGCTTCCGATCTCATGTATGACATCACTCATGACATATTCTATGACATAATTTAGGACACCATCCAAAGAGTGTTAGTTTGTTTTATAGTTTACAGTTAATAGTTTTATAGTTTACATAGTGGTGGGTAGCTACCATATTACTTTTCTACCTAATTTTGTACAGCCTTTGTCCAGCTAATCGGTATGTGTTATAAAATGTATGTGCTCCTATTGCACCATAGGTGTATAGAGTTATTGAACATGTTATAAATATTTGCATTGAAGAGTAAGTCATATATTACAAATATTTATTTTTCAGAAAGACACATATGTAATCAGTGATGTAATATCTGACGTCATCAGCAGAGGATTGCGGTCGCGTGAGTTATAGTTGCCTGCACTAACTATAACGGGGGAATTTCATTGGTTTTTTACGAGGGAAATGTCCAGCTAACTATAACGTGTGAAACCTATGGTTTTTTAAGTGAATTTGCAAGGTTTTTTAAATGCTAATTCCTAACTATAACGTGTGTGAAACCTATGGTTTTTTAAGTGAATTTGTACGGTTTTTTAAATGCTAAGTTATGTATTTATTAATATTTTTTTTTTCAGGTTCTTCACCGTGCGCGCACCGTGCGCGCACCGTGCGCTTCACTCACCGTGCGCGCGCACCGAGCGCCCACGATGCGTTGTGCGTGCCATGCACGCACAGTGCGCGCACCCCGCGCTTTTTCGAAAAAAAAAAATGTTTTTTTCATCCTTGGGGGTCCTTCAGTGACCCCTGACAAAGGCTAGGGGGTCAGGAACTGTCCACCCTGCCCCCTTTTCATGTTCTCCACCTTTGTTTTTCACTGCCTCAGACTGCGAGAGACAAAATGGCAGCCGACACTTCCTGATTTCGACCGATTCGAATGTTTACTGACATCTAACAACCAATCAGAATTGCGCTCGCGCACGTCACCGTGCGTGCACCGTGCGCGCACGGTGCGAGGCTATAGATATGTATGTACTTTTAACTGCAATTTTCTCAGGAACTACTGAACAGATTGACTCCAGATATGCAAAAGGCACATCCCTGACCTGAGGACTACCTCTTTGCCAAATTTAAACTCATTCTGTTCAGCCGTTTGGGCTGTACCTTGGACTAAAGGTCCCTATGGAAAATTGCATGGGAACAACGCGTTTTGGGACCCCCCTTTTTTCTCAGCCCCCGCTTGACGAATCCCCCCGAGACTTTCAGGGTAGGAGCGGAGCGCCCCAGCTATTTTGAAAATTTCGCGAGGATTCATCAATCGGCGCCAAAGTTATTACAAATAGAATGTTGCGGATTTCCTATGGAAACACGGTCCTAACTATAACTATCTACTGGCGACCGCCAGTAGGTAATATATATATATATATCCAGTCAAAGGGTCGCTAGTAGTGCGCTCTCAGTAAACGAATCACAGGACACTCCAGAGAATTCAAAGGTGTTTAATTAAACACCTTTGAATTCTCTGGAGTGTCCTGTGATTCGTTTACTGAGAGCGCACTACTAGCGACCCTTTGACTGGATTTCATTACCGGCGTGCTCCGCCGGTGTGTGCACCGCCTTCCTTGGGTCCTCGACTGTCGGCAGGAGCGACTTTGTTGAATTATATATATATATTTCAGCTCCCCATACAAGTAGAAACGACCAGCACTCGTGTTACTATAAATATAATACAAATTTATTGGCGAAAAAAGAAACTAACACAACAAACGTGTTTTGGCAATCCTGCCTTGGTCAATGTCGGCAGCCCCAACGTCATAGCGACCTTTAAACACATGATTCAAACCCTCATTAGAAAATAGACAACTTCATTATACAATTCTATGTGCGCCATCTTGGAACATGTTGTGAGACACAGTATTAGACACTCAAAAACTACATTACTCGTTCAAATACTAAATTCATTCAGCAATTCATCTTGCAAATGCAATCAAAATTAGAGAGTATACCTTAGATTCAATGTAAGCACATCCTATGTACAACATTTACATTATATACATTAACTGCAATATTGCTATGTACATATTCACACGCTAAATTCTGTGGGGACTAGTCCGTTCATTATATTTCTAGCGTTCAATGCACTACCTCGTTGTCTATTTAGGGATCAAAAAACTGATAACGCCCCGGACGGGCTTTTAATATTATCAAAATTGATCAAATCCATCAGTAGAAGGTAGTTGATCTTACTCTCCCCTCTCGTGATTTATACCATGTTGTACAGTATTGTTATACCGCCCTGAATGGGCCTATTGTTGTCACACAGGATGGTATGCTTACTCCCGTCTCTAACATGTTCTCGATTGGCCCAACTAATCAAACGGAGCAGTTACATTCCTAAATGTATAGCGAGTTCCTCCCCACTGTTCAAGCCTCCTGGAAAATTTGCATTGGAGGTCTATAATGAATCTAGATTCAAGCTTCCTGAGTCTCTTCTCTCTACCTCCTCCTCTAAAATCTCTGGGGACATGGTCTAGGCAGTGAAACTGCAGCAACGATCTGTCCCTCATTTGGTGGCTGGCAAAATGCTGTGCCAGCGGATAGTTCAAATCATTGCTGGCTATGGCCCTTTGATGTTCCAGGACCCTCATCTTTACCTGGTTGATTGTACTTCCGACATATCTGAGGTTGCACGGGCAAGTCAGACAGTAAACCACATATGTGGTACTACATGTCATAAATTTAGTAATCTTCCTCACAGTTTTCCTCCCAGGCACCTCATATGTCGTAAACCTTTTACTGGTGGCACAGACTCTGTATTTCCCGACAGGGAAAGGCGCCCCGTAGATCGCCCAAACCTTGTTGTTGTTTCACTACCCCCAAGTGACTTTCTACTAGATGGTCTTTGATAGGTCTCGATCTCCTAAAGGTGACACATGGTCTCTCGGATAGATCTTTCCCGATGATTACATCTGATTTAACAATGCGTATATATTTACTGAAAAAACCACAGGTTTCAAGGACATTATAGTTAGGCTGACATTTCATTCATACAAAACCAGAGAAATTCAGCCATCATAGTTAGCTGAGCTAACTATAACTCGCACCCCCACAATGCACTACTGATGATGTCACATATTACATCACTTATGACAGGTTAGCGACATCACTGATGACATCTCAAGTGACTTCACTGATGACATCATCCAGTGTCTGAGTGTTTCTAAAAAGTTTAAGAATGATATATATATATATATATATATATTCACTAAAAAAAACATAGGTTTCAGGGGCGTTATAGTTAGCTGGACATTTCCCTCGTACAAAACCCTAGAAATTTCCCTGTTATAGTTAGTTCAGCTAACTATAACTCGCACCCCCGCAATGCACTGCTGATGACGTCACATATTACATCACTCATGACATGGTCAGTGACATCACTGATGACATCACTGATGACATCTCAAATGACATCACTGATGACGTCATCCAGTGACTGTGTGTTTCTGTAAAGTTTAAATATGTTTTAAATATTTATAGTGAAAGGCCTATGGAAGAATGAGTGGGTGTATAAGTGTGTGAATGGGTGATTTTCTAGGTGCGTAACTGACTCTATAAGTGAGTCATTAAATGTATCTTACTGCAGACTAGTGACTAAACTGTATGGATGTCTGTATGTGTCTGTGTGTTGGTGTATAAGTGGCTGCATGGTTTTGTGAATAGCTATATGAGTGTCTATATGGGTTATTGATTGGTTGTCTGAGTATCTGTATGTGTGCCTAAGTGTTAGTGTGGGTAGGGTGTTTGTGCATAGATGTGTGAGTGGGTGATTCAGTGGGTGCATGGTTTTAAGAGTGCATCTGTGATGGACTGTATGGTTGGGTGACTGTATGTAAGGGTGTGTTAGTGATTGAATGTATATCTCAGTTGTACATGTGTCAGTAACTACATATGTGAAACGCAGTGTATATGTGTGTGAGAGTATATAACTATCTATATGTGAGAGTGTGATTTTGGGAGTGGCTGTATGGATGAGTGTGTGCTTGTATCAGTAGTTGTATAAGAGCGTCAGAATTTGTTAGTATTTTTATGAGTAAGTGAACTTGAGTGTGTTTAACTGTAAAAATGAGTAAATTGGACTGTGATTAATTATTTGCATTACTGACTAGATGTGTCAGTACCTCAATGGATGATTGGCGGTGTGTGAGTGTCTATATAGGTGTATAAATGCATATGATAGTCCTGTACAGAGTGACTGTAAGTATGAGTGACTGTACAGGTGAGTGAGTGGAGATGTATGTAGACCTAAGAGTCAATGAGTGGGTGTGTAGTTATTGGTATTGGAGTATCTATGGTTTTCAAAATGGCCTGAACTTTTGAGTCGGTGTATCAAAGGTTATATTAGGGTGTGAGAAGATGCACTAATTTATCACATGGATGACGTCATCAGTGATGTCATCAGTGATGTCATTTGAGATGTCATCAGTGATGTCATCAGTGATGTCACTGACCATGTCATGAGTGATGTAATATGTGACGTCCTCAGCAGTGCATTGCGGGGGCGCGAGTTATAGTTAGCTGAACTAACTATAACAGGGGAATTTCTAGGGTTTCGTACGAGGGAAATGTCCAGCTAACTATAACGCCCCTGAAACCTATGTTTTTTTTTGTGAATTTCTAAAGTTTTTTAAATGCCAATTCCTAACTATAACGCCCCTGAAACCTGTGGTTTTTTCAGTGAATTTCAAAGGTTTTTTAAATGCCAATTCCTAACTATAACGTGCATGAAACCTATGGTTTTTTCAGTGAATTTCAAAGGTTTTTTAAATGCTAATTCCTATCTATAACTTATCTCTAAAGATATCATGTTCAATGATTTTCACTGGATTTCTATATTTTTCAAATTCAGTGTGTCAATTTAATTAATTACGTTTTTTTGAAATTCTTTTTTATCCCTATTTTTTAAATTAATTTTTTTAATTAATTATTTTAAAAATTAAAAAATATTATTTGTTTTTATTGGGTTTTTCAAACATATTTTTTTATATTTTTACAAATATTTCTTTAACTATATGTTCAAAACTTTATTTTATATATTGTTTTTCCATGTTTTTGGATCCACGCACCCTATGCGCACCGTTCTCGATCCCTATGCGTTAGCATCCACGCATGGTATGCGTTGGGTACGTGTTTAGTGCGTGATCGCAATGCGACAGGTATGCAACTCCAGCCTATACGCGACACGTTCGATGTACGTAACGCGACATTTATGCGCTTCCGCGATGCGTTATCTGCGTCTATGACGCGGTAGGTGCGCGGATCCTGCAAAATATTTAACATTTAAAAAAACATATATATATGTATTTCATGTGAATATTAATTGAAGACAAACTCTAAACTAGTCTTAAAACTAATATATTTTACATTTAATCCTATAATTTTTTTTTATTCAATTTCGCGGATGCGCGCTGGTTTGTGTGCTGCGTATGCGCAGGGTGCGCGGATCGCATGTGACCTGCAAAAAAAGAGATTTGATTGGTTCATTACACTTCCTGTTCTAACTATTGAAAGACCTCACCCAATTCAATCATTCTTCTTTGACCTTCTTTGGAGGAGCATCTCTTTGCAGAGAAGAAGATTTTTTAGACTAAGTTTACACTTAGCTCTAACTTTTTTAAACTAATAATGGCTTCAGGGCAGCAGGCATCACCTGCATCTCCTCATACATCTGAGGATGAATTTTTGGAGGAGGCACCACGCAAAGAACGTTTTTCTTCAGTTGTGTGGAAATTTTTTACTTTTCCCGAGGGGCAGAATAGGACCAATGCCACCTTGGTCACATGCAAGATTTGCAAAAGAGTGCTGTCGCGAGGGGATCCTAACAAGAAATACACGTGCGGCACGGCTAGTATGATGAAGCACCTAAGGACCCTTCATCCAAAACAATCTTGCACAAGAAGAGTGCAAACGGATGAGAAACACTCCTGCTCCTGCACCTTCCACCTCACCGCAGCCGAGCACTTCAAGAGTGCATCCATCAGCCCAAAACTTGGACATACATCCTCAATTTCAATATTTAAAAGTGCTCTGCACTAAGTGCAATGCGACTTTGTGCTACGGTGAGAAGTCGATCGATCTGATCTGCCGCCGGCAAGAAAGTCACATTTTTTTTTGTTGTTTTTTTTTTTTTATTGTTCCCTGAGGTTCATTGTTTGGTTCCTCCTGTTTTGTTTTTTGTTTTTTATTTTCTCCAAAAAATCCCCAAAAATCACAAAATTGTTGGAAAAACCCAAAAAGAAGAAGAAAAAAAAGTTCTTGTAAGAACTAACTTTCCTGGTTTAAAAAAAGAGCTAAATGTCTTTGTTAGTGTGTGAAAGTTTAGATGAATGTATGTGTGGTATGTAAATGACTGAATGAATGCATTAGTAGCGTATGGTGAATGTATAAGTGCAGAACTAAGAGGAAGTGCTGCAGCATCACACAGTAACCTCTTTAACTGCAGTGTGCTGTAGTACTTCCACAGCACAGGGATGCAACATATGTACATAAATATGTTGCAAATCTATGCTTCTCTCTGCACGGCTGCTTAAACTGCAGCCATGTGGTGACACAGGCACCCTTGCACCATAGTGCAAGGATATCTGTGTCATGTGCTGTTTGTTTTTGTGCAGGAAGACACACCTTCCTGCACAAAAACAATCAGTAAAGGCATTTTTCTCCTTCAATGTATGCTGAGCATTGTAGCATGCATTGAAGATATAAAAATGTGAAGAAATGAAAACAATTCTCCTTGTTGTGCTTTCCTACACCAATTTTAGAATGGTGCAGCATTCACACACATATCGAGATTTATGATTTCTGATAAATCTAGACATGTGTATTCAGTGCAATCATGCACAACAACACTTATAGAACACCCTTTCAATGCAAACTGGTGTGCATAATGAGGTTGTATTTACATGGAGTATAAAAAGTGCACAGAGTGCCTTGTCCTCTATTTGTAAATATGAAAGAGTGTCTTGCACAATAACTATGTTACAAAAAGTGACATATTTCCAGTTTTAAAATTCCTTGCAAATGATAGAAGGTAAGCACAGAGTTTTGTCTGCAAACATGTTCAAAGAAGAATGATTGAAATGATTGCGGTCCTTCAATAGCTACAATGGGAAATATTATGAACCCCTCAAATCTCTTTTTTTGCAGGTCACATGATATCTGATTATGGTCAGATTTCAAAACTACATAGGTATAAACAGAGTGTTTTTACAAACGTGTTTCAGCTTTGTAGCTTCTTGCAGACCTCCTCATTCTGCATATTGAGACTTAGTTAAACTTACCTTCACAATAATAGGAATAAAAAATGGTATACATTTTATTCAGATTTTCATTGCAATCTAAATTCATATAAATTGCTTATTTTAAAATTTGGATCTGTGAAAGAAAAGAAAAAAAAATTATAACATGTAATAATACATTTTTTACAACACAGCATAATTTCCACAAAGTAATTTGTTTGCCTTTTTTGCTGTTCTCAGAATATATTGAATTTCACTAAAAATAGTGATTTCAATCGTACTCATCAATTAATAGCGGGCAAAAAAAAACAATCAGAAAGATTGTTAAAAAAACAACAACATGCTATTCTCAGCAAAATACCACAAGATACAAATCACAGATATATAAAATGCTTACGGCTAACAAAATTTTATAAGTTTAACTTACAAAAACTGTAAATGTTGCCGCTTTAAAATATTCACCGAATCTGAGGATACATTTTTGGAGAAGGCACCATGCCCACAACGTTTTTCTTCAGTGGTGTGGAAATATTTTACTTTTCCCAAGGGGCAAACAAATACCAATGCCACCTTGGTCATGTGCACGATTTGCAAAAGGGTTCTGTCGCGAGGGGGTCCTAACAAGAAATACTCGTACGGCACGGCAAGTATGATGAAACACCTAAGGACCCTTCATCCGAACAATCTTGCATGAGAGGAGTGCAAACGGATGAGAAACACTCCTGCTCCTGCGCCTTTCTGAGTTTCTTTTCTTTTTCTTTTTTTTCTGGCATGATTTCTCTATTTTTACGTTGAAAAACAGTATCTGTAAAAAAGAATCACAAATAAATGTATATTAATAACTTTCAAATTTATACTATTCCATTACTGTACAAACACATTTTATATAAAAACTGACTAAGAAACTATAGCCCTGAACCACAAGTGTGACGATGGTTAAAACACTACATGCATAGTGCATTCTACTTTGAAGCAGTTCATGCCCTAAAGCCTACCTCACTAAAAGACTACATGCTAACTGACTGAATGATTACAGTACTATAAGGAGACACACTGGGCGAGTGACAGGGTGTTTGCTAGAAGTGTATGAATAGTGATTGGGGAATTGAAGGTGTGAAAGACAACTGTGTAGGTGATTAGAGGACTGCATCCATAGTGACTAGGCATTTGAAGCAGTCTATGTGCTAAGGCCTGGCTCACTGCATGAGTACTTGGGTACTGACGGAATGATTGGAGTACAGCAAGGAGAGTGCCTGGGTGAATTTATAAGTGGTTGGCTTTTGGCGCAGTGAATGGATTAGTACTTGGTACTGAATGGGTCACTAGAGGAGTGCAAAGGGAGTGACAGGATGTTTGCTGGACTGTATGGATACTGACTAGGGAATTGAAGGTGTGAAAGACAAGTGTATAGTATGTTAGAAGACTGCATGCATACTGCATAGACATTTGAAGCAGTCTATGTGGTAATGTATGGTTCACAACATGAGTACTTGGAAACTGACTAAATCATCAGACTACTGATAGGACAGTGCCTGGGTAAAACTTTTAAATTTTCAGTTCTGGCACAGTGAAGAGAATAGTACATGGTACTGCACTTTAGTGTGTAACCCTGACTCATTTAATCAATCCATAAGCAAAGAATAGCTTCTAAAGCTACTAAAACTTGACAACATGACAGGTTTTAAAAGAGTTATCTGCCAGAAAATACACGATGTTACCAAATGCTTCTCTCACAGTGGTTCCCAAATGCACACAGACTCACAGTGTGATTCTAGACAACAACCACTATACCTAGGAGTTTACCAAAAATCATTCACTACTGTGGAAGTGGTAAGGGAACTGCACACAATCTAAATATTTCAGGACTGCACTTTTGTGTCAAAGCCTAACTCATTTAATCAACGCATAAGCAAAGACTGGCTTCTAATGCTACTAAAACTTGACAACATGACAGGTTTTAAAAAAGTTATCTGTCAGAAAATACACGATGTTACCAAATGCTTCTCTCACAGTGGTTCCCAAATGCACACAAACTCACAGTGTGATTCTAGACAAGCAACACTATCCCTAGCAGCTTACAAAAACTCATTCACTACTGTGCAAGGGGTAAGGAGACTACACACAATCTACATATTAAAGTACAGCACATTAGTGTCAAAGCATGACTTATTTTATCAATGCATATGCAAAGACTGGCTTCTAATGCTACTAAAACTTGACAACATGACAGGTTTTAAAACAGTTATCTGCCAGCAAATACACGATGTTACCAAATGCTTCTCTCACAGTGGTTCCCAAATGCACACATACTCACTGTGTGATTCTAGACAAACAACACTATCCCTTGCACTATACCAAAACACATTTCTTCATCTAGAAGGAGTACTACATTTTAGTATAGAAACATAACTCATTTCACAAATTCATAAACAATAACTGGTTTCTAATTCTACCAAAATATAAAAACAGCACAGTTATCTGTCTGCAAACACATGAAAAACACAAATGCTTATCACAGAATGGTTTCTACATGCACACACACTGTCAATAAGATTGTAGAGAAAAAAAGTACTCCCTACACTTTAGCAGGAGAAATATATTAGTCTGATTAAAATCAAAATAGTCTACATACATCCCCTCACAATTACATAACTCACCTTTCAAGTTGTTTTGTAGATTAAGAAGTATATCAGTTACACACCAGATATCAGTCACACACCAGATTTTCTTATACAGAATCTCTGCACTGTGCACCTCTCAGCAAAAACAAATAATGGCAAAGTTTCCCTTTCATTTTCCACACATATATATATCAAATCACAATCCTTCACACATAAATTCAAAAGCAAACACACATTTCTATTGGTTAAACATTTCAACCCTTTCCAAATGAAATACATTTCAACCCTTCCCCCAATCTGCCTTCTGCCTGTTACCATAGAAACAGGTCATGGAACACTGTACTGAGCACACAGGTCACAAGTTCAGCACACAATGTTGCTAAACAAGACAGCAAGTGAGCTTGACTTTTCAACATATCAGCTTATCATATATAATGTTCCTTACAATCAGTTTTTGTTAACCAATAAGAATCATGTGTTTAAAAAACAGAAATATACACCCTACCTTTCAGTGTAGAAAGTTGTCATACAACCAATGATTTCTTGTCTTTTTTCAATTTTTTTTTCCTTGGATCCGTGCACCCAACGTGAGAGGATCCGTGCACCAAACGCGATAGGATGCGCATACCCTGCGCGCATTTCGCCGTTTTTTTTTTTTTTAAAAGGGGGCCCAGGGGGTCCTTCTGGGACCCCCTAAGCACCTCTAGAAGGTCAGAGTATTTCCACTCTGCCCCCTTTATATGTTTTACACACTTATTCCCCTTCCTTCTTCAGCCTCGCTTCTACCGAGGCAGAAAATGGCCGCCAACAGTTCCTGGTTTCGAATGTAGACAGCCAATTAGCATTCAGCACGCGATCGGGCGGGTGCGCGCTCGATTCGGGGAGGGTGCGCTTATGGTGCGGGTAGGGTCCGCAGATCCTCGCCGGCCTTAGATATCACTAACTTTTTTACCCTAATTTTCTCAGGAACTAATGAACAGATTCACACCATTTATGCAAAAGGCTGAACTGAGGACTACCTCTTTGCCAAATTTGGTGTCATTCCGTTCAGTGGTTCGGGCTGTAGCTGCGACAACAAATCCTATGGGAAATTGCATTGGGAAAACGCGTTTTGGGACCCCCCTTTTTTCTCGACCCCCGCTTTACGAATCACCACAAAACTTTCAGGGTAGGAGCGGAGCTGGCCAAAAGTTTGGAAAATTTCGCAAGGATTCATCAACCGGCGCCAAACTTATTGGGAATAGAATGTTACGGATTTCCTATGGAAAATAGGTCCAAACTATAACTAATATATATTACCTACTGGCGGTCACCAGTAGGTAGTTATAGTTAGGACCTATTATCCATAGGAAATCCGCAACATTCTATTTGGAATAACTTTGGCGCCGGTTGACGAACCTTCGTGAAATTTTGAAAACTGGTGGGGCGCTCCGGTCCGCGCCTATCCTGAAAGTCTCGGGGTGGTTCGTCAAGCGGGGACCGAGAAAAAAGGGGGGTCCCAAAACGTGTTTTCCCCATGCAATTTTCCATAGGACCCTTAAACGCAGCTACAGCCCGAACTGCTGAACGGAATTACACTAAATTTGGCAAAAAGGTAGCCCTTGATTCAGAGTCGTGCCTTTTGGTTAAATGGTGTAAATCCGTTCAGTAGTTCCTGAGAAAATCAAAAGTAAAATCATAGAAATATCTATGGGCGCGGTGGATCCACGCACCCTGCCGAGCACGAGCTGTATGCTAATTGGCTGTCAATACTCCAAACCAGGAAGTGTTGGCAGCCATCTTGTGCCTCGGTCGAACCAAGGCACAAGAAAACAGAAGAAAAAACGCGTAGAACGCAAAAATGGGGCAGGATAGAAACACCCTAACCTCCTAGGCCTGCTCAGGTGGTCCCACAAGGACCCCCAAGGCCCCCAATTTTTTTTTTTTTTTTAAGTTGGCAAAATCCGCACTGGGTGCGCGGATCCTCCCGATAGAAAAAAAAACGAAGTGCGGGCTCCCGCGCTTCGTTGCTAATTAACCCCCGGGGGGCCAAGTTCCGGGAGCATGCACAAAAAAAAAGTGTGGGGGGGTTCAAGAGGAGATAATTCCCCAACTTAAAACACGGGGCGCGTTTGCACAGTGGTGAAGGGAGGTGGCGGGGCCTGATTTGACATGTGTGCAAACACACCCTGTGGCGCGGTTTAAGTTGGGGAATTAATTCCTCTTCAATCCTGAGGGTCTTTGAGGGCCAACTAGCCCACCAGGTACCTCCAGTAAGCGCCACGGAGCTGTGTTGCAGAGTGTTGTAAAAAGGGGCGTGGCCTCTGAACTCCTCTCTGCAACGCAGCTCTCTGGTGCATACTGGAGGTACTTGGTGGCCTAGTTGGCCCCCAGGGACTTGCAGGATTGAGGAGGAATTAAATCTGCAACTTAAAACGCGCCACAGGGTGTGTTTGCAGACATGTCAACTCAGGACACGCCCCCTTCCTTCACCATTGTGCAAACGCGCCTGTGACGAGTTGTAAATTGGGGAATTCATTCTCTTTCAATACTGAGGGTCCCTGAGGGCCAACTAGCCAAAGAGGTATCTCCAGAATGCGCCAGGGAGCTGTGGTGCAGACAGGTGTTCATAGGCCACGCCCCTTTTTACACCTCTCTGCAACGCAGTTCTGTGGCACTTACTGGAGGTACCTAGTGGGCTAGTTTGACCCTAGGCACCCTTAGGATTCAAGGGGACTTAATCTCTCAACTTAGAACAGCCACAGGGCGCGTTTACACAGTGGTGAAGGGAGGGGACGGGGCCTGAGGTGACATCTGCAAACACGCCCTGTGGTGCGTTTTAAGTTGGGGAAATAATTCCCCTTCAATCCTGAGGGACCCTGGGGGCCAACTAGCCCACTAGTTGCTGCCAGTAAGCGCCACTGTGCTGCGTTGCAGAGAGGTGGTGCAGGCTGTGCCCTTTTTACACCTCTCTGCAATGGCGCTTACTGAACATAGCTAGTGGGCTAATTTCCCCCTAGGGACACTCAGGATTCAAGGGGACTTATTCTCCCAACTTAAAACGGCCACAGGGCGTGTTTACACAGTGGCGAAGGGAGGGGACGGGGCCTGAGGTGACGTGTGCAAACACGCCCTATGGCGCGTTTTCTGTTGGGGAAATAATTCCCCTTCAATCCTGAGGGATCCTGGGGGCTAACTAGCCCACCAGGTGCTTGCAGTAAGTGCCACTGCACTGTGTTGCAGAGAGGTGGTCCAGGCGGTTGCACTTTTTACACCTCTCTGCAACGCAGCTCTGTGGCGCTTATTGGAGGTACCTAGTGGGCTAGTTGGACCCTAGGGACCCTCAGGATTCAAATGAACTTAATCTCCCAAGATAAAATGGCCACAGGACGTGTTTACACAGTGGTGAAGGCAGAGGACGGGGCCTGAGGTGACGTGTGCAAACACACCCTGTGGCGCGTTTTAAGTTGGGGAAATAATTCCCCTTCAATCGTGAGGGCTCCGGGGCTCCAATTAGCCCACCAGGTGCTTCCAGTAAGCACCTTCGAGCTGCGTTGCAGACAGGTGGACTAGGCAGTGCCCCTTTTTACACCTCTCAGCAACGCAGCTATGTGGCACTTACTGGAGGTACCTAGTGGGCTAGTTGGACCCCAGGGACCCTCAGGATTCATGGGGACTTTATCCCCCAAATTAAAAGAGCTACAGGGCGTGTTTGCACACGTCAGCTCAGTCCCCCCTCACTTCACCAGTGTGCAAACACGCCCTGTGGCGCGTTTTAAGAGGTAGTTTTAACCCCCCTGCCCTATTATATACTAGGGACTTACAGAGGAGGTCATGCTAATCACAGGGGGACCCCAATGCATAGTGTTCCCTAGTGTATGTAGGTGTTTTCACTGTATTCAAAGTGTCTTTTAGCACAGGTTCTAGGACTGGTTAGTCAGACTCCGTTACCATCAGTATCCGTCTAAAAAAAGTTGAGGGTACAGGATTGTTAGACCTGGCATCTTTGGCGTGGTTTCCCCTGACTTTTTGCTTCTACCTCCTGTATTTTTGACGCTATGCTGGATTTCGTTTTTGCTGGTTTAGATGCTTTGGGCACTTTGCCACTGCTGAGCAGTGTCAAAGTGCAAGTGCTCCCTAGGTAAATTGTCATATTGATTGGTTATCCCTGATTGGTATATTTGTTTCACGTGTCAGCCCCTAGTAAAGTGCACTGAGTGTGCCAGGGCTGGCGATTCAAATGCTACTAGTGGGCCTGCAGCACTGATTGGGCCACCTACAGGAGTAGCCCTAAAATGGTGTCACAGGCCTGCCACCGCAGTGCCTGGGTGCAGTTGCTAACTGCCATGCTGACCTGACCAGTGTCCACACTGGCCAGGCCTAACCCTTCCCTTTCTGTACACATTGGACGGACACCCCTATGGAAGGCCCTAGGTACCCCCCTGGGCAGGGTGCAGTGTATGTGGAAGGTAGAGCATGTATTGGTGTAGGTGACATGCTCTGGTAGTGAATTACAGCCATTTTCGTTTTTCACTATTGAAAGGCTATCTTGCCCATAGGATATAATGGGGAATGCCCCCCCCCAGACAGTTTCGTCGGCCAGGAACCTCGGCGTTACCTTTGACTCCGACCTCTCCTTCGATCAGCATGCCAGAACCGTCGCAGGCAAATGCTTTGGAATGATCAGATCCATGAGAAAGTTCTTTGACTTTCTTCCCATCGATGCCAGAAAGACGGTGACAGTAGCACTCATAATCTCGCGACTGGACTACTGCAACGGCTTGCTCGCAGGAGCCAAAAAGAACACCATCCAAAAACTGCAGAGCGTACTACACACAGCCGCCCGTCTTGTCCTGGGCCTTCCCCGCAGATCCTCTATTTCTGCAGCACTTCGTTCACTTCACTGGCTCCCCCTTCACAAAAGGATTCTCTTCAAGATCCTGATTATAGCCTTTCGTGCCTACAACAAAACAGGCCCTAAATACCTCACCAAACGCTTCCCCCACTACCTGCCCAGCCGTCACCTTCGCTCAACCAACGACAACCTCATTCTGCTCCCCAAATACAATCTGAAAACGAAGGGTGAGAAGACCCTCAGCTTCCTTGCTACTAAAGCCTGGAACAAACTACCCAAAACCCTCAGACAACAAACCCAGGAAAAACCTTTTCGAAAACTGCTAAAGACCTGGATCTTTAATCTCCCGGACGATCACTCCAAAGCTTCCATCTAATCCTCTTGGACTGGCTCACTTAGGTTCCCTAGCGCCAAGATGCTCCCTCCGGAGCGAACGTCGCGCTCTATAAATACCCCACAATACCAATACCAATACTGAGTATAATGTTTACCTGCATATCTTCCCATAGGAGCAAGATAGAAAGCTAAAGTCTGGTATCCCTGAATTCAGAATTTAATAACACATCTTTTAGGAAGGATGGTTTTTAAATCCTGTGTGTGAAAACAGAACTTTTAGAAGGTGGCTGTTTTCCTTTTCTGCCCTTTCTGTGTACTTTGGCCTGGTTTGTGAGTGACAGGGACAGGGGTGGCTCCCAGAGGCTGAATGAGTCAGCCCAGGGCTGAATAGGGAAATTCCCCTGTAGATGGGTGGGAGGAGTTGCACCTGGGCCTGAATAGGGCTGTGCCTGCCTTCCACAATGCTGGCTCCACCCCCTGCTGGGCGGCTGACGACCCTGCCCCTCTCTCTCAAAGGAAAGAAGAAACCAAGTAAACAGAGGGCTCCAGGACTGGCCAGAACTGGTTCTGACTAGGCCAAGGCCCCTCTGCATTCAGAGGACAAAGGATTTTGGCGTATAAGTATTGGGACCCAGACTACAGAAAATTAGATCATCCTGGAATCAAGAAGGAACCTCTGCCAAGGAGAAAGCTGGAAGACTGAAGAAGAAGGACTGACCTGCTGTAAGGCTGACCTGCAGTTGCTTTGCTGCCAAGGAGAGGAGAAGGACTTTGCTGTGTGCTGTGTCCCCTGGCTTGAAGGAATCTCCAAGGGCCTGAGTAGAGCTGGCCTCCTGTTAAGAAGTTCCAGGAACAAAAGGACTTCACCTCCAGCTTCCCCCTGAACTCTGCTGTGTGAGTTCTGCCTTTCCTAGAGTGCTTGATCCAATTGTGGGGCCTCTGGAAGTTGTGCCTACTGTTGGGAAGCTGACAAAGAAGAAAGAAGCAAAGGATCTACACTTTTTCACGCACAGCCGGCTTAGCGAGAAAATTTCCGTAGCTCCGCTCGTTTGCGGGCCGAATTTTTATCGCTGCGAACATCATCGCAGAGCCTGCTGCCGCTGAGCAAGATCATCGCTGGTGAAATAGTTGCCCCGCTCGTTAGCGGGCCGAATTTTATTGCTGCGAACATCGTCGCAGAGCCAGCCAAGATCCCCGCTCCGCTCGTTAGCGTGCAGAATTTTATCGCTGCGAACATCGTCGCAGAGCCTGCCGCCGCTGGGTGAGATCGTCGCAGAGCCAGCAAAGATCATCGCACCGCTCATTAGCAGGCACAATTTTATCGCTGCGAACATCGTCGCAAAGCCAGCCAAAATCTTCGCACCGCTCGTTAGCGGGCAGAATTTTATCGCTGCGAATATCGTCGCAGAGCCAACCCAGATCATCGCTGGTGAAATCGTCGCCCGCTCGTTAGCGGGCCAAATTTCATCGCATCGTGCCTTTGCAAGTAAATTTCTACCGGAAAAGCTACGCCTTGGAATCCATACAAGTATCGCCTCACTCCCCATACTGACCGGATTCATCGCACACGCCCGCTGCGTGCAGCGGGGTTGTCGCATCGCCTCCCCAGGGTCTCAGGACTGACGCTGGTGCTTGTTTTTCGACGCCTGAGCGCCGCTAAGAACTTTTATCGCATCACCAGGTACTGTTGGCTAAAATTGACGCTAAGGTGAATGATTTTGTCGCTAAACTAAGAACTCTTTTTGAAACCATATTCTTGAACTGTGTATGTTGGATTTTTGTTGTTTTGGTCTTGTGTAGTTTATATAAAAGTGCTTTATTTATCTACACTGGTGTGGAGTCCATTTGTGGTGTTTTCACTGTGTTGCTGTGAGTGCTGGTACAAATACTTTACACATTGCCTTTGATAAGCCTGTCTGCTCGTGCGAAGCTACCAAGGCGGTGAGCAGGGCTTATCTAAAGAGTGTATCCCCCTTAACCTGACTAGAAGCAAGGGTCCCTATTTGGACAGTGGTACCTACCTCTGCCAACTAGAGACCCCCGGGATCTAACAAGGATGATTTTGCAACAGGGCTTCTTTCAGCTCCTCTGTTTATTCTTTCTGCACATTTTCCTTCTTCCCGTACTTTTCTTCAACTTTGAGGACTTCTGTTGCTTCTTTAAGCATTTCCTTTTTTTCTTACTGTGCGTTTTCTCTTCTTTCTTCACATGTTCTATCTCTGTAGGCATATTTAGAAATTTTCATTTAAAAAACCTTTGAAATTCACTGAAAAAACCATAGGTTTCAGGCACGTTATAGTTAGGAATTAGCATTTAAAAAACCTTAGAAATTCACTGAAAAAACCATAGGTTTCAGGGGCATTATAGTTAGCTGGTTATTGCACTCATACAAAACCCGTGAAATTCCCCCGTTATAGTTAGTTCAGCTAACTATAACTCGCGCACCCGCAATGCACTGCTGATGACGTCACATATTACATCACTCATGACATGGTCAGTGACATCACTGATGACATCATCCAATTAATATCTGATCAGCTCAGCTAACTATAACGGCTGAAATGACGTGAAATGTCAGCCTATCTATAACGTCCCTGAAACCTGTGGTTTTCTCAGTGTATATCTAAGGTTTTTTAAATGCTAATTCCTAACTATAATGTCCCTGAAACCTGTTTTTTTTTCCAGTGAATTTTTAAAGGTTTTTTAAAATGTTAATTTCAACTATGCCTACATAGGTAAGACGTGCAGAAAGAGGAAGACATGCGAAGAAAGAAGCAAGAGAAGTGTAGAAAGAGGCAAGAGAGGTGCAGAAAGAGGAAGAAAGGTGCAGAAAGAAGCAAGAAAAATACAGAGAGAAGCAAGAGAAGTCCAGAAAGAGGAAGAAAGGTATAGAAAGAAGCAAGAGAAGTGCAGAAAGAGGCCTACTTCAACTGTACCTTTCCACGCACTCATATAAAGTAGCCTAATCACTAATCCTTCTCCCAAGATGTCTTAAACCTCACTTTTCTCTTGAAGGTTCACTATTCATCGACTGCCCAGAATATTAGGCCTACCAAATGTAAAATAGCAATCCTAACCATATCACTGTTGTAAGTCTGGTAGTGGACTGCTTGAATCAGGTGACAGACCGCTCTATTACCCCAGAGATGGGGGCTTGCTTATTGGTATGGTTTCCCCACACCCGTCGCACGAAGGTCACTAGCAAGTTCTATGATCTGGGGTTGATATTGGCCAAGAGAGAATTGACCATGCACTGGAAATCCCGGGGGGGGGCCTAGCTTTTTGCGGTGGAGGGCAGCGTTAGTGAGATGGGCGGGGGCGGAGGGTACGCTCCGGGTGCAGTTGGCTCTTAGAAGAGACGATGAGAAAGCGCTAGCGACGGCCAGGGCATGGGAAGCGTTGGTAGTGGAACTCCAGGGGCTGATATCTGAGGCAGGGGAAGGAGGGAGCACGTCGGATAGGCAAGAGGCGAGAGGGACTGGGGAATGAGATGGGATGGGAATGAAGGATGTCCCTGGACACATACCAGAGGCCTGGACAAGAGGGAAGATCTGCTAGCACAGAGAGGGATTGAGCGTCCGTACATGATTCCATTGGAAGGGGGGGCACATCGGGGGTGAGGTAGGGGACAGGGGCACACTGACATGGGGGCGGGGAGGGGTGGGAACGAGTTGGGGATAGGAGGGACGGTACTCCATTGGGACACGGGGACTCGTTGTGTAATGAGCAGTAATTGTTGATTTGGAAAATAATAAAAAAATGTTTCAACAAAAAATCACTGTTGTAAGTCTGACCAAGTTTGCGAAGGTATGCATGCATGTCTCTGTTTTTACCTAGTGACATGTTACATAAAAATAATCATACAAATACTTGAATACCAGTGGTTCAAACTCTGTATATTTGTGTACAAAAAGATGTATTTCTTTCTGCTCATAATACAGGGCACAGGAGTATTCAATAGTATATTTGAGGGGTTCTATAACACCTTATACATAAGACATTTCTGCCTGTGCAACCGAATTACAGAGCAGAACTGAGAAGATTTGACCACCTATAGAAGAAGCTACCCGCTTTTTAGGCTACCATCTTCAGATGCATAACACATGTGAGAATACATGTGAAAATATATATACAAGTAGACATATACCTCAGTCACAACAGCACGCAGATCTTTAAACTTGAAAGCTTGCACTACCCATTTGAATACAGAAAGAGGCGAGAGAAGTACAGAAAGAATCAAGAGAAGTGCAGAAAAAAACAAAAGAGGTACAGAAAGAGGCAAGAGAAGTGCAGAAAGAGGCAAGATGGGTGCAAAAAGAAGCAACAGAGGTGCAGAAAGAGGCAAGAGAGGTGCAGAAAAAGGGAACAGGGGTGCAGAAAAAGGGAACAGGGGTGCAGAAAGAGGCAAGAGGGGTGCAGAAAGAAGCAACAGATGTGGAGAAAGAGGCAAGAGAGGTGCAGAAACAGGCAAGAGAAGTGCAGAAAGTGGCAACAGAAGTACTGAAAGAAGCAATAGAGGTGCAGAAAGAAGCAAGAGAAGTGATGAAAGAGACAAGAGAGTTGCAGAAAGAAACATGAGAGGTGCAGAAAAAGCAAGAGATGTACAGAAAGAGGCAGGTGAGGTGCAGAAAAAGGCATGAGAGGGACAATAAGAGGCAAGATAGGTGCAGAAAGAGGCAAGAGAGGTGCACAAAGAGACAAGTGAGGTGCAGAAACAGGCAAGAGTGGTACAGGAAGAGGCAAGAGAAGTGCAGAAAGAAGCAACAGAGGTGCAGAAGGAGGCAAGAGAACTGCAGAAAGAGGCAAGAGAGTTGCACAAACAGGCAAGAGAGGTGATTAAAAAGGGAACAGGTGTGCAGAAAGAAGAAAGAGGTGTAGAAAGAGGTAAGAGGGATGCAGAAAGAGGCAAGATGGGTGCAGAAAGAAGCAAGAGAGGTGCAGAAAGAAGCAAGAGAAGTGCAGAAAGAAGCAACAGAGGTACAGAAAGAACGGGTTGGTGAGTAGCTACATGAGTGTCTATAAGAGGGGTGCAGAAAAAGGCAATAGAAGTGCTATAAGTAGTAACAGAGGTACAGAACGAGCCAAGAGAATTGCAGAAAGAAGGAAAAGAGGTGCAGAAAGAGGCAACAGAAGTGCAGGAGGAGGCAAGAGAGGTACACAAAGAGACAAGAGATGTGCAGAAAGAAGCAAGAGGGGTTCAGAAAGAGGGAAGAGGGGTGCAGAAAGAAGCAACAGAGGTGCAGAAAGAGGCAACAGAAGTGCAGAAAGAGGCAAAAGAAGTGCAGAAAGAGGCAAGAGAGGTGGAGAAGGAGGGAACAGGAGTGCAGAAAGAGGCAAAAGGGTGCAGAAAGAAGCAAGAGAGGTGCAGAAAGAAGCAAGAGAAGTGCAGAAAGAAGCAACAGAGGTGCAGAAAGAAGCAAGAGAGGTGCATGAAGAGGCAAGAGAAGTGCTGAAAGAAGCAACAGAGCTGCAGAAAGAGACAAGAGAAGTGCCGAAAGAAGGAACAGAAATGCAGAAAGAGGGAAGAGAAAGAGGCGGGAGAAGTGCAGAAAGAAGCAACAGAGGTGCTGAAAGAGGCAACAGAAGTGCAGGAAGAGGCAAGAGAGGTGCACAAAGAGACAAGAAAGGTGTGGAAAGAAGCAAGAGGGGTGCAGAAAGAGGGAAGAGGGTTATAGAAAGAGGCAAGAGAAGTGCAGGAAGAGGCAAGAGAAGTGCTGAAAGAAGCAACAGAGGTGCAGAAGGAGGCAAGAAAAGTGCAGAAAGAGGTAAGTGAGGTACAGAAAGCGGCAAGAGATGTTCAGCAAGAAGCAACAGAAGTGCAGAAAGAGGCAAGAGCGGTGCAGAAAGAAGAGAGAGAAGTGCTAAAAGAAGCAACAGGGGTACAAAAAGAAGCAAGAATAGTGCAGAAAGAAGCAACAGCAGTGCAGAAGAGGCAAAAGAATTGCAGAAAGAGGCAAGAAACTTGCAGAAACAGGCAGGAGAGGTGCAGAAACAGGCAAGAAAAGAGCAGAAAGAGGCTAGAAAAGTGCTGAAAGATACGATAGAGGTGTAGAAAGAAGCAAGAGAAGTGATGAAAGAGACAAGAGAGTTGCAGAAAGAGGTGTGGTGCCGCGGCCAGGGCGACTGATGCTGGAATTTGGGGATCACGGTTCGATCCCCGGTGCCGGCAGCAGATTAGCTCAGCACCATGTGACTCTGGGCAATAGCTTGCTTAATCTTCCCGATGGCCCCCAGCACCTAGAGACCCTTACAGGTGATTGTTCGTGCTTTACAAAATGTGGATTATTAGAAAGAGACAAGAGAGGTGCCAAAAAAGCAGGAGAAGTGCAGAATGAGGCAAGTGAGGTGCAGAAAGAGGCAAGGGAGGTGCAGAAAGAGGCTATAGAAGTGATGAAAGAGACAAAAGAGTTGCAGAAAGAAACAAGAGAGGTGCAGAAAAAAGCAAGAGAAGTACAGAAAGAGGCAGGTGGGGTGCAGAAAAGGCAATAGGGGTACAGAAAGAGGCAAGAGAGGAACAGAAAGAGGCAAGTGGGGTACAGAAAGAGGCAAAAGAGTTGCACAAACAGGCAAGAGAGGTGCTTAAAAGGGAAACAGGTGTACAGAAAGAAGAAAGAGGTGTAGAAAGAGGGAAGAGGGGTGCAGAAGTAGGCAAGATGGGTGCAGAAAGAAGCCAGAGAGGTGCAGAAAGAGGCAAGAAGGGTGCAGAAAAGGGCAAGAGAAGAGCTGAAAGAAGGAACAGAGGTGCAGAAAGAGGCAGCAGAAGTGCATGAGGAGACAAGAGAGGTGCACAAAGAGACAACAGAGGTACAGAAAGAAGCAAGAGGGGTACAGAAAGAGGGAAGAGGGGTGCAGAAAGAGGCAAGAGGGTGCAGAAAGAAGCAACAAATATGCAGAAAGAGGCAACAGAAGTGCAGAAAGAGGAAAGAGAAGTGCAGAAAGAGGCAAGAGAGGTGCAGAAACAGGGAACAGGGGTGCATAAAGAGGCAAGAGGGATGCAGAAAGAAGCAGAGAGGTGCAGAAAGAAGCAAGAAAAGTGCCGAAAGAAGCAAGAGAGGTGCAGAAAGAAGCAAGAGAGGTGCAGAAAGAGGCAAGAGACGTGCCGAAAGAAGCAAGAGGTGCAGAAAGAGACAAGAGAAGTGCAAAAAGAAGGAACAGAAATGCAGAAAGAGGCAAGAGAAAGAGGCAAGAGAAGTGCAGAAAGAAGCAACAGAGGTGCAGAAAGAGGCAACATAAGTGCAGGAGGAGGCAAGAGAGGTGCACAAAGAGACAAGAGAGGTGCAGAAAGAAGCAAGAGGGGTGCAGAAAGAGGGAAGAGGGGTGCAGAAAGAAGCAAGAGGTATAGAAAGAGGCAATAGAGGTGCAGAAAGAGGCAAGAGAGGTGAAGAAAGAAGCAAGAGAGGTACAGAAAGAACCAAGAGAAGTGCAGGAAAAAGCAACAGGGGTGCAGAAAGAAGCAATAGGGGTGCAGAAAGAAGCAATAGAGTTGCAGAAAGAGGCAAGAGAACTGCAGAAAGAAGCAAGAGAACTGCAGAAAGAAGCAAGAGAGGTGCAGAAAGAAGCAAGAGAGGTGCTGAAAGAGGGAAGAGAGGTATTGAAAGAGGCAAGAGTGATACAAAAATAAGAAAGTGAGGTGCAGAAAGAGGCAAGTGAGGTGCAGAAACAGGCAAGATAAGAGCAGAAAGAGGCAAGAAAAGTGGTGAAAGAAGCAACAGAGGTGTAGAAAGAAGCAAGAGAAGTGATGAAAGAGACAAGAGAGTTGCAGAAAGAAACAAGAGAGGTGCCAAAAGAGCAAGAGAAGTGCATACTGAGGCAACAGAGGTGCAGAAAGAGGCAAGGAAGGTGCAGAAAGATTCAAGTGTAGTGCAGAAAAAGGCAAGAATGGTGCTGAAAGAAGCAACAGATGCGCAGACTGAGGCAAGAGAACTGTATAAAGATGCAAGAGAGTTGCAGAAACAGGCAAGAGGGTTGCAGAAAGAGGCAAGAGAGGTGCAGAAAGAGGCAAGAGAGTTGCAGAAAGAGGCAAGAAGGGTGCAGAAAGAGGCAAGAAGGGTGCAGAAAGAAGCATGAGAAGTGCAGAAATAAGCAACAGAGGTGCAGAAAGAGGCAAGAGAAGTGCAGAAAGAGGCAGGAGAAGAGCAGAAACAGGCAATAGTGGTGCAGAAAGAGGCAACAGAGGTGCAGAAAGAGGGAAGAGGGGGGCAGAAAGAAGCAAATGGGGTGCAGAAAGAAGCAAATGGGGTGCAGAAGGAAGGGAATGGGGTGCGGAAAGAAGCAAGAGAGGTGCAGAAAGATGCAATGGAAGTTCAGAAAGAAGCAAGTGAGGTGGTGAAAGAGGCAAGAGAAGTGCAGAAAACGACAAGATTGGTGCAGAAAAAGTCAAGAGAGGTGCAGAATAAAGAAGGATGAGAGGTGCAGAAAGAAGCAAGAGAGGTGCAGAAAGAAGCAATGGAAGTTCAGAAAGAAGCAAGTGAGGTGGTGAAACATCCTTGCTAAGGAGGCGGACCGCTGGACCAGTACCAGGGTCCACAGAGGAATTGTGGGTACCACAGCCAAAGGTGGGCAGGGTCCCCAGCAAAAGAGTGGGGGAGACAAGGGTAACCAAAAGGAGTTCTCTCAAGGGCCCCAAAACAGTTCCCAGGGAAAGGAGTCCCAACCCCACAAGCCCAAACCGACCTGGCCCCCTAGGGGCAGGCGGGACCCCAGGGGCCCACCTACCCGCTATCACTGCAATGAAGTGGGACACATTGCCCCTAATTGCCCCAAGAAACCTCCAGCACCCACTGGTGCTCCTAAACCGGGTTTAGTGAGTGTAGCTTTGGGGGAGGATTTAATTTCTAGTGAAGGGGCGGGACCAGCAGTTATGACCCTTGTCTCTTTAAGAGACCAAGAGATGGTCCAGGAAACCTACCTGCCCGATAACACTAAGAAATACGGGCAGTGGGTGACCATAAATGGGAGGAGGGTGGAGGCTCTGAGAGACACAGGAGCCAGCGTGACATCTGTGAGGTGTCAGTGGGTGTCTGAAGAGCAGGTCATTCCCAATGTGCTACACCCAGTAATAGCAGCTGACAACTCAGTGCGCCTCTGTAAGGTGGCGCAAGTTCCCTTTGAGTGGAAGGGGGTCTCAGGTCTCTTGAAGGTTGTTGTGAGTCCATCCATGCCTGTAGACTGTCTGCTAGGTAATGACCTGGAGAGTTCCTCATGGAAGGAGGTGGAACGCCAGGCTCACATGGAGATGTTGGGTTTGGCTGAGAGGATCTGTGTGACCACTCGGTCTATGGCAGCCAGTAGGGGTGATTCAGCAGACCTGAAGCCTGAAACAGTGGCCCAGGAACCTGCACAGAGAGGAAGGAGCAGAGGGCGTGGGAAACCAGCCCCCACCGTTCCCACGGTCCAGGAAGGAGCAGAACCTGAGGGGGATGCCCTGGAACCTACAGGGGAACAGGTGGCCGAACTGGGGGAGCTACCTGAGCTGACCCATTGGCAGCAAGAGGGTGGCCCCTCCAAGGAGGAGTCCTATAAGGGTATGCCCTTCTCTCATTGGTGTGCGGCAGCAGGCTGCAGACCAGGCAGCAGGTGGAGAGTCCAAGGATCATCTCATTTACTGGGAAGATGGGTTACTTTATAGTGAGCCTAAGGTCGCTGAGCCCGGTGCAGCCCATGTGCTGGTGGTACCCGAGCGCTTCAGGACCTTCCTAATGGGTCTGGCTCATGACGTGCCTCTCACAGGACATCTGGGGCAAGACAAGACCTTCCAAAGGCTTGTCACCCACTTCTTCTGGCCCCAGATGAAGAAGCACGTTCGTACATTCTGTAGGACTTGCCAGACTTGTCAGGCAAGTGGCAAGAGCGGAGGAATATGCAAGGCACCCCTCCAACCCTTTCCTGTGGTGGGCACCCCTTTCGAGCGGGTGGGAATCGACATTGTGGGGCCACTGGACCCCAAGACAGCCTTAGGCAATAGGTTCATCCTGGTCTTGGTGGACCATGCCACCCGGTACCCGGAAGCTGTCCCTCTCAGGACAATCACAGCACCCGTGGTGGGCCGTGCATTGATGGGGATCTTTTCCCGTGTGGGGTTCCCCAGAGAGGTGGTCTCCGACCGGGGTACCAACTTCATCTCTAGGTACATGAAGTCTCTGTGGGAGGAGTGTGGGGTAACTTATAAGTTCACCACTCCTTACCACCCTCAAGGAAACGGGTTGGTTGAAAGGTTCAACCGAACTCTGAAAGGTATGATTATAGGCCTAGCGGAGCCCATGAGACGGAAGTGGGACGTCTTTTTACCATGCCTGGTGTTTGCCTACAGGGAGGTGCCTCAGAAGTCCTTAGGGTTCAGTCCCTTTGAGATTCTGTATGGCCACCCTGTTAGAGGACCTCTCACTCTGGTGAAGGAGGGGTGGGAGAAATCCCTCGGGAAAAACCCCCAGGATGTGTTCAGCTATATGCTGGCCTTCCGCAACCAGACACTGCGCTTCAGGAAGCTCGCCCAAGAGAACCTAGAAGCCAGCCAGGAAGAAATGAAAAGATGGTACGACCAGAAAACCACTCTGGTCAAATTTCAACCTGGGCAGAAAGTGTGGGTGATGGCGCCAGTGGAGCCTTGTGCGCTCCAAGACAAGTGGACTGGGCCATATGAGGTGGTGGAGCGCAAGAGCGAAGTCACCTACCTGGTTAACTTACAGACTCCCAGGCAGCCCCTGAGGGTCTTACATGTGAACCGCCTCAAACCCCACTTCGAGAGGTCTGATGTAACAATGGTCCTGGCTACAGATGCTGGAATGGAAGAGGACAGTGACCCTCTTCCTGACCTCCTGGCAGCCCAGGAGCAAGACGGGTCAATGGATGGTGTGGTCCTCTCACCCACCCTGACCCTAGAACAGCAGAGGGACTGTTGCCAGGTGTTGGGTCAGTTTTCTTCCCTGTTCTCCCTGACCCCATGTGTCACCAACTGGTGCGTCCATGATGTGGACACTGGAGATAGTCTACCTTTAAAGCAGAAATTCTACAGGGTAGCTGACAAGGTCAGGGCCAGCATCAAGGAACAAGTTTCCAAGATGTTGGCGCTAGGGGTAATTGAGCCCTCGAGAAGCCCCTGGCTAGCCCAGTGGTCTTAGTTCCAAAAGCTGCTGTGCCCGGTGCCACCCCAGAACTCCGGTTTTGTGTGGACTACCGTGGGCTCAATGCAGTCACCAAGACTGACGCGCACCCCATCCTCAGAGCTGATGAGCTCGTGGATCGGTTGGGAGCTGCCCAGTACCTCAGTACATTTGATTTAACATCTGGGTACTGGCAGATTGCCTCAACTGAGGGGGCCAAGGAGAGGTCTGCGTTTTCAACGCCAGAGGGGCACTCCCAGTTCCGAGTTATGCCCTTTGGGTTGAAGAACGCCCCTGCCACATTCCAGTGACTGGTCAACCAGGTACTGTCCGGGCTGGAGGAATTCAGCGCCGCATACATGGATGACATTGCTGTGTCAAGCTCCACATGGGAGGAACACTTGCAGCACCTCTGTGAAGTGTTGAAGGCTCTGCAAAGGGCAGGCCTCACTATCAAGGCCAGTAAGTGCCAGATAGGGCAGGGTTCTGTGGTGTACTTGGGACACCAGGTAGGGAGTGGCCAGGTGGCGCCCCTTCAAGCGAAAATTGAGACCATCCTGGCTTGAGAGCCCCCCAAGACCCAGACAGAGGTGAGAGCCTTCCTAGGACTCACCGGGTATTATCGCCGATTTGTCAAGGGATATGGCACCATTGCTGCCCCCTTGACAGAGCTGAGTTCAACGAAGCAGCCAAGGAGAGTGAATTGGACCGATGCCTGTCAAACAGCTTTTGATGCCCTGAAGACTGCCATGTGCACGGCACCGGTGCTCAAGGCGCCTGGTTTCTCCAGTGAGTTTGTAGTGCAGACAGACGCTTCAGAGCATGGTGTGGGAGCGGTACTCTCACAGATCAACGACGAGGGCTTGGACCAACCTGTAGCCTTCATTAGTAGGAGGCTACTTCCCAGGGAACAGAGGTGGAGTGCGATTGAAAGGGAAGCTTTTGCTGTGGTCTGGGCTCTGAAGAAGCTGAGGCCCTACTTGTTTGGGACTCACTTCCGGGTTCAGACAGACCACAGGCCCCTCAGATGGTTAATGCAGATGAGGGGTGAGAACCCAAAACTGTTGAGGTGGTCCATCTCCCTACAGGGAATGGACTTTACGGTGGAACACCGTCCTGGTACAGATCACGCCAATGCTGATGGTCTGTCCAGGTTTTTCCGCCTTAGCAATGAGAACTCCCAAGAGGGTGGGTAGTTTTCCCCACTTTCAGCTGGAAGGGACACGTGTTAGACCTGGCATCTTTGGCGTGGTTTCCCCTGACTTTTTGCCTCTACCCCCTGTATTTTTGACGCTATGCTGGATTTCGTTTTTGCTGGTTTAGATGCAGAGGGCACTTTGCCACTGCTGATCAGTGTCAAAGTGGAAGTGCTCCCTAGGTAAATTGTTATATTGATTGGTTATCTCTGATTGGTATATTTGTTTCACCTGTCAGCCTCTAGTAAAGTGCACTGAGTCTGCCAGGGCTGGTGATTCAAATGCTACTAGTGGGCCTGCAGCACTGATTGTGCCACCTACAGGAGTAGCCCTAAAATGGTGTCACAGGCCTGCCACCGCAGTGCCTGGGTGCAGTTGCTAACTGCCATGCTGACCTGACCAGTGTCCACACTGGCCAGGCCTAACCCTTCCCTTTCTGTACACATTGGACACCCCTATGGAAGGCCCTAGGTACCCCCCTGGGCAGGGTGCAGTGTATGTGGAAGGTAGAGCATGTATTGGTGTAGGTGACATGCTCTGGTAGTGAATTACAGCCATTTTCGTTTTTCACTATTGAAAGGCTATCTTGCCCATAGGATATAATGGGGAATGCTGAGTATAATGTTTACCTGCATATCTTCCCATAGGAGCAGGATAGAAAGCTAAAGTCTGGTATCCCTGAATTCAGAATTTAATAACACATCTTTTAGGAAGGATGGTTTTTAAATCCTGTGTGTGAAAACAGCACTTTTAGAAGGTGGCCGTTTTCCTTTTCGGCCCTTTCTGTGTGCCTTGGAATGTTTGTGAATTGACTGTCTGGTTTGTGAGTGACAAGGACAGGGGTGGCTCCCAGAGGCTGAATGAGTCAGCCCAGGGCTGAATAGGGAAATTCCCCTGTAGATGGGTGGGAGGAGTAGCACCTGGGCGTGAACAGGGCTGTGCCTGCCTTCCACAATGCTGGCTCCACCCCCTGCTGGGCGGCTGACGACCCTGCACCTCTCTCTCAAAGGAAAGAAGAAACCAAGTAAACAGAGTGCTCCAGGACTGGCCAGAACTGGTTCTGACTAGGCCAAGGCCCCTCTGCCTTCAGAGGACAAAGGATTTTGGGGTATAAGTATTGGGACCCAGACTACAGAAAATTAGATCATCCTGGAATCAAGAAGGAACCTCTGCCAAGGAGAAAGCTGGAAGACTGAAGAAGTAGGACTGACCAGCTGTAAGGCTGACCTGCAGTTGCTTTGGTGCCAAGGAGAGAGGAAGGACTTTGCTGTGTGCTGTGTCCCCTGGCTTGAAGGAATCTCCAAGGGCCTGAGTAGAGCTGGCCTCCTGTTAAGAAGTTCCAGGAACAAAAGGACTTCACCCCCAGCTTCCCCCTGAACTCTGCTGTGTGAGTTCTGCCCTTCCTAGAGTGCTTGATCCAATTGTGGGGCCTCTGGATGTTGTGCCTGCTGTTGGGAAGCTGACCAAGAAGAAGGAAGCAAAGGATCTACACTTTTTCACGCACAGCCGGCTTAGCGAGAAAATTTCCGTAGCTCCGCTCGTTTGCGGGCCGAATTTTTATCGCTGCGAACATCATCGCAGAGCCTGCTGCCGCTGAGCAAGATCATCGCTGGTGAAATAGTTGCCCCGCTCGTTAGCGGGCCGAATTTTATTGCTGCGAACATCGTCGCAGAGCCAGCCAAGATCCCCGCTCCGCTCGTTAGCGTGCAGAATTTTATCGCTGCGAACATCGTCGCAGAGCCTGCCGCCGCTGGGTGAGATTGTCGCTGAGCCAGCAAAGATCATCGCACCGCTCATTAGCAGGCACAATTTTATCGCTGCGAACATCGTCGCAAAGCCAGCCAAAATCTTCGCGCCGCTCGTTAGCGGGCAGAATTTTATCGCTGCGAATATCGTCGCAGAGCCAACCCAGATCATCGCTGGTGAAATCGTCGCCCGCTCGTTAGCGGGCCAAATTTCATCGCATCGTGCCTTTGCAAGTAAATTTCTACCGGAAAAGCTACGCCTTGGAATCCATACAAGTATCGCCTCACTCCCCATACTGACCGGATTCATCGCACACGCCCGCTGCGTGCAGCGGGGTTGTCGCATCGCCTCCCCAGGGTCTCAGGACTGACGCTGGTGCTTGTTTTTCGACGCCTGAGCGCCGCTAAGAACTTTTATCGCATCACCAGGTACTGTTGGCTAAAATTGACGCTAAGGTGAATGATTTTGTCGCTAAACTAAGAACTCTTTTTGAAACCATATTCTTGAACTGTGTATGTTGGATTTTTGTTGTTTTGGTCTTGTGTAGTTTATATAAAAGTGCTTTATTTATCTACACTGGTGTGGAGTCCATTTGTGGTGTTTTCACTGTGTTGCTGTGAGTGCTGGTACAAATACTTTACACATTGCCTTTGATAAGCCTGTCTGCTCGTGCCAAGCTACCAAGGCAGTGAGCAGGGCTTATCTAAAGAGTGTATCCCCCTTACCCTGACTAGAAGCAAGGGTCCCTATTTGGACAGTGGTACCTACCTCTGCCAACTAGAGACCCCCGGGATCTAACAAGGATGATTTTGCAACAGGGCTTCTTTCAGCTCCTCTGTTTATTCTTTCTGCACATTTTCCTTCTTCCCGTACTTTTCTTCAACTTTGAGGACTTCTGTTGCTTCTTTATGCATTTCCTTTTTTTCTTACTGTGCGTTTTCTCTTCTTTCTTCACATGTTCTATCTCTGTAGGCATATTTAGAAATTTTCATTTAAAAAACCTTTGAAATTCACTGAAAAAACCATAGGTTTCAGACACGTTATAGTTAGGAATTAGCATTTAAAAAACCTTAGAAATTCACTGAAAAAACCATAGGTTTCAGGGGCATTATAGTTAGCTGGTTATTGCACTCATACAAAACCCGTGAAATTCCCCCGTTATAGTTAGTTCAGCTAACTATAACTCGCGCACCCGCAATGCACTGCTGATGACGTCACATATTACATCACTCATGACATGGTCAGTGACATCACTGATGACATCATCCAATTAATATCTGATCAGCTCAGCTAACTATAACGGCTGAAATGACGTGAAATGTCAGCCTATCTATAACGTCCCTGAAACCTGTGGTTTTCTCAGTGTATATCTAAGGTTTTTTAAATGCTAATTCCTAACTATAATGTCCCTGAAACCTGTTTTTTTTTCCAGTGAATTTTTAAAGGTTTTTTAAAATGTTAATTTCAACTATGCCTACATAGGTAAGACGTGCAGAAAGAGGAAGACATGCGAAGAAAGAAGCAAGAGAAGTGTAGAAAGAGGCAAGAGAGGTGCAGAAAGAGGAAGAAAGGTGCAGAAAGAAGCAAGAAAAATACAGAGAGAAGCAAGAGAAGTCCAGAAAGAGGAAGAAAGGTATAGAAAGAAGCAAGAGAAGTGCAGAAAGAGGCCTACTTCAACTGTACCTTTCCACGCACTCATATAAAGTAGCCTAATCACTAATCCTTCTCCCAAGATGTCTTAAACCTCACTTTTCTCTTGAAGGTTCACTATTCATCGACTGCCCAGAATATTAGGCCTACCAAATGTAAAATAGCAATCCTAACCATATCACTGTTGTAAGTCTGGTAGTGGACTGCTTGAATCAGGTGACAGACCGCTCTATTACCCCAGAGATGGGGGCTTGCTTATTGCTATGGTTTCCCCACACCCGTCGCACGAAGGTCACTAGCAAGTTCTATGATCTGGGGTTGATATTGGCCAAGAGAGAATTGACCATGCACTGGAAATCCGGGGGGGGGCCTAGCTTTTTGCGGTGGAGGGCAGCGTTAGTGAGATGGGCGGGGGCGGAGGGTACGCTCCGGGTGCAGTTGGCTCTTAGAAGAGACGATGAGAAAGCGCTAGCGACGGCCAGGGCATGGGAAGCGTTGGTAGTGGAACTCCAGGGGCTGATATCTGAGGCAGGGGAAGGAGGGAGCACGTCGGATAGGCAAGAGGCGAGAGGGACTGGGGAATGAGATGAGATGGGAATGAAGGATGTCCCTGGACACATACCAGAGGCCTGGACAAGAGGGAAGATCTGCTAGCACAGAGAGGGATTGAGCGTCCGTACATGATTCCATTGGAAGGGGGGGCACATCGGGGGTGAGGTAGGGGACAGGGGCACACTGACATGGGGGCGGGGAGGGGTGGGAACGAGTTGGGGATAGGAGGGACGGTACTCCATTGGGACACGGGGACTCGTTGTGTAATGAGCAGTAATTGTTGATTTGGAAAATAATAAAAAAATGTTTCAACAAAAAATCACTGTTGTAAGTCTGACCAAGTTTGTGAAGGTATGCATGCATGTCTCTGTTTTTACCTAGTGACATGTTACATAAAAATAATCATACAAATACTTGAATACCAGTGGTTCAAACTCTGTATATTTGTGTACAAAAAGATGTATTTCTTTCTGCTCATAATACAGGGCACAGGAGTATTCAATAGTATATTTGAGGGGTTCTATAACACCTTATACATAAGACATTTCTGCCTGTGCAACCGAATTACAGAGCAGAACTGAGAAGATTTGACCACCTATAGAAGAAGCTACCCGCTTTTTAGGCTACCATCTTCAGATGCATAACACATGTGAGAATACATGTGAAAATATATATACAAGTAGACATATACCTCAGTCACAACAGCACGCAGATCTTTAAACTTGAAAGCTTGCACTACCCATTTGAATACAGAAAGAGGCGAGAGAAGTACAGAAAGAATCAAGAGAAGTGCAGAAAAAAACAAAAGAGGTACAGAAAGAGGCAAGAGAAGTGCAGAAAGAGGCAAGATGGGTGCAAAAAGAAGCAACAGAGGTGCAGAAAGAGGCAAGAGAGGTGCAGAAAAAGGGAACAGGGGTGCAGAAAAAGGGAACAGGGGTGCAGAAAGAGGCAAGAGGGGTGCAGAAAGAAGCAACAGATGTGGAGAAAGAGGCAAGAGAGGTGCAGAAACAGGCAAGAGAAGTGCAGAAAGTGGCAACAGAAGTACTGAAAGAAGCAATAGAGGTGCAGAAAGAAGCAAGAGAAGTGATGAAAGAGACAAGAGAGTTGCAGAAAGAAACATGAGAGGTGCAGAAAAAGCAAGAGATGTACAGAAAGAGGCAGGTGAGGTGCAGAAAAAGGCATGAGAGGGACAATAAGAGGCAAGATAGGTGCAGAAAGAGGCAAGAGAGGTGCACAAAGAGACAAGTGAGGTGCAGAAACAGGCAAGAGTGGTACAGGAAGAGGCAAGAGAAGTGCAGAAAGAAGCAACAGAGGTGCAGAAGGAGGCAAGAGAACTGCAGAAAGAGGCAAGAGAGTTGCACAAACAGGCAAGAGAGGTGATTAAAAAGGGAACAGGTGTGCAGAAAGAAGAAAGAGGTGTAGAAAGAGGTAAGAGGGATGCAGAAAGAGGCAAGATGGGTGCAGAAAGAAGCAAGAGAGGTGCAGAAAGAAGCAAGAGAAGTGCAGAAAGAAGCAACAGAGGTACAGAAAGAACGGGTTGGTGAGTAGCTACATGAGTGTCTATAAGAGGGGTGCAGAAAAAGGCAATAGAAGTGCTATAAGTAGTAACAGAGGTACAGAACGAGCCAAGAGAATTGCAGAAAGAAGGAACAGAGGTGCAGAAAGAGGCAACAGAAGTGCAGGAGGAGGCAAGAGAGGTACACAAAGAGACAAGAGATGTGCAGAAAGAAGCAAGAGGGGTTCAGAAAGAGGGAAGAGGGGTGCATAAAGAAGCAACAGAGGTGCAGAAAGAGGCAACAGAAGTGCAGAAAGAGGCAAAAGAAGTGCAGAAAGAGGCAAGAGAGGTGGAGAAGGAGGGAACAGGAGTGCAGAAAGAGGCAAAAGGGTGCAGAAAGAAGCAAGAGAGGTGCAGAAAGAAGCAAGAGAAGTGCAGAAAGAAGCAACAGAGGTGCAGAAAGAAGCAAGAGAGGTGCATGAAGAGGCAAGAGAAGTGCTGAAAGAAGCAACAGAGCTGCAGAAAGAGACAAGAGAAGTGCTGAAAGAAGGAACAGAAATGCAGAAAGAGGGAAGAGAAAGAGGCGGGAGAAGTGCAGAAAGAAGCAACAGAGGTGCTGAAAGAGGCAACAGAAGTGCAGGAAGAGGCAAGAGAGGTGCACAAAGAGACAAGAAAGGTGTGGAAAGAAGCAAGAGGGGTGCAGAAAGAGGGAAGAGGGTTATAGAAAGAGGCAAGAGAAGTGCAGGAAGAGGCAAGAGAAGTGCTGAAAGAAGCAACAGAGGTGCAGAAGGAGGCAAGAAAAGTGCAGAAAGAGGTAAGTGAGGTACAGAAAGCGGCAAGAGATGTTCAGCAAGAAGCAACAGAAGTGCAGAAAGAGGCAAGAGCGGTGCAGAAAGAAGAGAGAGAAGTGCTAAAAGAAGCAACAGGGGTACAAAAAGAAGCAAGAATAGTGCAGAAAGAAGCAACAGCAGTGCAGAAGAGGCAAAAGAATTGCAGAAAGAGGCAAGAAACTTGCAGAAACAGGCAGGAGAGGTGCAGAAACAGGCAAGAAAAGAGCAGAAAGAGGCTAGAAAAGTGCGGAAAGATACGATAGAGGTGTAGAAAGAAGCAAGAGAAGTGATGAAAGAGACAAGAGAGTTGCAGAAAGAGGTGTGGTGCCGCGGCCAGGGCGACTGATGCTGGAATTTGGGGATCACGGTTCGATCCCCGGTGCCGGCAGCAGATTAGCTCAGCACCATGTGACTCTGGGCAATAGCTTGCTTAATCTTCCCGATGGCCCCCAGCACCTAGAGACCCTTACAGGTGATTGTTCGTGCTTTACAAAATGTGGATTATTAGAAAGAGACAAGAGAGGTGCCAAAAAAGCAGGAGAAGTGCAGAATGAGGCAAGTGAGGTGCAGAAAGAGGCAAGGGAGGTGCAGAAAGAGGCTATAGAAGTGATGAAAGAGACAAAAGAGTTGCAGAAAGAAACAAGAGAGGTGCAGAAAAAAGCAAGAGAAGTACAGAAAGAGGCAGGTGGGGTGCAGAAAAGGCAATAGGGGTACAGAAAGAGGCACGATAGGTGCAGAAAGAGGCAAGAGAGGAACAGAAAGAGGCAAGTGGGGTACAGAAAGAGGCAAAAGAGTTGCACAAACAGGCAAGAGAGGTGCTTAAAAGGGAAACAGGTGTACAGAAAGAAGAAAGAGGTGTAGAAAGAGGGAAGAGGGGTGCAGAAGTAGGCAAGATGGGTGCAGAAAGAAGCCAGAGAGGTGCAGAAAGAGGCAAGAAGGGTGCAGAAAAGGGCAAGAGAAGAGCTGAAAGAAGGAACAGAGGTGCAGAAAGAGGCAACAGAAGTGCATGAGGAGACAAGAGAGGTGCACAAAGAGACAACAGAGGTACAGAAAGAAGCAAGAGGGGTACAGAAAGAGGGAAGAGGGGTGCAGAAAGAGGCAAGAGGGTGCAGAGAGAAGCAACAAATATGCAGAAAGAGGCAACAGAAGTGCAGAAAGAGGAAAGAGAAGTGCAGAAAGAGGCAAGAGAGGTGCAGAAACAGGGAACAGGGGTGCATAAAGAGGCAAGAGGGATGCAGAAAGAAGCAGAGAGGTGCAGAAAGAAGCAAGAAAAGTGCCGAAAGAAGCAAGAGAGGTGCAGAAAGAAGCAAGAGAGGTGCAGAAAGAGGCAAGAGACGTGCCGAAAGAAGCAAGAGGTGCAGAAAGAGACAAGAGAAGTGCAAAAAGAAGGAACAGAAATGCAGAAAGAGGCAAGAGAAAGAGGCAAGAGAAGTGCAGAAAGAAGCAACAGAGGTGCAGAAAGAGGCAACATAAGTGCAGGAGGAGGCAAGAGAGGTGCACAAAGAGACAAGAGAGGTGCAGAAAGAAGCAAGAGGGGTGCAGAAAGAGGGAAGAGGGGTGCAGAAAGAAGCAAGAGGTATAGAAAGAGGCAATAGAGGTGCAGAAAGAGGCAAGAGAGGTGAAGAAAGAAGCAAGAGAGGTACAGAAAGAACCAAGAGAAGTGCAGGAAAAAGCAACAGGGGTGCAGAAAGAAGCAATAGGGGTGCAGAAAGAAGCAATAGAGTTGCAGAAAGAGGCAAGAGAACTGCAGAAAGAAGCAAGAGAACTGCAGAAAGAAGCAAGAGAGGTGCAGAAAGAAGCAAGAGAGGTGCTGAAAGAGGGAAGAGAGGTATTGAAAGAGGCAAGAGTGATACAAAAAAAAGAAAGTGAGGTGCAGAAAGAGGCAAGTGAGGTGCAGAAACAGGCAAGATAAGAGCAGAAAGAGGCAAGAAAAGTGGTGAAAGAAGCAACAGAGGTGTAGAAAGAAGCAAGAGAAGTGATGAAAGAGACAAGAGAGTTGCAGAAAGAAACAAGAGAGGTGCCAAAAGAGCAAGAGAAGTGCATACTGAGGCAACAGAGGTGCAGAAAGAGGCAAGGAAGGTGCAGAAAGATTCAAGTGTAGTGCAGAAAAAGGCAAGAATGGTGCTGAAAGAAGCAACAGATGTGCAGACTGAGGCAAGAGAACTGTATAAAGATGCAAGAGAGTTGCAGAAACAGGCAAGAGGGTTGCAGAAAGAGGCAAGAGAGGTGCAGAAAGAGGCAAGAGAGTTGCAGAAAGAGGCAAGAAGGGTGCAGAAAGAGGCAAGAAGGGTGCAGAAAGAAGCATGAGAAGTGCAGAAATAAGCAACAGAGGTGCAGAAAGAGGCAAGAGAAGTGCAGAAAGAGGCAGGAGAAGAGCAGAAACAGGCAATAGTGGTGCAGAAAGAGGCAACAGAGGTGCAGAAAGAGGGAAGAGGGGTGCAGAAAGAAGCAAATGGGGTGCAGAAAGAAGCAAATGGGGTGCAGAAGGAAGGGAATGGGGTGCGGAAAGAAGCAAGAGAGGTGCAGAAAGATGCAATGGAAGTTCAGAAAGAAGCAAGTGAGGTGGTGAAAGAGGCAAGAGAAGTGCAGAAAACGACAAGATTGGTGCAGAAAAAGTCAAGAGAGGTGCAGAATAAAGAAGGATGAGAGGTGCAGAAAGAAGCAAGAGAGGTGCAGAAAGAAGCAATGGAAGTTCAGAAAGAAGCAAGTGAGGTGGTGAAACATCCTTGCTAAGGAGGCGGACCGCTGGACCAGTACCAGGGTCCACAGAGGAATTGTGGGTACCACAGCCAAAGGTGGGCAGGGTCCCCAGCAAAAGAGTGGGGGAGACAAGGGTAACCAAAAGGAGTTCTCTCAAGGGCCCCAAAACAGTTCCCAGGGAAAGGAGTCCCAACCCCACAAGCCCAAACCGACCTGGCCCCCTAGGGGCAGGCGGGACCCCAGGGGCCCACCTACCTGCTATCACTGCAATGAAGTGGGACACATTGCCCCTAATTGCCCCAAGAAACCTCCAGCACCCACTGGTGCTCCTAAACCGGGTTTAGTGAGTGTAGCTTTGGGGGAGGATTTAATTTCTAGTGAAGGGGCGGGACCAGCAGTTATGACCCTTGTCTCTTTAAGAGACCAAGAGATGGTCCAGGAAACCTACCTGCCCGATAACACTAAGAAATACGGGCAGTGGGTGACCATAAATGGGAGGAGGGTGGAGGCTCTGAGAGACACAGGAGCCAGCGTGACATCTGTGAGGTGTCAGTGGGTGTCTGAAGAGCAGGTCATTCCCAATGTGCTACACCCAGTAATAGCAGCTGACAACTCAGTGCGCCTCTGTAAGGTGGCGCAAGTTCCCTTTGAGTGGAAGGGGGTCTCAGGTCTCTTGAAGGTTGTTGTGAGTCCATCCATGCCTGTAGACTGTCTGCTAGGTAATGACCTGGAGAGTTCCTCATGGAAGGAGGTGGAACGCCAGGCTCACATGGAGATGTTGGGTTTGGCTGAGAGGATCTGTGTGACCACTCGGTCTATGGCAGCCAGTAGGGGTGATTCAGCAGACCTGAAGCCTGAAACAGTGGCCCAGGAACCTGCACAGAGAGGAAGGAGCAGAGGGCGTGGGAAACCAGCCCCCACCGTTCCCACGGTCCAGGAAGGAGCAGAACCTGAGGGGGATGCCCTGGAACCTACAGGGGACCAGGTGGCCGAACTGGGGGAGCTACCTGAGCTGACCCATTGGCAGCAAGAGGGTGGCCCCTCCAAGGAGGAGTTCTATAAGGGAATGCCCTTCTCTCATTGGTGTGCGGCAGCAGGCTGCAGACCAGGCAGCAGGTGGAGAGTCCAAGGATCATCTCATTTACTGGGAAGATGGGTTACTTTATAGTGAGCCTAAGGTCGCTGAGCCCGGTGCAGCCCATGTGCTGGTGGTACCCGAGCGCTTCAGGACCTTCCTAATGGGTCTGGCTCATGACGTGCCTCTCACAGGACATCTGGGGCAAGACAAGACCTTCCAAAGGCTTGTCACCCACTTCTTCTGGCCCCAGATGAAGAAGCACGTTCGTACATTCTGTAGGACTTGCCAGACTTGTCAGGCAAGTGGCAAGAGCGGAGGAATATGCAAGGCACCCCTCCAACCCTTTCCTGTGGTGGGCACCCCTTTCGAGCGGGTGCGAATCGACATTGTGGGGCCACTGGACCCCAAGACAGCCTTAGGCAATAGGTTCATCCTGGTCTTGGTGGACCATGCCACCCGGTACCCGGAAGCTGTCCCTCTCAGGACAATCACAGCACCCGTGGTGGGCCGTGCATTGATGGGGATCTTTTCCCGTGTGGGGTTCCCCAGAGAGGTGGTCTCCGACCGGGGTACCAACTTCATCTCTAGGTACATGAAGTCTCTGTGGGAGGAGTGTGGGGTAACTTATAAGTTCACCACTCCTTACCACCCTCAAGGAAACGGGTTGGTTGAAAGGTTCAACCGAACTCTGAAAGGTATGATTATAGGCCTAGCGGAGCCCATGAGACGGAAGTGGGACGTCTTTTTACCATGCCTGGTGTTTGCCTACAGGGAGGTGCCTCAGAAGTCCTTAGGGTTCAGTCCCTTTGAGATTCTGTATGGCCACCCTGTTAGAGGACCTCTCACTCGGGTGAAGGAGGGGTGGGAGAAATCCCTCGGGAAAAAACCCCAGGATGTGTTCAGCTATATGCTGGCCTTCCGCAACCAGACACTGCGCTTCAGGAAGCTCGCCCAAGAGAACCTAGAAGCCAGCCAGGAAGAAATGAAAAGATGGTACGACCAGAAAACCACTCTGGTCGAATTTCAACCTGGGCAGAAAGTGTGGGTGATGGCGCCAGTGGAGCCTTGTGCGCTCCAAGACAAGTGGACTGGGCCATATGAGGTGGTGGAGCGCAAGAGCGAAGTCACCTACCTGGTTAACTTGCAGACTCCCAGGCAGCCCCTGAGGGTCTTACATGTGAACCGCCTCAAACCCCACTTCGAGAGGTCTGATGTAACAATGGTCCTGGCTACAGATGCTGGAATGGAAGAGGACAGTGACCCTCTTCCTGACCTCCTGGCAGCCCAGGAGCAAGACGGGTCAATGGATGGTGTGGTCCTCTCACCCACCCTGACCCTAGAACAGCAGAGGGACTGTCGCCAGGTGTTGGGTCAGTTTTCTTCCCTGTTCTCCCTGACCCCATGTGTCACCAACTGGTGCGTCCATGATGTGGACACTGGAGATAGTCTACCTTTAAAGCAGAAATTCTACAGGGTAGCTGACAAGGTCAGGGCCAGCATCAAGGAACAAGTTTCCAAGATGTTGGCGCTAGGGGTAATTGAGCCCTCGAGAAGCCCCTGGCTAGCCCAGTGGTCTTAGTTCCAAAAGCTGCTGTGCCCGGTGCCACCCCAGAACTCCGGTTTTGTGTGGACTACCGTGGGCTCAATGCAGTCACCAAGACTGACGTGCACCCCATCCTCAGAGCTGATGAGCTCGTGGATCGGTTGGGAGCTGCCCAGTACCTCAGTACATTTGATTTAACATCTGGGTACTGGCAGATTGCCTCAACTGAGGGGGCCAAGGAGAGGTCTGCGTTTTCAACGCCAGAGGGGCACTCCCAGTTCCGAGTTATGCCCTTTGGGTTGAAGAACGCCCCTGCCACATTCCAGTGACTGGTCAACCAGGTACTGTCCGGGCTGGAGGAATTCAGCGCCGCATACATGGATGACATTGCTGTGTCAAGCTCCACATGGGAGGAACACTTGCAGCACCTCTGTGAAGTGTTGAAGGCTCTGCAAAGGGCAGGCCTCACTATCAAGGCCAGTAAGTGCCAGATAGGGCAGGGTTCTGTGGTGTACTTGGGACACCAGGTAGGGAGTGGCCAGGTGGCGCCCCTTCAAGCGAAAATTGAGACCATCCTGGCTTGAGAGCCCCCCAAGACCCAGACAGAGGTGAGAGCCTTCCTAGGACTCACCGGGTATTATCGCCGATTTGTCAAGGGATATGGCACCATTGCTGCCCCCTTGACAGAGCTGAGTTCAACGAAGCAGCCAAGGAGAGTGAATTGGACCGATGCCTGTCAAACAGCTTTTGATGCCCTGAAGACTGCCATGTGCACGGCACCGGTGCTCAAGGCGCCTGGTTTCTCCAGTGAGTTTGTAGTGCAGACAGACGCTTCAGAGCATGGTGTGGGAGCGGTACTCTCACAGATCAACGACGAGGGCTTGGACCAACCTGTAGCCTTCATTAGTAGGAGGCTACTTCCCAGGGAACAGAGGTGGAGTGCGATTGAAAGGGAAGCTTTTGCTGTGGTCTGGGCTCTGAAGAAGCTGAGGCCCTACTTGTTTGGGACTCACTTCCGGGTTCAGACAGACCACAGGCCCCTCAGATGGTTAATGCAGATGAGGGGTGAGAACCCAAAACTGTTGAGGTGGTCCATCTCCCTACAGGGAATGGACTTTACGGTGGAACACCGTCCTAGTACAGATCACGCCAATGCTGATGGTCTGTCCAGGTTTTTCCGCCTTAGCAATGAGAACTCCCAAGAGGGTGGGTAGTTTTCCCCACTTTCAGCTGGAAGGGACACGTGTTAGACCTGGCATCTTTGGCGTGGTTTCCCCTGACTTTTTGCCTCTACCTCCTGTATTTTTGACGCTATGCTGGATTTAGTTTTTGCTGGTTTAGATGCAGAGGGCACTTTGCCACTGCTGATCAGTGTCAAAGTGGAAGTGCTCCCTAGGTAAATTGTTATATTGATTGGTTATCCCTGATTGGTATATTTGTTTCACCTGTCAGCCTCTAGTAAAGTGCACTGAGTCTGCCAGGGCTGGTGATTCAAATGCTACTAGTGGGCCTGCAGCACTGATTGTGCCACCTACAGGAGTAGCCCTAAAATGGTGTCACAGGCCTGCCACCGCAGTGCCTGGGTGCAGTTGCTAACTGCCATGCTGACCTGACCAGTGTCCACACTGGCCAGGCCTAACCCTTCCCTTTCTGTACACATTGGACACCCCTATGGAAGGCCCTAGGTACCCCCCTGGGCAGGGTGCAGTGTATGTGGAAGGTAGAGCATGTATTGGTGTAGGTGACATGCTCTGGTAGTGAATTACAGCCATTTTCGTTTTTCACTATTGAAAGGCTATCTTGCCCATAGGATATAATGGGGAATGCTGAGTATAATGTTTACCTGCATATCTTCCCATAGGAGCAGGATAGAAAGCTAAAGTCTGGTATCCCTGAATTCAGAATTTAATAACACATCTTTTAGGAAGGATGGTTTTTAAATCCTGTGTGTGAAAACAGCACTTTTAGAAGGTGGCCGTTTTCCTTTTCGGCCCTTTCTGTGTGCCTTGGAATGTTTGTGAATTGACTGTCTGGTTTGTGAGTGACAAGGACAGGGGTGGCTCCCAGAGGCTGAATGAGTCAGCCCAGGGCTGAATAGGGAAATTCCCCTGTAGATGGGTGGGAGGAGTAGCACCTGGGCGTGAACAGGGCTGTGCCTGCCTTCCACAATGCTGGCTCCACCCCCTGCTGGGCGGCTGACGACCCTGCACCTCTCTCTCAAAGGAAAGAAGAAACCAAGTAAACAGAGTGCTCCAGGACTGGCCAGAACTGGTTCTGACTAGGCCAAGGCCCCTCTGCCTTCAGAGGACAAAGGATTTTGGGGTATAAGTATTGGGACCCAGACTACAGAAAATTAGATCATCCTGGAATCAAGAAGGAACCTCTGCCAAGGAGAAAGCTGGAAGACTGAAGAAGTAGGACTGACCAGCTGTAAGGCTGACCTGCAGTTGCTTTGGTGCCAAGGAGAGAGGAAGGACTTTGCTGTGTGCTGTGTCCCCTGGCTTGAAGGAATCTCCAAGGGCCTGAGTAGAGCTGGCCTCCTGTTAAGAAGTTCCAGGAACAAAAGGACTTCACCCCCAGCTTCCCCCTGAACTCTGCTGTGTGAGTTCTGCCCTTCCTAGAGTGCTTGATCCAATTGTGGGGCCTCTGGATGTTGTGCCTGCTGTTGGGAAGCTGACCAAGAAGAAGGAAGCAAAGGATCTACACTTTTTCACGCACAGCCGGCTTAGCGAGAAAATTTCCGTAGCTCCGCTCGTTTGCGGGCCGAATTTTTATCGCTGCGAACATCATCGCAGAGCCTGCTGCCGCTGAGCAAGATCATCGCTGGTGAAATAGTTGCCCCGCTCGTTAGCGGGCCGAATTTTATTGCTGCGAACATCGTCGCAGAGCCAGCCAAGATCCCCGCTCCGCTCGTTAGAGTGCAGAATTTTATCGCTGCGAACATCGTCGCAGAGCCTGCCGCCGCTGGGTGAGATCGTCGCCGAGCCAGCAAAGATCATCGCACCGCTCATTAGCAGGCACAATTTTATCGCTGCGAACATCGTCGCAAAGCCAGCCAAAATCTTCGCACCGCTCGTTAGCGGGCAGAATTTTATCGCTGCGAATATCGTCGCAGAGCCAACCCAGATCATCACTGGTGAAATCGTCGCCCGCTCGTTAGCGGGCCAAATTTCATCGCATCGTGCCTTTGCAAGTAAATTTCTACCGGAAAAGCTACGCCTTGGAATCCATACAAGTATCGCCTCACTCCCCATACTGACCGGATTCATCGCACACGCCCGCTGCGTGCAGCGGGGTTGTCGCATCGCCTCCCCAGGGTCTCAGGACTGACGCTGGTGCTTGTTTTTCGACGCCTGAGCGCCGCTAAGAACTTTTATCGCATCACCAGGTACTGTTGGCTAAAATTGACGCTAAGGTGAATGATTTTGTCGCTAAACTAAGAACTCTTTTTGAAACCATATTCTTGAACTGTGTATGTTGGATTTTTGTTGTTTTGGTCTTGTGTAGTTTATATAAAAGTGCTTTATTTATCTACACTGGTGTGGAGTCCATTTGTGGTGTTTTCACTGTGTTGCTGTGAGTGCTGGTACAAATACTTTACACATTGCCTTTGATAAGCCTGTCTGCTCGTGCCAAGCTACCAAGGCGGTGAGCAGGGCTTATCTAAAGAGTGTATCCCCCTTACCCTGACTAGAAGCAAGGGTCCCTATTTGGACAGTGGTACCTACCTCTGCCAACTAGAGACCCCCGGGATCTAACAAGGATGATTTTGCAACAGGGCTTCTTTCAGCTCCTCTGTTTATTCTTTCTGCACATTTTCCTTCTTCCCATACTTTTCTTCAACTTTGAGGACTTCTGTTGCTTCTTTATGCATTTCCTTTTTTTCTTACTGTGCGTTTTCTCTTCTTTCTTCACATGTTCTATCTCTGTAGGCATATTTAGAAATTTTCATTTAAAAAACCTTTGAAATTCACTGAAAAAACCATAGGTTTCAGGCACGTTATAGTTAGGAATTAGCATTTAAAAAACCTTAGAAATTCACTGAAAAAACCATAGGTTTCAGGGGCATTATAGTTAGCTGGTTATTGCACTCATACAAAACCCGTGAAATTCCCCCGTTATAGTTAGTTCAGCTAACTATAACTCGCGCACCCGCAATGCACTGCTGATGACGTCACATATTACATCACTCATGACATGGTCAGTGACATCACTGATGACATCATCCAATTAATATCTGATCAGCTCAGCTAACTATAACGGCTGAAATGACGTGAAATGTCAGCCTATCTATAACGTCCCTGAAACCTGTGGTTTTCTCAGTGTATATCTAAGGTTTTTTAAATGCTAATTCCTAACTATAATGTCCCTGAAACCTGGTTTTTTTTCCAGTGAATTTTTAAAGGTTTTTTAAAATGTTAATTTCAACTATGCCTACATAGGTAAGACGTGCAGAAAGAGGAAGACATGCGAAGAAAGAAGCAAGAGAAGTGTAGAAAGAGGCAAGAGAGGTGCAGAAAGAGGAAGAAAGGTGCAGAAAGAAGCAAGAAAAATACAGAGAGAAGCAAGAGAAGTCCAGAAAGAGGAAGAAAGGTATAGAAAGAAGCAAGAGAAGTGCAGAAAGAGGCCTACTTCAACTGTACCTTTCCACGCACTCATATAAAGTAGCCTAATCACTAATCCTTCTCCCAAGATGTCTTAAACCTCACTTTTCTCTTGAAGGTTCACTATTCATCGACTGCCCAGAATATTAGGCCTACCAAATGTAAAATAGCAATCCTAACCATATCACTGTTGTAAGTCTGGTAGTGGACTGCTTGAATCAGGTGACAGACCGCTCTATTACCCCAGAGATGGGGGCTTGCTTATTGCTATGGTTTCCCCACACCCGTCGCACGAAGGTCACTAGCAAGTTCTATGATCTGGGGTTGATATTGGCCAAGAGAGAATTGACCATGCACTGGAAATCCGGGGGGGGCCTAGCTTTTTGCGGTGGAGGGCAGCGTTAGTGAGATGGGCGGGGGCGGAGGGTACGCTCCGGGTGCAGTTGGCTCTTAGAAGAGACGATGAGAAAGCGCTAGCGACGGCCAGGGCATGGGAAGCGTTGGTAGTGGAACTCCAGGGGCTGATATCTGAGGCAGGGGAAGGAGGGAGCACGTCGGATAGGCAAGAGGCGAGAGGGACTGGGGAATGAGATGAGATGGGAATGAAGGATGTCCCTGGACACATACCAGAGGCCTGGACAAGAGGGAAGATCTGCTAGCACAGAGAGGGATTGAGCGTCCGTACATGATTCCATTGGAAGGGGGGGCACATCGGGGGTGAGGTAGGGGACAGGGGCACACTGACATGGGGGCGGGGAGGGGTGGGAACGAGTTGGGGATAGGAGGGACGGTACTCCATTGGGACACGGGGACTCGTTGTGTAATGAGCAGTAATTGTTGATTTGGAAAATAATAAAAAAATGTTTCAACAAAAAATCACTGTTGTAAGTCTGACCAAGTTTGTGAAGGTATGCATGCATGTCTCTGTTTTTACCTAGTGACATGTTACATAAAAATAATCATACAAATACTTGAATACCAGTGGTTCAAACTCTGTATATTTGTGTACAAAAAGATGTATTTCTTTCTGCTCATAATACAGGGCACAGGAGTATTCAATAGTATATTTGAGGGGTTCTATAACACCTTATACATAAGACATTTCTGCCTGTGCAACCGAATTACAGAGCAGAACTGAGAAGATTTGACCACCTATAGAAGAAGCTACCCGCTTTTTAGGCTACCATCTTCAGATGCATAACACATGTGAGAATACATGTGAAAATATATATACAAGTAGACATATACCTCAGTCACAACAGCACGCAGATCTTTAAACTTGAAAGCTTGCACTACCCATTTGAATACAGAAAGAGGCGAGAGAAGTACAGAAAGAATCAAGAGAAGTGCAGAAAAAAACAAAAGAGGTACAGAAAGAGGCAAGAGCAGTGCAGAAAGAGGCAAGATGGGTGCAAAAAGAAGCAACAGAGGTGCAGAAAGAGGCAAGAGAGGTGCAGAAAAAGGGAACAGGGGTGCAGAAAAAGGGAACAGGGGTGCAGAAAGAGGCAAGAGGGGTGCAGAAAGAAGCAACAGATGTGGAGAAAGAGGCAAGAGAGGTGCAGAAACAGGCAAGAGAAGTGCAGAAAGTGGCAACAGAAGTACTGAAAGAAGCAATAGAGGTGCAGAAAGAAGCAAGAGAAGTGATGAAAGAGACAAGAGAGTTGCAGAAAGAAACATGAGAGGTGCAGAAAAAGCAAGAGATGTACAGAAAGAGGCAGGTGAGGTGCAGAAAAAGGCATGAGAGGGACAATAAGAGGCAAGATAGGTGCAGAAAGAGGCAAGAGAGGTGCACAAAGAGACAAGTGAGGTGCAGAAACAGGCAAGAGTGGTACAGGAAGAGGCAAGAGAAGTGCAGAAAGAAGCAACAGAGGTGCAGAAGGAGGCAAGAGAACTGCAGAAAGAGGCAAGAGAGTTGCACAAACAGGCAAGAGAGGTGATTAAAAAGGGAACAGGTGTGCAGAAAGAAGAAAGAGGTGTAGAAAGAGGTAAGAGGGATGCAGAAAGAGGCAAGATGGGTGCAGAAAGAAGCAAGAGAGGTGCAGAAAGAAGCAAGAGAAGTGCAGAAAGAAGCAACAGAGGTACAGAAAGAACGGGTTGGTGAGTAGCTACATGAGTGTCTATAAGAGGGGTGCAGAAAAAGGCAATAGAAGTGCTATAAGTAGTAACAGAGGTACAGAACGAGCCAAGAGAATTGCAGAAAGAAGGAACAGAGGTGCTGAAAGAGGCAACAGAAGTGCAGGAGGAGGCAAGAGAGGTACACAAAGAGACAAGAGAGGTGCAGAAAGAAGCAAGAGGGGTTCAGAAAGAGGGAAGAGGGGTGCATAAAGAAGCAACAGAGGTGCAGAAAGAGGCAACAGAAGTGCAGAAAGAGGCAAAAGAAGTGCAGAAAGAGGCAAGAGAGATGGAGAAGGAGAAGGAGGGAACAGGAGTGCAGAAAGAGGCAAAAGGGTGCAGAAAGAAGCAAGAGAGGTGCAGAAAGAAGTAAGAGAAGTGCAGAAAGAAGCAACAGAGGTGCAGAAAGAAGCAAGAGAGGTGCATGAAGAGGCAAGAGAAGTGCCGAAAGAAGCAACAGAGCTGCAGAAAGAGACAAGAGAAGTGCCGAAAGAAGGAACAGAAATGCAGAAAGAGGGAAGAGAAAGAGGCGGGAGAAGTGCAGAAAGAAGCAACAGAGGTGCTGAAAGAGGCAACAGAAGTGCAGGAAGAGGCAAGAGAGGGGCACAAAGAGACAAGAAAGGTGTGGAAAGAAGCAAGAGGGGTGCAGAAAGAGGGAAGAGGGTTATAGAAAGAGGCAAGAGAAGTGCAGGAAGAGGCAAGAGAAGTGCTGAAAGAAGCAACAGAGGTGCAGAAGGAGGCAAGAAAAGTGCAGAAAGAGGTAAGTGAGGTACAGAAAGCGGCAAGAGATGTTCAGCAAGAAGCAACAGAAGTGCAGAAAGAGGCAAGAGCGGTGCAGAAAGAAGAGAGAGAAGTGCTAAAAGAAGCAACAGGGGTACAAAAAGAAGCAAGAATAGTGCAGAAAGAAGCAACAGCAGTGCAGAAGAGGCAAAAGAATTGCAAAAAGAGGCAAGAAACTTGCAGAAAGAGGCAAGAGAGGTGCAGAAACAGGCAAGAAAAGAGCAGAAAGAGGCTAGAAAAGTGCTGAAAGATACGATAGAGGTGTAGAAAGAAGCAAGAGAAGTGATGAAAGAGACAAGAGAGTTGCAGAAAGAGGTGTGGTGCCGCGGCCAGGGCGACTGATGCCGGAATCTGGGGATCACGGTTCGATCCCCGGTGCCGGCAGCAGATTAGCTCAGCACCATGTGACTCTGGGCAATAGCTTGCTTAATCTTCCCGATGGCCCCCAGCACCTAGAGACCCTTACAGGTGATTGTTCGTGCTTTACAAAATGTGGATTATTAGAAAGAGACAAGAGAGGTGCCAAAAAAGCAGGAGAAGTGCAGAATGAGGCAAGTGAGGTGCAGAAAGAGGCAAGGGAGGTGCAGAAAGAGGCTATAGAAGTGATGAAAGAGACAAAAGAGTTGCAGAAAGAAACAAGAGAGGTGCAGAAAAAAGCAAGAGAAGTACAGAAAGAGGCAGGTGAGGTGCAGAAAAAGGCAATAGGGGTACAGAAAGAGGCACGATAGGTGCAGAAAGAGGCAAGAGAGGTACAGAAAGAGGCAAGTGGGGTACAGAAAGAGGCAAAAGAGTTGCACAAACAGGCAAGAGAGGTGCTTAAAAGGGAAACAGGTGTACAGAAAGAAGAAAGAGGTGTAGAAAGAGGGAAGAGGGGTGCAGAAGTAGGCAAGATGGGTGTAGAAAGAAGCCAGAGAGGTGCAGAAAGAGGCAAGAAGGGTGCAGAAAAGGGCAAGAGAAGAGCTGAAAGAAGGAACAGAGGTGCAGAAAGAGGCAACAGAAGTGCATGAGGAGACAAGAGAGGTGCACAAAGAGACAACAGAGGTACAGAAAGAAGCAAGAGGGGTGCAGAAAGAGGGAAGAGGGGTGCAGAAAGAGGCAAGAGGGTGCAGAAAGAAGCAACAAATGTGCAGAAAGAGGCAACAGAAGTGCAGAAAGAGGAAAGAGAAGTGCAGAAAGAGGCAAGAGAGGTGCAGAAACAGGGAACAGGGGTGCATAAAGAGGCAAGAGGGATGCAGAAAGAAGCAGAGAGGTGCAGAAAGAAGCAAGAAAAGTGCCAAAAGAAGCAAGAGAGGTGCAGAAAGAAGCAAGAGAGGTGCAGAAAGAGGCAAGAGACGTGCCGAAAGAAGCAAGAGGTGCAGAAAGAGACAAGAGAAGTGCAAAAAGAAGGAACAGAAATGCAGAAAGAGGCAAGAGAAAGAGGCAAGAGAAGTGCAGAAAGAAGCAACAGAGGTGCAGAAAGAGGCAACATAAGTGCAGGAGGAGGCAAGAGAGGTGCACAAAGAGACAAGAGAGGTGCAGAAAGAAGCAAGAGGGGTGCAGAAAGAGGGAAGAGGGGTGCAGAAAGAAGCAAGAGGTATAGAAAGAGGCAATAGAGGTGCAGAAAGAGGCAAGAGAGGTGAAGAAAGAAGCAAGAGAGGTACAGAAAGAACCAAGAGAAGTGCAGGAAAAAGCAACAGGGGTGCAGAAAGAAGCAATAGGGGTGCAGAAAGAAGCAATAGAGTTGCAGAAAGAGGCAAGAGAACTGCAGAAAGAAGCAAGAGAACTGCAGAAAGAAGCAAGAGAGGTGCAGAAAGAAGCATGAGAGGTGCTGAAAGAGGGAAGAGAGGTATTGAAAGAGGCAAGAGTGATACAAAAAAAAGAAAGTGAGGTGCAGAAAGAGGCAAGTGAGGTGCAGAAACAGGCAAGATAAGAGCAGAAAGAGGCAAGAAAAGTGGTGAAAGAAGCAACAGAGGTGTAGAAAGAAGCAAGAGAAGTGATGAAAGAGACAAGAGAGTTGCAGAAAGAAACAAGAGAGGTGCCAAAAGAGCAAGAGAAGTGCATACTGAGGCAACAGAGGTGCAGAAAGAGGCAAGGAAGGTGCAGAAAGATTCAAGTTTAGTGCAGAAAAAGGCAAGAATGGTGCTGAAAGAAGCAACAGATGTGCAGACTGAGGCAAGAGAACTGTATAAAGATGCAAGAGAGTTGCAGAAACAGGCAAGAGGGTTGCAGAAAGAGGCAAGAGAGGTGCAGAAAGAGGCAAGAGAGTTGCAGAAAGAGGCAAGAAGGGTGCAGAAAGAGGCAAGAAGGGTGCAGAAAGAAGCATGAGAAGTGCAGAAATAAGCAACAGAGGTGCAGAAAGAGGCAAGAGAAGTGCAGAAAGAGGCAGGAGAAGAGCAGAAACAGGCAATAGTGGTGCAGAAAGAGGCAACAGAGGTGCAGAAAGAGGGAAGAGGGGTGCAGAAAGAAGCAAATGGGGTGCAGAAAGAAGCAAATGGGGTGCAGAAGGAAGGGAATGGGGTGCGGAAAGAAGCAAGAGAGGTGCAGAAAGATGCAATGGAAGTTCAGAAAGAAGCAAGTGAGGTGGTGAAAGAGGCAAGAGAAGTGCAGAAAACGAAAAGATTGGTGCAGAAAAAGTCAAGAGAGGTGCAGAATAAAGAAGGATGAGAGGTGCAGAAAGAAGCAAGAGAGGTGCAGAAAGATTCAATGGAAGTTCAGAAAGAAGCAAGTGAGGTGGTGAAAGAGGCAAGAGAAGTGCAGAAAACGACAAAAGAGGTGCAGAAAAAGGCAAGAGAGGTGCAGAATAAAGAAGGACGAGAGGTGCAGAAAGAAGCAAGAGAGGTGTAGAAAGAAGGGAGGTGCAGAAAGCAGAAGAGATGTAAATAAAGAGGCAAGAGAAGTGCAGAAAAAGGAAGAAAGGTACAGACCGAAGCAAGAGAAATGCAGAAAGAGGCAAGAGAGGAACAAAAAGAAGCAAGAGTGGTTTGCACTCTCTTAGAACCAATTTAACATCCACATTTAGCAATAAGTAACAGGTGACCCTTCCAGCTTTGCAAAGGGCCTTCCACCACGCTTGTCGCTGCGTTTTTGGTAACGTTTGAGCCGTTTGAGCTAGCTTGAGCTTTTGTTCGAATCTGCAGATGATGGATTATGTTGCAAATGTGGAAAATGTATAATTATGCGAAAATTGGTGCAGCCAAACAGTCGCATAATTTCAGTGGCCCTGTTCATACCTCTGACTAGGTCCAGAAGTGCTCCTCAATGGTTCCTTTTTTTTGTCTCATTGAGTTTATAGTTTAGCTTCTATGGAAACGAGGAAGACTAAACCTGAGGTTGCCACTCCCCAACACAGACTATCATACCACATAATCACTCTCCATAATACATAATCTCGCTCTACATAATTTCTATACACTAAATACCACATACATTTTATCCACATAATTTCAACAACATACCATATGATTCCGCTACACAAAACGTACATCCACTCCACCCCAAAAAACATTAGTAAAAAACTTTACATTTACAACTCTAATAGCTCTAACTCTCGCAAAAGCGAGACCTATTACATTTCAAATTCTTCTTTAACTACTAGTCGTGTTTGCAGAGTGGTGGAGAAAGGGGGCTGGGCCTCTGACCAGTGCTCAGGAATTCCGCTGCATAGGATTTACAGGAGGTACCAGGAGGGTTTCTTGGCCCCAAAGTCCCCCAGGAGTAAAGTGGACTTCACCCCCCAACAAGTAGCGTGCCAGGAAGCGCGTTTGTAGAGTGGCGGAGAAGGGGGGGGCCTTCAAAGACCTCTTAGCAATCCCACTGTGTGAGACTTACTGGAGGTAACAGGAGGGCTAGTTGGCCCCCAAGGACATCCTTGGGGGCCAACTACCCCTCTTGGATGGGCTCTTGGATGGGGATTGAAGTCCCCTTTGCTGCTGGGGTTCCTTAGGGGCCAATTAGCCTACCTGTTACCTCCAGTAAGCCCCACACAGTGGGACTGCTGAAAGGTGGACACAGGCCACGCCCCCTTTCTCCACCACCCTGCAAACGCACCTCCTGGCTTGCTCTTGGTTGGGGATGAAGTCCCCTTGCCTCCTGAGGGTCCCTGGAGGCCAACTAGCCCTCCCGTTACCTCTAGTAAGCCCCACACAGCTGGTTTGCTGAGAGTGGTCAGAGGCCATGCCCCCTTTTTACACCACTCTGCAAACACACCTCATGACCCACTGCTGCTTGAGGGATGAAGTCCACTTCAGTCCTGAGGTCCTCAGGATACAAGGGGACCTGATCTCCTCACCACCAGTGGGCCAAGAGGTGTATACCCTGGGGAGCCTTCTCATTCTTATGAATCTTGGGTATGTGGTAAAAGGTAGAAACACATGGGTTCTAACCTTAGAACCTTAGAAATTGGTACTCCTAATAGTCCAAGACCCCTTTGTCCCTTTAAAATTCGAGGGGAGTATTATAGAGAAGGCCTCTATTTTTGTGGATTTTTTCTTTTTCCTTTTGACAAAGATTTAAGTAAGGGATACCACTGATTTTATCAGGATTCTCCATGGCATTCTGTGGGAGGATACTTTCCTATTAATTACCTTTGACATTACGAGTTTATTATACATGTATATCACATCAGTGGGGTCTAGAGGCGGTGGAATTTTTCTTTAAAGGAAAACCACTCAAGTACCAGAAGCACAACATGATAATACAGATAATCTCCTTGTGAGGAAGACCATGCCCCACTCCCGGAATATAATTTATTACCCTCAAGGGACCCCGACCCAACATCCATATCCAACCCTAACTTACCTCTTTCATCCATCCACCTTTTAACAGTAGAGTTAACATCCTGGTGACCATGGACATAACGTCACTTTATACGCATATCCCACAAAGAGCAGCACTTTACACCATTAAAATGTCCCTGGATAAATGACCCAGGCCATGGCAAGTCCCCACTGACTTCATCATCCACCTTTTGGAAATCGCAATGACCAAGAATTTCTTCTATTTTGAAGGCGATTTTTACATACAGACAAAAGGCGTGGCGATGGGGGCCAGTTTTGCCCCAGATCTAGCTATTATCTTCATGGACGAGTATGAACACACATACGTTCTCAGTGAGACTAATCCATATAGAGATTGTATTGTTTTATGGCGTTGATACATCAACGATGTTTTAATGATATGGGAAGGGATTGAACAACAACTCACAGACTTCCACGTATGGCTCAATGCCCAATCTATGGACTTTCAGTTCTCTCTGGATTTCAGTAAGAATGTAATTAACTTTCTCGATATCTCAATCGAAGAGGAGGAAGGTAAATTACTTACCACACTACACAGGAAGCCTAGTGAAAGAAACACCCTGTTGCGCTACTCAAGTCATCATCCACGTAACCTCAGGGACAACCTACCCTATAGTCAGTTCCTGAGGTTGCGTAGGAATTGTAGTTGCAAACAGGATTTCTTTGAGGAATCAGCAGACCTTCTGAAACGCCTTAGTGATATGGGCTATCCAAGAAGTCTCCATAAAAAGGCCCGTAAAAGGGCCTGGTTCTGTCATAGGGAGTTCCTATTGGAACCCCAAAAAAAAAACATCTGAGCAGGAAAGACTTGTGTGTGTCACCACATTTTGCACTAAGAGTAATGAGGTTAAAAAGATCGTTAACCAACACTGGCATTTGGTGGCTGATGAGATAGGCATTGCAGATCCACCCATGCATGCCTTCAAGAAAGGGAGTAATGTGGGGGACTATGTTGTGAAATCATTACTCCCCAGCAAGATCAGGGACACACAAACGACACTCTGGAATATTCCACCGGTCCTTGGACACTTTAAATGCGGGACGTGTAAGGCATGTCCACTAACCAAACAACTCAAACAGTGCTCTTACAACAACTACACTCACACTATGCGACAACACACAAACTGTAATTCGGTTGGGGTGATTTATGCCATAGACTGCCCTTGCGATTTTCTATACATTGGTCAAACTGTCCAAAAAGTGAAAGCTCGTATCCTGCATCATTGCAGCAGGATACACTGCAATATCCAGGGTGCACCCCTGGTTGATCATTTCAACACTCTGCTGAGAGTCTGAGGTGGTGGGTTATAGAAAAGGTCATAACTAACCCACGGAGCGGTAATTTTGCCAACATCCTGAGCACACGTGAGTGCAAATGGATCCACATTTTTGATACAGTACAAAAAGGTTTGAATGAATATGAGGAGATTTCAAGACAAATTGCTACCTTGAATAATGGTTAGACACAACATTGTTTCTCCCCTGTTTTGTATATTTCTTGTATATAAATGTGTACATTTGTAATTGTGTATATTGGTAGAAACATCACTGTATAATGTACAGTATGGACCACTGTTCTTTTTGCATTTTTGTAAATATTGTATATATTTATTGTGTTATTTATTTCACTCTGTATATCTGATACTGGTGCATGCTCCCCTATATATAGTTGGGGATGTATGCACATGCTCCTGAACATAACACTGTGGCTGTAGGCTGGAATCCTACCAACATGGTCAGGGACGTAAACTTTTCATGCCTTTATACTTTACTTCGTAAACTATACAATTAGGGCCTGGACACCGTTTTTTGTCCGGAGCCCAACCCCTGAGTCTTTTCTTTACCGAGGAGCCCGGCCGGGCTTCACGGTCTAACAAACCCAGTCTGTCTTCCTTAACCGATCGGGACGTCCACGCTGACTTTGATATAGCAGCCGCCGTACGCGTGAGAGCCCATCGCCGGTTGAGACACCGACGGATGTGGAAGGGCTTTTTTCTTGCTTCACTCAAGGTAATCTATTGCGAAGGCTAGGCCTAGACCTATTGTTAAGGGGAGAGGCTTGTAACTATAGCTTGTCTCTTTTGTGAATACATGCCTTTTAATTTCAGGATGCAGCGCCACATTCGTATGGGTGCTTTTTGATTAAAGGTTTTACACTGCATGCTCCCACGGGTGAGCTGTCACAGTGCATTGCGGGACACTGACGGATGCGGGTCGGCTACACTTAAGAACTCCACTCCCTTAGTCATTCGATAGAAGGTCTCACGCCGCATGTTCCCGGCGGGTGAGTCTTTTCTACATGTCACTTCACTAGATTCATTGTATGTCCCTGTATATACCGGTGTTTACAATACTGTTTGTTTTTAGAACTTTGCATATACATCACCATTGGTTGAACCTTGACTGATTGATTGACTCTAATCTGTCATACCATGACCGTGGTTGGGTGAGTTTTTCCACCCTTTATTTTTGACCAATAATTGTGACTCTGACCGTTGGTAGTGTTTTGCTAGCACATTCATTTCACTTTGGTCATCGTCTGACTACATGGTTATCTCCCTAGGTTTCCCCTTCTCTGTCCTGAGGAAGACCCGCTGCCGAGGAATCCACTTACCTTTTGGCATTTGGGTCAAAATTTCGACAATTTCCCCCCCTGGGGACTACACCCAACATCCATTCCCCCCATCACTGCCATCAGAGATCGAATCTCGTTCTAAAAATTAACAAATGTTATTACAAATGTAACTAGGGGTAGGCCCTGTATGTAGAGGTACTGGTCCTATCAGTAATAACTTGGTCGGACCCCACCTATCTGAAATATTTTAAACCTGTTCTCTGTAAATATTTCTTGATGCACTATCACTTCTTCTTTACTCTTCCACACATGAGCACTTACTTATTTCTTTTTTCTTCCCCCTTGGAAATAACCACACAACATATTATGCTTCATGTATGCCTTTTATGTTTTGGATAAAAAGAATAAATTGATGTTTGCAATCCAAACAATTTCTGGTGACCACTTAAATGTTTGTTGAATGTGCTTACGTTTATGAAACCTTGTGCTAGTTGGATTAAATCCCATTATATACTTACTAATTGAAGTATATTCAGCTGTGTTAGGGACCAATTGTTTTCTTTACCTGCCTCTTTCATCCAAGCACAACGAGCAGCTCCAACAGCTCCTTCCCTGGAAAACAAAAGAGGAAGGAGTTAATTCTATCTCTGGAGATCCACTGACGACAGAAGGAGGCAGGCGTACGAATATCATGAGCCAATTAAAAAGCCAGGCCGAGAGTAAAGGCGACACAGCCGGATTAGAAGAGGAGGACAGGAGGCTGAACCCGGAAGACGCCGAGGAGAACAGCGTGGCCGCAAGACGGTGTCGGGAGGAAACCCCTTCCCGTTCTACCGACCCGGAGGATGTCGTGAAAGCCAGGGACACAGCGTGGAGGGGCGAACGAGAAAGAATATCTTCTGCCGCACCAGAATCGAGGACCGCGGATGAAGAAGACAAGACTTCAGAAGACTGGAGTGAAGAGGGGTGGTCGCCCCCGAAGGTATAAACACCCCGCCGCAACTCAGGAGAGTTGCGGCTTCTGCTGTACATTTCCGGGAAGGGAGGGGAGGTGGGAAGGAAGGTTTGGGTTAAAATAAACAGAGTCAGAGGGGACATAGAGGGGACCAAGAAGGGGAGGGGGAGAGTTTGGTACCGCACTAACACTGGACCAGCAGTACACCATGAAGGGCACAATTTATTTTCTTTCAATTTATTTTATTTTTTGTGTTGGTTTTTGTTTGGAACGTAAAGGTCTGTCGCACCTTAATGTGATTTAAGCCTGATGTTTGGCCTGAGATTAAGGCCAATTAAATTGTGTAAGTGCGGTTACCACTAAACAGCGAAGACGCTTACTCCGTAATGAATATACAATACAGTAAAAACTACCAGTGACATCACCAGAAAGGGCAAGAGGGAAGCAGCTACTACAAAGCAACCAGGATAGGGAAGAGTTGACTCGGCATGATTTTACTTACCTTCATTGTGCACATTCCCTTTCCTAAACCCTAATTGTTGCTACAAGAGCTCAAGAAAAATAAAACAACCTAATAGAGAGAGGGAGCATGTGATCTAAGCCTTCACCAGAATAAGAATTCTACCTAGCACTTCTGGGTGTGGTGAGGGTCCCTGTCGTATACAGGAAAACATTTGGTCATTATACTTACTGCTCTCTCCCTCTCTTCTTTCATGCTATCCTGGAACGAACCACTATGGAAATTCGGATCTAAAACAACAAGAGAAGAAGAAGAATACCGCTAAGGAAAGAGAAGAACTGAAAGCGTACTTCAACAACCTCGCACACCAATTGCATTCTTTTTCTTTTTTTTCTGGTTTTGTTGTTTGGACTTCTCTCAGAATAAATGCCAAAATTGAGATACACATCCGGCCTCCCAGATTAGTTTTTCGCCCATCCCTCTCACACCTGGTATCAGAAGTGGGATCAGAGACAATGAAGGCTATTGTGCACAAGATGGCCGAGGGCCAAGAAAAATTGGTAAAGATTATAGAAACATTCCTAGCTGTGGCCGAGGAAGATAGGGAGAAGCATCATAAGACCTTAACTGAACAAAGCCAGACTCAAGAGGCTGTAATCAGAAAATTGGCAGATGCACTCAGCCAACAGAGGACCCAAGCAAAGCTGCCCTCAGTAGTCATGCAAAAATATGTCACTGGAGAAGACCCAGAATTCTTTTTCGCAAACTTCAGGAGAGAATGGCAGGGTCAGCAGCCTGGCCTGCCGACAAATGGGGACACTATCTCGGCCCGTTCCTCTCGGGCGACCTCCAGGCTGCCTACCAAGCCGGCAATCGTCTTGGTCTCACCCCCTATGAAGAGATTAAAAAGAGCATTCTAGAATAGATGGGGGTGGATGATAAAACCTACAGGATTCGTTTACGACAAATGTAAATGTAAATTGATACTTGTATAGCGCACTACTCACCCACAAGGGTCTCAAGGCGCTTGTACGAATACCGCTGTGGAACCCATCCTGGCTTTCCCTGTGAGGTGTCCACTCCTGGGCACCCCCAAGGTGGAGGCCAGGCATCCTTAGCGTTGTGGGGGCCGTTGTGGAGATTAAGCAAGCTATTGCCCAGAGTTGCAGAGTGGGACTCCATGATTGGAATGGCACCGAGGCGAGAATTATCAGGTCCGTGGAATTTTTGAGCCCAAGACCCGCCGAGGCAGGGAATTGAACCCTGGTCCCGGGCTAGACCTCTGCATCAGGGTCTGCCGCTCTAATCATTGAGCCACACTTCTCCAAATCAAAGAAGGGACCCAAGAAACCCCAAGATCGTTATACTACAGAGTAAAGGATATGGCTGATAGGTGGTTGAGACCCCCAACATTTCCCAAAGAAGAGATAATAGAGAAAGTGTATTTGGAACTATATCTATCTTCCTTACACCCCCCATACAACGGTGGGTTCATCAACATTCCCAATTGACCCTGGACAGAGCTGTGGAAATAGCGAGTGCTTATTATCGGGCACAGGAAATACAAAAAGGCAGGGAGGAGACCTCGTGGAAACATCCCGAATGGGTTCTGTCCAAAGGCCAAAAGGCCTCAACCCAGAGAAAAGCGGAAACTGCCACCACAATGCCAGGCCTGTAGTCCCGCCACCACAACCACTATCCTCTCCAGGACCCCAATGCTTTAATTGTGGACTGTTTGGGCACATTGCACGCGCATGTCCTCAAAAAGAAGAACCAATGGACGTAGGGTTGACAATGGTCCTATATGGCAACCAGGCAGGATCCGTTCCTCGTTACCACCACCAAGTCTGTTGTGCTCTGTGGTAGAAGTAGATACTGGTAGCCAAGTAGATTTAACATGTACCTTTAATCTGTAGTCGGTTCAAGTACATCCAGATGGTTGGTAAGTACATCAGACAGGTAGTCCAGGTAACAGGTGAAGTATAAGTAGATTAGCCAGTAATCAAGCCATTAGTTGCAGGTAGTAGATAGCCCCTTGTAGTAGCAAACCCCACCAGGAGCAGCCTGCCTGCTGCTCAGCCCCTCTCACTCTAACTGTCATTCCTCACTCACACAGACACCCAATATTCCATGCATCACTGCATTCCCAACATTCTACAGTAAACATGTACATTGGCTGAGCAGCAGGAAGAAAGGGTGAAGAGTGCAACATAGAATAACTATGCAGGGCATAACAAAGTCATTGTCAATGGAGAACTCCGGTAGGCCTTAGTGGACACTGGATGTGTACAGAGTGTTGTACAACTTCAGCTGGTCCCATGGGGAGTGCGATCTATTGCTGATATGGTAAACATTCAGTGTGTGCATGGGGACAATATACAATACCCCACTACTAAAGTGCAGGTCCAACATGAGTCCTCCATGAAACCTATACCCTTGCGAGTGGGATTGATCCCCAAACTACCTGAGCCCCTGGTGCTGGGAAAAGACTATCCATACATGAATAGTTTGCTCCAAGAGACCTGGAAAGAAGGGGAAAAATGGAGAAAAACAGCCCCTTTCTCTCAGGTGCAGGAAAATGAATGGCCATTAGGGAAAACCCGGAAAAGCTGAAGGCAGCAGAAAGCAGAAAAGAAAGAGTGGAACCGTGTGGCCCTAGCCCAGTCCGAGGAAGAAGGCATATTGGAAAATGATTGGAGCATTCACACTGCTCAGAGAGAAGATCCAACCCTGAGAGAGGACTGGAGCACAGCCTGTTCCATGGAGGACCCTGATCAAGTATGTCCCCAATTCTTTTTTACGGAAGGGGTTGCTATACCGGAAAGGGGGAAAAACCCTTACCCCACAATTGTTAGTTCCCCGGTAATATAGGGAGAAAGTACTGTTTTTGGTCCACAGTCATTTGTTGGGAGGACATTTCGGGGGGGTAGGAGGGAAGACAGAAAAGGCCATACTAGAAAAATTGTATTGGCCAGGAATACATGAACAAGTTCGTAGGTATTGCAAAGAGTGTACCATCTGCCCAAAAAATAGTAGGACCATGCCTTCCAAAGGATCCACTGAAACCTCTCCCTATAATAGAAGAACCCTTTGCTAGGGTGGGTATGGACATAATTGGGCCCCTTCTTCCTTCCCGAAGTGGGTGTTGTTATGTCCTTGTCCTATTTGATTATGCAAACGCAACCCGATTTCCCGAAGCAGTTGCCCTGAGACAGCCCAATGCTATACAGATAGCTAAAGCTATGATTAACATATTTTCTCAGTGGGGTTTCCATGGGAGATTGTGACAGATCAGGGAACACCTTCTGTTTCCAAATTATTGAAACAAGTATGTCAACAACTCAAGATTGAACAGATACAGACTGTTCCAGGCCTGAACGTATCCTCAGGATCAAACCGATGCTCTTAGGGGTCCACCTCTCGACAGTCCCAAGTCTGGATATATATACACACAGACTTTAGGATGGTCAGTCGGGGGAAGGGAAGGATGGGGACAGCGGGGAGGGAGACCTGTGAACACAAGAGAAAAGATCATCAGTCTGGACCATTCAGATAAAAAGGGCTATCACCACTCCCACTATACCTAGATGGACCCAACCTTCCACTAACCTGTAAAGAACGAAAATGCTGCTGTGCTGAAAGGGGTGAGGAGCAGGTAATCACAATTCCTTTCACCATATACTGTAAGAAACAAAAACATATGAGACTGCAACTCTAGCACACCTGTCTAACCTCCAAATCTTTGTAGTATGTGAAACCCACTTTCTGTATCTCAACACATACCCTTGATATAAGTGTAAGAAGGTTGGAAGCTCAAGCAATAAGGATCACCTGCCTCGGACCGCCCCTGTGGAGGTGAAAGCAGAAGGTGCAGAACAATTTGATTAACAGTTGTCATGAACACAAGGGGGGCAGTATAAAATCATAAGCACGACTGGAAGACTTTGACCTGTGATAGCACACAATCCAAATAATGGTCCAGCAAACATAAATGAATAAACAAAAGAACAGAGTTGAGAGTTCGAAATCACTGCCTTAGTATCTCAAGCCCAATCCTTAATGTAGGCTACAAAGTTCTTCCCTGCATAAGCCACTGTCCTGGACTCGTCAACAGGAAGAAATAACGAGAGCCCCTCAACGGGGTATATGCAAATGAGAAATACTGTGCAAATGTAAATGTAACCAAAACGAATACCGATTCCCTCGCATGAGTCACGTCATCCAAAAGAAACAGTAACCAGGCTCGCCAACGTAGGGAAACTATGGTAATGAGCAAAAATACAATTAGTACTCCCAGCATGTACAAGATAACGTCCTCCTTGTACTCCAAGTAGAACAGTAGATATAAGCGGTGCCAATTGGCACCCTTACCCGACCAGGTAACTCTCAGCAAGCTGCGAAGGCCAGCGCTTAGAACCGGACACCAAGGAATAATTGGCAGCGTCTCCTGCCGATTCCTCGCCTTATCCCCGGTCTCGGACGTCACGTGCGGCGGTGCATCTGACGTCAGACGTCTGCCGAGGCTGCTGGGAGTTGTGGTTCTCCCGCGAGCCGCGATCATCGGCTTCTGGAAGTGCGGGGTTCCCGTGTTCCCTGACAGTACATCCCCTTCTTGGAGAACACTGACAGGCACAGGGTTTGTCATGGTGACGTCTGTGGAAAGCGGAAACCAACCTAGGAGCATGCACTGAAGACTCCGGTTTCCAAGAATTCTCTTCAGCACCATACCCCTTCCATGCCACCAGATACCAAAGGCTTATGCGCCGTATTTTAGAGTCCAGAATACCAGCCACCTCGTATTCCTCATCTTGGTCAACCCATAAAGGCGCTGGTCTCTTTTGTACTGGGCCATACGAAGGTTTGAGCAAGGAAGCATGAAACACCGGGTGGATTCTCATATGTGAGGGCAAAACAAGTTTCACCACTACTAGGTTGACGTGCTTCACTACTCTGTAAGGACCGATGTATTTAGGGTTAAACACTATGGTGCCGATCACGATCCGGTAAAAACCGGGTACGAACCGTCGGACGGAGCATATTCTCCGTCCGACGCGTACCCGGTCGTCAAAAGATACAAACATGGAATTACGATTCGCACGGAAACACCATTTCCGTACGAATCGTAAAAAACACCGACCGACGAAAATAAACGTACAAATGCGATCCGGGAAAGCGCCGACGTGACGTCGGGACGCACGCAGCCTGCCATTCACGAACCAGGAATCATGATTCGCACCAACGTCATCCCGCACGGTGAATATTTTCCGGCTGCCAAAAACTGCCGGGAAATCAGGATGACGCGAACAAGGAGGACCTGTACGCGACGGACAGACAGGACGACGCGAACAAGGAGTACCTGTACGCGACAGACAGACATGGACCCGAACCTACGTGTCATCCCGGCCCTCATAGCAGTCGACCTCCTCTACAGGTTCGGACGCAGACGCCGCAGAAGGTTAGAACAACAAAGGGAGGGGGGAAAGGGGGGGGGTGGCAGGACCAGGGGCAGGCCACAAAACCCCCACCAAAGTCACACAGCACACATGCCCTGGACATACCTGACCCTCAGGCCCTGGTCACTATGAGGGGGTGGGGGGGTCCAGCAAAGCCAGCGACGGCCACAACGGAAGTGCTTGACGACGCGAACCGGCAACACAACAATACAGGTACGTCCCGTACCCACGCCTTAAGAGCGTGGGTACGAGTCGTACCACGCCCACACCTACGTCACCCCAACAATGGCGGGACGGCTCGTACCCACGTGGCAAAGGCCTGGGTACGGCCAGCACAAGCATTCCACAGCGTGGGTACGGATATGTACGGACCGTACCCCCACCCACGTATGCATGGAGCGTACCCCCCACCCCAACAGTGTAAGTACGACCCGTACCCTCACACGCGTACGCATGGAGCGTACCCCCCACCCCAACAGTGTAAGTATGACCCGTACCCCCCCGCGTACGTATGGAGCGTACCCCCCACCCCAACAGTGTAAGTACGACCCGTACCCCCTCGCGTACATATGGAGCGTACCCCCCACCCCAACAGTGTAAGTACGACCCGTACCCTCACCCGCGTATGCATGGAGCGTACCCCCCACCCCAACAGTGTAAGTACGACCCATACCCTCACCCGCGTACGCATGGAGCGTACCCCCATGCCAACAGTGTACGTACGGACCGTAACCCCACCCGCGTATGCATGGAGTGTACCCCCACCCCAACAGTGTAAGTACGACCCGTACCTCCACCCGCGTACGTATGGAGCGTACCCCCACCCCAACAGTGTACGTACAGACCGTAACCCCACCCACGTATGCATGGAGCGTACCCCCACCCCAACAGTGTAAGTATGACCCATACCCCCACCCGCATACGTATGGAGCGTACCCCCCACCCCAACAGTGTATGTACGGACCGTAACCCCACCCGCGTATGCATGGAGCGTACCCCCCACCCCAACAGTGTAAGTACGACCCGTACCCTCACCCGCGAACGTATGGAGCGTACCCCCATGCCAATAGTGTACGTCTGGACCGTAACCCCACCCCGTATGCATGGAGCGTACCCCCACCCCAACCGTGTATGTACGACACGTACCCCCACCTCGTATGCATGGAGCGAACCCACACACATGTATGTTCTAAGCGTACATATTGTGAAATAGGAGTCCTCCCAGCAGTGCCCAGAGACAGGAGGGGTGGGTGCAGAGTCCTCCCAGCAGTGCCCAGACACAGGAGGGGTGTGTGCCTAACACTCCCAGCAGTGCCCAGAGACAGGAGGGGTGGGTGCAGAGTCCTCCCAGCAGTGCCCAGAGACAGGAGGGGTGTGTGCAGAGTGCTCCCAGCAGTGCCCAGACACAGGAGGGGTGGGTGCCTAACACTCCCAGCAGTGCCCAGACACAGGAGGGGTGTGTGCCTATCACTCCCAGCAGTGCCCAGACACAGGAGGGGTGGGTGCCTAACACTCCCAGCAGTGCCCATGGAACGCAGAGGGTGGAGTAGCCACAGATACCATGCCCACAAATGTCAGTCAGGTGCACAAAGACCCTGCAGTACATGTACCACATGTGTGCGAGGCTGGGAGTATACGCATGCATAGCTCCAAAAAGAAAACATGTCCACATGAAGTCATGTCAATCGTCCACATACACAAGTACAATGACTACCAAGGATGCCACGAATGATGCAGGTGGAGACATCGCTCAGCATGCATGTGCAAAGTTGAAGGAGTACGTCACACACCCAGCTAATGTACACACAGCTCAGTGCTAAATATTGGGAACACCCTGCAGGGAAGATGTCAGGGTACACAGAGGAAGGAATACACCTTGGTACAATTCCACCATGCAGCAACTGCGTTCATGGACAGAGAAACCTAGCTAACACCCTGTGATGGCACACAGATCCCAGGGTCCCCCCTATGACCAGCACAGTACTACATTTCCCACACACCCAACACATGAACACCACCCAAAACCATGTAGCAGCCCCACCAACAGCAATACCAGCAAAGCAGTAGTGTTCCAAGGGAAAAAAATTAATTGCTTTATTCAGCATGATCCAATAAATCTTGTTTGTAGGAAGTTCAATATTTACAAAGCCCATAGGGCAGTCCAGAAGTCACAGCTGGATGGGGGACACAGTGGGAAGCGTGTCCCCTAGCTTGCCTGCACAGTTATAGTCCGTCGTCTTCCACAGGGGTGAGGGCATCATGTGGGGGGAAGAACCAGGCACCGCAGGGACAGGAGGGCGAAGGGTAGGCGTCGTGGGTGCAGGGATGGAGGACTCCACCACAGGGGGTGGGGCAGGGCCAAAGGCGGAGGCCAGGATCTCGCTGCACACCTTAGCAAGGTCCTCCAGGGAATCCCCTGCACCCGAAGGAACCACAGGCCCCAAGGAGGAGGGGGGTCAGAGGGATGGGTCGCAGCGCCACTGGGGGAGGGCGTAGACAGGGGGGGGACTCAACCACCCTGACCGGGGACTCCCTTGACCGCTTGCGGGGTGGTGTCACTGTGGGGCTCAGGGACAGAGCGGCCATGAAGGAGTCTTTGTGTGATATGTGGCCAGGAGAGCTGAGGGGAGGGGATTTGGAGGGAGTGGATTTGGTGGAATGCGGACTCCCACTCTGGCTGCGTGTCTTACGTTTGCCCCCCGACCCAGTGGGTGTACCTACTTCACCCTGTGTGTGCGTGCCAGGAGTTGTGCGGGTGACCTTCCCTGCTGGTGTGGTGCCTGTGTCCGTCGTGGTGGGTGCATGCTGACGTCTGGGTGTACGTGGGACAGGCATGGGAGTGGGAAGTGTGGATGGGGCAGGGGTAGGGGGTTGGATGAAGCGCTGCAGGAGACCCATTGGTGCAGTCAGTGTCGAGTCTATCAACCTCAGCAAGCTGCGTTGGTCAGCCTGCGATGAGTGAATGCCCTCCAAGTATGCCTCCATGTTGTTGAGGACCTGGCTGTGGCCATGGAGGACATTAAGGATCGCAGCCTGACCAATCTGCAACTGCCGCTGGATGTCCACAGACTCGGCATTGGCGGCAGCAGTGGAGACAGGGGCAGGGGGTGCGGTGCCTGGCAGGAAGGAGACATGTGGTGACCGGGCACGTTGGGAAGGGACACGAGCAAGTGGGAGGCGGCTGATGGCAATGGAGGGGGCGGGGTGCGATGTTGTGCCGCTGTCAGCTGGTGGTGCAGCCTCCGCCCACTCGGAGGGATCATCCTCGGACCCGTCCGCTTCATATTCGGTGGTGCCAGTGGACAGGTCCTCGGCCTCACTCTCCTCCGCCTCAGTACCACTCAATGTGCCAGCCACGATGTCAACGCTGGCACAGGTGCTCGGTCCCTCCGCACCGTCTGTGCTCATGTCTCCCTCCGTGTCCCCCGACGATGCTGTGGGCAAGGTGAAGAGACAGCAATTAATCACACACCTGTATACATATGTCACATGAGTCCAATCTACATAGGTTACAGTGCATAGCCTGCAAAGAAAGATCAGTAACATCTACAAAACAAGGTACAGATGGAGGGCATGCAACACACAGTTGGTTCACCCACCATGCCAATGAAAACCCATGGAGAGCATGACACAATAGCAACTGACATGAAATGGAGTTTGACATAGGAGCCAGGCCCTGGGGACAATCCAGCACTGCATCTGCACCACACAGCGTTGCCGACAATAGGGATGAGGAGGGACCATATCCATGAACTTGAGGCACATGCTGCATAGGTAATACTGAAAACATGCCCACCATGACTGGCTCACTGCACCTTCAGTGTATGTCCAGACAAACATCACACACTGGCCAGACCTAGCAAGGAGAATTCTGGTTTTGACATGTAGGCTTGGCCCGCACCAACCACCCCCTACATGAGACAATTTGTTGAGACACAGGTGGCACTTACATCTCTTAGTCTGGGTGAAATACACAGGGGCTGCAGAAATGCAAGATTGGACGCCAAATACCCAAGGTGCGCCTGTCCAAATAATCATGTACAAATGGGCATCATCAGAGGATTGTAACTAGACACACAGGCACTGGCCACTGTGAGTATGAACAAGGAAAATCAGGTCCGGCTGTACAGTGGACACTTGTACTACATTTCACATCAATATACATGGTGCCAGGGGACAATGGCACAGAGCACAACCTATGCTGTAGACACTGAGAGTGTCCACGTTTTGTGATGACACACATGACACCTAGGAAAATATGCCCCAGGGGACAGTAGTGGCAACACAACTCCATGGTCCTGAATGGGAATGACTGCAACACACCCCAACATCCCTGCACTATGCGTATCGCACACTCATGCACATCATGTCACAGGCCACAACAGAGGACATGCGCGCTGTAAGGCATGACACTTGTGAGACTAACTCCCATGTCTGGACTCTGCATCAGTGCCAACTGACATGGAACCCACATGTACTGAACTGGACAGGGCACAGCCAAGGTCCCCAAACCTGTTACACACCACCCCCACACATGATGCTACAGGCATAGTTCACGTGGAGAAAGCGCCAGCCTACATTACCTTGTGAAGGAGTGACTACACACAGACCAGGGACCACATTGCAAGGAGGGGAAGGGAGGCAGGAGAGCACAGCTATACTGTGGCTAACAGGATCTGCACAGCACCTTTAAACCCTGGCAGTGTATCCATGCAACTGTGCACTTACAAATGCTGGTGAAACACAACAAACACACATGTACCTACCCCCTTCCTGCTGCTGCTTCTCCTGTAAGCGCCTCTCCAAGTCTGGAAATACCACCGGCAGCACACGCTTGTGGATGTGGGTCAGTCGGCGGCGCCCGCGGTTCTTATGGCTCTCAGGTGAGTCCCCCAGCAGGACCCGTGCGATCCTCCGCGTCCAGCACCGGATATCCTGCCAGCGTTTCCTCACCTGGGACAGGCGCCGCTTCCACTACAAACAGGGGAACCCCTAAATGGATAAAGGTAGAGCAGCAGGGGATAATTCAAAAGTAAACAAGGAAGAATCTGCTGTACCTATGTGCTTTTATAAGAATGCAATTAAGTCAATTTATAATAAAGACCACTCTTGCTAGACCATGCATATAAATTGTACTACGAAACAAGTTGTCATGTTTTTACTTTTTTATTTTCAAAGTGATTGAAAAAGTTTCCTTAGACGAATGAATCATAAATTGGAAAAAACAATTCAACTAACAGATGACTTCACAATTATACAAACAACAATGCCCATGGAAAATCAGAAACACAAATTATTCAAACATTCTCATTCATACTTAAATCCATCCAAACCATGAAAACATACTTCCAAAGACATCCTAAAATCTGGGAAGTAACACTTCAGAGGCCCAACGTGGTTGGCATATCATTTCTTTCAGGAGAAAACAAGAATTAATGTATTGTTGGTAAGAGTTTGTGGTCATGAGGATTCAATCGTAAAACAGAAGAACAAAAAATTATCCTTTTGAACATATAAAGTCTCAATAATTCTAAGTAACTAATAAGGTTAAATAGCAGATCAAATCGAAAAAACGCCGACGCACGTTTCGGTGTAACACCCCCTTTCCCCGGGGTAACACCTTCTTCAGGGCGTGAATTTATTTGTGTCCGATATCCATGGGACCATAAGAAAAAGATGTCAATGAGCCCAGTTATCTGACTGTAACATTTCTTAATGAAAACGAGCAGAAGGATGAAGTGACGATCATCCACTAGAGGGGGTCGTAGAGCTGAAATCCAAGTTCGACGGTCTCATAGATCAGAGTTCCAAACCGGTACAGGAGGGCCAATTTTGGCACTTGAATGAAATCAAAGCACCACTCTAGTTGGACGATGGGCTGGCTTCAAAGGAGCAGTAAATATACGGATAAAAGGTTTTTACAAGTCGTCAGCAAAGTCTGTCAACCAAAAGGCCTGACATCAGGAAGGGGACTGGTCACATCTTCCTTCAATTCGTCTTTTTAGATGAAGGCGAGTTTTGAGAACAAAAAGGTCAAGGTGTGCTCTTCTCCCGACCGGCTCCTCCTCAATGAAGTTTGAGAACACACGCGTGTACGGCCCGTCTCACTATGGGTGTTCTCGCGTATGCGTACTCATAGTGATAGTGAGCGTACAGGCGTGGGTACGGTCCGTACCACCATGAGTACGCATACGCGAGAACACCCATAGTGGTACGGAGCGTACACAGACGTGTACGGCCCGTCTCACTATGGGTGTTCTCGCGTATGCGTACTCATAGTGATAGTGAGCGTACAGGCGTGGGTACGGTCCGTACCACCATGAGTACGCATACGCGAGAACACCCATAGTGGTACGGAGCGTACACAGACGTGTACGGCCCGTCTCACTATGGGTGTTCTTGCGTATGCGTACTCATAGTGATAGTGAGCGTACACGCGTGCGTACGCTCACTATCCCTAGGGGTACACATACGGCAGCACTCCCATAGTGATACAGGAACATACACAGGCCCTTTTTGCGAAAGTACGGTGCTTTTCACACATCACAGTGGTGACAGGCAGCACACAGGAAGGAATAGGGCTGACATACTTGTCCATGGCTGGACATCAAGGCATTGTCTGGGCAGTACTACATGTGTTATTATTATTATTATTATTATTATTATTATTATGTGTTCTTATATAGCGCTCAACTTACCCTTGGGCATCTTGGCGCTTGCATTGGGAACCCGTCCTGGTTTTTCCCTGTGAGATAACCCGTACTGGGCATCCCCAAGGTGAAAGCCAGGCATCCCGCCGCGGGGGGGCCGTTGTGGAGATTAAGCAAGCTATTGCCCAGAGTTGCAGCGTGGGACCCATGATTAGAATAGGCACTGAGGCGAGAATATCCAGTCCGCGGAATTTATAGCCCGAGACCCTGCCGCGACGGGAATCGAACCCTGGTCCCGGACCAGTGCTCTGCATCGAGGTCTGCCGCTCTAACCATTGAGCCACACTTCTCCATGTGGGGCACAGGTGTGAAAGGCTGTGATGTGGCACATTACTCCTGAGTGGAGAAGGCACCAGATGTATGATGAGATATGTACACATGTAATGTGTGACGGTGCAATGTGTGCCAGGCATGCCCTTGACTCCTTTGACATGTGTGCATGTCGTACTGCACAGTTGGGATGAGCGTCACTGGCATGGCACGGACAACAACACACGCAAGTGTCGCCTGAGGCCCGGTACAGGGGTTACCACACCTGACATGTCACTACCCACGGTGCACGATGTGACTATGTCATGTATGTGTGGGGGGTTCCCATTAGGTTGATGTTGGAGCTCCCTCAAAAGCAGCAGCTGTTGCAGCAACCAACATGTGTGTGTGTGTGTAGATTGACATGGCACACTGTTCCGCACACCATGGCACATGTGGTATTGGATGTGAGGTGCGTATGTATGCATGGGACACGGAGTAGCGTAACAAGGACATGTCTGCATCCTCTCTATAAATGTGTGGTGAGTCATCACATGCACACCTACATGGCAAGGTCCTAGTGTAATGTCATGTGACCTGTGGCTCTAGTGTTCCGCTACCAGTCTCTGCAATCGACATCCTACTTCTGCTGATGTGTGGATGTATGTCACTCCTGTCTTGCGTCTGGCTGTTCACTTACACTGGGACACAGCTAATCCCATGCCATGGCATGTGGAGGTTCACAATCTCTGTGTGTAGCTGGGTCTTGGTAGGGGTGTCACCTGGCAGCCATACGTGTCCAAGGCATGTGGCACATACCTGACTCCGTATGTAGCATATGTGTATTGACAGATTAACATGTGCTCAGTACAAATAAATTGTTGTTGTGGTGCATTCACTCTTCCTTGTCACTTCCAAATTACTGCAGAGCGCTGCCTCTTCACCGACCAATTCCGGACTTGGCTGACATGCGGGAGAATGACTGTATCCGGTACTACCGCTTCCCCCTACGGTTGATTCTGGAGTTGGCGGCGAGACTGGCACCACACCTGCAACCGCTGCACAGGTATCCTACGGCACTGACACCCAAGCTGAAGGTAATGGCAGCCCTACATTTTCTTGCCACGGGTACCTTTCAAAATACCATAGCTCATGTTGGTGGCATGTCCCAGAGCATGTTCTGCCGTGTGCTGCATGATTTCTTAGAGGCCATGTTGATTCACCTGGATGACTTCATCCATTTCCCAACCCCTGCAATGTTGACTGGGGTCAAGCGTGGATTCTATGCCCTGGGAGGGATGCCCCATGTCATTGGGTCCATAGATGGGACACATGTGGCTTTGGTACCACCACAGGCACAGGAGGTAGCGTACAGGAATCGCAAGCACTACCACTCCATCAATGCCCTTGTGGTGTGTCTGTCCAACATGGTGATTTCACATGTCTGTGCTCGTTTTCCAGGATCAGCACACGATGCCTACATCATGAGGCGTAGCAGGATGCCTGAAATGATGACGCAGCTGCGCAACGAACGAGCATGTGTTGTTGGTGGGTACAGTCTGTCTGTCCTGTATCTTGCGTAGACTTCCAGCACGACCACTTCTCCTGTCCTACTTATGTCCATGTGCTTTCCATGTAGGGGACGCTGGCTATCCCAACATGCCATGGCTGATCACACCTCTCCGCAACCCCATCACGCCGGCCCAGCTCCGCTACAACATCGCCCATGGCCGGACAAGGCGAGTGATAGAGAGGACGTTTGGCCTCCTGAAGAGCCGATTCCGATGCCTCCACAAGACTGGCGGCGCCCTCCCATATGCCCCGGCGAAGGTCTGCAAAATCTTCATGGTCTGCTGCATGCTGCACAACATGGCAGTTGAGAAAGCTGTGCCACTCATCCTGGATCAAGATGATCAGGACCATCCACCCGTGGAGGACGAAGGGCTTGGCAATGGGGCTAGTGATGTGGAGGACGTGGTTCCGCAAGAGGACATCCGGACTCGGCTCATACGCGACTTCTTTGCTTAGTGGTGAGTACCAGTGTCTGTGTGTGCACGCATTGGTCCCCGTGTGGCATGTGTTGCGATGTGTGTGTCCATCTGCATGTATGGCACGTGAGTCAGAGGTGTATGTGGATGTGTCACTGGAGTGATGGTGGCAGTGATGTGTATTTCCTCAGTCATAATTGTGACCTGGCATGTTGTCATCCTTACATGTGTCGAGTACATGCACATGCAAGTGGCTGTGCTTTTTGTGGCTGACTTCTTGTGTCTCTCATATCCCCAGGTACTTGCGCATGCCGTCTGCTGGTTGCATTGTTGTGGCACTGCTCTTCCTCATGGACACGTCATCGTGTGCTGACTCAGCGTTACACGCACGGACAAGTTTGGAAGTCTCCTTAGGGTAAGGGATGCATCAGGGGTGTATTGGGTGTGGCAGTTTTTCACGATGTATGCACACTGCCCCTGTCGATGTTTGGTTCCTCTGCAGACATGTCGCATCACCATGGTACACATTACATGCAGCTGGGTACACCTGAATCGATGGTCAGACTTGTTGACAGTCATCAGTGATGGGATTGTGGAATGTGATGATGGCATCAATGTGTGTTACACTGCCCTCGGACACATACGGTTTGCCTTGGCTTGACATGCTGTGGGGACTTCCACATCAGCGGATCAATGGTGTATGGCAGTCTCTCCGTGAGCAGCAGGGGGTGTTTAGCTGTTAGCCGACACTTGTGTGCCAGTTCCATGGCTATCACGCATTTGGGCTGCAGAAGGGGGGTTCCAGTGTTGGACCCACATGTTACTCCACATTACCCGTTCATGTGTACTCCGAGTTGCCTCTGCAATCCCGAATACATGATAAATAAAGGTGTCCCTATGCCTCCAAGGTGCCTCTTCTCAGTCAATGCTGGTGTGTTGCCACGGTGCATCCGGCATGTCTGGCATGGTTTTCCGTGATAGTGGCTATGTGTCTATGTGTCGAGTAGCAAGATGCAAGCTGTTTGTGTGGGATTAGACTGTGTATTGTGCATGTAGTCAATGACTGTGTGGGTATTGTGACATGTGCCATCCCCATGCATCCAACGTTGGCCAGGCCACCATTCACTGCATCCACCTGACTCAAGCTTGCAGGACATGGTTCTGCCACCTGTCCACACATACCTGGGTGCCCCCCAGGACACTCCACATGATCCCTGACCTCTGCGCATGGCTGTAGCTGTACTCAATATGTCTGTCGGCACGGTTGTGCGGCCACCCCCTCAGCTGGTTGGGCCCATCACGGGTGTGTATGGTGCTCCATGTCTGTCTTGCCTACTACAATGTGACCCATGTGTGTCCTGTGCCAGACTCAGGCCCCAGGGTGTGGATGGTTGAAGTCAAATGAGAACTCAGGCATAGTTAGACTTTACAAGACACATGTAAGGTAATAATGCAATCAGTAGGCATCTTCTCTTTATGGTGTGACTTTTTATTTTGGTTGGGGTGGGGGGGGGGGGTTGACATGAGGGGCTTTCCGGGTGTGTGGAATCCAAAGTTCACTAGGGGAGTTGGTGTCCTTGCCATTTGAAATTCTCAGAGTCCATGCCACAGTCTTTGTCAACATTGGTCAGACAGTGACCAGCAAGTCCATGTGGCAGAGAATGTCTTTTGATGCTGTGCTGCTGTTGCTCCAGTGGGCCAGGTGCCAGGCCAGGTGTCCTGGGAGATGGTGCTGTTGCGCCGACCCTCACGGTCTTTTCCGTGGACGACCCGCCCTCCTGCGGGGACCCTCAGAAGCAGGCCGTGACGATGTTTGGGATGCTCCGTCGGATGTCTCCTCCTCCTCCTCATCCCTCCCTGTGGGTGGTGATGTTCTACGCCTGCTGGCACAGGGAGGGTTGCCCATGTTGTCGGCCATCCGACAGAGTGTACTGTGAATTCCCGTGAACACCGTCACGAGCTCAGCCTGTCTGTCCTCCATCCGCCGTTGGTGTCGCAGTAGACAGGCATGTTGCTCCGCATGGTGCTGGGCCTGCTGGGCCTTGATCTCATCGAGGGTCCCCTTCATCTCATTGAGGGTGGACACAACCTGGCCCATGCCCGTGGTGTCCTGCCGGTATGTGTCCAGGATGTTACGGACATGGGAATATACTGGTTCCCGGGCCAACAGGTCAGGCTCGCGCCTCCGCCGTCCTCCACTCCCACCAACCCTGCCCACTTGCACCTGGCCTGCCCTTGTGGGCACATCGGGTCTCCGGGACCCCTGAGGGGTGGCATTGGCGTTGTCGCCTGCCTCCTCCTGGGTGCCCGGGACACCGTGTCCCTCCTGGCCAGCCTGGCTGCATTGTGGTGTTGGGGCAGGGATCCTGGGTGTCTCCTGGGATGTGGCAGGAGTGGGGGTGGTGGTTGGCCCAGTTGTACCTGACGCTGGTGCTGCAGGTGGTTGGACACCAGAGGGGCCAGGTTGGTCGGGGTCGGGTTCGTCCACAGAGTGGTGAGAGTCGTCGCTGCCGGTGGCTCCGTCATCCCGCCAAGCCGGGCCCTGTGAGTCTTCCCCCCCAGTGTTGGGGGGTGATCCACGACGTTGACCTGTGTGTGAGAGAGACAATGTTAATTTTGTTCCATGCAACATCCATGTTTCATTGGTTTCTAAGTTGGCACATTTCCTCTGGGAATTTGGATATGTCTTGCATTCCACTCACAGTGCACTTGTACATGGGTATGTCCCTTGGCCACAGCTTTAGCGACTTTACCTATGTGTGGCACAGTCTTACTTGCTGCGTCAATTGTGACTGCAGTCAGCAGTGGAGTGGGCAGGTGTGGAGAGCCATGCATTGGCGCCTTCCGTGTTGCACTGTATGTGGGCACATGGAGTGGTTCCACACACTTAGATAATGCAGGTAGCTGTCGTTGTGCTCGTGCACAGGTTGTGACATGGCCCTGTGTTTAGCCATGGAGAAGAGGGGGGGTTCTGGCACTGGCCACCCTTGTCTACATGCACGCAGTCCACCTGCTGATGAGCAGACATTCCCACACCCCACAAGGCTGATTTGCTCTCCCTGTGTGTCCCTTTCTCGCTCCCTCTCTGTCCCCCTCTCCCTCCCTCTGTGTGTCAGCCTCCTCCCTCTGTCCGTCTCCCTGTGTCTCTCTCCCTCTCTGTCCCCCTCTCCCTCCCTCTGTGTGTCAGCCTCCTCCTTCTGTGCGTCTCCCTGTGTCTCCCTCCCTCTCTGTCCCCCTCTCCCTCCCTCCGTGTGTCAGCCTCCTCCCTCTGTCCGTCTCCCTCTGTCTCCCTTGCTCCCTCCCTCTGTCAACCTCCTCCCTCTGTCCGTCTCCCTCTGTCTCCCTTTCTCCCTCCCTCTGTCAGCCTCCTCCCTCTGTCCGTCTCCCTCTGTCAACCTCCTCCCTCAGTCCGTCTCCCTCTGTCTCCCTTTCTCCCTCCCTCTGTCACCCTCCTCCCTCCCTCTGTCTGTCTCCCTGTGTCCACCTCTGTCTCCCTCCCTCTCTGTCCCCCTCTCCCTCCCTCTGTGTGTCACCCTCTGTCACCTCAGCCCAGCTTCCTGGGCACAGACTGTTAGCAGATCTTTGAATGGCCCTTGGCTTGTTGATGTGAGTTTGTTTCTGATCTCCAGGCACCCATTGGGTGTAGTGTCTGTGTCTGCTCTGCTACTGTGGTGGTGTGTGCTGCCACTCTTTCACAGTGTTGGCTGTTCATTAGCTGCTGTCATGTGCAAAAAGTGCCTTCAACCCATGTCTTAATGCAAGGCGTCCGCCATTTGCTGGCAAGTCTTTCCTGTGTGGGGACACACTGTTTGTCTGGCAGTGACCTAGGCCATATGGGCAGAGGGCATTGTTGTCTGCTTCTGAGTTGCACTATGTGATTTTTGGGGCCCACACTCCCGCCATCCGGGTTACCGTGTCTTGTGTTGGTGTTTTCTGTGGCCTGTGACTTGACATTGTCCAGCTGGGTGCATGGGGCATGGTGGCGCTAGTGGCATGTGCGTGTTCATGGAGTGTGGTTGAGTCATGCGATAGCTTGGGGTGGTTGCGTGCCTGTTTGTGAGTTTGGTTGTGGATGACGTACCCCCCATGTGAGGTGAGTTGTTTGTGTACTCACCCGGGTCTCGGACTCCTTCTAATCCGTCCACTGCCACCACCGGCAGTATGGCCATCACCCTCTCCTCCCAGGGATGGTATTCTACGCGTCTGCGGGCCGGCCCTCCTCCAGTGACGTTGGCCTGGTTGTGTTCGTCCGTCATTTTGGCTCTGACCCTCCTCCGCAGATCGTACCACCTGGCTTGGCATTCATGCCTGGTCCTTCTGGTGTCCGCAACAGCATTCACAGCATCGACGATGGTCTGCCACATGGATGTTTTTTCAGAAATGCTGGTCTGTCTGACCAATGTTCCAAAGAGGTGTGGCTCAACTCTGAGGATTTCATCGACAAGGACCTCCAACTCTCGGCTAGTGAACTTTGGATTCTTGTTAGTGGGCATGGTGAAGGGTGTGGGTGTGGATGGGGGGGTGTGGATGGTTGTGGGTGTGTGGGTGTGGTTGTGCAGGTGTGTGTGTGAATGTGATGTGGGGGTGTTTGTGAAGGTGTGTGTGTGTGAAGGTGTGCAAGTGTAAGGTGTGGTCAAGCTTCTAGTATGGTGCTGTAGGTTGTCTGTGGGGTCTGGCAGCAGTGAGTCTGTTGCAAAGGCTCATGGTTTGTGTGTGTGGGCCCTTTTTATTGGTCCATTGGTGGGTGTGGCTGTGTTTGAACTTTGGGTGGGTGTGTTATAAGAAGTGGTTGTGTTTTGGGCCTCTGTTTTGGATTTTGGCAGTTGCAGGTCAGTGATTGTGTTGTTTTTGAGCTTGTTGGACATGTTTAGTGGTTTGTGCCATTCGAATGGTGTATTGCTTTGTCCTGGTTGTGTACGTGCGTTTTTAACGTGTGTACGGTGTGTACTTCGGCCATTTTGTTGTACAGTGCTGTCCTTGTGTCTGGCTTGGTACGACTTGTACATGCGCGATGTTGTGTGAAGGTGCTGGTATTGGGGCCTGGGGTACGCTCCATACGTCCGCGGGTGAGGGTACGGTTCGTACATACACGGGGTACGACACGTACATGGGTGGGGGTACGACTCGAACATACACGGGTGTACATACACGGGTGGGGGTGCGACACGTACACGGGTGTACATACACGGGGGGTACGACACGTACAGGGGTGTACATACACGGGGGTGTGACACATACACGGGTGTACATACATGGGGGTTCGACACGTACAGGGGTGTACATACACGGGGGGTGCGACATGTACACGGGTGTACATACACAGGGTGTTCGACACGTACAGGGGTGTACATACACGGGGGGTGCGACACGTACACCGGTGTACATACACGGGTGGGGGTACGACACTACACGGGTGTACATACACGGGGGGTTCGACACGTACAGGGGTGTACATACACGGGGGGGTTCGACACGTACAGGGGTGTACATACACGGGTGGGGGTACGACATGTACACGGGTGTACATACACGGGTGGGGGTTCGACACGTACAGGGGTGTACATACACGGGGGTGCGACACGTACACGGGTGTACATACACGGGGGTACGACTCAAACGTACACGGGTGTACATACACGGGTGGGGGTACGACACGTACACGGGTGTACATACACGGGTGGGGGTTCGACACGTACAGGGGTGTACATACACAGGGGTGCGACACGTACATGGGTGTACATACACGGGTGGGGGTACGACACGTACACGGGTGTACACACACGGGGGGTTCGACACGTACAGGGGTGTACATACACGGGGGTGCGACACGTACACGGGTGTACATACACGGGTGGGGGTACGACACGTACACGGGTGTACATACACGAGGGTGCGACACGTACACGGGTGTACATACACGGGTGGGGGTACGACTCAAACGTACATGGGTGTACATACACGGGTGGGGGTACGACACGTACACGGGTGTACATACACGGGGGGTTCGACACGTACAGGGGTGTACATACACGGGGGTGACGACTCGAACGTACACGGGTGTACATACACGGGTGGGGGTACGACACGTACACGGGTGTACATACACGGGTGGGGGTACGACACGTACACGGGTATACATACACGGGGGGTTCGACACGTACAGGGTTGTACATACACGGGGGTACGACTCGAACGTACACAGGTGTACATACACGGGTGGGGGTACGACTCGAACGTACGGGGGCTGGGGGGGTGTTCGGCGCATATGCGGGCACATGTCTCCATGGTTGCTATGGGAGTTCGGTGCGGACGGTGTTTTTTCCATCCGGTTGTAACATCGGACGCACAGGATGGATCGTGATTCCGCGGTCGGACTTGACTTTTCACATTTGTACGGTAAATCGTCCGTGGACGTGTCGGACACATTTTCCGACCCGAGGACGTGTGGGGAATAATTCCCAATGCGATTCGTATGGACTTTTTACCATGCGAATCGTAATTGGCAGTTTGTACGGCACTTGTACGATTCGTACGGTAAAAAGACCGGATACGAGTCGTACGGGGAATTTTTTTACCGGATCGTGATCGGCACCTTTACCTGCTGAAACAAATGTCGTGTGTTGATAGCCACACTAAATCCCCTCTTTTATAGGTAGGCCCTGGTCTACGACGTTTGTCTGCCTGCCTCTTGCATAGTTCTTTAGCATGGACTAACTGCTTCTGTGTGTTTTTCAATATTCTACGTATTTGTAAAATCCTGTCATGTACCTCTGGAAGACGCTCGCTACTACTAGGTGTCAGGCAAGGAATAAAACGGGGGTGATGTCCGTATGTGCTATAGAAGGGAGAGTGTTTGGTGGAGCTATGCTGAGCATTGTTGTAAGCTATTTCTGCAAGCCATAACCACTCCACCCATGTTTCTGTGTTATTGTCTACATAGCAACGTAAATACTGTTTTAACGTCTGGTTTAGCCTTTCTGTCTGACCATCTGTTTGTGGGTAGAAACTGGTAGACATGGCAGAGGAGATCTGTAAGGCCGAACACCATTCCTGCCAGAACTGGGTTGTGAATTGGGACCCATGGTCTGACACGATCACTTGGGGAAGACCATGCAGTCTGACCAAATGTATCAACAGCAATTTGGCTAACTGTTCTGCTGTAGGGATCTTTTTGCAGGCAATGAATGTCCCAATTTCGTCAGTTAATCTATTACCACTAGGATAACTGTGTGTTCCTTATCCTTTGGTAGTCCCACTATAAATCCAATGAAAATCTTTCCCATGGAGTATCCAGAGTGGGTAGAGGCTGTAAGAGACCTTGTGGTTTGCCCTTGACCGTCTTCATTTGGGCACACACAGTACAGTTCTTTACCCACTCACGGATGTCTCTTCTGAGGGTAGGCCACCAGAACTGACGTAACATTTTTTCACAAGTCTTTTCACTGCCATTGTGTCCTGCACTGGGATTTACATGACACCATTGAAAGACTGTTTGTCTTAATTTGTGAGTGGGAATAAGAACTTGATTTCCTTTGACGGGTATGCCTTGTCGCTTCTTCCATTCGGGATGTCCTTTCAGCCAATCCTTCCATCGAAAGGTCTGGAGTCCTTTAATGATCTCTTTTAAGAAAGTGTTGGTATAGAGCACTCCGATAACTCTCTTTGGTTCTATGATTGCTCTTTCGGGGCTTTGTAGTGGTACCACTGTGAACTCTTGTCTTGATAGGGCGATCTCTTTTTTGTCATAATTCCAGGTCGAAACGTTACTATGAAATTGTATTCCTCAAAAAACACCATCCATCGTAATAACCGAGGTGTAAGCTGCCTGGCGGTCTTTAAAAACTGGAGGTTGCGATGATCCGTATACACGGTAACAGTATGTTTAGCTCCCATCAACCAATGCCTCCATTCCACGACAGCTTCTTTTATGGCCAGCAGCTCTTTTTCCGCAATGGTGTAATTTTGCTCGGCGCTGTTCAGTTTGTTGGACATGAATGCCACAGGATGCATGTGTCATGTGGTGACATCTCTCTGAGATAACACCGCTCCATTCGCTACCTCTGAGGCGTCCACCTCAATGGTGAATGGCAATGCCGGATTGGCATGGGTCAGTATGGGAGCGGTAATGAATGCTTTCTTCAGAGTGTCGAAGGCCGTTTGTGCCTCCTCGGTCCACTGGAAGAGTGTGTTTTCCTTCGTCAGTCTTGTTATGCGTGCCGCCTTGTTGGAGAACGTGCTATAAAACGCTGGTAAAAGTTCGCAAACCCCAAAAAGCATTGGATGTCCGTCACATTCTTGGGACATGGCCAATCGGTGATTGCACCCACCTTCCTTTCGGCCATTTCCTATCCTGTGGGTGTGAGCATCACTCCTAGGAATTTGACAGTAGAAACATGGTATTCGCATTTGCTAATCTTGCAAAAGAGATGGTTGTCTTTCAAGGCTTGGAGAATCAATCCCACATGTGTTATATGCTCCTCTTCTCTTGATGAATAGATCAGGATGTCGTCTATGTACACTACGACTATCCAATACAGGTATGTCCGTAGGACGTCGTTGAGGAGGAACTGGAATGCAGAAGGCGCATTACATAATCCAAACGGCATGACTTGGTACTCGTATAATCCATCCAGAGTTTTAAAGGCCGTCTTCCATTCGTCTCCTTGGCGCTTCCTTACCAAATGGTATGCTCCTCGGAGGTCTAACTTTGTGAATATCGCAGCTCCTTTCACCTGCTCCAACAATTCAGATATAAATGGAAGAGGGTATTGATTACGTACGATGATGGTGTTCAAGGTGCAAAGGCAATACATGTCCGAAGCTCTCCATTTGCCTTTGGTATAAAGAATAAAGGAGAGGCCGCAGGAGAACTGGAGTGACGTATAAACCCCAAGGCCAAGTATTTGTCCAAATACTGACGTAGATGTTCATTTTCCAGCTCAGTCAGGGCATAGACTCGGCCACAGGGAACCACCGAACCAGGCATAAGATCTATCCTGCAGTCATAAGGCCTGTGAGGAGGAAGTACTTCAGCCATCTGATCATTAAACACATCTGCATACTGGTGATAACAGGAAGACAGCTCCATCTCCTTCTCGGCTGCTGTAGTGATATGGTGGCGATTGGCCAGTGCTTGGGTTGGAAGGTGGAAGGACCTTATACAATGTTTCTTGCAATAGTCAGACTCCATGGTAAGGATTTTCTGACCCCAATCAATGGTGGGGATATGTGTGGACAGCCAGGGTAATCTCAGAATAATTCCATATAACGGTGCTCGTATTATGTTGAAGGAAAGAAGTTCCTTTTGGTTCTTATCGTACTCGACAGTGTACCATTCAGTGGCGTGACGTATTGGTCCGGAGTCCAATTGTTTCCCATCAACTGCAAAGACCACTTCTGGTAATGGTTTAGATACGAGTTGGACCCCCAATCTACGAGCTTCTTCTTGATCCATGAAACTGCCAGTGGCTCTGGAATCTACCATGGCTTGAGTGTAGCAAGGTTCCTGGTCTATGTACAATACCACTGGAATAAATAAATGTTATTTACAAACAAATGGGTCTTTCTTGATGGAAGGGATAGACAGGATGCTCGAAGACTCCCCTTCTTCACGTCTTGAGCTTGTTAGTTTTCCATCGAGGGTTTGGGTGTGTTTACCACAGCTGCTCCCATCAGTGAGCGACTGAATTTGGGTTTAACAGGACACTCTCATAAATAATGCCCCTTTTTCCCGCAATATAGACATAAACCATTCTTCCGCCAGAAGGCCGTCTCATCAGTAGTATGAGAAGCACGAACCGTCCCAATTTCGATTGGTTCTGGGGAGATAGCACCAAGATCCTGTGGTTTAGGTCGATCAAAACGAGGGGTGTATTTCTCTTTCCTTCTGACGTCCCCCTTTCGCTCTCTCAAACGATGGTCCATACGTATTGTCAATTCGATAAGGGCTGAGCATGTACGAGGTTGGGGATCCACTTGCGCAATTACATCCTTCAGCTTCTCCCTAAGGCCCTGGTAGAAGATAGCCGCCTGTTTACTTTCGGGCCAATCAGTTTCCGCCACTAACCTCCGGAAGGTGTTCAAGTATCCGATTAAGTCCTTATTCCATTGTTTCAGGTCGAGCAGTTCTTGGTCTGCCGAGAAAGTATCTGCCCTACGATCGAAGGTTCTCTCAAACTCCTCCCTGAACGTGTCCCAGTCAAGTAACATGGGATTATATCTTCTTACAAAAGGGACTGTCCACTGGGTAGCATCCCCTGCCAAATACGATATGAGAAATGCTACTCTTGATTGTTAGTAGAAAATGTATTGGGTTTGCAGCTAAAGTGGAGAAGGACCTGCGTAATGAAAACCTGTCACCTGTGCATGTCTCCTGTGAATTTTTCTGGCAGGGCGAGAGGTATAGGGGCAGAGATTTCCACCACCATAGAACTAGTCGCGGGCTGCGCCGGATTACCAAAATCAAAAGGATTTCATTGCATCCTATCCAATTTTGTCTGTAATGCAGTGGTTTGGCCGCGAGAAGCCGTAAGCTCAACCTGCACTGCTGCTAGCGCTGCCATTATGTCGTCTAAGGTGGCCATACCAGAATCAGCTCAACCAGGAGGATAAATCTATTCTTGGGCCGATTATTCTGTCCCAGGCCTGAACGTATCCTCAGGATCGAACCAATGCTCTTAGGGGTCCACCTCTCGACAGCCCCAAGTCTGGATAGATAGACATGCAGACTTTAGGATGGATTCTTGCGCCGTTCCTCGCCTTATCCCCGGTCTCGGACGTCACATGTGGCGGTGCATCTGACGTCAGACGTCCACCGAGGCTGCTGGGAGTTGTGGTTCTCCCGCGAGCCGTGATCATCGGCTGCCTGGAAGTGCGGGGTTCCCGTGTTCCCTAACATGGACCTCAGCCTATCACCCACAGACAAACGGGCTGGTGGAGATAGATAATGGCACTCATAAAGTAACATTAAAGAAATTACTAGAACTGGAAACACACAAATGGGAAGATATGCTACCCCTAGCCCTGTTTGCCATTAGATGTAGACAGCAGAAGTGCACAGGGTATTTCACTTTTGAATTACTCTATGGGCGACAGCCACATACCTTGTTAGACATGCTAAGTGAGAGGAAAGGGGTAAACCCCTACCTGAATATGTCCTTAACTTAAAAAATCAATTACACCAAATCCGAAGCATCGTGAAATCCCATCTAGAGCAAGCCCAAAGCGCTCAAAAGGCCCAATAGGACAAAAGGACCAAAGAAAGAACCCTCAAGGTAGGAGATCTAGTGCTGCTTTTGATGACCACTTGTTAGGGGAAAGGCAAGGTCCATTGCGGGAGATAGAGTGCGTGACTCCAGTTACCTACTGTCTCAAAATGGATACAGAAAAGAAAACTAACTCTGCATTACTAGGAAATAATGAGAATCCTTCCACCTGTCAGACCAGCAAAGACAAGAAGTAAACTCTTGTTTGCAACCCTACCAGTGAGTATTTTCTCTAATTCCAGGGAAGACTTCAGTTATAGAACATCCAATACAGACTCTTCCAGGAAAAAGGTCAGACTGCGCCCTTATTGGATACCTGAATCCGAACTAGAGGTTGTTGAAAATGAGATAAAGCAGATACTTACGATGGGGATTATAGAACCCTCCACCAGTGAATGGAATTCCCCAATAGTCATCATTCCTAAACCTGATAGGTCCACCAGGTTCTGCATTGACTTCAGATAGGTGAACAAAATATCCCAAATTGACTCATATCCACTGCCGCAGCTGGATGAAATGATTGAACGATTGGGTGAGGCACAGTATATTAGTACTCTAGATCTCTACAAAGGGTATTGGCAGGTGCCACTAAGGGAACAAGACAAAGAGAATACAGCCTTCTCAACACCGGGGGGACTGCACCAATTGACCATGTTACCCTTTGGTTTACATGGTGCTCCTAAACTTTACAGAGGCTTATGAATACCATACTGAAACCTTGTAACACCTTCCCGGCTGCCTATATAGACGATATCATTATCCATAGCACCTCTTGGGAACAACCCTTGACACATCTGGCAAGAGTAATTCAAGCCCTAAAAAAAGGGGGTCTAACTATTAATTCAGCCAAAAGCTGTATAGCCGCTAGACTAGTAAAATATTTAGGGTACCTCTTGGGGGAAGGTTGGATAAAAAAAAAAAAAAGGAGAAAGTTGCGGCCATAGCAAACCTACCCTTTCCCGAAACCAAAAAGGACCCGAGAGCCTTCCTGGGAGTCTTGGGGTATTACAGGTGGTTTATACCAGACTTTTCGCAAACAGCTGCCCCTCTAACCGACTTATTAATGAAGGATATTAAAACAGAGAAAGAACTCAAAAACCCATCACCTGTTTCTCTACATGCCTTTCACCAGTCAAAACACGCCCTCACATCCAAACCGGTCCTCCTCAGCCCTAATTATACCAAACCCTTCATTTTACAAACAGATGCCTCAGAGCAGGGTTTGGAAGCAGTTCTCTCCCAGGTAGACTCACAGGGTCAAGAAAGACCGGTTATATACATCAGTCACAAATTATTCCCACAGGAAAGGCACTATGCTGTAATAAAAAAGGAAGCCTTAGCCATCAAATGGGCTATTGAGTCTCTTTGTTACTATCTCGAGGGTAGGAAATGCACTTTGTATACGGATCATGCCCCGTTGGAATGGCTGTCTCGCAACAAAGGGCGCAATGACTGGGTACTGAAATGGTTTTTAGCATTACTGCCCTTCCGGTTCCACACCTATCATAGAAAAGGAAGAAACCAAACTCATACTAACTATCTATCACGATACCCTGTAGAATCATGTCTTGCAGGCAAGAAAGTTAGGGGGGGGATGTGAGGGAGACCATGCCTGCTACCCAAATATAATTCATTACCCTCAAGGGACCCCGACCCGACATCCATATCCACCCCTAACTTACCGCTTTCATCCCAGCACAACGAGCAGCTCCAACAGCTCCTTCCCTGGAAAACTAAAGAGGAAGGAGTTAATTCTATCGCCAGGGATCCACTGTGGACAGAAGGAGGCGGTCCTATGAACATCATGAGGCAATTAAAAAGTCAGGCTGAGAGTAAAGATGACACAGCCAGATTGGAAGAGGAGGACAGGAGGCTGAACCCGGAAGACTCAAAGGAGAACATCGTGGCCACAAGATGGTGCCTGGAGAAGGAGACTCTTCCCAATCCTTCCAACCCGGAGGATGTAGAGAAGGCCCGGGACACCGCATGGAGGTGCAAACGAGAAAGTATATCTTGGGCCACACCAGAATCGAGGACCACGGGTGAAGAAGACAAGACTCCAGAAGACTGGAGTGAAGAGTGGTGGTCACCCCGGGTGGTGTAAACACCCCGCCGCAACTCAGGAGAGTTGCAGCTTCTGTGGTACGTGTCCGGGAAGGAAGGGGAGGGGAGGTGGGAAGGAAGGTTCAGGTTAAAATAAAGAGTCAGGTGAGACATACAGGGAGACCAAGAATGAGAGGGGGAGAGTTTGGTACCACACTAACGCTGGATCAGAAATACACTGTGAAGGACACAATTTATTTTCTTTCAATTTCTTTTATTTTTTGTGTTGGTGTTTGTTTGGAACATAAAGGTCTGTCACACCTTAATGTGATTTAAGCCTGATACTTGGCCTGAGATGAAGGCCAATTAAATTGTGTAAGTGCGTGTAAGGAGGAGGACGGATCGTACCGGAAGTGGGGCGGGACGGAGCCTCTGAACGCCGCTCCGGAAGCAGGACGCGGTCTAGTCTCGGACTCGGCCTTCGGGGCGGGGCCAAAGACGGAAGAAAACGCAAAGAGCCAAAAGCGAGGGGAGAGAGGACGAGGAGAGAGCGATACCGGAGAGAAGAGGGAGAGAAGGCGCGAGGACGACGGAGAGAACAAGGACGAAGGCAAGCGACGACGGGAAGGAGCACCGGAGGCGGAGGGCGAGACGAGAGACGACGAACCCAAGAAAGGGATTTACACGGCGAGCAAACCCGGTGGGCACAAGGGAGGAAAAGACGCCCCGGGTCCCAGCGCCGCGGTCCGTGTAACGGGCCGTGGCTCAAGGCAAGTGAACCTTCGGGGACCCTTCGGGTGGGGTCGGTGGAGTTGCTAAGGGGAGGGGGCAGGCACTAGAACAAGTGTGAGACCAGACCGAACTCCCTCACTTCCCTACCCACACACACGAGTCGATGGTGGTGGTAGCACAACATACACCTGTATAAGCAGCCCTGACTAAGACCTGTTTTTGTTGTTTTTCCTCCCTTCCCTAACCTGCCGAGCCCCAAGAAGCAAGACCCCCACCCTGGAAGTCACGGACCCCCTTTTTTCTCGGACGAACCCCGCAAGGAAGATCCCAGAGACTGTGAAGGAACTGTTTGTTATGTTGTTATGAGAACATACCCGACCACATCCTTTTGGAATATACCCCTATCTCACGTAACGGGCATGTTAGAATAAAAAAGTCAGACACCTGCACCTGTTGAACTCAGAGAGTTTCATTGGCTTGGGTCACCTTCCCCGTTAGGGCCTCCCGACTACCACAGTTTTGGTGTCAGAAGTGGGATTCTTCGGGAGTCGACAATGACACAGCCCGTGCCTATTACTGTGGAAAGCATCATCAACCAGTTGGCCGAGGGACAGAGACACCTCCAATTGGCACTGGAGGAACAGGCCCAAGCCGCCCAAAAGGACAGGGAAGTGTTGCATGGGGCATTACGGGATCAAGCCGTCATACTCACCTCCAACCAACAAGTACAAGACACAGCGATACTTAGACTAACAGACGCTATCGTCAGTTCAAGGGTCCGTCCAAATGTCCCTGGGTCGGTCTTACAAAAATTCCAAGAAGGAGACGACCCTGATTATTTTTTCGTTAACTTTGAGAGGGTAGCGACTACAGCTGCATGGCCCCAGGAAAGGTGGAGTCAGTATATTGCGCCTCTCCTGGCGGGGGAACTACAAGCCGCCTATCAGGCCGCCAACCCCGCTGGAACAACAGCCTATGAGGATGTGAAAAGAGCGATTTTAGAACGACTAGGCTGTGATCAAGAATATTACAGGACCAAATTTAGGAAAGAGAGGTGGAACACCGGAGACAATCCACGAGCCCTATATTACCGGGTCAGAGACATGGGAAGCCGATGGTTAACACCCCATGTATCCACAGTAGAGGAAGTGACAGAAAGAGTATACCTAGAACAGTACCTTGATGCCCTTCCCACAACAACCCGTTCATGGGTGAAACAACACCCTAACCTTACAACCGCAACAGCGGTCGATTTAGCTTGTGCTTTCCACCGGTCACCTGAGTTTAAAGCCGGAGTAGCCCGAACCTCCCCTGTACCACCGAGAAACATACCCAGACCCGAGTTAAAACCGCGTACACAGCCTAGACCTCTCCCTCCACTTACGAGTATAGGTAGTCAAGGTCCCCAATGCTATCATTGCTCTGAGTGGGGACACATAACCCGACAATGCCCCCATAAAACCCCGACAGTGGAACCCATGGAGGTTGGGTATTCTAGAGGAAGGATATTTGTGTGTGGTCAGGGGTCCCCTCGATACAAAAAGGACATACTACTTAACGGGAAAAAGCAACAGGCATTATTGGACACGGGGTGTCACGTGTCTGTAGTGGATAGATCACTGGTCCCCCAAACCCAACTCCAAGGAACTGAACGAGTACAAGTCACCTGTGTACACGGGGATACAAAATCATACCCCGTCACGGAGGTACTCCTCGATATCTCTAGTGATCCCCAAATAAGGAGAGTAGGGGTTATCCCGTCCTTACCTGAGGCTGTCATTATTGGTACAGATCACCCTAAGTTCGAACAGTACTTAAATGAGACAAAGCAAGAAGCACTAACATGGTTACATGAGGCACCCTATCGCGAATGTGTCCTGGAGAATGGGGCAGGCAAAGAAAGGAAAAGCAAGATGGAAAGAAGGAAAGCAAAACACCTATACCTAGAGACCCACAACTCAAACCACGCTTTTCCTATCTCCCTTACAGACCCCGTTGAGGCAGACCCGATTAGCTTCCGCTCAGCCCAGAGGGATGATCAAACCCTGGTACATGCCTGGGAACAGGCACAGGAGCAAGATCCAGACAAGGTAGGACCATATTTTGTTCTTATTAAAGGGTTGCTGTATCGCGCTGTAAATGAGGGGGAACAGGTCAAAACCCAGCTCTTAGTGCCCCTTTCCTTTCGTGCACATGTATTACAGTTGGCCCACAATCACGTAGGGGGTGGACACTATGGGAAGGAGAATACGCTGAAGTATCTCTTGGGCAGGTTTTACTGGCCAGGGGTCTATAGGGACGTGGCAAAACATTGTACCTCCTGTGTGAGGTGTCAATATTCCAACCCCGCAGGGATCAAAAAAGCCCCTCTGTATCCATTACCGATAATCGATGTCCCCTTTAAGCGTGTTGGCATGGACTTGGTAGGCCCTCTCACCCCATCTGCTAGAGGGCATAGATACATCCTGGTCATCATAGACTACGCCAGCAGATATCCCGAGGCATTTCCTTTGACCACAATGACTTCCACTGCTGTGGCTAGAGCCATGATTTCCTTTTTTACTAGGGTGGGTTTTCCCTCCGAAATACTGACGGACCAAGGAACCCCTTTTATGTCACGGTTAATGTCCCAAGTATGTAAGATCCTGGGTATCCACCAAATCCGAACATCGGTTTACCACCCACAAACAGACGGCCTTGTGGAACGCTACAACAAAACCATCAAAGGTATGCTCCGCAAGGCTATCTCTGAAACCGGGAGGGACTGGGACCAACAGCTACCCCTGGTCCTGTTTGCAATCCGAACACACGAGCAGAAATCTACTGGTTTCTCCCCGTATGAGTTATTATTCGGAAGAAAACCCCGAACCCTGTTAGACATGGCAGCCGAACAATGGGAGGCAGAGGAAGAGGAGGGACAAACACTACCCAAATACGCAGCCGATTTAAAGTCCGCTGTGACCAAGATCTGGGGTTTGGTTCAAGAAAACATGGAAAAAGCCCAAGACTCTCAGAAGACATATTACGATAGAAATAGCAGAGTAAGAGAGTTCGCTCCCGGAGACAAAGTTCTCCTTCTACTTCCAACGACCGAGAACAAATTGTTGTCCAAGAGGCAAGGACCCTACATTGTTGATAGAAAAGTCACCCCAGTCACATACAGCGTCCTCCAACCCCTTAGGTCTGGAGGCAAACAGATCTACCACGTTAATCTGCTAAAACAATGGGTAGAACCCACTACACCCGATGAGCCAGGGCGAGCGATACTGACGATAAACACAGAGAGGCCCCTAGAAATATCCACGGCCAACACACAGGAAGCACCAGGGGAGAAAGCCCCTGTTGGGAACATTCTATCCGCTATCCAGCAGACACAATTATCCTCCCTACTGGACAGCTTCCCTGGTCTGTTCTCGGCCACCCCGGGACTGACGTCCCTAACTCACCATGACATAATTTCATTGGATAACAGCATCGTAAAGTTGAAACCTTATCGCATCCCTGAAGCCAGAAGAGAAGCGGTAGAAAAGGAAGTTACTGATATGTTACAGGCCAATATCATAGAACCCTCCACCAGCAACTGGTGTTCACCTATAGTTTTAGTACCGAAACCCGACGGAAGTCTGCGTTTCTGTATGGACTTTCGTCAGGTAAACAGTGTCACAAAATTTGACTCCTATCCTATGCCGCGCATAGATGAATTAATAAAGAAGTTAGGCAATGCCAGGTACTTAACAACCCTCGACCTTACAAAAGGTTATTGGCAGATCCCCCTAACCCCTCAAGCCAAAGAGAAAACGGCCTTTGCCACCCCCTCCGGGCTCTATCAATTCCGGGTGCTCCCTTTCGGCCTCCATAGGGCACCAGCGACGTTTCAACACCTTATGGATCGCCTGCTAAAACCCCATGCCACTTATGCAGCAGCGTATTTGGACGACATAGTCGTTTTCAGCCCAACTTGGACAGACCATCTCAGACACCTCGCAGCAGTGTTTTTTGCCATTCAAGAAGCGGGCCTAAAAATAAACCCAAAGAAGTCCCTTCTAGTCACAGATACCATATAATACCTTGCCTACACCATACAAGGAGGTCTTATAAAACCACAGCTGACTAAAGTAGAGGCCATCGAGTCCCTTCCCAACCCTACAACCAAACGCGATATTCGCTCTTTTCTTGGGTTCCTAGGGTACTATAGGAGATTCGTCCCTAATTTTTCTTCCCTGGCGAGCCCCCTCACCGATCTACTAACCAAAACATACCCATCCCGGATACGCTCGTGGACAGAAGAGCACGAACACAGCTACCAAGCGCTCAAAGACGCCATCTGTAAGGCTCCCGTGTTACATTGCCCAGACTTCCATAAGCCGTTTGTCCTCCAGACAGATGCGTCCGGTCTTGGTCTAGGTGCGGTACTACAACAACCTGACTCTGGGGGGGAGCTCAAACCTATTCTCTACATTAGCAGAAAGTTATTTCCTAGGGTATCCCATTATTCCACAATCGAAAAAGAGTGCCTGGCTATAAAGTGGGAAGTGGAGGCACTCCAATACTATCTGCTAGGACGCCGCTTCACTATCCTCACTGATCATGCCCCCTTAACATGGCTCGTGAAACATAAGGATTCCAATCAACGCATACTCAGGTGGTTCATGTCCCTACAACCTTTCTCTTTCCAGACATTGCATGTACCGGGTGCCAGACAGGGCTATGCAGACTACCTATCCAGGAATCCCTCAACTGAATGGCCCCAACGTCCATTCCTAGAGGGAGAGATATGTAAGGAGGAGGACGGATCGTACCGGAAGTGGGGCGGGACGGAGCCTCTGAACGCCGCTCCGGAAGCAGGACGCGGTCTAGTCTCGGACTCGGCCTTCGGGGCGGGGCCAAAGACGGAAGAAAACGCAAAGAACCAAAAGCAAGGGGAGAGAGGACGAGGAGAGAGAGATACCGGAGAGAAGAGGGAGAGAAGGCGCGAGGACGACGGAGAGAACAAGGACGAAGGCAAGCGACGACGGGAAGGAGCACCGGAGGCGGAAGGCGAGACGAGAGACGACGAACCCAGGAAAGGGATTTACACGGCGAGCAAACCCGGTGGGCAGAAGGGAGGAGAAGACGCCCCGGGTCCCAGCGCCGCGGTCCGTGTAACGGGCCGTGGCTCAAGGCAAGTGAACCTTCGGGGACCCTTCGGGTGGGGTCGGTGGAGTTGCTAAGGGGAGGGGGCAGGCACTAGAACAAGTGTGAGACCAGACCGAACTCCCTCACTTCCCTACCCACACACACGAGTCGATGGTGGTGGTAGCACAACATACACCTGAATAAGCAGCCCTGACTAAGACCTGTTTTTGTTGTTTTTCCTCCCTTCCCTCACCTGCCGAGCACCAAGAAGCAAGACCCCCACCCTGGAAGTCACGGACCCCCTTTTTTCTCGGACGAACCCCGCAAGGAAGATCCCAGAGACTGTGAAGGAACTGTTTGTTATGTTGTTATGAGAACATACCCGACCACTTCCTTTTGGAATATACCCCTATCTCACGTAACGGGCATGTTAGAATAAAAAAGTCAGACACCTGCACCTGTTGAACTGAGAGAGTTTCATTGGCTTGGGTCACCTTCCCCGTTAGGGACTCCCGCCTACCACAGTGCGGTTACCACTAAACAGCGAAGACGCTTACTCCGTAATAGGTATACGATACAGTAAAAACTCTCAGTGACATCACCAGAAAGGGCAAGAGGGAAGCAGGTAGTACAAAGCAACAAGGACAGGAAAGAGAGTTGACTCAGCATGATTTTACTTACTCGTATTCTGCACATTCCCTTTCCTAAACCCTAATTGTCACTACAAGAGCTCAAGAAAAATAAAACTACCTAATAGAGAGCGATAGCATGTGATCTAAGCCTTCACAGAATAGTTATTCTACCTAGCACTTATGGGTGTGGTGATGGTCCCTGTCCTATAAAGGAAAACATTGGGTCATTATACTTACCGCTCTCTCCTTCTCTTATTTCATGCTATCCTGGGGTGCACCACCATGGAAGTTCGGATCTAAAACAAAAAGAGAAGAAGAAGAAGACCGCTGAGGAAAGAAAAGAACCGAATGCGTATTCCAACAATCTCGCACACCAATTGCATCCTTTTTCTTTTTTTTCTGGTTTTGTTGTTTAGACTTCTCTCAGAATAAATGCCAAAATTGAGAGACACATCCTGCCTCCCAGATTAGTTTTTTCCCCACTCTACTCACACCCTTTCTGCTTAAATAAAAATTTTCTATTCTCAGGACAGCTGTACCAGCAGAGGCAGAGGACCGCAATGGTCACATGCTATGCAAATTTATTCTTGGGCTGGTGGGAGAAGCACATGGCCTGGGCGGATCTCAATGATTGTTTGGTCAATAAGGTGGCGTTGTGAGCAAGGTACATCGATGATCTGTTTATTGTGTGGAGAGGGTCTCGAAATGAAGCTGAGACATACATTGAAATACTGAATGACAACACAATAAATGTCCAGTTTACCAGCCATATTAGCCACACAAGTATCCTTCTTAGACCTACTCATCTATGTGGAAGATAACCAGCTGCAGACAAGGCTGTATAGCAAACCGACAGCTGGTAATTCGATATTGCATGCCAAAAGCCAACATCCACGTAGCCTAGTAAAAAGTATCTCATACGGGGAACTTTTGTGCATTAAGCGCAACTGCTCCACAGTGCAGGCCTACACACAGGCTGAAAGGGAGGCCCTTATAAGGTTTGAAAACAGAGGATGCCCAAAAAGTTTTCTAAGAGAGGCTGCCATGAATGTGCACGCCATGGACAGACAGCAACTACTAGTCCCTAAGAAGCATGGGGAGGGAGGGGAATCAATGACAAGGCTGATTATGAATTTTTCGGCAGAATCCAAGGACGTCTGTCAGACAACACTGGAACATTCTAAAAACAGACCAGGTAATTAGTCCCACACTATCCACAGCTCCACATGTCACACATAGAAAGAGTACATCCCTTAAGGACTTACAGGTACATAGTCAGAACATAACAGAGAAACCCAAGATTACTGGGTTTTCCCATGTACTAGATGCAAAGCGTGCAAGGGAAGCAGTAAGGTCAAAGAGTAGGAGATCGCAGGCAGAAGAAACACCACACAAATCACCAAACTCCTCAACTGTAATTCTAACCTTATCATTTACTGCATAGTGTACCCATGTGGCAAGAGATATATAGGCAGCACGATGCATCCAGCAAAGAAAAGAGTGCTGGAGCACATGCAGGCAAATAACTAACCAAGATGGAAAGTATCCAGTGGCCAGACACTTCGCTACTGATCACAGCCGTAACAGCAAGTTACTGCGCTTCTTTTGCATTGACCAAGTCCCCAGCAATTAGAGGGGACAGAGTCAGGGCTCTGTGACAACTAGAGTAAAGATACATCACAGTGATGAGAACCAGAATCTCATGGGGACTCAACAGCGATGAGGAGTTGTGGACGCATATAGGGCAGTAGCACACAACCTCAAATCTGCTATTGCCAACTTGAACTGTGGAGTACCGCAGGGCTCCTCTTTGTCTCCGTAACTTTTCAATATCTAAATTCGACACCTTATACTCACGATTCACCAAATCTAGGTAAAGATCTACTATAACTATGCTGATGATATGCAGCTGACCTTTACCATCGATGATTCAACTAACTCCAAGGAGTTCCTAAGGAACGCCATGTTGTTCATCAGGAATTGGATGAACCAAAATCAACTAAAACTAAACTCCAAAAAACAGAGATCATCATGCCCAACAACAAATGTTTGTACTGGACTCCTGCCCACTGGCCTCCGGAGCAAGGCTCTGTACCTATTCCTAAGAACACGATAAAGAGCCTAGGCATACAAATTGACTCAGATCTTTCCAGATAAGTTTAGTCACTTCTGCCTGTTTTTTCCAATTATGGGAAATTCGAAAAATTAAAAGGTTTTTCAGCAGAGAGCCCAGCATTCAAATTATTATTGCCCTGATCCTATCAAAAATTGACTATGCGAATGCAATTTATCTAGGCCTTCCATGCAATCAGAAAAACCGACTGTAGCTAATACAAAATCAAGCTGCTAGAATCATCTACCAACAAGGCGGACAATGTCATGTTAGGCCAATGTTGAAGGAGCTCCACTGGCTTCCAGTGGAGCAGCGATCCATGTTCAAAACAGGCTGCATCCTGTTCAAAGCTACCCATGGCATAGGCCCCAAGTATATATCCTCCAGGTTTCACAGATACCTCCCTCAGCGCACCCTAAGATCTATGCATATGAATCTATTGGTGGTCCCTAGATTCAGATGCAAATGGACAGGAGGGTCGCGTTTCTCAATACAGAGATCTCAATTCTTGAACTCTCTGCCCATCACTATGAGACAGAAAACAGACCACATGCGCTTTAGGAAAAGCTGAAAACATGGCTTTTTACCCAAGCTTACAGTTAGACATGGACGTTCACAAACGGTAACTTCGTAACCCATCCCCAAGAGACCTGATGGTGTACGTGCGCTTTCGAAATTTTCTATAACATAACATAGCATCATACACTTTTTAGTAGCACTTTAGTCATCATCTTGAATTAATTTATATTGCACTTTTCACTTTACACATAGGCAGGTATAGCAGGTGCAATGGGCCATGGAGTGGGATTTCCCTATGGAACCTAGGCCCATACAGGGCTTGATCGTAGACCTCAGACCTCTGACCATTGATACCCCACGAGTGGCAAAGCCCATAGAGCACGATGGTTAGCTATGTGCTTAGAATGATGAGCCTAAACCGCCACAGGTTTGTCTGTTAACCAGCGGACAGGTTCCTTCTGGGAAAAGCCCAAAACCAAGGGCCTGGCGGCTAATAAACACACATGTAAGGCAGATATTTTTTCTGCCCGGAATATTCGTTTTAAGAATACTATGAGGGTTGCTCTGCATTACAGTACTGGAGTTTATCAGATTAGGTAATCATCTAAATTTAAATTGATTGAATACACTTATAATTATGTATTTTAACAACAATGCAAAATTAACTGCACCTTTTATCTAACATGGCTAATGAGACTACATAGGGCTGACCTATTGTATTGTATTGAGGCACTAGGATAAGATAGCCGCCATGGTAGCAAGTATTACACTTTACATTTACCAGCTCCATTATTTGTTTCCATGCCGTAAAGCTGCCGCCCAATCATGTTTCATTTTGTACTTATGGTAGGTAATGACATGGAGTTATATATATGTATATATATATATATATATATATATATATATATATTCGTTGCGAGGCTCGCTTTTCGCTGTATGTAGCGGCGCATCTTTAGTGCGGTGCTGAGCTCCTCGGCTGAGCCAAGCCGTAATTTAAATCCCACAACAATCCTCCCGCTCGAAGAGAACAAACGGAGTGCACTCACGGGGAGATTTTTACAGCAAATTTAATCCTTTAAAGTCAATTTTCACGGGCAATCCACAGCAAGAAACCAAAGCGTTTGGGTCTCCATGAGATCTTGGTCACGGTTGAGTTCTAGATTTTACCCGACATACTTATTTTGAAATCAAGTCACATGACTTCCTGTCACAACAAAACCATTTTTTTTTAAAACAAGAAACAACACTCTGCATTCTGGTACTTGTGGTCCCTGTTGACATTATTACATATTTCTAATTTTTTCAAAATAATTGCTATAACATACTATACATCTGAACATTGTTATATCTAACCACCAGTGTATCTGCTCTCTGGTGGGCATTATCTCTCCATTTATCAATTTTTTGTGAAAATCACAATCTTATTGTGTTCTCTCCAGTGGGAAAAAGTTAACTATGTTTGTTATTCATCAAGTTTGCCGAATTAAAAATAATAAAATTAACTCAAGACAGAAATAGTGATGTTAAAACTTGGTCTATGGCCAAAAGTACAAGGTCAACGAAACTAACAAATTCTTAGTTTATAAATGGACATAATGTTCTTCGTCCTGGTTAAGACCGTATAGCATATATGTTCGTAGTGCCAGTATTTGTCGAGATTCCCTTTGTTGCAATTTTCTTTCACGTTTTCCTCCTCTCACGTGTTGTTCCACAGTCTTAATGCCGTAGAATCTTAACTGTTTCCAGTCACTGTTATGAGCTTGTTCCATTTTTTTTTTTTTTTAAAACCTTTATTGTTTACAGTTGCATCATCTTACAATGCACAGTCACCGTCCGAAGCAGTTAAACAAAGCGCATGCTTCCAGATGGTAGGACACAGCCATTCAGCCGACAACCCGGAGGTCCGGCGGCGTTGTACAGGTTAGCATGCGTACAGAAAGGAGGTGCGTGCGTTGTGAAGAGAGTAGGTTTGCGGCGCTGTTTGTGTGTTTTTATTTTTTTGTGGTGTCCCAGGTGCGTGTTGTCGGCGACAGAGGGTGGCGCTGTGATCCAGCCCACTCCGCGGCTATATCGGCTGCCACCCAGGCCCTGATCCGGAGACCTACAGGACACCGCTGTTACCCCAAAGTGTAAAGGCCTCCGGGCAGCCGAGCGCCAGCATCATGCTCAGAGTGTGGGCTGAAGCGCGACAAGGATGTTGCAGTATAGCTCACTGCGACATATATGGCAGCGCATAGATCCGGCGAGCCTAGTATGCAGCTTCGCAGTCCATATCTATCCCGTGTATGTGTGGCAATAGGAGGTGTCAAGGTTAGGGACGTAAACTCAAGTGGGGTCAAGGGGGAGGGGGGAGAAGGGAGGGGGAGATCATTCTGCGGTAATGAGCTTGTTCCATGGGTTTAGCCACAGAGTTACTTCGGTCTTTTGCTATGGTAGCTCTTACATGCTCTAAAATTCTTTTTTTGAGCTCACAAATTGTGCTCCCAACGTACTTTAGGTAGCATGGGCGCTCTATAGCATAAACCACAAACTGTGTTTTACAAGTTATTAGCTTCTGTATTTTCCATATCTTTTTGATTGCCCAAGTAATCTCCTTGGTGTTACGTGCAATTTGGCAAACTTTGCAGTTATGGCACTTGATGAAGGCCATGGTTTGTAGCCATTGAGATGCTTTGTTTTTCCTTTCCCAAAAGTGACTTTGGACTAGAGTGTCTTTAAGATTTTTGGCCCTCCTAAAGGTGATATTTAGATGATCTCCAATGAATGTTGCTACTGTTGGGTCCAAGCATAGAATTCTCCAATTCTTCTTCAGGATATCTTTTATTTGCTTTGATTCTTGAGATAATGTGGTGATCAGTCGAATTTTATTTGTTTCTGTCACTGTGATTTTTCTTTAAGTATCTCATATCTTGATTTTGATTCTGCCCTATTGCGGCACCTTGTTATTGTTTCCTCTTTATATCCTCTGCATCTTAATCTTTGTGTTGTTTGGTCACGATACTTGTGCCACTCTTCTTTTTCAGAGCATATCCGCTTGATACGCAAAAATTCCCCGTAGGGGATGTTCTGGATCAATGAGTTTTGATGGAAGCTTTGAGCACGTAACACTGCATTAGTGGCTGTTTTATTTCGATGTAGTGTTGCGTGTATTTTTCCAGCTTTTACATAAATCTCCGTGCCCAGAAAGGTTACTCTTTCCCGGCTGATTTAATACGTAAACCATAGATTTGCCTCTGTGTTGTTCAATATCTCAAAATACTTTTGAAATTCTAGTTCAGTGCCGTCCCAGCTTATAAAGAGATCGTCGATGAATCTGAACCAACTCACGGTCTTATTTACATATTCATCATGATCCGGGTGCCAGGCAAGGTGCTGTTCCCACCAGCCCATTGTCAGGCACGCATAGCTTGTCATTAAATCATGAACAACCGCCTTTTCAAAAGTGGAGACTTGTGAGGGGACCTGATGAGGAAGAGGACTAAACGTACTTTTTGGACGTAATCCAGTGTTGACCACATTGATCTCGTTACCAACGGTTGTGACTGTTGAATCTTTCTCTTTAAAGAAGAAATGCAGCCGAATCTTCCTGAAGAATTTCTCGATTTCACATCTCAGGGTAAATGGATCACCTGAGTGTGTAGGAACAAAACCCAAACCCTTGTTTAGGACATTCTGCTCATCGGTCGTCAGGACTTTTGAACTAAGATTGACTACCAGGTCATTTACTCGCTGGTCGAGTTCGTGGGTGGTTGTTGATTGCCCCTCCTGCTCCGAGTGTTGGGAAATGTCTGGTCTGGTTGCCAGTGCACCGTTGGAGTTCCTCTCCGTTTGCCTCTGTTGCGTCCCTGACCTTGATCTAAAAAAGACTGATTAGGGAAGAATTGCTGCTGAGGTGGATAGGTGTGCATGTGAGGCGGAAAGGGGGGTGGTTGGTAGCCCCAAGGTGCCGGTGGCCACCTTTGACTCTGATTAGGGTAAAAGTTCTGATTACCCCTCCTTCTGTTGTATCTCCGAGATTGACCTCTCCCTCTTCCTTGTGGTGCCCCTGACGCACCTGAATCAGACTCGTCAGAACCTCCTTCGGACCCGGATGAAGAGTAATTGGAACCGTAGCGTCTCCCCTTGTTGTTAAATGTTGGGGCTACATATGTGTCGCTTGTGTAGGGGTATATCTTTTCCCACGAAAATCGGGCAAGATCCTTCTTAAATTTATCGATTTTGTTGATCAGGATGTTGTCCCTGTATTCTTTATTGGTTTTGTTTGTCTCATCCATTTGTTTTTTGAAGAGGGCTGCTGTGATGGTGGTTTTAATTTGGATAACATCACATGAGGCGAAATTTCTGGTGACCAACAACCCAGTCATACCCTATTTCTACTGCCTCCCCAAAATTCACAAACAGCAACGACCACCTCCTGGACGTCCCATTATCTCTGGGATTGGTTCATTATTGGAACCTTTGTCTAAATTTGTAGACGTGTTTCTAAGACCCATGGTCACCGAGATGCCAACATATCTTAAAGATACGGCTGATGTCCTCCGTATTTTACCTGAGGTTGAATTTAATTCCGACACCGATCTACTAGTCAGCCTGGATGTAGAGTCTTTGTATACTTGCATTCCGCAGCTTGAGACCCTCGATGCAATCAGAGGTCTCTTAGAAGCACGGTCTTTGGATAGCATCACCCCTGTGCCTTTTATCATGGAGTGCGCTAGACTGGCCATGATGGAGAACTATTTCAAGTTTGAAGATCAGATCTTTCTCCAGACATCTGGTACTTCGATGGGCAGCGTTTTCGCGCCCAGCCTCGCCAACCTGTATGTCCACCTATTCGAACAGAACTATGTACTCAACCACAGCAACCCATATCGTCATCATTTGGTGCTGTGGAAGAGATACATAGACGACATCCTGGTGGTATGGCGAGGCTCAGGTGACGAAATTCTAGCCTTTCATTCGTGGCTGAACCAACAGAATGCGTATTTACGTTTCACCATTGAATACAGCAAACATCGTCTGGCTTTCCTTGATATCTCCATCTTTGTTCATGAAAACTCATTGAGTTCGGAACTATACAAAAAACCCATGTCTAAAAATTCTTTGTTGTCATTCAACAGCCATCATCCGAGGGCACTCCGGGAGAACCTTCCAGTTGGCCAGTTTCTGCGGATTCGCAGAAACTGCTCCACCAGACAGTTGTTTGATAAACATGCTGAAGTACTAGCGACACAACTACAATCGCGACAGTATCCTAAACGTCTAGTACGAAAAGCCTGGAAACGGGCATCTAATAACCATCGCGATGCCTTACTGGATACCGCCGTGTCAAGGACTACCAGCGAGAGACTTACATTTGTTACTACCTTCTGCACTGTGTCCAACCAAGTACAGAAGACAGTACGCAAGCACTGGCCAATATTGAACATAGCGTCAGGCAGTATCTCGCCTCCCTTATTTGCTTTCAAGAAGGGCCCAAGTTTGCGAGATAGTCTGGTCCACACAAGACCACTATCACATCCTATCTGTGAGACCAATACTTTGTGGTCCTTACCACCTGTTCGAGGCCATTTCCCATGTGGCATGTGTAGTGTCTGTCCACAGACCATCAAAACTAAATCTGTAGACATAGGCACAGAACGCCCCTGGATATTACGCAACCATACGAACTGTAATTCGGATTGCGTAATTTACAGAATCACTTGCCCCTGTTCCCTACATTACATAGGGTACACCACACGGAAAGTCAAGCTTCGCATAAGCGAACACAAAAGTACCATCCGCTGCATGAGACAATCCACCTGTTTGACTGAGCATTTCCTAGCTAAGAAACACAAAGCTGAGGACCTCAGGTGGATTGTCTTGGAACGCCCATTTATTCCCCAACATATAACGGACGTTTCTCAATTCTTATTTGCCAAAGAACAGAAATGGGTTTATAAGCTGAAGACTGACACCCAAGGACTTAATGATAACATACCGTGGGCCTCTGTTTACACCTAAGTCAGCCTTACTGCCCCACTGAATGACCATCGGCAATTTCAAATTGTGCACACCAAGTTAGTCGACTGGGTCACATTCCACCTACAAGACACCCTTTCATGTCTATTGATTAGTTGTCTGGATGTGCTGATCTTTTCCACGTCCGTCTTCTTTGGGGCTTCCTGTTTTGATGACCTAGACAAATTGTACCATAAAAGGCTACACACGTTTTACTAGTACACTACTAGGGTACTTAACTGGCATGAGAGGGGCCATAACTACTAGTCTTTCCAACAGGAGTGATTGGGAGGCATCGTGTTTACATGGTCACTTTACCTTACCTTACGTTACCTTTACCAACTCTGCATGATATTGGCACTGATAGTTAAAGTCACTGTGTCATAATCATCCACTCCGCTGTGAGTAAATAGAACGGATTACCTTTTTCAATTGCCAAATCAACCAGGGTCAACATCTATACCCTGTTCTTGGTTTTTTGTTGTTTAATATGTGCTCGAGAGCTGCTCCATTGTTATCACGTTCACGCGCACGCATGCGCGAGTAATTGCCATCTCTTCCTCGCGCATGCGCGATAGACGTACAATGATTTCACTAGAGGCGCGTTAATTTTTATGCTCCCCGTATATTTTCACCTGCGGTTTCATTATGTTGGTGATCGGCTTTGCCTGATCACGGTGACAGTAGTCAGTTTCCAGGCAGACAGAGATTATATTTTTATCGTGCAAGAGCACTGACACATGCGCTGTGGGGGATAGCCTCTCCGCTAGCGTCTCATTTAGACGCATGCGCCCCAGTGTGAACACATCCGCTTCTCTTGATCGAGACACACAGCTGATCTCGATCACGGATTTGAATTCCACACGCGAGCGCTATAAAAAGCTCCCTCCCTTTCCGGTCGATACCTCCCAGACAGCTCGTGAGTCAGTCAGAGGTATCGACGGACAGGTAAGGGAGGAGGCTGGGAGCTCTTGCTAATTTTTGCTCTAAAAACGAATTATCCTCCAAGATTTAACAAGTAGAGCTTAGTGGACACATGTAGCCACCAATATTAGTCTTTTCAAATTCCCAGCATTCCCCTATTCTATATGGGCAATAACCATGCATAACTTCACCTATTACTGGTTTCTACTATATAACTGGTTTGCTAATAGACATCATCCTGAAGAACATTGGTCTGCAGAGATCTATACATCCTGGGAGTCAGGAGGTTTTTGAGGTTTTGGACATTTTAATTACTGTAGGTTCTTTTTAATATGTTTGAAATACGTGTGTTGAGCTTTAAGCAGATGGGTATCAATCAGCAATCTGTCTGGCTTCTTTCTCCACATTCAAACAGAGCGGTGCCTCCTTCTCCGAGTAGTCAGCCGGGTGAGGTGAGGCTTTACTCCCACATAAAGCTGGGTGAGTTTTTTTCTAGTTTTTTCCATTATTTTGACATACAAATCGTATTTCCAAACATCACTAAGAGTTTGTTTGATAATCAAGGCATTGCTAATTCAGCCCTGCCGTTTTTCAACTAATAGTTTTGTTCTGATGTGCATGAGGTTCATGTGTATATTCTATTTCAGGAATGAAGACATTGTCCTCACGCTCAATGCTTGAGCCGTTCTGGTAGGGTGGCAAATGCCACATACATATCCCACATTCACAATTGGTTTGCATGGGTTCATTTATTTCTATCTTTTTCACTTCATGTGATCTCTTTAGGCAGTAGCTTTTTTTCAATCTAACGGTCCTGATGAAAGCCGGGTCAATTGACCGCTCCGGCTGAAACATGTCGACCACACTTTTCACACGAACCAAGAATTAGCCTGTAAAATTCATACCAGACTATAGGTTCTTTTAGATATGAAACTTGATTAATCCATATTAAACAGATTTTTGATCAAGTATTCATTTTTAACCTCACATCACTCTTTCAGCACTGCACCTCACAGGAGCCCTCGATTACTTGGGTACACACCCTGGCAGGAGTTTATTTTCCCTCTGGGTTTCACTAGCCTGTGTACCTGGGCGATCTGCGATCTCAGGCTCAGACAGTGACTCCTTGGAGCTCCAGATGACGATGCTCCGCCAGTAAGGGTGGGCTGATGGACTCCTATCTCCTGCAAGGGGTGTCTCAACTATTCGCAGGATCTCGTATACACCTTTACAAAAACTATTAGTCTACTATTTCTGTTTTGAATGGACTGTACTCCTTCTGTTGGTTTCATAATAAAAATAAATCTACATAGTTTGTTGCTAGTTCCAGTTATGAGCCATTTGCTGCAATTATCGGTTGCCGTGGTGGTTTTGTGTTTGTGGCATGTTTATGAATTTTAGGCAAGAAGTAGATTGTTGCCGTGATTGGGGATTCCATTCTTAGATATTTGACCTCATCCTCATCTAGGAGATTCATGTTCTGCCATTTACTGAGCTGTTCATCCCAGTTTTTTTTAAATTCTATTGTAGGGTTCTTTTTTAGTTTGGCATAATATTCAGGATTATTTAATTGGGAATGTGCCTCTTTAGAATAGTCTTTTTTGTCCCAAATAATAATATTGCCACCCTTATCTGCGATTTTTATTTCAATTTGGTTGTCTTGTGTCAAATCCTGTATTGCGGTTCTTTCTTCTTTGGTTAAGTTGTCTTTATATCTCGATGGTTTTATTTTGTAAATATCTTGCGCCACAGCTTCATGAAATATGTCGATTTTATTTCCTGGAGGTAGTTGAGGATACAATTTGGATTTGGGTTTCATTCCACTCAGGATGGACCCAATTTGTTCACACACTGTGGTCTAACCTATTTCGTTATCAGGATTAGTATTATCCAAATTTATAAGGGTGAGTAGAGGTTCTGCATCCCTTACTGTGAGTGTCTTTGTGGGTAATGGTAATGGCTTTTTGTGTTCCCGCATGTTTTTATTTTCTGCAAATATCTGTGCTAGCTTTATCTTTCTGACATATTGATATATGTCTATACGTGTCTAGGCTAGATCCATCCGTTTCAAAGGGCAGAAATTCAAGCCATGCTTCAATACTCTAATTTCAGTTTGTTTCATTGTTCTTTTTTTACAAATTTACAATTTGTAATTCATCCAATACAATCTCCTTTGTCTCATGCTGCGTGTCAGAGTTCCCATTTGTTCTTGTTCGTCTGCTCTTTTTTCCTCTCCTAGCTTGTTTCCCTTTTGTCTGCGTTGGCCTCGTACTGGGCCTTTTCCTCTTCTTCTGTAGCTGTGCGGTTAGTTGCTCATGGTTTGTTCCCATTGTCTTTGCTGGAGCACCAACCGCATATCTCTTAAAAAAGAGATTTTTGACTTGTCTCTGTCACTTTGTCCTTGTTCCCCTTCGCTTGCCTCTGTTGACGTTAGCGAGGATTGACTCGTGGAGGCCACAGCAGTTTCATGCATTTTTCCTATTTGGCACAACATATCAAATTGTTTTGCATATGAGAAAATTCTTCCACTAGAATAATCATTTTTATCCCTTAGAAATTTCAGTTGTTTGCGTCTCTGTACGCTTTCCTCATGTTTGTCTATTTGTTGTTCCAACTCCTCCTTGAATTTTAGCATGTCAGGATTTAAATCCAATTTTGAGATTTCCGTTTTCAGTGTTTTGACTTGTTCTTTGATTTTTCCAATGCTATTTCTAGATGTTTGATTAAAATTATCATTAGTCCCATGGATGAATTCAAGATATATTTGCCCCATTCCTGAAGCAGGACATTACTCGTGTCTTGATGACTTGGCATCAGATGTATTCTCAGACCTCTGGGTACTCGCCGCACTTCCATATATTTCTTTAGGGGCACTACTTCCCACCATTTGTTTATCTCTTTTTACGATAGCTTTTCCCATGTTCTTAGTTTACTTTTTACATCTGATTTATTGGTGAGGGGTCTTATTGCCAGTGTCGACATTACTTTCATTTATTTATTCAAAAAAAGAAGAGTCCGTTTTTTCCATAGCTGTGGCCATATTTGCTCCATTAACATGTAAATACAATTAGCGCTGAAACCCCGTCTGCTTTGCAGCCTGAATTAAGAGTCCCTTTCACTCTTGGCCTTCACTCAGTGCTGAATAATATTGGCAAGTAGACTGGGTTTATCACAGGCTATAGCAGGCAAAACCGGCATTCAAAATTGACAATGTTTTTGCTTCTTACCTCCAACGTTTTCCTCTCACAGTGTTGTAGCCATCCGGCTGGCAACAATGTATTTACGTCTTGTGAGGTGGCAATTATTCTTTACTGGCGATCACCACTGCAGCATTATTAATCTTCGTTGCGTGGCTCGCTTTTCGCTGTATGTAGCGGCGCGTCTTTAGTGCGGTGCTGAGCTCCTCGGCTGAGACAAGCCGTAATTTAAATCCCACAACAATCCTCCCGCTCGGAGAGAACAAACGGAGCGCACTCACGGGGAAATTTTTACAGCAAGTTTAATCCTTTACAGTCAATTTTCACGGGCAATCCACAGCAAAAAAACAACGCGTTTCGGTCTCCATGAGACCTTGTTCACGGTTGAGTTCTAGATTTTACCCGACATACTTATTTTGAAATCAAGTCACATGACTTCCTGTCACAACAAAACAATTTTTTTTTTAAACAAGAAAAAACACTCTGCATTCTGGTACTTGTGGTCCCTGTTGACATTATTACATTTTTCTAATTTTTTCAAAATAATTGCTATAACATACTATACGTCTGAACATTGTTATATCTAACCACAAGTGTATCTGCCCTCTGTTTGGCATTATCTCTCCATTTATCAATTTTTAGTGAAAATCACAATCTTATTCCGAAATACAACCATCGAGATATAAAGACAACTTAACTAAAGAAGAAAGAACCGCAATACAGGATTTGACACAAGACGACCAAATAGAAATTAAAATCGCAGATAAGGGTGGCAATATTATTATTTGAGACAAAAAAGACTATTCTAAAGAGGCACATTCCCAATTGAATAATCCTGAATATTATGCCAAACTAAAAAAGAACCCTACAATAGAATTAAAAAGAAACTGGGATGAACAGCTCAGTAAATGGCAGAACATGAATCTCCTAGATGAGGATGAGGTAAAATATCTACGAACGGAATCCCCAATCACGGCAACAATCTACTTCTGGCCTAAAATTCACAAACATGCCACTAAACCATCAGGGCGACCGATAATTGCAGAAAATGGCTCATTATTGGAACCAGCAGCAAACTATGTAGATTTATTTTTATTGCCATTTGTCCATATGTATATATATATATATATATATTCACTTAAAAAACCATAGGTTTCACACATGTTATAGTTAGGTGGATATTTCACTCGTAAAAAACCAATGAAATTCCCCCGTTATAGTTAGTTGAGATAACTATAACTCGCACGCCCGCAATCCTCTGCTCATGACGTCACATATTACATCACTCATGACATGGTCAGTGGCATCACTCATGACATCACTGATGACATCATCCTTGTGATAGAATGGCGGTCGCGCGAGTTATAGTTATCTCAACTAACTATAACGGGGGAATTTCATTGGTTTTTTACGAGTGAAATATCCACCTAACTATAACATGTGTGAAACCTATGGTTTTTTAAGTGAATTTGCAAGGTTTTTTAAATGCTAATTCCTAACTATAACGTGTGTGAAACCTATGGTTTTTTCAGTGAATTTGTACGGTTTTTTAAATGCTAAGTTATGTATGTATTATAATTTTTTTTATATATTTATTTTTCAATAAACTACGTATTTACAAATTGTTTGTTTGTTTTTTATGTTTTTTTACCGTGCGCGCACATCCGCGATTTAAAAAAAAAAAAAAATGTAAATGTTTTTTTCTGTCTTCGGGGTCCTTTAGGGACCCCCTGACCAAGGCTAGGGGGTCAGGAACTCTCTACCCTGCCCCCTTTTCACATTCGCCACCTTCCTTTTCCACTCTCGCACTGAAAACAAACAAAATGGCGGCCGACACTTCCTGATTTCGACCGATTCGAATGTTGACTGACATGTAACAACCAATCAGAATTACGCTCGCGCACGTAAGGGTGCACGCACGGTGCGCGCACGGAGCGCGCACGGTGCGCGGCTATAGATATGTATGTGCTTTTAACTGCAATTTTCTCAGGAACTACTGAACAGATTGACTCCATATATGCAAAAGGCACATCCCTGACCTGAGGACTACCTCTCTGCCAAATTTCAAGTAATTCTGTTCAGCCGTTCGGGCTGTACCTTCGACTAAAGGTCCTATGGGAAAATGCATGGGGAAAACGCATTTTGGGACCCCCCTTTTTTCTCGGTCCCCGCTTGACGAATCCCCCCGAGACTTTCAGGGTAGGAGCTGAGCGGAGTGCCCCATTAGTTTTGAAAATTTCGCGAAGATTCGTCAACCTGCGCCAAAGATATTCAAAATAGAATTTTGTGATTTCCTATGGAAACACGGTCCTAACTATAACTATCTACTGGCGACCGCCAGTAGATTTTATATATATATATATTCAATGAAAAAACCAAAGGTTTCACACATGTTATAGTTAGCTGGACATTTCACTCGTAAAAAACCAATGAAATTCCCCCGTTATAGTTAGTTCAGCTAACTATAACTCGCGCGCCCGCAATGCACTGCTGATGACGTCACATATTACATCACTCATGACATGGTCAGTGACATCACTCATGACATCACTGATGACATCTCAAATGACATCACTGATGACATCATTCAGAGAATGTGTGTTTTTCAGAAAATTACATATGTTTTATATATGTATATCTCAAGGTCGATGGAAGAATAAATGGGTATATAAGTGTCTAAATGGATGAATTGTTTTTGAAAAATTGATTGTATAACTGACTGATTAAGTGTATCTTAGTGAATACATGGCTTAGTGAGTAATGTTTAAATATGTAAATATCTGTATCAGTCTCTCACTTTGTGTATAAGTGGCTGCATGGGTTGGTGAGTAGCTACATGGGTGTCTATATAGGTTATTAGTTGGTTTTTTGAGTATCAGTGTCTGATGTCTGTATGGTTCTGTGGGGGGTATTACGTAGTGCATAGGTGCATGAATGAATGACTCACTCTTTGTATGTGTTGAAGACAGCATGTGTGCAGGACTCTATGGGTGAATGAGTGTGTGCATGGGTGTGTTAGTGAGTGAATGACTGTCTCAATAGTGTCTCTATGAGTAACTACATATGTTTTAAACTAGTATATGTGACAATTGGTGTATATAAGCGAGTATATGTGAGAGTGAGAGATTGGAAGAGTTCCTGTATGAATAAGTATGTGTTTCTATAAGTGATTGTTTAAAAGACTAAGTATGTGTAAGTTTCTGTAGAAGTAAGTGTGGCGGTGTGTGTATAACTGTATATGCAAGTAAATGTATGTTTGATTCTTTATTAGCATGAGTGACTATGTGTGTGAGTACCTCTATGGATGAGTGGCATTGTGTAACAGGATGTATACGTGTATGAGTACATATGATGAGTGAGTACATGTATGAGTGACTGTACAGGACTGTTGGTGAATGAGTGGATGTGTATGTGGATCTTAGAATTACTGAATAGGTTGTTGTAACTGGTATTGGTATGTCCATTGTTTTTAAAATTTTAATTTCTATTTTTGAATGTGTGTATCAAAGGTTATATTAGGGGCAGAGGTGGTCTGCCACTCTATCACAAGGATGATGTCATCAGTGATGTCATCAGTGATGTCATTTGAGATGTCATCAGTGATGTCATGAGTGATGTCACTGACCATGTCATGAGTGATGTAATATGTGACGTCATCAGCAGTGCATTGCGGGCGCGCGAGTTATAGTTAGCTGAACTAACTATAACGGGGGAATTTAATTGGTTTTTTACGAGTGAAATGTCCAGCTAACTATAACATGTGTGAAACCTTTGGTTTTTTCATTGAATTTCTAAGGTTTTTTAAATGCTAATTCCTAACTATAACGTGTGTGAAACCCATGGTTTTTTCAGTGAATTTGCAAGGTTTTTTAAATGCTAATTCCTAACTATAACGTGTGTGAAACCCATGGTTTTTTCAGTGAATTTGCAAGGTTTTTTAAATGCTAATTTTTTTATTTTCTTCTATTTTTTAAACATATTTTTATTTTAATTTTCTATCCTTTTTTAAAGACTATGGTTAAATTTTTAAAATTCTATAATATGTTTTTTTTAATATATTTTATAAAATAAACAGGTAAAATTTATTAGCAATACATTTTTTCCTTTTTTTTTTATTTTTTTTTAGTACGCGTACCGTAAGCTTACGGTAAGCGTACGGTTTACGCAATGTCCGTAATTTATCTACGCTGTTTGCGTATAGTTACGCAATTTGCGTAGCCGCGCGTACTCCGCGTGGGACGCGTACGCGTGTACGCTACACACGCACGTTACGCGGAAGTGTCGGGTAGTGACTGTTATGCGCATGCGCGCAAGCGCGTGTCTTTTTTACGCGCATGCGTACTTTTGCCGTAAGCGTACCGTAAGCGTACCGTAAGCGTACGGTAGGTCATGTGATCATGAAACACAACTTTTGATTGGTTGAAACTACTTTCAGTTCTAGAACTCTCCTACACCACACCCATTCCCCTCATTTCTGCTTGTGATCCCTTAGGAGAAGGAGCTGGGTTGTCTTTGTGATACGATGGCAGAACAGCAGAGCCCTTCTGAGAGTGAGGCTAGCACTAGCAGCACTACCTTGAGGCAGAGAGCGAGGAAACAAAAGACCTCTTATGTATGGGATTATTTTACTTTTCCTGAAGGCCAGCAAAAGGTAAATGCACCCTTAGTGACTTGCAAGCTGTGTCAGCGTGTACTTTCAAGAGGTAATCCTGACAGGAAGTATTCCTTTGGGAATCATACCATGATGAGGCACCTCAAGGATGTACACAAAAGGACACATGCTCGACTTACTGGAGGTAACCCTTCAGTAAGTCAACCAAGCACATCCACAGCAGCTCAGCCTGGACCATCATCTGCAGGGCTGAGTCCTTCTTCTGCAGGTCAGGTGAGCCCTTCATCTGTGGGGGGAGCATCTCCTTTTGCTGGCCCTCTGGAAATTAACCCTCGATTTCTGAGGGTTGATATTCGATGCGCCTCTTGTCATGATCTAATTTGTCATAGGGAGACCAGTGTTTCCCTAGTGAACCTCAAAATAGATCAGCACACTTGTCGCAGAGACTAATTTTCCCAATCTTTCTTTCCTCTGTCCCTGCATGAACACAACGGCTCTTTTAAGAGCCAACCTTATCTTTCATCTTTTTTTTATATATGTTTTTAAAAACTTTTTTTGCGCGTATTTTTTTTTTTTTTTTTTAAAAACACTAAAAATCAATTATCACATTACAAGGTCTTTGAGAGACTACAATTATTAATATTGACTTACCATACCCACTCAAAAAAATATTTATTCATTTGTTTTTTAAAAAAATTGCTTTAAAAATGGTTCTAGTTTTCGAAAATTTTCTATATCAATCTGAAAAAAAAGAAAAAAGTATTAATATTTTTAAAACATTTTATAATACAGTACACATATTTACATATTTATCAAAATTATTTTTGCCTTATTTTTGCTGTTTTCAGAATATATTGCATTTCACTATAAATTGTGAAAGCAATTGCATTCATCATTTTACAGCGGGCAAAAAAAAAATAACAATCTCAAAGATTGTATTAAAAAAGCCCAGAATCTCTTTTTACTTAAACTTAACATTATAGAAATGCATAATATTCTAAAAAAATATCATCTAATATCAATACTTATTTCTTTAAAATACCGTCTGATATGTTTGTTTCAGAAGTATAATCACAATATTATATCTCAAATAACTCCACATTACATCTGGTTCCATTTCCTTTAGGCCAAATCGTAATTTTAAAATTCTTTTTTGATTAAATTTCCAATGGTAATCCAATAAAATTCTAAAGTTTTATTTGTACAGATCTCACAGATTCTCTGTAACATATTGGTTCCCTAAATATTTATTAATAATTTATTAAGTCCACAATAGAATTGTTTACCTTTCCACATGGCCAAATAGTAATTTAAAAAATCTTTTTTGAAAAAATTTCCAATGGCACTCCAATAACATTCCAAAATTTAAATTGTGCAGATGTTACCGATTTTCTCTAAATTTTTGGTTTTCGAAAGTTTCATTAAAAATTAAAAAAGTCCACATTACAATTGGTTATCTTTCCATTAGGCCAAATGATAATTTAAAAAATCTTTATTTTTGAAAATTCCAATGGTAATCCAATAAAATGGTAAAATTGTTTTGTCCAGATCTTGCCAAGTCTCTCTAAAATTTAGGTTTCAGGAAGATTAGATAGGAATTTGCTAAATCAAAAGGCAAACGTTGCTTAAAAACCAATTGGGAATCATTACACAGTGTCCAGCCTTTTTCACATTTAAGATAAACTGTGTAATGTCCAGAAGTAACAGTAGGTCCTTCATGGAAAATTATTGCAACAGTTACAAAAGTTTTTCCTGAAATTGATAATTGCTGTCCTGTAAACTTCTTTATTAAAGTATCCAATTTTGAACCATCAGCTCTACATCGTTGCATCATTAAAATTACATACTGTCCGTATTCCTTTAAAATTAATGTTGAAAACATGTCAGATTGACACTCACCGCATTGCATGCTATGATTAGCATCTTTAACTAATTTAGCAAAAGTGACTGTTTTAGTCTCTGGCAATGTCAAAAAAATAAACCTTTCATTATCAACATTAGAGCCACATATATTATAACAGTTTTCACAACTATGTTCCCATTTATAAGAGAGACCAAATAAATTATCAATTGCAACTTCTTCTTCTTCCAGTACCTGAAGAAAAAACATCAAAAATTCGTGTGCATCTTGCTGTTCATTTTGAGAAAACTGTGTTCGTCCTGAACATACATCTAAAAGTTTTCTAATTTCAGTAGCACTTTCTGTTTGAGTTTTATCATTACTCAGCTTTTGAAAAAGGAGACTCAGCTCTGAACAGAATCTTTTTCCCTGATTTACTATTATCTGCTCTTGCAAACTTTCCAGATAAAATGCAACATTCAGCACTACATTTGCGTAGCAGTTGACACCAGAGCTATTTTCAAAATGACATCCTACAACCTGTTCTTCTTTTTCCTTACTCTTTTTGCTTGCAATTACATCACTCCTCTTTTTTTTCCTCCTCTGTACATCTTCATCACAGATATTCTCATTTCTCCTTTTACGAGAAACTACACGTTTCTCCAACACAGGATACTGACCTAAATGAGGAGCATAGCTTCTTCTTAATCTATTATACTCCTTTACACAATTTGTATCAGCACTAACTTTTGAGTCATCAAAGTCTATCATGAATAAACCTGATAATGTTTTCACTCGTGACAAAGCAACATATGCCATACCTTCTTTGAACACAGTTGAACCAATGTTCACAAATGCACAATCTACAGTCAATCCTTGAGACTTGTGAATAGTTACAGCATATGCTAGCGAAAACGGAAACTGCTTCCTACGTACATATAAGTCTTTCACAAGCATGAAACGAACTGTACAACGACAAATGTCTTTAACTTCTTCTATCTGATCAAATTTTATTTTTAAACATTCAATTCCATCTTTTTTCTGATAATTAATAAAACCCACAACTCTTCCCATAGCTCCATTAACTAAACCTTTTTCAACATCCAAATTTCTCCTTAAAAATACTCTACAGTTCATGCAAACATATAGATTTTTTTCTAATCCAGCTGTTTTGGAAATGTTCTTCTCTAGTAAATCCAATTTATTTTTCAGTGTGCCTGTTACTGTGACAGTAATTCTTCCATCCTCAATTTTGTCCACTGCTTCTAATTTCCTGATCTCTTCCTTTTCCAATTTCAAAAGCTCCTCATTGAATATTGAGCATTCACGTAGAGTTGGCATTAAGCAGATGATACTTTTGTTTTCTGCAATGTTCTTGTATATCTTCTCTGCAACTATTTCTTCCTTTGGAAATAAATTATGTAGCAGCCGACTCTGTAATGCTTTTTTGCCAACTTCTGTGAGTAGTCCAATTCTGATATCTTTCAGAATATTTCCATATTCTTCATCGCTTGCTTGCCTCATATTAGTAGTAAGTTCCTTGTACTCAAAGAAGGACCAAATATTTGTATTTCCGATGCTTCCCAATGACTTCTTCGTGTCTTCATGTGTGACAGTATTAAACACTGGTTGTCCTTTAACTGGAGTAAGTTGCAAAAGATCTCCAAAAACTATGACGTGTTTTCCACCAAATAACATGTCATAGTCTGTCTTCAGAATTTGCTGCATTCTTAAATGCACAAAGGCAAGCATTAAGTTTGAAACCATGCTCACCTCATCAATAATGAGAACTTGCATCTTCTTCAAGACTCTTGAAACTTCCAAGGATGCTTCTCCAGTTAGCTTGTTGTATTGTATTTTGTTCTCATGCTCCACTGGTAACATTAGCAAACGATGTAAAGTGATTCCTTTTATGTTATATGCTGCTAACCCAGTTGGAGCAGTAACCACACAAGACAAAGTAGAATCCGTTTTTTGCTGTAGGTAGCTTCTGATGACTTTAATTAGGAAACTTTTTCCAGTTCCAGCTTGTCCGCTTACATACATCCTGATTGGATGAAATGATGTGCATGAGCACTCTTTTTTTTCATGTAGAAATCCGTGATCAATTTTGTTTCTGATCTCTTCATAAATTTGTTGCTGCTCTTCGTTCAGTTGTCTTTCCAAATTTTGTAAGTCTATAAATTCTTCTTGAGCTTGATTCATAGCCGTTTCCACTTCATTCATGGCTATTGATGCTTCATTTTCAACGATTGGTTGTCCTAGGGGATCTTGACTGAGTGTTTCTGAACTTTGGCTGTCCTGAGAACTGTCTCTAGCTATTTCTGCTGCAATTGTAGTTTCCTGTTCAATTTCTTCATTTAACATTTGCAGATAACTTGAGAATGTACTGCATTGTATGCTGTCTTTGCAAGCATTAAAAGAATCTTCATAGCTTTGATATTCTCCCAGTAGTTCATCCTCTGTACGCCATGGTTTAAACAACTGTAAAAGAGCCAAGTAGTAAAATTCCTTCTTGTCAGTAGTGTCGCAACTCAGCTTCCTGTGATTTATCAAACTTCCTTTTGTTTGCTTCACCAAACATCCTTCCTCACCAATGACTTTATATTTTCCATTGTTGATGTCTTCTGCGGCTTTCCGTGAATAAATGTAGTTCTGCAGCACTTCATAGAGACACATGTTCTCCAGATGTTGACTTCTCTTGGGATAATATGTGTCCAACATGTTTGATTTCAAAATATCTGTACTTTCTGGGTCATTCTCGGCCAAATATTCAATTTCTCCAACAGATTTTAGTACCCGATTTCTCATTGCTGCAAGGCCTAAACTTGCCCAAATTATTCTTCTTGACTTCGAGTAGAGACTTTCAGAAGATAACCTATCTGAACATTCGTAGGATCCAATTTCTCGATGCGATAACATCTTCAAACTGAAACTGTACAGCTTCTTACTGACAGTCTTCTCGTGAGAAATCTCTTCCCACATTTCCTTCAATTCTGTTTTTTCTGATTTCGTAATGTAAGACGTTACATATCGAGCAACAGCAATGGAATTGTCAGCTACATACTGTATATCCATGTTAGCGTTCCACATGGATAAAATGACTGGGTTGTAGTCATTTATATTTCTTGATTCTTCTTTTCTTTTAAGGTTGTAGGTATTCTTAGGTGATTTTCTTGTGATAGTATGTCTCACAGCTGACATAAAACTGTTTACTCTTCCATTTGAAAGAACAGGTCTAGGAAATCCAAATCGACATTTAGTGTAGTATTTATCTTTGCTCTTGTATTTCCGTCGACAGTATTTTCCACACCGATGACTTTGGAAACGTAAAACTTGCTCCTTTAACTTTTTCTCTTCTGTGCTTTTTGGTATAGCACATGTTGCATATTCTTCAATGTAAGATAACACTGCTTCATCAGTATCTGTTCCAAACTTTGGGGCATCCTTGATCCACAACAGCATATGAATATGAGGAGCACCTCTTGCCTGGTACTCTTTTCTCCAAAAGAAATCTACTACTTCTCCAAGAGGTGGATTTTTTTTATTGCAGATGAAGGACATCATAGCCTCAAATCTATGATTGAAATATCTGCAAACATTAACCGGATCCAATGAGCACAGTTCTCCTGCTGTCTTGTATTCGATGTTTTTAATGTTTGAATTTGCCTCTCGTAGAAAATCCAGTAAATCATCCCAAGCGTACTCGGCACAGCTTAGTGTAACGAACCATGTTGGTGTTCCTAAATTCCGTAACATGCATTTTAATTCACCATGGCGTCGGTACCAATATTCATTTGTCCCACGCTGACAAGCCATCAGATTGATCAGTTGTGTTTCCAAATGATCATCTCGGTGCTGCACTTTCTCCATAAAATCCTTAGCAGACACATTTTGTAAATGTACTCCACTTTTTAAAATGTGATTTACTGCATAAGACAGTGCAGACAAGTCGCTTTCAAATAAAAGATGGAACAAATAAGGAATACTTTGTCGAAATCTGGGATCTTCAGCATATAGTCTTGTAGTCCGATACTCAGAAGCTGGAATCTGTTCCGGACGTTCATCGTATCGTCCTACTTTTCCTTTAGGAAACAGCTGGGGAAAACATCGAGCTTCCAAGCTCTCCTCCCATACACTCACGGGAGTTCCTTTTGCTTTCTTCATCTGAAAGAGATCAATATTGTCTCCCATAACTTCTTTTGAATGAAGAGGATGTATGCTAAAATGTTCATAAATTTCTTCTTCCTTTGACTTGTCCACTTTTTCAATTTGTCCAGTTGGTGTTTCTGTGTCTTCTTGTAAATCTTCTTCTTCTTCTATATAAATTGATTCATACCATTTGTTATTCCTTTTCAAATACAAATTTGCTCTTTGTACTTTCCGCACATCTACCAGCTCCTGCCAAATCTTCTTATTCTTTGTAGGTACACCATTAACCAGAATAATTAATGGTTCAGTTTCCAAAGTATCCGCATCAATAGTTTCCATATTTTTTTTCAAATCCAAGAGCAAATACACCACTCTACCTTTTAAACCTCTCAGTAAATCTGAAGGAGGTAATTTACCAGTTTTGGGCTCCATACGTACTATGGTCTGGAACGGATGAACACATTGAATGAGTATAGACTCATATGTATTTAATTCAGAAAGTTCAGCAGGAATAGCATCCAATTCTAAATTATTATGTACAGCTCTGGTCGGCATTCTATTTTCCTCTAACTTGTTGTAACAGTATTTACAAATACGCTGATCTTCACCCAAATCAAAACAATTTTCAAGAAATATATATGTGGCAAAATCCTTCCACTTATAATTATCTTCATTTTCACTCTTTCTGTAGAGATCAACATTCCTAGTTTGTTTTCTATAATGAGTTCTGCGGCAACAAATACAAGTAAAATTTGGTCTTTCATTAGAGATTATTGCAAATTTTGTTATGTGATCATTAAATGTGTTACTTACAGAGGGTTCTACATTCTCTTCCACTTCTTCCTCATTTACTGTGTCCTTCTCTGCACTGTTTTGTTCAGGACCAAAGTAACAAAACTGAATTTCATCAACAACCTTCTCTACATCTGATACCGTTCCTCGGAACAGAGCCCTATTCAATTCATTTAACTTTATTGCTGGACTTTTGGCAAAATACAACCGTCTCACAAACTTTCTCATTTCAGTATGATGAACAGCCAGCATCCTAAAATGATGGAAAACACTATTACACACTTTTCTAGATAGACAAGCCAGAGAATGACCCTGCAAACCAGTATTCTCTCTCACTCTGCATGGATCCAGACTTTGAAGCACCTTAATCTTCTGTTTTATACTTTTTTTACTATATTCTCTTAGAAACTCACGACATTTGTCAATAGATTCCTGACGCACAGTGCAAATACTACTACAATTCCAAGTGTACACTGGGGCTTTAGGACGTCTCCCCATAGCCTCATCTGCCATCACTTGTACCTCATCTCTTGGAACCATTATCTCCTTCTCCATTATGCAACCATTTTTTACTTCGTAAGCACGACCTCTGGTGTCAACTGCATGCAGCAAACTATTACTTTGAAAATAGCTCTCTTCATTAAAAAAAGGTTCACTACTTGAACTATGCATCCACTTTCCTAAAAACACTTTACAAAAGTTTGTTCTGTTCACTACTCTTTTCCTTTTGCTATGTGATTTCAGTACATTAACCATTTTGTCTAATGTACGCATCCTATTCAAAATTAAAATGAATAGTTTCCTTTTTAATTCTAATGCCTTTGCTGCAATGGCTTCAATTTCTTTTTTTCTTTTATAAAACTTAGTCTTTTGCTTATATTTCTTCACATCCTTTATCAAATTGGACATAACTCTTCTCTGAAACATTTTTCTACGTATCTCTTTAAACGCTGTTTTTCTATTTATGTAAATCTTTTCAGTTGCAGAAGGTATATTTGCATTAACTAAATTCTCAATTTTTTCCTGTCCTTTTCTTTTCAAAACATTCTTTCCAGTACAGACATTTTGTACATTTTTCATTCTTTTGAATATATTTTTTAGAAATTGTTTTTTCTGCTTACCAGAAGATTTTTTCTTTTTCCCAACATGAGCATCTTCTACTAACTTTGGTCCTCCAGTTGTCTTCAAATATAGGTTTTTTTTGTGAGTTTTTTGAACTCTGGATTTTGTAGGCATCTTAAATTTTGTTCACTGCTCTTCAGCAATACCTGAAAAAAACTAAAAAAAAAATCCTTTATTTTATTTAAATATATTACTACATTTCTTTTCACAATAGTCACAAAACGTAATTTCTTTGCCAATTTGAAAACACACTTATTACTCTTTTTTTTGGCAAGTGATAATCACTTTTACAGACTGACACATTATAAATCCAGTTTTCAGATTTTTTTAAAAGCACATGTCCAGACTGCTTTTTCAGACCACCACCATGTGTATCCTGGGTGACTGCCTACACTCCAGCAAGGGCAACCAGCCTTAGTGATGCTGAATGTATTTGCATTACAGACTGAAACCTCAAACCCCACTCGCTTGTAAATACTGTGCATGATTATACATGGAAAGGAGCTGGGTGTGTGCTAAGAGTCTGCTTCTGCACCAAAAAATCGCTCCCCCTTTTTCCTACTAATGCAACTGTGAAATCACCAGAGCAAAACGCAATAAATCTCTGCCTGTAATTCCTATTTGCACACAGAGTCATGTTTTCACATTAGTCACAAAACGAAATTTCTTTGCCAATTTGAAAGCACACTTACTGCTCTTTTTTTTTGGCAAGTGGTAATCACTTTTACAGACTGACACATTATGAATCCACTTTTTAGATTTTTTAAAAAGCCCATGTCCAGACTGCTTTTTCAGACCACCACCATGCGTATCCTGGGTGACTGCCTACACTCCAGCAAGGGCAACCAGCCTTAGTGATGCTGAATGTATTTGCATTACAGACTGAAACCTCAAACCCCACTCGCTTGTAAATACTGTGCATGATTATACATGGAAAGGAGCTGGGTGTGTGCTAAGAGTCTGCTTCTGCACCAAAAAATCGCTCCCCCTTTTTCCTACTAATGCAACTGTGAAATCACCAGATCAAAACGCAATAAATCTCTGCCTGTAATTCCTATTTGCACACAGAGTCATGTTTTCACATTAGTCACAAAACGAAATTTCTTTGCCAATTTGAAAGCACACTTACTGCTCTTTTTTTTTGGCAAGTGATAATCACTT